>NC_077228.1:174339976-174939976 GCF_027887165.1 Monodelphis domestica
TATACCTCAGTTTCCCCAATTATTAAATGAATTTCATGGCCTCTACAGCCCCTTCTAGCTCTGGGCCTTTGATTTTATGAATTCAGAGAGAATAAAAGTCCAAGTACAGATGTGTATGAGCAATAGCGTGAGATAAAGGAAAATACAAAGGTGTGAAGTTCAACCTCTCTTGCAAAGAAAGCAATCTGGCATTTTTTTCTAAATGCAAAGAAATAAAATGATCTCAGACAAAGCAAAGATACCCAGAGAGAAAGAGCCAGGGAGAGGCCTGTGGGGAAAATCTTACAGTGATTAAAGGTTAAACTGGGATCAATGTGGACTAAAGGCCAAGGGTAGCCTTGTTAGGAAATGGATCATACAGATAGTTCTGGGAATGTAAGAAAATTAATGCATCTCCTGCCCCACCCACATCCCTCTTCAGGTTTATTTATGGATTTTGAGGGTTAGGGGGGTAAGTGGAAGAAGGGAGTTGATACCATCTCATTTCTCTAGAGCAAGAGTGTCAAAATAATTGAAAGGATGCCTCTGGACTCCATACTGATGTCGTTTTTAAAGAATGTTTTATAGTATTTTTATTTCCCAGTTATACTTTGTTCTGGTTTAGGCAGCCCACAACTGTGATAGATGTGGCTACTCTCAACAATACAATGATCCAAGACAATTCTGAGGGACTTGTGTCAAAGAATGCTGTCTACCTCCAGAGAAAGAACTGTTGGAGTCAGAATATAAATCAAAGCATACAATTTTTCACTTTAACTTATTCAGATTTCTATTTGAGGGTTTTGGTTTTATATGATTATTCTCTTACAAAAATAAATGATAGTGAAATATGTTTTGCAGGATAATGAATGTATAACCCAGATCAAAATGGTAGACAGCTTTTGGAATAGAGAGGGAAATGATGGTGGGAGACAATTTTAAACATATAACTTTGGAAAACCTATGTAGAAATTTCTTATTACATGTAATTAGTAAAAAATAAAATGTCTTTATTAAAAAGAAATGGATAAAAAAAGAAAATATATATGTATATGTGCATATATATATATATATATATATTCCAACTGACCTCTCCCAAGCCCTACTCTGCCCTGTTGGGCCTCTATCTAGGAATGAAAATAGATCAGATTCTAACAAAGTCTTCCACAAGAAATTGCAATCTCATGTCAAGATGGGGACTTGGTGGGGGCAGCTGAGTAGCTCAGTGGATTGAGAACCAGGCCTAGAGAAGAGAGGTCCTAGGTTCAAATCTGGCCTCAGACACTTCCCAGCTGTGTGACCCTGGGCAAGTCACTTGACCCCCATTGCCTAGCCCTTACCACTCTTCTGCCTTGGAGCCAATACACAGTATTGACTCCAAGACGGAAGGTAAGGGTTTAAAAAAAAAAAAAGATGGGGACTTGGTGACATGAATCACCCCCCAGGCAAGCAACTGTCCAAAGCAAGTTTCCATTGAAGGGCTGAGTGTGGCAAGGCAGTTGCAGAACTGAAGGTGGATTGCATTTTGGTGGGGAGATAATTGGGAGAGCACATTCCAGGGCTATCTCTGCTGTCTTCTGGGCAGGATATCCCAGCACTATAAAGGGGCTCTCACTGACACCACAGATATTCTCTTGCCACCTGGTCCCAGATCAGTGTTGAAGCATCTGGTGAATCTGCCATCCTTTGGGGAAATCTCTGGATCAGGAAGGTCAGAGGCAGAAGAAGCAGTGGAGAGAAGATTGAACTGAAAGGACACAAAACCTAGGTAATGACCTTGGTTCTGCCATGAACTAGCTGTATGGCTTTGGGCAAGTGACTTCTTCACTTCCTTTGGTCTCATTTTCCTTCCCTGCCAAAGAGAAGCAGCACTAATGGTGATCTTTTAAGGTTTCTTTGTAGTAAATAGATAATTCTCTACCTGGGGATAATTGGATAATCTAATAATTATAATTTCTAATAATTATATTTATAATCTTTAATAATTATAATTATATTCTATAATTATATTTTATGTAATTCTTCATAAAAGATGGCATTGTGGGCCAATTGGGATTAGTTGCAAGAGAAAAATGAAATAGTTAATCTTTTATAGGATTCTCTAGTCAGAAAAGAAGAGACTTGGGCTCTAGTTCTGACCTTCTTGTTGAATATCTATGTGATCTGGGGTAAATCCATGAACTTTTTCTTTCTCATTTTCATCATCTGT
Organism: Monodelphis domestica; assembly: GCF_027887165.1. Taxonomy (NCBI): domain Eukaryota; kingdom Metazoa; phylum Chordata; class Mammalia; order Didelphimorphia; family Didelphidae; genus Monodelphis; species Monodelphis domestica. Next base: position 174,342,165 of record NC_077228.1, read on the forward strand.
AAGATGAGGGAGTTGGACTCTCTTCTCTTCAAGTTCTAAATCAGTGATCCCATGATTCCATGATTTCTGCTACTCTGTCAAATATTGAAATCTCAAGTTACTCAGGTGTGGCTTAAGGCTCATGTATTGAGTTCTTGTAGAAAATGAGAGAGTTGGGAAAGTTTGGTAAAGGAAACTGGTACTGGATTGTTTTAGCTATTTATTTCTTCAGATGGTTTTGAAGTTCACTTAGAACAAGAAAAATTAAAGAACCACAAGATAGATCTAGGAAAGGCCTTGAAATTAAGGGTTCTGTGGAATTCACTAGGACCCTCCTTGGCCTCATTTTCCTCTAGAAAATTCTCCATGTTAAGAACAGAATCACCTCAGGTGATAACAGTCACACATCCAGATATGAACTGTGGGGACAATATCAGAATCCTTAGCATGGTCTTTGTAGAGCTCCTGGCAAAATTCTCTGGGGAAGGATAAGGACCTTCAGTTGGTGGTGATGGTGATGAGACATATCATGGGACCGACCAGAATGTCATTGACTCAAATTTATCCAGCATTTGTAGTCATAGAACTCTGTAATGTTTAGAGCTACGAGCCTTAGAGCTCACTTAGTCTAGCTTCCTAATTTTACAAAAAGATAAGGAATCTGAGGCATAGGCATAGAATCTGAAGCTCTAGTTTGTCTCCTATCTTTCAGACTAGAGCTTTGTCCTCTATTCTAGATGTATTAAACCCAAAGCTGATGACACACAGTCAGCAATACTCCTGAGTACAGCCTAATCCAAATAAACATGTAATTGGGCAATATTTAACAAAATGAATTAAAATACAATGATGCATATATGATGTTAATATGTAGTTTTCTAATTTAATATGCAATCCACAAGGTTCTTCATGTATATTTCAGTGTTCCATCATTTTTATTTGAGGTTGATATTATTGGTTATCCCCCAGGCATACCTCTCCACCCCCAACATTTGACACATAGACATGAGGCTCAGAGAAATGGTAAGTATTGCCCAAGCGTCACTTAGTAGGCTAAAGATATCAGTTGCCTCCATGGAGATGAGGATGAAGAGTGGTGGCTAATATGCTTAGGAAATGGGCTGCAGAGACACAGAGATTTAGCCAGAGGGGTGTCAATGAGCACAGAGTAAACGGAAAAGAGCAGGACCCAATCTAGAAAGAATAATGATTCTTCAAGGAGCTGTGATCTACCCCCTTGCAGCCTTGAACGTTTTGGCTTCTCACCAATGAAGTAAGTTTGTGACCTCATTGTTGTATTTCTTCCCCCCCAGAAGAATGTAAGTTGCTGGAGGAAAGGTTCAAAGGTTTCTTAGTTCTGAATCCCTAACACCAGGCTTTGTTAAGCACCAGTAAAAGCCTACTGAATTGGTTTGCAAGAAGTAAAAGAATCGGTGGTTTTCTCATGTTGAGGACTCCCTCCAACCAGTCTGTTCCTCAGTAGATTTTCTTTATGAGTTTCCAGGACTCCCTCCATAAGTCCCACCACCACTACCAAATTATTTCTGGATGACCTATTTCTGGTAATTGAGAGCTTTCCTCAAAACAATTTTATGAAGCAAAACAGTAAATAAAATGAGGGTATTATTCCTATTTTAGAAATGGGAAAATTGAGATTCAAAGGTATTGTGAACTGCCCAAGGTGAAAAAGCTACTGTCAGACTGAAGACCTGCTCAAGGTTTCTGCCTTTTCCCCAGGCTTATTCCTTTACCCAAAAGTCTAGCCCTAGAGACTACTAAGATGATGATCTAATTTAATATGAGCCCTTTGGTTCCTTCTGCCCTTGGAAATGCTGGTCTGAAATGAGTTTTATAATTGACTTAGTAAAGTGTCTGGCACATAGTACGTGCTTAATAAATACTTGTCCCCCTTCCCTCCTCTCCTCTCCCCTTTCCCTGTGAGAACACTGCTCTCTGTTTCTTTCAGATTCACTGAGCTCCAGGAAAGATGTTCTGCCAGCAACAGCAGCAGCAGCAAAATGGCAAACAGCCATGCCAGCCATGCCTAAGGGACTCACAAATTTGCCAACCAAAATACCCAGAGTCATGTCTTCCCAAATGCTCAGAATTATGTCCTACAAAATACCCAGATCCATGTTCTCCTAAGGTTTCACAGCTATGTCCTCCCAAGTGCCCAGAACTATATCCTCCCAAAGGGCAAGAAACATGCCCTCCTAAGGAAACAGATTCATGTGTTCCTACATGCCTAGTACCACTCCCTCCCATATCTGTAGAATTATGTCCTCCCAAGTGCCCAGAAACATGCCCTCCAAAGTGCCCAGATTCATGTGCTCCCAAATACATAGACCCATGTCCATGTCGTGCCAGATGCCCAGAGCCATATCATCCTCAATGCCAAAATCCATGTCCCCTTAAGTGCCTATGTCCTCCTAGTTGTCCAGAGCCATCCTCTCCCAAATGCCTAGAGCCATGCTTTTCTACGTATCCAGAGCCATGCCTTCCTAAATGCCCAATACCATATTCTCCCAAGTGCCCAGAGCTATGTTTTCCCAAATGCACAGGACCATGTCCTCCCAAGGGTTCAATGCCATACTCTCCAAAATGCCCAGATCCATGCTCTCCTACATATTCAGAGCCATCCTCTCCTAAATGCCCAGAGCTATACTCTCCCAAATGTCAAAAGCCATGCCCTCCTAAATGTCCAGAGTCATGCCTTCCAAAGCACCTAGAACCGTGCCTTCCCAAGTGCCCAGAGCCATGTCCTCACAAGAATATAGTATCATGCCCTCCCAGATGCCTAAATCCATGCCATCTTAAGTATTCAGGTCCATGCCATCCTAAATTTCCAGAACCCTATTCTCCCAAGGAACCACAGTTATGCTCTCCTCAGTGCCCAGAGTTGTGTCCTCCTAGGTGCCCAGAGCTATGTGTTCCCAAATGCCAAGACCTATGCCCTCCCAAAAGCCCAGATCCACCTGCTTCCAAATACATAGAGCCATATCCATCCAGATGCCCAGAGCCAATTCCTTCTCAATGCCAAAATCCATGCCCTCTGAAGTACCCATGTCCTCCTAACTGCCTAAAGCCGTGCTCTCCCAAATTCCCAGACCTATGTTCTCCCAAATGCTGGGATCCATGCCCTCCCAAGTGGCCACAATTGGGCCAGCAGAATTGCCACCCACTGCAGCTTCCTCAACCCTGCCAAAAGAAAGATTCATCCAGAAAGAAGTAAAAGACCCTGTTGCAAGTCAGACCATAAAACAAGGAATCTGAGCAGCCTGCAGTGGCCTTGGCTCCTCCACTTCAACTTAAACCTCCATGTCTTTCTGCATTTGATGGAAATCCTCAGACAAGAGCATTTATTCCCACAGATGTAGTCATTTCTAAACCAGATCCCTCCTCCCACTGCCCACAGCCCATCTCAATACTATCTGGGATGAGAGACAGCAGGGAAAGGACCAGCCTCCTCAAATACAGGCTTCCTGGAACCTCAGAAGAAACAGGACTCTAAGAAACCAACTTCCTGTCTCCCTGCCACAGCAGCAGCTCTTCTATGCACTCTCTACTGATTTCTTCTATCCTCTGAACCTTATAAATTCTACTTCCCCAAATAAAGCTTTTGCTTCATGGAGAGTCCTGGATTGTTCTTCTCCATCCATCATCTCTGATTATTAGGTGGTATCATCTCTTTCTGGGTCAGTGTTTTCCATCAATCTGAAATCATTGCACCTAGACTCTAACAATATAGACAGTGTCTTATTTTACCAAATATTTTCCATTTTCATCTCATGAATTTCTGACAATGACCCACCTTATGGCACAGTCAAGGATCAAATTCTTAAGGGGGAAGCTGGACTTGGACTTAGACCTGGTTTTGAATGTTACTTCTGACACTCACTTGCTATGTTACCCAAGACAAGACTTCTCTGACGTTCAGGTTCATCATGTAACATAGGGATAATAGTAGCACCTGCTTTACCCGGCTTTGTTTGGTTAGGAGCAAAATTGCAAACCTTAAAGCACTATAATAAAAGCACCAGTAATCAGCAATTATTTCTCCTGCCTTTATTCTGTGAAGAAAATATCTAAATGAAGTTGTATAATTTCCCGAAGTCACATAGATTGTCAGAGTTGAGAGAATTTCTGACTGTTCTTTTTAGTGCACTCTAGTACCTCATTATAAACTGAATCTGATTCAGTATGGGTCTGTTTGAGAAGTTATGCCAAAGAGTGTGTCTTTATTGGGCTTATAATAGGAAATAGATTGCAAACAGGTATAACCTTGGGCAAGTCGCTTTACCCCATTGGCCTCAGTTTCCTCATCTAAAATAATCTGGAGAAGGAAATGGCAAACACACTAGTATCTTTGCCAAGAAAACTCCAAATGAGATCACAAAGAATCATACACAACTGAAACAACTGAAACAACTGAAAGACAAACATAAAAAGCATTCCAGGAAAGTATCAATATTATCAGGAAAGATCAATATTATCCATCTTTGAGACCTTTGAGACCTAAAAAGTTTTAGAAAAACTGTAACGACCATAGGCAGCTCTTCTCCCTGAATAACCCAGTCAGCTTCTACAATCGTCTTTCTAATTTAAAGACTTTTAGAGTCAAGAGAATAAATTAAAGATCATCTAATCTCACCTTCCCCTTCCTCATTGACTTCTCTCTTTACTACTCAAATTCTAGCCCCAGCTTCTCCATTTTCTTCCCTTAGAATTTTCTGTCTCTCTCTCTTTTGTGTCTGGTTGGTTCATATTGTTTCCATTAGGATGAGAATCAGGATGGTAGATGGCTAGAACTTTTCTTTGTGCCCAATAACCCACTTTGATATGGGATTTGAACCACCAGTTTCTGACTCTGAATCCAGAGGTATTTCTGCTATACTATACTGTTTGATCTCCTGACTCCTCTATATCTAAGGGAAAGGTCACACACCCATCCTGAAGAGATCATTTATCACCCAGTTTCTGGAATACAGTAGTTGCTCAATAATTGCTTCTTGGGTGATTAATTAATTTATCCAAGCATCATAAGCAATGTTTCAAAAATCTTCCATCATAGTCTCTAATACTGTCTGTCTACTCTGTGCTAGCTATTTGATCCTGAATACTTTGCTAAGATTTCCTTGATCCTACACACCTTCCTTACCTAGACAATCATCTATAATTTCTATCCAGCTTAGCCAGACTCTGAAAATTGCTGATAGAATCTTTTGTACCTTATCCATAGTCTTGAAATATCTAAGTTAGTTTAACTAGCTAGCTACTAAAACCCCTATAGCCTGCTCTTTGCTATCAATTTTGACTGAGGATTTGGTAGTCATAGTTTAACAATTGTCTTTGGAAAAAATACTCAGGACCGACCTTTAAATTTAGTATTCATTACTAACATTTTCTCCATCACTTTCTTAAGTCTAGACAATCAACAGAACAATAAATCAAGCCCAGATTTGTAGCATTTATTGTTTCTGAATTATAAATGCTGACACTGAAAGGGAAGAAGGGAGGGAGGGAAGGAAGAAGTACCTAATAACGTGGCATTTACAATCTAATGGGAATATGAGATATTAAATGTGTTCTTAGGGGTGAAAAAATTTGTTAAGACATTTAAGAGTTATATAAGTAGAATTATATGCAAAGCTGGAAACGAGCTATTACTAGAACTTTGTTTTCATCTAAACTAGTGAAAGGAGAGCACAACACAATACACACACCAAAGAAATTGGTGTGGATTCTGAAAAATATATAGAGGTGGAGAGAATGCTACAAATGTGAATGGTACATCAATCAATAAACAATCAATGAATACATTTATTAAGAACCTACTATGTGTCAGGTATTGTGCAAAATGCTATGGATACAAAAAGAGGTAAAAGACAGTGCCTGGCCTGAAGGAGCTTACAATCTAATTGGGGATACAATGGGCAAATAAATATAAACAAAGTTAGCTATTTATGGGATAAATTGGTTGGTTGCTGTCTTTCACACTCAAAGAGGACCAAAATGCATCATTGGTGATATCTTTTGATTTGGGCCTAATTTGGATTTAAATGAGGGAAAGTTGCCCAAAGTCCTTAGTCTTGCTCTCTCTTCCAGACTTCTTGAAGTCCAGTGACAAGACAAAAGTCAAGGTGACTGGTGATGGTTCAGGATGTAGTGGATTACCTTGGCTGCTTCTATCTCTAACCAAGCTCTAACCACTCCACAGCACCTGCTTCAGCCACCTTCATGATTGCTGTAACAAACTATTCTCATCCACTCCTTTGACCAAGGAAAGTCTCCACATGCTTGGAGTAAACAACCCCCTAACTGATAGATGTGTTTGAGCCTAAAGGTTACTCTTAACCTCGTTTAGCCCTTCTGCTGAGACAGTTTTGCCAGAGTGTGGCCACTGTGCATTCTACAGTTTCTTGGAGCCACAGAAGAGACCTGAGAGGCAGGTGGACACCAAAGAAGAATGAGCAGCTCTGAAAAGAACTCAGCCAGCCCTCACACTATATATGCTAGTCTTTCCTGAATACCCCATACTTTCTGTAGGATAAATAGGAAATAATTAGAAAAAGGGAAGGCAATGGAATTAAAGGGGGAGGAGGCAGGGAGGGCAGGATTGAGGAAGGCACTTTAGATGAAGTCAATGTATTCATTTAATTAACCTGGTGAAGTAAGAGTAATCAGCAAATATTTATAATGTAAAAACACATCAATAAAACTTCAAATTTCCCAAGATTTATTACAGAACTAACACAAAAATAGAATTTCTTCAAAAGATACAGGAAATTTTGATTCAATCACTGAATCCATAGGGAGCCACTGAATTTTATTGAGCCGGGGAGTGACATTGTAAGATCAGCACTTTAGAAAAATCACTCTGGCAGATATCCGTAACATAAATTAAAGAGGGGAAACACAGGCAAAGAGACTAGTTGGGAAGCTTAAGAAACGGAGCGGTAAAGGCAGGACTTGATCTTTGACTTCCGTATTAATGGTCTTTCAGTTCCATTGTCTTCGCACAACCCTGCGAAGTATATGGCATTATAATCTCCATTTTAAAGCTGAAGAAATTAAGGCAGGCAGAGTTAAGCGACTTGCTCACAGACCTAAGCATTTGAGCTGTCTTGAACTTGAGTTAGTTGAGATGCCAAGCCGTGTTCTGTGTACCTTGGCGCCACCTAGTGGCAGATTTAGTACATTGCATATGAGCTAGATGAGAGGAAGGGAGCAGCATCATTTGGGTGCTGGACCCAGGAGGAAAGCCAGGGGCATTCCTCATCACTCTGGACTGAGCAGCCTCAGAAAGCGTGTGCCCTAACATAGTCATGTGATATATTACATAATCCACAAACATTCACTGAGCACTTACTAGTTGCCAGGCACTGTGTTGAACAGTGGGGACACAAAGAAATAAGCAAAACACTCCTTGTCTTAAGGGATGTGTCTGTGTGTGTCTGTGTGTCTGTATCTATGTGTGTCTGTCTATGTGTTTGTCTATGTGTCTGTGTGTCTGTGTGTGTCTGTATATGTGTATATGTCTGTGTTTGTGTATGTCTGTGTTTGTGTATGTCTGTGTTTCCATGACTGTGTTTGTGTCTGTGCGTTTGTGTATCTGTGTTTCTGTCTGTGCATCTGTGTCTATGTGTCTGTGTGTCTGTGTCTGTGTGTCTGTGTGTCTGTCTATGTGTGTCTGTGTTTGTGTGTATATGTCTGTGTTTATATCTGTGTGTATGTCTGTGTGTTTGTGTGTGTCTCTGTGTGTCTGTATCTGTGTGTCTGTGTGCATTTGTGTGTCTGTATATGTGTCTGTGTTTCTGTTTCTGTGTGTCTGTATGTGTATGTGTGTTTCTGTCTGTGTGTATGCGTTTGTGTTTGTATGTTTGTGTGTGTATCTGTGTGTCCATGTGTCTGTCTACATGAGACTGTTGTTCAGTTGTTTTTCAGTTGTATCTGACTTTTCCTAACCCCATTTGAAGTCTTATTGGTAAAGATCCTGCAGTAGTTTGCTATTTCCTTCTCCAGCTCATTTTACAGATAAGGAAATTGAGGTAAGTAAAGTTAAGTGACTTGCCCGGGGTCACACAGCTACTAGGCAGTGTGTGTGTGTGTGTGTGTGTGTGTGTGTGTATTTATATTGCCTGGCAACTAGTAAATGCTTAGTCAATGATTGTTGGTGTTGCTATTAGCATGTGTATATGCGTATAGATAGACATACACACATATAGACACAAAGTACTTACAAGGTAATCTTAGAGAGGAATGAACAAGCAGCTGATTAAATTAAAAGCCTCATACCTAGGAAAGCAATTGAACTGAATCTAGAAAGAAACCAGGAATTCTAAGAGACAGATGTGAGAAATGACAACATTTCGGCATTGGTAACAGCCACTGCAAAGGCATGGAGATGCTAAATGAAATGTCCAGTGTGCGGAACGTCAAATTGATCTGTTAAAAAAATAAATAAATAAAAGGTGGAAACGTAGGGACTATTGTGACCTGGTAGGAAGAGCAGTGCGCTAAAAGACCGCTAGGTGGCGCGATAGTACACAGAGCACTGGGCTTGGAATCTCAGACCTCAGACCTCGCTCAGTTCGAAGATGACCTCCGACATCCTGAACAAGTCATTTAACGTCTGTCTACCTCAGTTTCTTCAACTGCAAAATGGGGATATGAAAAGCATATACTTCCCAAAGTTCTTGTGAGTATCAAATGAGATTAGCATAATACCTGGGGCACACGAGGTACTTAACAAACCTCTTTTTTTTTTTCTTCCTAAGAGTTGGGAGATGCGTTTTAACCCTGACTCTGCCGCCTCTAACAGTCTTCCCCGGCAAGTCACAGTGTTCCCTCTCCAGACCTCAGTTTATTCATCTGTAAAGTGGTTGGGACGTGATGAGATAAATCACTTCTAGCTCGGAGGGTATAGATGGAGTGGTAGAAGCCCGATGTTTCCCTACGGTGAGTGGGAATTTGCTTAAAAAAAGAAATCGTTGGCGGAGTGAAATGAGGAGAACCGGTAGAGCATTATACACAGTAAAGGAAACATTGTGGGACAATCAAATGTAATAGACTTTGCTACTAATAGCAATATAATAATCCAGGACAATCCCGGGGGTGAAAGAACGAAATCCACAGCTAGAGAAAGAACTGCGGGAGTAGAAAGGCATTTGTTCATGTGGGTACTTGATGTGGGGTTTTGGTTTTTTTAAAGATTGTTACAAAAATGAATACTGGAAATAGGTAGTGAGTGATAATAGGGGTACAACCCAGTGGAATTGCTTGTCAGCTCTGGGAGGGGGAAGGGAGAGAACATGAATTATGTAAACATGGAAAAATTCTCAAATAAAAAATTTTAAGTAAAATTTTTAAATAAAAAATCACAATGGTACTGTTTATTTAAATTGAAATGAGACTTTCCTTATTTAAACTATATGAGATAAAGAGGGGAAATATTATTATTCTCATTTTATAGAAGAAACTGAGCTTCTTCAGAGGAGTACCCTAATTTGTCACAGTCTAGACTTGAACCTACATCTTTGGCTTCCAGGACTGATGGGGTTTTTTTTTTTCATTTCAGCAGCAGCAGTAGCTGTGAGCTGGAAGAGAGGGGGAGGTACAAGGGAGAGAAGGCAGGAACATTTGAATTCTGAATATGTGTTGGACCCAAGAGTAGACACCCTGGAATGAGTAGCCTCAGAAAGAGTGTGCATTATGTAGCCATCCATCTCATGCTTGCCAAGTGTCTCTGGGTGCCCAGAATGTTGTCAGCTCATCCAGAAACTCGGGCCAGGATTAGATATTTGGCACTCTATTGGTGAAGTTGGGATCTGATCCGACCATTCTGGAGAGCAATTTGGAACCATACCTAAAGGGCTATAAAACTGTGCAGACCCTCTGATCCAATTATATTACTACTAGGTTGGTATCCCAAAGGGATTTTTTAAAGGAAAAATGATCTATTGGTACAAAAATGTTTACAGCAGCTCTTTTTGTGGTAGCAAAGAACTGGAAAACAGGGGACTCTCCATCAATTGGAGAATGGCTAAACAAGTTATGGTACATGATTATGATGGAATACTATTGTGCCATAAGAAATAAGCAGTAGGATGAGTTCAGAAAACCTAGAAAGACTTACATGGACTCATGCAAAGTGAAGTGAGCAGAACGAGAACACTGTATGCAGTAACAGAAGTACTGTTTAATGAACAAGTGTGAATGACCCAACTATTCTCAGCCACAGCAATCCTAGACAATCTCACACTCAATGAAAAATGTCATCCTCCTACAGAGAAATAAAGGACGGAGTCTAAATATAGACCAAAGCATACTATATTTCACTTTCTTCTTTTTTGTGTTTAAGGTTTCTTCCACAAAGTGACTAATAAGGGAAAATATTATACACTATTGTACATGCAATATATATACACATATATCAATATCAAATTGCTTAACATTTCAGGTAGGAGGAGGTGAGGGAAGGTGTAATGAAGAGAGAGAATTTGGAACTCGAAAAAATTTTAATGAATGTTAATAGTCTTTTTATATGTAGTTAAGGAAAAATAAAATATTATTTTTAAAACTACCATATACCTTTATCACTCTATTCTCCCCACCTCCCACCCCCCACTGCTTGAGAACCAGGATGAGGGACACTCTCTAGCTTCTTCATTCCCCCCATCCACCTTGGTCCTGGAAGGAAAAAAAAGGAATAGAAGACCAGGAAGCAGTAAATAATACACAGGGAGCCAGAAATAACATGGAAAATTAGTTTAATGGATAGGGGAAGGATTGAGGCATTTCTGGACTGAAGCTTTCTGAGAATTATCCTGATTCCAACCCTAATAGCTGGGTAGCCAGAGGGCCAGCTCAAGCAGATGTAAGCTTATTCTGATCCAGGTACTTAAGAATCCCAGGGCTGGGACACATTTCTGTAGAACTTATTTTTAGGAGCCAGATGAAGGGCAGGGCCCTCGTTAATTGATTGGAACATATGAATTACAAGCTGCAAATTATCAGAGGAGAACTTTCCCAGGCAACACAGAAAGCTTAAGCAATTAAAACTGGAAAGCTGATTATAAGGGAGGATCTGCATACAGAGATTGGTCCCAGGGAGGGCGTAGTCCTGAGTCATTTTACTTCTGCTTGGTCTTGGGGACCTGTGGGCACTTCTCTTGAGCTAGAGATGGAGTGGTTATACAAGGTTCTGGCACCTTGGGATGGCATGGCTCTGGCACCTTGGGATGGCAAGGCTCTGGCACCTTGGGATGGCAAGGCTCTGGCACCTTGGGATGACAGGGCTCTGGCATCTTGGGATGGCAAGGCTCTGGCACCTTGGGATGGCAGGGTTCCTTGGTTTGGGAAGCACATGACTCCTGGGGAGGAAGAGTACAGGGCTGCTTCTGCTGCTGGGAAGCCATGGCTTGGTGTAGTGAATAAACCTGGAGAGGAAATGATAGCAATTAAGTTAATAGATGAGAAAGGAACAAGCCCTTTGCCAAAGAGTATGCTTTGAAGGGCATTTCTAGACCTTTCTTGCCCATGTCCCTTTCCGAATATATTTTGAATCTTGCTGACTTCGAAGACAGACTAATAGTCATCAGTCTCCCCTTTTTAGACTTATTGCAGGACCTAACAATAAGCAGAATCTGCTCTTGAAACTCCCAGCATCATTTTCAATATTTGTTCACTACCTCTCTTTCCACATCCACATCCCCATCTTCCTTCTTTTCTTGAAAAGATTTCTCTCTCTTACTTGGTCAATGGTTGGTCATTTTTGTCCTGTCAAACACTTTGTGATTCCTTTTGAAGTTTTCTTGGGAAAGATTCTGGAGTGGTTTGCCATTTTCTTTTCCAGATCATTTTATACATGAAGAAAATGAGGCAAATGGGGTTAAGTGACTTGCCCAAGATCACTCAGCCAGTAAGTATAAGAAGTCAGATTTTAGCCCAGAAAAATTAGTCTTTCTAATTCCAGGTCCAGGATTCTATCCACTGCCACCTAGCTGTCCCTTTTCTAGAGACACATAACTAATAAGTGTCTGAGGTTGGATTTAAACTCATATTTTCCTGCCTCCAGGTCCGACACTCTATCCAAAATTCTCCTGGCTTTCTCTAGCTTCTCATCTATATAATAAAACTTTTTAACTATAGTACTTAGAATCACCTAATCTCAGAGTTGGAAGAGAATTCATAGGCCATCTAGTCCAACTGTTATCTAAACAAGTATCTCATTCTATAACATGTCTCATCCAGTCTTTGCTTGAAAACTTCCACTGTCTCCTGTGGCATTCTAATCAAATTTGGGATAACTGGGCTTGAAATCTCCATAAATGTTTTCATAGCAAATCACTCTGATGCCACCTCTTAGCACAATGTATGTGAGCTAGATGAGAAAGCGGGAGCAGCAGCATGAGGATGCTGGAATAGAACCAGGAGCACTAGGTCGAATTCTAGACTGAGAAAGTGATCTCTCTCCAACTGTAGGGCATTAACTCGAATCTAAATCTGCCTTTTTGCAGCTTCTATCCTTTCTTCCTGAGACTGAGCTCTGGGTCCAAGTGGCACAAATCTAATCCCTTTTCAGTGTGACATTGCTTTAAAAGCTTGAAGAGAGCTGACACGTCCCCCATCTATATTTTCTTCAGAATACATACATATGTATTATATGTAGATTTTTGTTGTTGTACACTTGTTTCAATTGTGTCCAACTGGCCCCATTTGAGGTTTTCTTGGCAAAGATATTGGAATGGTTTGCAGTTTTCTTCTCGAGCTTATTTTATAGATGAGAACACTAAGGCAAACAGGGTTAAATGGCTTGTCCAGGGTCCCATAGCTGGTAAGTGTCTAAAGTCAGATTTGAACATTTGAGCTCAGGAAGATGAATATTCCTGCTCCAGGCCGGGCACTCTATCCTCTGATAGTGAAATGACCCATAATACTTAAATCTTTCATGTCAGAAATAGGAAATCTGGGTTCTAGTCCTATTCTATTTTCTGGGAACTAGCTGTTTTGACTCTAGTCAAGTCATTTTTCTCTGGAGGTTAGATTCTCCATCTACAATGCAAAGTTCTGAGATCATGAGATTCCAATGTTTGTTATCGCTAGAAGAAATAGTAAAAAGACTTACCTGGTGCTAGAGAAAGGAACCTTGTCAAAGTACTCAGGTCTGATGCTTAGCTGTGGATATGTTGGGAATCTTTTATATAGTGTCTTTTCCCTGCCTCAAGGAAATGGGATGGCTTTGGGCTTTACCGTTTTCGTTCTTTCACTGCCCAACTGTGAATCACATCAATTTCCTCATTTACCTGTTCGTTTAGTCTTTTTGATGTAAACTACCATATGACAGCTATTTGGCAACAGATGTCTGACAATGATGTCATCCCATTCTCCCCCTACTCCTTCCTTAGCTACTGGAGAATGATGGGATCAGAGGCAATCTCCCAAGGTTCTTCCATATTAATAGCAATACAGCTTTAAAGTTGGCAAAGCCCTTTACTTGTGTTACTTCATTTTATCCTCATCAACCCTATGAAGCAGGTTCTATTAAAAATCACTGTTTTGTAGATGAAGCTGAGAATGTTTAAGGGAATTGCATGGAGCTATATAGCTTTTAAGTGTCTGAAACAAGTTTGAGGTCAGCCCTTCCTGACTCCAAAGCTGGTGATCTGAACTAAAAATGCATTCATTGTCTATATTGTATTCCATTCTCCAAGGGGCCAATGCCTCTGACCCAAGCTTTGGGGGTCAAATTCCTTCCTGAGTCCTCTCTGTGTACAAATAGACCATTCCCCAAGTTACTTGATATATGAGCAGGACAATCAGGGAGTGAAATAAAGCAATGAGGAATGTGATTAGTGAAGATGGATAAAGGAGATATTGAATGAGGATATTAGACACTTCTTCCCTACCCTAGCTATACATCTTCATTACTTATTACTCACTTCCCCAATAATTCACTCAAGACAGCAAACTAACTGGCTTCCTCTCTCCTGACCGTGTGTCATCTTTTCCAGACTCTGAAATTTGCCTAGTCTCCAAATGACTACATTAGATTCTGATGTCATTAGTCTGGTTATTCCTCTGAAAGTACACATTATATGGTGTCCACACATTATCTTATATAAATTTTGTCTCTTTTCTGGAAGTCTTTCTTAAGGATTTTCCAACACAAAGTCATTATTGGGCTAAAAATAAACCCTTGCCAATAGACATATAATTTATTTCCATAATTTTCAATTCAAAACAATTCAAATAAAATCAATAAGAATTTATTAAGGAATCCTTTGTACGTGAAGCATTGTTCCCGTTCTGGAGATACAGAAACAAAAATAAAACAGCTTTTGCCCTAAAGAAGCTTATATCTTAAGCCTGGCTGTTGAAGTCTGGTGAGCTCATAATCTCGGGAATCTTCAAGAAGCCTCTCTTGTCTTATACTTTCCTCCCATTATGGATATCCATTAATTGAGGAACGGCTGAACAAATTATGGTATATGATTGTGACAGAATACTCTTACACTATAAGAAATGATGAACAGGATGTGACCCTGGGCAAGTCATTTAATGCCCATTACCTAGCCCTTACCACTCTTCTGCCCTGTGACCAATATATGATATTGATTCTAAGATAAGATAAAGGTTCAAAAATTTTTTCAATGCCCATAAGAATAGGTAAGTATGTACATGATCCTTTTGCCAAGGAAAGAACATTAACTAGAAAGATCATCCATGAGGAGGCAGGACCTCAGCTGAGCCTTGAAGAAGGACTGAGATTCTAAAGGCAGAGGCGAGTGGAGAGTGCATTTCAGGCATGAAGAACAAAAGTCCAGACATAGAAGTTGGAATGCCAAATATGGGGAGCATCTTCTAGACCAGTTTGTCAGGAAAGTAGAGAATGTGAAGGGTTCTACTATGAAACATATCCTGAAAAGTAAGTTGAAACCCAGTTGTGGAAAATTTTAAATGAGAGGTTAAAAAATGTATTTATTTGGCAAGAACTAAACAAAATGATGTAAAGTGAAGTATGAAGTATGAATAACCAGGAGATCATTGTGCAAAGTGACAGCAATGTAGTAAATGATGTTTAGCTGTACAAAACGTAGCTACCCTGGACTCATGATGAAAAAATGGTACCCCCCCTCCCAAGAGGAGAAATGATGAACTCTGAGTGCAAAATGAGATGTTCTTGCTTTTTTACTCTTGTGGAATGTTTTGCATGATTTCACCTGTATTACTGATACATAGCTTGTCTTCTCAGTGATGGCAGGGAGAGTAGAAGGGAAGAAGAGAATATAAGACCTAAACATTTTAAAAGAAAAGAATGAAATTTGTCTAATCTCAAATGTAAATAAATGTAAATAAAAACATTTTGAAAAGAATGTATTTTTTATGTTAAGAACATTAGGGAGCCAGTGAAGGTTCCTGAGTCTAGGGGTAAAATGGTCAGACTTGTGTTTTAGGAATATCACTTTGGCAGTTGGGTAGACAACAGATAAGAGAGGAAAGATGCTGAAAGCAAGCTGGGAGACCAATTAGAAAGCAATTGCAATGATCCAGATAATACAGAGCTTGTCCAGAAGGGTAGCCATGTGAATGGAGAAGTGGGAATCAAATACAAGAAATCTTGTGAAGGGTAGCATTAATGAGACTTTGCAACAGCTTGATTATATAGAGTAAAGATGGGAGAGAAAAAAGAGACAGAGAAAAGAGAAACAGAGAGAGAATAATTGAAAATGAATGAGTTGTGGGACCAAGTAAAAGAGAAGATAGTGGTACACTAAAAAGGGAAGCCTAGAGGAAGAGGGGATGGGGAAATGGGGGAGAAGCAGACAAAATGAATTCTGTTTTGGACATGCTAAGTTTGAGATATTGCTGGGATATTTCCTTGAAAAGTCTAGAATGAAGCTGGAAATGAGGATCTGAAATTCACAAAATTATTAGTTGCTGGATATATGTGTCTAGATATAGAAATTTTGGAGTCATTTACATAAAGATAATAATTAAATTCAGAGAGACTGATGAGATCACCAAATGACAGAAGAGAGCAAAGGACAGAACCTTACTAGATGGCAGATGGACAACGACCTAGGAAAAGAACATGAGGAAAAGTGGTCAGATAGGTAGAAAAATGGAGAAAGAACGATTTCATGTAAACTAAAGGAATAGAAGGGAATGGTCAGTGAGGTCAAAAAGTGACTAAAAGGCAAAGTAGAGTGAAACTTAAGAAAGAGTCCTTTAATAGGTAAGATATCTTTGATAATTTGGAGAGGACAATTTCAATAGAATTGGAACTGGTTCACAAGCCACACTGCAAATGTTTGAGAAGTGGGTAGAAGTTGTAGATATGGATTAAATGATGGTAGAGGTTTCTTAACAGAAGTGTAACTGAGAAAAGGGAGAAAAAACATAGAGCAATAGCTTTAGGGGATGGCAGGGTCAGGTGCAGGTTTTAAAGAAGGGGTGTGCCCTGGCCATGTTTATGGGTAGGATGGAAGGAGACAGAGATGAGGAGAAATAGAAAATGAGAATAAAAAGTATAATGTATAAACCCTTTAAATGCAGAAACCATTTCAATTTTTCTTTTTATCTTTTTAAAATTATGCTATCTTTTCACAAATTGCATCCTAGTATAATATCTTACACATCCTTAATGAATTTGGTGAGGAATCACTGGTGTTGAGATAAGTGGGCAAGAAATCCAACCCTAGGGTCAAGACTGTGTCCGGAGACAGTGAAGGGATAAAGAATTTAGAGATTGGGGAGGGGTAGAGGAACTGTTTGTTGGTCATAATGAGAATGAGCAATAAATAGACAGGAGGAGCAAGGCAGAGGGAGAGATGGAAGGACATTTTACAGATTAAGATACTAAAGCCTAGAGAAGAGAATGACTTACCTAGGGATAACTCAGCTAGTATCTGAAGCTGTATTTAAACACAAATCTTCTTGACTCCAGGTCCATGACACCTGTGGCATAATGTCTGTTGGATATGACTAACGAAGAACTATGGGGGCCAGCACCCATCATGAGTTCATGCTAGCCCCCAGGGACACAGTCATCTTCTGCCACCATATGAGCCTCGGAACTTTAAGAAACACAAACAGAATTCCCTGTATCCTCTATTTTTCTCCCCAACTCCACTACATTTGAAGTCACCAACTATAGAAGCTGACACCACTGTACCCGCCACATGTGCCTTGGACCATCACAAGACCCTAATTTACTTGTTATTCCCATATCCTATGACAGGCAAGGTCCTAGACATTGGTCCTTTTATCCCTGTGATTCAGAGCTGCCTCTAATAGAAGCAGACAATCCCTTCTCCTTGCTACTTCTCTCCAGACTCTCCTCCCTAATCACTTCAGCTCTATACCTCCAAAACCCATATCTTCTTCTGCTTTCCTGTTGGATTATGCCTTCTGTGGCCTCTTCTCTATCATTAAGAAACTCCCCTTCAACTGAACTCTCTCTGTGCTTTACACACTTTCCATATGCTAATATTCACAGGAACTCGGTTCCCTCACAAGAGAAGGAAATAGAATAAATATTTATTAAGTGCTCACTGTTTGCCAGACACAATGTGTGCTAAGTGCTTTACAAATACTATTTAATTTCAACTTCACAAGAACCCTTCAAGGTAGTTGCAATAGCAATGATCTCCTCTTTACAATTGAGAAAATGGAGGCATCAGAGGTTGTGCCTTTCAAAGGATCATAGAGCTACGAAGTGTCTGAGGTTGTATTTGAACACAGGTCTTCCTGATTTCTGGTCCAGTGTTCCATACTCCTAGCTATCTCAGAAGACATTACATCCCAGGCATACCCTCTCCAACATTGGACATGGCTTCTTTCATACTTTCTGTCACACTGGGCCAGTCAGGAGAAGCCCTTAATACTATGACAATACTCTTTTCTGCTATTACTCATCAGCATCTCTTTCTATGAGGTTACTTCTTCCATCTCTCTAACACGATGCAGATCCTTCTTACTGTCATCTGTTGGCTTCCAGTTTTCTTTTCTTCCTCTCCAGCTCCAACCCTTGTCCCCATACTTGAAGATTAATATGCATCTGAGTTTCTTCTTAACCATACCAGCCTCTCATTTCAGCACTTGAAATTCCTTTAACTTTTTCAACCACTTCTGCTAACTAAACAGATGATTATACCATTGTTCTCCCCATCCCTGATACCTGTGCTCCTTCTTCATGGGAGTCCTTTTGAGAATTAGATGAGATAAAGACATAAAGCACCATAGAAACCTTACATTTATTTAAATGTTAGCTTTTATTATTAATATGTGATAAACACAAAGGCTCCCAACTTCAGAGACTAGAGAAGTCTGGATACTACCTGACCTTTGGTGTCCTGGGGCACAGGATCTTTCATAGGTATAAGTTCTTTAGGATATCTAGGTAGCATAGCAGATATCAACCTAGACCTTGAGTATGGAAAACCTGAGTTCAAATACTACCTCAGACACATAGTACATGGGCAAGTCATCTACACATCTCAACAGTTTTCTCATCTATAAAATCATAATAGCTAACACTTATATAACACTTTTCCATTTGCACAGCATTTTATAAGTTTTATCTCATTTGATCCTCACAATAAATTGGGAAGGTAAATGCTATTATTACCCTGACTTTACAGCCAAGGAAACTAAGGTTTAGTGACTTGCCCCAGGTCTACAAAGCCATTGTTCTGACTTCATTGTTGCATGTCTGTGAAATCTGAACTATATACCAGCACCATGCCAGGAAACTGAATCACTTCCATTTGAATTTTCTTAGGAAAACTTCTGGACTAAGATGGCCACAGAGTAGAAGCAAGGATCTTCTTCTCCTCACCACCAACCAATATAAAGCATCTCAAAAGGACAAAAATCAAAATCAGATAAGAGAAGGGGCTGTACCATAGGGTGCAGCATTAAAGGTAGGCAGGATTTGAACATTTCCACAATATAAAGGTAAAATTTCTCCTACCAAAGCATGAGTGGATCACCCCCTCCCCCATGCCACCTACAGCACCAGAGTCAGAATGAGTGCAGGGCAATCTCTAGGTTGGGAGGTAGGAATGGCTTACCTCTGAGAGCAGCAAGACTAAGGATCCCAGGAGGTTGAGGAACACAGAACTTGGGCACAAAGATAGGGCAGAGAGGGGCTGCCCACAGCAGATGCTGCAGAGACTAAAAAACAGCCATGGGGCAAAAACCACTCTGTAGCTCAATACATAGAGAGCCTGCCCTCCTCACTCAGACTTCTGGCTGGGAAGGGAAGAAAAAACTAGCACAGCAATGGCCACCAACACCCAAGAAGTACAATCTACAACAATTAGGAAAAAATAAGAAGAAGAAAAAGACTCTGACCCTGGATAACTTCTATGGTGAAAAACAGCAGACTGCAGAGGGTGACAAACAAGAAAACACATCCAAACTTCCCCCCCCAAATTGGAAATTTGTCACAAGCTCTATAGGAACAGAGTTTAAAAACCAAGTAAGAAAGATGGAGGAAAAATGGGAAGAAAAAAATGTGAGAAAAAATGCAAGTAATTCAGAAGGAAAATAACAGTTTAAGAGACAGAATCTCCCACTTGGAAAAAAGAAGTTCAGAAATCAAATGAAGTGATAAGCAAATTGGATACCAGAACTGACCTGATGGAAGCCATGAACAGTAAGATAGACCAAAGCAAAAAGGAAAATCAGAAGATCATAGCTGAAAACCAGTCTTTAAAGACTAGAATTGGGCAAGTAGAAGCCAATGATGTCACAAGGCAGCAAGAATTAATAAAGCAAAGTCAAAAGAATAACAAAATAGAAGGAAACATGAAATATCACTTTGAGAAGATGAATGACTAGGAAAAGAGGTCCAGGAGAGACAATTTGAGAATCATTGGTCTACCTGAAAACCTAGAAATAAATGAACCTTGACATCATATTGCAAGAAATTATCCAAGAAAACTGCCCTGATGTTCTTGAATAAGAGAGAAAAATATGCATTGAAAGAGTCCATAGATCATCCTCTACATTAAATCCTCAAAAGACAACCCCCAGGAATATAATTGCCAAATTTAAGAGCTTCCAAGTTAAGGAGAAAATATTGTAAAAAGCCAGAATCAAGGAGCATGAATCAGGATTACACAGGATCTGGCAGTCTCCACACTAGAGGACCACAAGACTTGGAATATGATGTTCAGAAAGGCAAGAGAATTGGGTCTACAACCAAGAATCACCTACCCATCAAAGCTGACTATATATTTCCAGGGAAAAGTATGAGTATTTAAAAAAATAGAAGATTTCCAAGTATTTTCAAAGAATTTTCTTAGGAAGATTCTGAAGATCATCTGGCAAGACAAGGTACCAGACACTAAGATCCTTTCTCAAACTGAACTGCCAGGCATTCAAACTCTACTGCAGAGAGCATAACTCCTCTGGATTGGCCAAATATCATTTGCCTCAAAGACTATTTTATGGGGAACTCACATAAGGCAAGCACTCATATGGAGGTCAGAAGAAGCAATATAGGACCCTCAAAAGTCTTCTCTGAAGAACTGCGGTATTGATTTGAGATATGGGAGACATTGGCACAGTACCATCCAACATGGCATGCCCACATCAAAGAATATGCTGTGCTCTATGAGCAAATCAGAATTGTATAACTTCAAAAGAAACATGAGATATACAAACTTAGAGACATCTCCATCCCAAATGCCATATGGTCTATTTGTGTCTGACTAGTAGAAGAGCATTCTGAGCTCATATTGGTCTGCTCAGCCACAGTCGGATATAGTGTACATTGACTCCAACATAGAGTGATATCATTTTGGTCCAAAAAGAGTACAAAGGACAGCAACCACCCAAGAGTCAGATTACATTTGAACTCAGGTCCTCCTGACTCCAGGCTCAGGGATCTATCCATTGCATCACCTGGCTTAGTGATAACAATAAGCATCTACTTCACAAGGTTATTATAAGACTCAAATACATATAAAGAGGCTATATATGGTAGCATTGTCAGAGAACAGGCCTTATGCTACCTCTGGCCACCTAAAGTTCATGATATTAGGTAGATGTGAGTGCCTTTGGCTATTCCATTCCCCTACCTCCAAAAGTGTATCTGCCATTCTTTGACAGAGATTAAATAGGTTTTTTGCTGCATGCCAGAGGCTATGGAGAAAGATGGTTATAGATTAATTGCTAATTATCCCCTAGGCATATTTAGTAAGGCTTACAACAACCTTTAATAAATATTATTTGACTGATTACTTCTAGTGTTTACAATTCTGAGTATGAGCAAGGACTCCTTGGGTATGTTCTGCAACTTGGTCAGTTCCTGGTCCAGTAGTTTAAGTTAATTGAGAGCAGGGAAAGTGATCCTTTGCTTGGGAGAGAGAAAGTGAGGGGGACTTCTGGATGTGGCCTGACCTGAAGCTGGTGCCTCCCTTCTCTGCACCAGCCTCTGAAGGAAGAAAAATTGAATATAAATCTATCAATATGAATCAGTCGGTGGAAATAAAATTAAAGAGCTTAGAATAGGGGGAAGCTGGGTGGCTCAGTGGATTGCAAACCAGGTCCAGAGACAGGAGGTCCTGGGTTCAAATCTGGCCTCAAACACTTCCTAGCTGTATGACCCTGGACAAGTCATTTAACCCCCATTGCCTAGCCCTTACAGCTCTTCTTCCTTGGAACCAAAACAGTATTGATTCTGAGATTAAAGATAAAGGTAGAGAGAGACACAGACAGATAGACAGACAGACAGAGACAAAAGAGAGAAAGAAAGAGACAGAGAGAGACAGAGATAGAGATTAGAAGAGTTCCTGAGGATCATGCTTCCTGGAAAAATAAAAGGTTGATTTTGCCCACCTTTGACTTTTATGGATAAAGACTAAAGTCTTTATCTAAGGTGAAAGAACAACCTCATCTTCTGACTGCTTTCTCCATTATTGTCAGGACTCAGGACCTTTCCTTTCCCCACGAGCTCCAACCCCCCACTATTACCTTGCATGAACGTGCCCTTTTGATGGGAAGGAAATTGCCCATTTAACAATTCCAAAGCAGATTCACTGCTTGCTTTCCTGGAAAGTCTAAACCAGAGAGTAATATCTGAAATGCAGGAGAAACTTTGTGAAAAAGAGAGAGAAGGGAAGGATTTCATGAGAAGTTCAAAGGATTGCCCTGAGGCATAATTCAAGTTTGTTTTCCTTCCAATGGGAACTTGTGTGCTACTTTGAGTGTTCTTTGAATTTTCTGTGTGTTTATATGGAGGACTGGGGAAAGGAGGGAGGAGTATTTCTTTATTGCATCTCTTTAATAGGCAACACTTTGCCGCTGCTGCCACCACCCCCAGCCCCTTGCCAGAACCTTGGTACAGATATAATTAAATTGGACTTTCAGGAGAGCAGAATCAGAAAGTCAGGCAACTGCAGATATGTATTCATTTCTCACTTATGGAGAATCCTTCTTTAAGAGGCCAAATCAACCAATGGGAACTCATTTCTGCTGGATCATACAAGTGGAAGGTATATGGCAGTGACTTCTCTGAACTGGCAGAACTCCAACTTTACATAGATTGCTCCCATCCAGAGGTCATGAGCATTCATTGATGGGAGAATAAAGAGAAAGGAGAAGCTGTATTTAATCACCAAGTATCATTGCAAGCAGCCTTACTAGTGATTAGATGCTAGTTCTTTATTAAAACCATTGGTTTAATAAACTAATACAAAAATGAATAGTTTAAATAAACTTGTACTCAAAACACACGTACATGCGAGCAATACTTTTGGCATAGCCAGCAGGATCCATCACCGTGACATTTTTGTTTTGAAAAATGGAGGTAATGGAGAAGAGGATAAGATGCTTCAGGTACTAGGATGGCCTGATGCAACTCTCTGGTATCTGGTCATCCAGGAACTCTGGGTGGTATAGGAGAAATGCTACCTAGTGGAGATATGACTTTCAAATTCTGAAAGAGTAGCATAATGCATTAGAAAAGAATATAACTGGAATGGAAAGAGATGGGCTAAATCCACTATGCCTTGTTACCTCCTGATGGTGAGAGAGAAACAAGGGAAAGGTAAAAAGATAAAAATAGACTGCAGGAAGTAAGGAGGGGTTTAAAACTATGGATAGTGCAGATGAACCTAGGGTTCTCAAGCTGGAGCAGGAAATGATAGGGGAAATAACAGGCTTGTGGGAGTCCAATTATGACAAGGAAGATCTCATTGGAGGAATATCATCTTTCTAAGGAGAGTTAGGATAGACTGCTTAGGTACCGGTCCCATATTTTCAGGTCCTATCTGATCCATGTTTGGTTGGTAGGACCTTGTGTGGTCCCTCTTTTATACCAAAACATGACAGAAAAAGAAGGAATGTGGTCATGGAGCAAAAGCAAGAAGTGGTCAGTCCAAATGCTGTGTTAGAAAACAAGAAATGTAAAAAGACTAAGAGGAAAGCTTGTAGCACATTGAAAAGCTCCTCTGTGGGGTATTGATAGAAGAATATAGAAAAGAATCTATCAAACATCCCTTGTTTATTAAGCACTTTCACTGCTAGGCCCTTGGAATACAACAGAAATAAAATAATTCCTTCTTGAAAAGGCTAACATGGCATGAGAGACAAAACATGTAAACATGCAAATATTTACAAAATAAACACAAAGTCCAAATTTGAACTTTCTTCTATTTTTTTTTATTTCTGCCCTTTGCACCTAGTTTTACACTGAAATGTCAAGCAGAATAATATATATAGGAATTGTGATTCAAACTATTAAATGGAGTGATAATATCAATTCATTGAAGTATAGAGGATTTGCAATACTTTCAAGTCAAGAGTTTAATTTTTATCTCTTTTATAGCAATCCTCTTACTAGCTACTTTTCTTTTCTTCCCTGTCCCAGATTCTCATCTTACTTCTGGGAAGAGCTATTAGAACTTTGAGCTGGGGAAGGAGACTAATTAGATGGCATAGTTGCTGCAATGAGTACATATACAAGATCAGAAGGGCTCCAGAGTAGAATTTCTGGATCCTTTGTTTGAGAGAGAAGGCTGATGGATTCATTATTCTCCCTACTAGCTAAAGCTAGAATCTGTCAACAAACTTGTTGTCAAGGACAAGACACCTGAGATCAGGAAAAGCACAGAATTTCACAAGTCCTAGTTCACACACTCTTTCTTGAGTTTCATTCTTCAAATATTAGAGCCACAAGTCCCAGCTCAGAGTTTCTTCATCTCCACCAAAAGACTAGCAATGGGGGCAGCTGGGTAGCTTGGTAGATTGAGATCTAGGCCTAGAGATGCGAGGTCCTAGGTTCAAATCTGCCTCAGACACTTCCCAGTTGTGTGACCCTGGGCAAGTCACTTCATCCTGACTGCCTAGCCCTTACCGCTCTTCTGTCTTGGAACCAATACACAGTATTGATTCCAAGATGGAAGGTAAGGGTTTAAAAAAAAAAGACTAGCACTGCTAAAAGTGTAAGTAGAACATTGATTGGAAAATAACTTGTATTGTCCTCATTCCTTTGACCACTTCAAAGGAGTAGCTACAGGAACTAAACATATTAAGAGCATGCATTTCCTAAACCTATTGGGCTTGGAGTGGTCCTGTTTAGAGTTTGAGGTTTAAGAGAGGTTATAGGTATGCAGCTCCTCTACATCTGTTTTAACATATTCTTTGGGAAATCAACTCTATTATGTCCAAATCGTGTTACTGGGGCTCTGTGAAAAAATATCCAGTTCACAGATGAGCACTACCAGGGGGGAGAGGGGGTCCAGAATTTATTGTAGAGGCAGATGTGGCTCAGTGGTTAAGAGTAATGGGTCTGGAGTCAGGAAGACTTGAGTTCAAATTTGACCTCAGACCTTGGGTAAGTAGCAACCAACAACAACCCCCAAAAAGATTCACATATCCTCACATCCTAGATAATGTATTGATGCTCTGATGCAGAAAGATGCAGGGGAGTGAGGGAAGGAAGAAGAAGGGGGGAGACAGGGGGAGACAGAGAGACAGAGAGAGAGGAGAGAGAGAGAGAAACTGAAAGAAAGAAGGTTATCCTACTTGAGAACTAATTCCATCCAGTGATATGCAGACAAATAAATGTCAGAATGAGCATGGCATATCCCAAGGTCAGAACACTTTTTCTGAATAAATCTGGTGAGTGGCTATGAATGTCACCGTATTTCCCATCACCTACTATAGTGCCCTGCTTAGAAATCATTTTTAGGTAAAGCAACTTACCCAACATAATTCAGCTAGCAACAGGAATAATTTGGTTTTGAACCTAAGACCTCTGATACCAGATTTAATACACTGAACTGTTTAACAGTCTTTCCCTAACTCTACCTATGCTCTCTCCAAACCCATGTGTAGGTACTTCTTAGCACACCTCAGCTAAAATCCTACAAACCTGTTGCCCATCTTTCAAACATTCCTACCATCATTCTTTCGTAAAATGAGCTGTGCTTTTCACATGGAATATCTTCTTCCTACCTTTGCTTGAACTTTGCCTTCTTTACTTGCATGTTTTCTTTCACTCTGTGCCCAAGTTCTGGATTCACTTCACCAAGTTCTTTGACTTGAGTTTTTTTACCATTTTGTTGAAAGATGTGTTCTGTTTTGGAAATCAGGTGTAGAATCCCACAGAATAGGCATGCTCTGAACAATGTCACCTTCTTTTTCAGTACTGGCAGATACAGGATTCTGCACACACAGAACAATCAGGGCAAAGTGTTGACCAAGAAACAAATCAATTCCATAAATATTAGAAGGAAGAAGTGGTTGAACAATTGGCATAACAGGACAATGTGATGTGATGAAAAGAACATTTGGATTAAAATCAGAAAAACTGGGTTCTAGTCGTGGCTATCAAACAAGCATGTTCCATCACCATGGAAAAGTTAGTTCCCTTCTCTAGACCTCAGTTTACTTATCCATCAAATGAGATTGGTGACCAAGAATCAGAGGTGTGTTGGTAAATGTTTAACAACCAGCTCTCCAAAAAGATGGGATACACTTTTAAGTTGAATCTGCATTATTAACATTTTATGCATTACTTTCTTAAATCTAAGTAATCAACAAAACAATGGCTTAATTTCTGGTTTGTATAGATGGCCAATTTCTGGGGTTCAAATGCTCACACTGAAAATTTAAAGATTAGCTCTCACAAGCTGCTTTGACTGGATCTAGTGTCCCCTTGCCTAGAATTATTATGTAACTCTTTAATTGCATGTGTATAGATAGAGGAGAGAGGAGGGATATGTAGATCTGATGTGTCCTCTTAGTGAATGAACTAAAAAGAATGGTCCTTCTATTATATCAGCAGAACAAGTGCTAGGCTTAGTTCTTAAGGATAGCAATATCATGGGAATTCTAGGAATGAGTTGGATCCAGAAATATAGTTAGGTATTGAGTAGCCTTAAAGAGACAATGGCATTACCTAATCACCCAATTTCAGTTTGCTCAATACCTGTTGGATATCCAGCATGGTGCCAGCTTAGGCTAAAACTTGTGCCAGGATCAGGCATCCTGTGCCCTATACCCTCCTCCACCCAGCCCCTCCCTGATCAGAGCTCCTGAGTCAGGAGATTTATTTTCTAAACCTCCTAATCCACACCTTTTCCCCCACCTGAGAAGGAAATAAAAGAGGGTAGGCTCTGGTTAGAGTCACTCAGAGTGCAATCAATGACACAAATACACATGTGAAAATAAGACAGAAAGTAATTTTAATGAAACCAAAGAGAGGAAGATTCAATCTCTTCTAAATTTATACTGATTGGAGCTCTGACAGCTGAGTAGCCCTACAGACAGCTCAAGGAATGACAGTCTCAGCCTAATCCTGGTGCTTGGGAATCTCAGGATGGCAACAAGTTCAGTGCTGAATGTTTTCAGGACACAATTAAAGGAAGGAAATTTTGCTAATTTGTTCCAGCATATGAATAATAGTCTCAAAACCACCAAGGCAGAATCATAAACATTAAGGACTGAAAGAAGATAATAAGGGAGTTTCAGCATTCAGAAGTTTGTTCCATGGAGGATGAAGATGAGATCTTGAGCCATCTTACTTCTGTTTGGTCTTGGGGACCTGTGGGTACTTCTCTTGGGCAGGAGGTGGATAAGACCCTGGAACTTTGGTGGTGCCTGGCTCTGGGACCTTAGATTGGGTTGGCACTGATACCACAGGGTAGTATGGCTCTGGCTTCTTGGTGGGATGTTGCCCTGGAACTGTAGGTTGGCATGGCTCTGGCAACTTGGTTGTGCCTGGCTGTGGAACCTTAGGATAGTTTGGCTGTGGCAACTTGGTGGTGCCTGGTTGTGGACCCTTGGGATTGCATGGCTCCTGGGGAGGTGGTTGGCTGGGCTGTTTCACTTGTTGCTGGTGAAGTTGAGGAGGTATGGTATTGGGCTGCTTGTGCTGGTGGGAAGACATGGTTTGTGTGATGTGGTTCTCCTGGAGAAGAAAGGACAATTTGTCATTTTATTATCAAATGAGGGGTAGCCAGAACCCCTGATGGAGAAATAGTACTTAATGGACACTTCCAGGCTTCTTTCTCCTTTCCTTCTAATTCTTTTTGCCCATCTTTCTTTCATAATAAAATGGGCTCAGAATCTAAAGTTAGAAAACAGGATTATAGTTGCTGGTTTCCCCTGATTCTCTGAATTCTCTTCTCTCCTAGTCTTGCTCCTGTCAGAGAAGTTTGAAACTCTCAGTGCCATGATAAGATCTCTTTCTCTCCCCCACCCCTCTCTCATAAATGCACATACCCTGTTCCTTTTCTTGAGGTTTCAGTCTCTTACTTTATTTCTTTCTCCATGTCCTGATCAGTATTCACATCTAAAGCTGGAAAAGGATTTAGAAGTGACTATACTCAACACATTGATTTTACATATGAGGAAACTAAAATATTATGTCACATGACCAAAGGACATATTTCTCAGATGATTGTAAAACAATTGGAAAGTCATTTGGAAAGGAAATATGTAAAAAACTCCACTAAAAACCCTATAGTAAAGATTCTATATTAATAGATGATAACTCTATTTTGAATATCCAAATAAACTTTTATAAAGCTTTTTAGGTGCATAATGTATAGGGTGATAAAAAAAGCATTAAAATTCCAGAGTCCTGTGCTCAAAGAGAATCTCTACTGTTAATCAGATAGATGACCTTGACCCTCTCTGAACGTACTTTTCTTTTCTCATGTATAAAACAAAAGGATCTGACTTTAGTTTAGCTCAAGATCCCAGAATCTCAGCACCTGTGGGCACTTCAGACATTGTCCAATTCAAGCCATACCTGAGTAACAATACCCTCTACAATGTACTTAGGGCATCAAGGTACAACAAAGAATAGAGTGCCCAGTCTAGAATCAAGAGGACCTGAATTCAAGCTCAGTCTCAGATACTGATCGACTGTGTGGCCCTAGACAAGTCATGCCACCCTGTTTGCCTCAGTTTCCTCACCTGTAAAATAAGCTGAAGAAGGATATGGAAAACCACTCCAGTATCTTTACTAAGAAAATGCCTAATGAAGTCATGAAGAGTCAGACATAACTGAACAATAATAATTAGAGTGTGCCTCAAAGAGCTTATCCATTCCTTGACTAAAGATAGCCTTGAGGGGAAATCCCAAACCTCATTAGGCAGCCCACTCCACTTTGTGATACATCATACTGTTAAAAGTATTTCCTATATATCAAGCCTAAAGCTGCATCAGTGCATCCTTTTTTCTTGAGGGAAACAAGTCTGAGCCTCCTTCTGTGTGATGACAACCCTTCACATACTTGAAGATGGTTATTATGGTCCCAGGTTGACACAAATTTATTAAGTACTTACCCTTCCAGCATATGCTGAAATGCATCTGTATATGTACACACAAACACATATTTTTATATACACAATATATGACCTTAAAGGTATCTATATATATATAGATATATATACACACTCTTGAAGATATCTTCCAGCCTTTTCATTCCAAGATTCTATGAAGTGCCCTAAATGAACACCACACCAGATAAGACAATTTTGGCTATTTTATTCTTTTTTCAAACAGACAATAATGAAACAGCCAAAGGTACTTAAGAATTTCTCATCAGAAATGCAGAGACCTGAATTCCACTCCTGCTTCTACAGTATGACTTTGGGCAAGTCATGTTCCCTCTGGACCTCAAAATCTATCATCTGTATAATAGAGTTCTAGAATTCTAGCCTGCTCTGCATAGTGAGTTATTGAGAAGAGCTTCAGAATAGAGACTTACCTGGTGCTCAGAGAAAGGCAGCTTCTCAAGATTCTCTAGTCTGTTGCTGAATCCTGGGTATGCTATGAGGCTTTTATATGGTTTCTTCTCCTTATCACAAGGAAATGAAATGGTTATTGGCCTTACTATATCCATTCTTTCCCTGCCCAACTGTGAATCATTTCAGCCTTCCCCACTTACCTGTCTGTTCAGTCTTTTTGATGAAAACCACTCAGTTAACATTTCTTTGGCACTAGATGTCTGACAGTGATGTCTTTGTCACCTAATCTCCACTTTTTCCCCTTCCCCCCATCTGGTTACTATTCAATGGGAAGACTAAGACTATCCAAAGGTGAGCCTAACAGCTCCTCTGAAGTTATTTCATCAATTTATTTCAGGAAGAAAGAAGATCCAGACCTCCTAACATATAAAAATTGTCTTCCTTTCTCCAGGGAGCCAGCACATCTAAATTTGGAATATTGAATAAAATGCCTTCCCAAGTATTTTGTTGTAAAAGAAAACAGATTCCCCAGATTGTGTGTGTGCCAAAGAGAGGGAAGACTGAAAGTGGAAGATGAATTGGCCTGGTTGAGTAGGACAAGGGACCCATTGAATAAGGGCATTGTAGGCTTCTCAATAAGGGATTCCAGGGCCCTTCTCTTCCCATTCCCTTCCACTTATTCTCATTTCTTATTAGTTTCATTCTCAAATGTTTTATCCAGCTGAGTTCTACTTGTCTACAGCTCACCTGCCTCTTTCTGTAAGCTTTTAAAGGGTTACAAATCACTTCAGAATATTCATAATCTCATTTTGTTTGAATATTTCTATTTGAAGATATTTTAAGACTTCTGATCTTGAATAAAGTCAAATGTCATCTTCTACTTGAAGTCTGCCTTGCCCCCAAATGCAAGCCTCACCCCTATCAGGATTACTCTGTGTTGTACCATTTTTGTATACTAAACATATTATCTCCCTCCCAAAATTGTAAACATCTAAAGGGCAGCATTTGTCTTTGTCATGATAGCTCTACTACCTGGCACAATGACTGGCAGCTAGTAAGCTCTCCTTTCCCCTTTTCTCCCTCTTGTCTTTGTCTCTATCTCTTTGCCCCTGCCTCTAACTCTCTGTCTCTGTCTCTCTATCTCTTAACTCCTCCTCTCTAACTGTATTCTTCCTCCAGAACTGGAACAAAGGGGAAAGAATGGAAAACCATGTAGAGAGGTTTTGTTCTTTGGGATAGGGAAAAGGGGGGAAATGTCTTCTATTTTCTCAGTAAAGTAGAAGGAGAAGTCCTCTGCTGAGTCAGATATAGGAATTTTGAGGAGGGAAGAAAAGGTTGGGAATATAGAATACAATATAGAATGAATAATGGAAGAATAAATTGATTGATGAATAACAATGAGGGACATATTAAGATTTGATCATATAATTATAGCAGATCCAATCAAAACAATTATGTTATCTTTTTCAGCAGAATTTGGCATCATACAAGTTTGTATGGAGAAGGTAAATGGTAGTGAACAAAGTAACTAGGGTTGGAGTTTGGCAAAGAATCACTTCTATTGGGAGAAGGGTTGGAGGAAATGAGATACAGGGGAATAGAAAGGTGTGCCATTGAACCACTTTAACTCTTAAGTCCAAGCTATGAAGGAAAGGTAGTGAAGAGGTGTTGTACTTGGAGAACAGGTATTAGTGGAAGAATTATTGGTCATTGTAAGTATTAACAATAGGCTTAGGAAGAGTGAGAAGGAAATATAAATGGAATGACAGGCGGTTTTGATCAGGAGGATTTAAAGAGTTCTGCATGATTGAGATACCATGGTCATCAGTGATGATGAGATCAATGGTATGATCATCCACATAAGTGGCTGAAGTGGATTAAAGTTATAGATAGGCCATAGAAGTTGAAATAGTTTATGAATGTGGATATCAATGTGTTTGGGGATAAAAGCTATATTTCTATTAAGGTCTTCAAGCAAACGGAACGATGTTGACTTTGAGAAGAAATTGTTTAGTTGACTCATCATGTCTAACCCTTCATGACTCCATTTCAGATTTTCTTGGCAAAGATATTGGAGTGGTGTCCATTTTATTTTTCCAGTTCCTTTTATAGATGAGGGAACTGAGGCACAAGGTTCCATGACTTGCCCAGAGTCATAAACCTAGCAGTGTCTGAGGCTAGATTTTAATTTAGGTCCTTCTGATTCTAGCTAGGGTCAACATGCTATTCACAATGAGCCCTTTATGGATCTTGACCAATGATGTAGAATAACTTTGAGTGTTGGAGTAATAAGTATCTTAACTTGTGATGTAGATGATAATGTAGATAAATGGAGTGGACTTCAAAGGAGAGGATTCTAAGTAGTGATATTAAAGGGACCATCTGGAAATGTTAATGAGGCAGGGACTCTTGTTTGGCTGGACCAATATATTAGAGGACATGAGATAAGGTGCTGGGGAAGGGTGATCTAAAACCCTGAAGTACCACCTCATACCTATTAGATTGGCCAATATGACAGAAAAGGAAAATGATAAATATTTGAGGAGATGTAGGAAAATTGGGACATTGATGCACTGTTGGTGGAGCTGTGATATGACCCAACCATTTTGGAAAGTAATTTGCAATTATGATCAAAGAACTCTAATACTGTGGATACCTTTTGATCTATCAATTCCATTATCATGATTTTTAAAAACTAAAAAGGACCTATTTGTACAAAAATATTTGTTGCAGATCTTTTTGATAGGAAAAAAAAAGTTAAAATGGAGGGGTCATTCATCAGTTAGGGAATGGCCAAACAAGTTGTGGTATATGATTGTGATGGAATACTATTATTGTGATATAAGACATGACAGATGTGGCAAAGTCGGGACATTAATTCATTGCTGGTGGAGTTGTGAATTGATCCAACCATTCTGGAGGACAATTTGGAACTATGCCCAAAGGGCACTGTTAAGATTAAAATTTAGGGGAAACCGAGGCAAGGTAGAAATTAGTTTCTCTGCAAGGAGTATTATACTTTTAGAGGTTTATTAAAGATTAAGAACTTAAGAATATACAAGTAAGAAAAGCATGTGTGAAGGAGGGCCAAGAGGCCCATTCAACCTCACCTACATCATGAAAAGACCCATCTGCTTGCAAGTGGAAATAAGAAAAGGGAGCCAGTAGGCTTTTACAAACGGTTAAATAGAACTTTTGATCCCACTGGGGTGAGGATCTCAGTGAAATCACAAAGCATTCTGGGAGCCAGAGCAAGGACTTCTGGGGTTTGGAGTCCAGGGTTCAAGTCTCCATTTTTACATTTCTCCGTGTGATCATTTGGAAGAAGGACTTCCCCAAAGGATCATAAAAACATAATCAATTTAAAGATTACAATAAATTGAGGACAAGAGAAAAAAAAAGAACAAAACCAATAATTGCTAGACACATTGAGAAAAAGCCAATTAGGGGGCAGTCCCCTTTGGCATGAAAGTGTACATTCAAAATAAATGTTCAATCAACTACACCCAAAGTTCATTCTTGATCTTCTTGTGCAGCTTGTGGTCTGGAGGCTTCTTCATGGTGTCTTCTCCAACAATTCAGTTTCTGGATTCAGAGAAGTATCATCTTTCTTTACCTAAAATTCTTCTCAAAAGGAATTTAAACTTTGCAATTTAAATAATGATATTTTTTACATTTCCCCGTGTTGTGGGTGATTAAAAAACACAGGATCACTTAGGGATGCATGGCTGAGTTATGGAGGTATATGAATCAATTGGCAAGAGATATTAAAAAGACATCAGAAAAATCCAAATAAAAAAGAAAAATTTCTGGATGAAAATATAGACTATCAAAAGTCTTATGTGTAAAAATTCCAAGTAAAAGAAAAGTAAATCTATAACAGAGCCCAATAAAATGATCTAAGCAATGATGCAGTTACCCAGTCGGTAGCCAGGAAAGTTACCACTCTATGAAAGACAGAAAAAAGGGACCAGATCATAGAAGCCAGGTAAGAGCCGAGGTTTGGGATACTCATCTGTAAGTATTTTCAGAGTGAGTGTGGACACAAGGAAAGTCTATGTCATAACAATGTTAAACACAGTAACCTCGAGTCTTCACACTAGGTTCAAGACCTTTGCATTGGCTTTGAAGTGCATCAGTCCGTCCTGGATTGGCTTTCCTTTGGTCCTGTGCAATGGCTCTTTTGTGTGTATCTTGTCCTGGAATCAGACAGAATTATTAAGTCAAATCCCATAATTTTTTTTAAACAACTAGTGGCATCATTTTTATAGTCTCAAGCTTTTGGGGCATGCATTAGCAAGTGTATTTTAAACTTATATTACTGAAAATCAAAAAGTTAAAGAAAATCTTAATACTGGTGATATGTGCTTCAAATATAAAAAAGAGAGAAAAATAAAAAACTGAAATAGTATATTGCACATGCAAGAAAAATATAATAAAAGAGCTTTAAAAATTCAAAAATATAGCTTATAATCATTGACACACTGTGTCAACTAGGAAATATAGAATACAAGGCTTTCTCACCAAAAATGAGATCCATTTCCCCTTCATATCTGGCCATGATCCACTGTGAGTATAAGCAAATGAATTGAGCAGTAGTACAAATATGTAGTTATCAATATCCCCAAAATTTTCAATAGCCCAATTAATTACAATAGCAAACAAACACACTAATATATTTCACAGAAATTGCTGTATGGCATTTTAAAAGCCTATGAACTGATGGATATTTGTCACAATTTTTTATAATCATAGCAAATCTTTCAACCTTGACAAATACATTTTCAAACAAAGTAAAACTCATTTTGGGTTTTAGAACATCATCAGGAATCTAGATATCATTCTGGTGGAAGTTAAATAGTGAACTGAAGAGTATAAATGAGGGGTGATCCTGTTTTAGATGCTTTTTAGGGGTACAAATGCCCCAACTTCCATTCACATATTTAGAAATGCGGGAAGGTTGGGGGTTGTAATTGTATTTCACTTCAGCTACTAGAATGGGCCTTACACCTCGTGTTAGGGGCAGGCAAAAATGACCAGAGATTGTAAAAAAAAAAAATTCTAAAAATCATGTCTAGAAATCCCTTAAAATCAGTTGAGATATTTAGCACAGTAAATTTTCCAAAGGTTGTTATACAATTGTAACCAGTTCTGATGAAGTCCATCTATCCTCTATGTGACAATTTACAAAGTCAGAAATAGAAAAGCTGTTTTTTTATATGGGCTTAATTACAATGATATTTGTTCAATATGGTTATAGGGGGAAAGCAAGAGAATTTGACAGTAGTTAAAACCCAGTACATCAAAATGAACAGTATAACAGAATAATATTGAATGCAGTAATATATGAACTTAAAACCACGAAGTTAAATCTTAAACAAAGCAAACAGTAAAATGCAATAGAATACAGAGATTTTTATAAACCATTGGAGTCTGAAATGCCTTAAAATATAACCTCCAGTCTCTTTAAAGTTCCTTGGGTTTTTATCCATTAAGATGCCTATTGTCAGAAGGCAGAAGATTGGTAAGGGGTAGGCAATGGGGGTTAAGCGACCCACCAAGGGCCACACAGCTGGAAAGTATCTGAGACCAGATTTCAGTTGAGGATCTCCCATCTCTAGGCCTGGCTCTCAGTCCACTGAGACACCCCAGCTGCCTCCCCAAAGTTAGTTAAAGAGTTGTAGGGAGCTGAAGGTGAAGTCAATAAAAGGATCAATGCAATTAAAAGATATCCTTGTAAAATAGCCATGCTTTTAAGTTCCTGTTCTGAAAGTCTTTCTTCTTCTCCTTTTTCTCTCCCCTCCTATGATACCCCCAGTCCATGCGGAGGCTTAGTCTAAGGGAAAATTACCCCGTTTGTTACTGGCTGGTTGTTTTTTGATCCTGAAGAAACTGGGTCTGCTACCACAGTCCTGGGGCTGGGGCTGGGGCGATGAGCCATCTGGGTTGGAGGCCAGTTTTTGCTGGGCCAGGATCGGCTGGGCCAGATGAGTGAGAGACCACTGGGGTGGGCAGGGCTGGGACAGGAACACAGGAAAGCAGGGCCAGGAGCCGGAGCAGGGCTGGGAGCCAGAGCAGTGCTGAAATGAGTCAAAAGGCTTGCTAAAAAGGCTTGGAGAAACGCAGCTTAGAAATCATTATCTAGGCTATTCTTTTAAAAAATATTGAGAGTCTTTTGTCCCATTAGGTTGCCAACTGTTAAGATTAAAATTTAGGGGAAACTGAGGCAAGGTAGAAATTAGTTTCTCTGCAAGGAGTATTATATTTTTAGAGGTTTATTAAAGATTAAGAACTTAAGAATATACAAGTAAGAAAATCACGTGTGAAGGAGGGCCAAGAGGCCCATTCAACCTCACCTACATCATGAAAAGACCCATCTGCTTGCAAGCAGAAGTAGAAAAAGGGAGCCAGTAGGCTTTTACAACCAGTTAAATAGAACCTTTGATCCCACTGGGGTGAGGATCTCAGTGAGATTACAAAGCATTCTGGGAGCCAGAGCAAGGACTTCTGGGGTTTAGAGTCCAGGGTTCAAGTCTCCATTTTTACAGCACTAAAAGATTGTCTGCCCTTTGATCCAGCCATAGCACTGCTGGGTTTATAACCCAAAGAGATAATAAGGGAAAATACTTGTACAAGAATATTCATAATTGTGCTCTTTGTGGTGGCAAAAAAAAATGGAAAATGAGGGGATGTCCTTTGGGGAATGGTTGAACAAACTGTGGTATATGTTGGTAATGGAATGCTGTTGTGTTTATTGTGTTCAAAGGAATAATAAAATGGAGGAATTCCATGTGAACTGGAACAACCTCCAGAAATTGATGCAGAGTGAAAGGAGCAGAACCAGGAGAACATTGTACACAGAGACTGATACGCTGTGGTAAAATCGAATGTAATGGACTTCTCCATTAATGGCAATGCAGTGTTCCTGAACAACCCAGAGGGATCTATGAGAAAGAAAACTATCCATATCCAGAGGAAAAACTGTGGAAGTAGAAACACAGAAGAAAAACAACTGCTTGACTACATGGGTCGAGGGGATATGATTGGTGATATAGACTCTAAATGAACATCCTAGTACAAACACCAACAACATGGAAATGGGTTCTGATCAAGGACACATGTAATGCCCAGTAGAATTGTGCATCAGCTATGGGAGGGGTGGGGGAAGGGAGGGAGGAATAGAAAATGATTTTTGTAACCAAGGAATAATGTTTGAAATTGACCAAATTAAAAAAAAATGTTAAATAAAAAAGCAGTCAGTTAGGAAGGGGCGAAGGCCCTGAAGTCACAGTAAGCCTCAGCCCTTGAAATCCTACCGCTGTGAAATAGATGAAAGAAAGAAAGGAAGAAAGAAAGGAAGGAAGGAAGGAAGGAAGGAAGGAAGGAAGGAAGGAAGGAAGGAAGGAAGGAAGGAAGGAAGGAAGGAAGGAAGGAAGGAAGGAAGAAGAAGAAAGAAAGAAAGAAAGAAAGAAAGAAAAGAAGAAAGAAAGAAAGAAAGAAAGAAAGAAAGAAAGAAAGAAAGAAAGAAAGAAAGAAAGAAAGAAAGAAAGAAAGAAAGAAAGAAAGAAAGAAAGAAAGAAAGAAAGAAAGAAAGAAAGAAAGAAAGAAAGAAAGGAAGGAAGGAAGGAAGGAAGGAAGGAAGGAAGGAAGGAAGGAAGGAAGGAAGGAAGGAAGGAAGGAAGGAAGGAAGAAAGAAAGAAAGAAAGAAAGAAAGAAAGAAAGAAAGAAAGAAAGAAAGAAAGAAAGAAAGAAAGAAAGAAAGAAAGAAAGAAAGAAAGAAAGAAAGAAAGAAAGAAAGAAAGAAAGAAAGAAAGAAAGAAAGAAAGAAAGAAAGAAAGAAAGAAAGAAAGAAAGAAAGAAAGAAAGAAAGAAGAAAGAAAGAAAAAAAAAAGAAAGAAAGGAAGGAAG
Organism: Monodelphis domestica; assembly: GCF_027887165.1. NCBI lineage: Eukaryota > Metazoa > Chordata > Mammalia > Didelphimorphia > Didelphidae > Monodelphis > Monodelphis domestica. The sequence goes on from NC_077228.1 coordinate 174,379,272, forward strand.
GAAGGAAGGAAGGAAGGAAGGAAGGAAGGAAGGAAGGAAGGAAGGAAGGAAGGAAGGAAGGAAGGAAGGAAGGAAGGAAGGAAGGAAGGAAGGAAGAAATGACAAGCAGGATGATTTTGGAAAAATCTGGAAAGACCTACATGAACTGATGTGAAGTAAAGTGAATAGAACCAGAATAATATTGTACACAGTGAGAGCAATATTTTTTGATGAAAAAACTGTGAATGACCAAGTTATTCTCAGCAATTCGGTGATCCAAGACAATATCAGAGATTCTGTTGAAGGATGCTGTCTACCCTCCAAGAAAGAACAAAACAAGACAGAAAGAATATTTCACTTTCATTCTTCTTTTGGGGGTTTAAAACTCTTCCACAAATGACTAATATGAAAAAAAATGTTTTGCATGATTACACATGCAAAATCTTTATCAGATTGTTTACCATCTTAGGGAAGAGGGAAGAATAAGAGGAAGGGAGGGAGGTTGGGTGGTAAGGAGGGAAAGAATTTGAAATAAGAAAGTTTTAATGGATGTTAAAAATTGTTTTTACATGTAATTGGAGAAAAAATATTTTAAAAAAATAAGCAAATCTTAACCATAGTGGGGGAATGGGGTATTCCATCTTCTGGAATGAAACAGAATCCTGTGAGTACCAAAAGATTAAAAATACATATAAAGAGAAGAGAACCAGAAAGAGAGGAATTTGTTAACAATAGAGTGGATGTTCCAGTGACATAATGGAATGGAAGAGTTAAGGAAAGTGTTACTTCTTAGGGTTGAGATGAATAAGGAGGAGAATATGATAGAAAGAAGCAGAAGGAAGGGATTTTCTGCCTTAGCAAAAGGCATTCATGAATCACAGAAGTAAAGGGACCAGCAGCTGAAAGCTTGCCTATTACAGAACTTGGAGAGAACCAGTTGGTTAGAACCCTCACCCTCCAGGGTTCTATGATGTCCTATGTGGATCCAGGTGTGTCAGCACTCATAAATGGTCACCCCAAGTGTTGTGTAGCTTGGGTGGGGAATATGGGCTACAGGGAATTCTGTCTGAATTTCTAAGAGTTCTGAGACCCCCTGTAGGGGCAGTAGATGACTATCTTTAGCGGGTCCCTGGGTACTGGAATGAACTCCTAGTGTGTGCTGGCTCTATGTCCCCTCCCTAAAGATGGGAAAGAGTGAGACACAATGGGTAAAGAATGTGATATCATGGATCAAATAATGGGCCTGGAATCAGGAAGACTTGGATTTGAATCATACTTTAGACACTTACATGTCAGTCTACACCTAGCTTTCTTCTCCATTTCTATTATAGCCTCTAAAATAGTGGTCATTTTCCTGAAATTTTCTATCAGTTCTGTTCATCAGCTAGGTCTTACTTGTCCATACCTGTAATGAACTTCTCTTATTCTAAAGAGTTCCTCTTGGCTGCTTCCTCCATATTTTAGAAGGATTAATTAGCATCCAGGTAAGCTAAGAAAGTTTTAGCTGGTCGGGTCACATCTACAAAGTTTATCTCTTAACTCCATTTTTTAGGAAAGGCATTGTCAAGATTATGGACATTCTCAGGAGAGGCCTAGGCAAGTTACATGGATTCTCTCAGCCTCTGTTTCTTTATATGTAGAATGGAGATACCAATAATGTGTGCAGAGCCCCTTGCCTACCTTAAAAGTGATACAAATGTCAGGTGTTGTCATTGACACCTTACCAAAGGTACAAACACAGGAGACTCTTAAGTCTATGAATGGGAAGACCTATACACTCTGAAACTTGAGATAAATATTTTTCTCCTTTCTAGTCTTTGATAAAATTCAAAGAAGTTGAATATCTGTATACCAAAGATAATGTGACTGACTACAATAGACTTGTTGTTAATTATTCCTTAGGGATATTTAGCAAGCTTCAAGGAGTATCCTTGTTACTAATAGTAGAGACAGCCTGTGTATAAACAATGACCCATTGGTATTTAAAGCAATTCTTAAGTAGTTGTGAGCCAAGAGGAAGGAACTGGGATAATTTAAAGTGGGGAAAGTGAGGCTATATTCAGGAGAGAGTAATAGAGTGTCCTGGCGTTGGAATCCAGTTGTTGGTTTTGAATAGTAGAAGTTGACATTAGTGCTGGGAGAAGGGTGAAGGCTGATGCTTACCATCTCTACACTGATCACAGAAGAGAGAGAGACTGTGTGGAAGTCTAGGACTCATCTGAAAAGGTCATCAGTACGAATCATTTGATTGTCAGTGAGAAATAATGGTTTGTGGAGGAGTGTGCCTCTTAGAGAAGAAAATGTATCTCCCTGGTGGCCTCCACAGAAGGACAGAATCACAGAATCTGAGAGTTGTGGACCTCAGTAGACATTTAGTCTGTTCCCATATATTAAGGAATCCTTACTCTACCATAACACTCTCTGCTTAAAGATCTACAGAGAGGTAAGCCACACTGCTCAAGGCAGCCCATTCCATTTTTGGACAATTCTATCCACTGGGAAATTTTTCCCGACATTAAACCTAAATTTGACTCTTCACAACTTCTATCCATTGTTTTAGGTTTTGAGGTTAAATAATACAAATCCAATCCTTCTTCCACCTGAGCATCCTTCAAATATTTGAATATAGCTCTCATGTCCATCCTGGAGTCTTATTTTCTCTAGGTGACAAATACCCAGTTCATTCAGATGATGCTCATAAGTCATGAACTCAAGGCCTTCTTCATCTCATTGACCTTCTCTGAACCTTCTCCAACTTATAAATACCCATCTTAAAGGATGGTGCACAGAACTACACATAATACTTCAGTTGAGATCTGATAAGGATGGAGTACAGCATTCCCAGCATTTCTGGAAACTTCCTTATGCAGCTCCAAATTGAACTAGCTTTTCTGGCCAACACATCACAGTACTGACTCATATTGAGATTATAGTCTATTTTTTTGGTTTTCTTGCCATTTCCTTCTCCAGCTCATTTTAAAGATGAGGAACTGAGGGAGATAGGGTTAAGTGACTTGCCCAGGATCGCACAGCTAGTGTCTAAAGCCAGAATTATTCTCAGAAAGATGACTTTTCCTGACTCCAAGTCTAGCTCTCTATCCACTGCACCACCTAGTTGTCCTTATATCCATACTGCTAACATTTTTTTTTATCTCTGGAACTGATTTTTTGTACCCAAGTACAAGAGTTTATATTTATCCCTACTAGATTTCAACTTATTAAATTCATCCCAATGTTCCATCTTGTAGAGTTCTAATCCTATTATCCAGTGCATTAGCTCTTCCTCAGAAACCAAGAGGTGGGCAATTCCACAGTATAGCGGGAGAGTTGTATGTGATATGTACTTACCAGACTTAGCCATTAAGGCCTCACATAAGGAGAATAAGGACATGCCTGACAGAATACCCAAGTGTAGCTGGAATTTTAGAATCACAGATTTCTTAGTTGGAAGGGATTTCAGATATAATTTAGTCTAAATTGTATCTGAATAGAATTCTAAATCTTCTCTTCTCCTATATATATGTCCCCAGTTCTTTCACTTAACTGTGGTCTGGCCAAGCATCCTCTTATCTCATCATTCTACATGCTCTCCTAAAAATGCCTATAAATGTGTTGATTTCTCTTTAAAACATATAGCCAAGTAGTAAGCACAATAGGGTAAATGTGCCTTAACCAACTAAAACTTTCTTAGTTTGTCTTAATAATTTAACCTTTTAAAATGAGAGGCAGCAATTGGAGAAACTCCTATTAGTATAGTAGTGGTAGTCTCTCGGTGATCGAGAATGACTATTGTCTTTGTGCAGTTTCATCTACGGTGTACCCTCATGTGGCTTTGAAGTCCAAAGGCTGAGGCGCAAAGTTTATGGCACATGGGGCATGGGACGCCAGTTGTTACGGGAGGTGTGGTTGTGGCCTGGTGTCGGCATTCATGCGCAGCGGCAAGACGTCAACGTCGCTCATCTTCAAAGGTGGTGGCGGCATGGTTAATGTGGGTTCACCAGCTGCTTCTGTCAGAGGCAGTGAGTTCTAGTTGCTTTGGTGTAATGCCAGCCCACTTCAAGTTGGACTTTAGCTGATCCTTGAATCTTTTCTTTGGTCGGCCTTGTTTCCTGAGTCCAGCTGACAGTTCTCCATAGAATACCTGTCTTGGTATTCTCTGTGGGTCCATGCAGATGACATGTCCAGACCATCGTAGCTGGGTTTTGAGGACCATGACTTCGATGCTGGTGGAGTTGGCTCTGTCGAGGACTTCCTGATTGGTGATTTGGTCCTGCCATCGGATCCTCATGATTGACTGGAGGGAGCATTGGTGGAATTGCTCCAGCTGTTTCATGTGCTTCTGGTACATGTGTCCATGTCTCATAACCATACAGGAGCGAGCTGAGGACCACTGCATTATACACTTTGAGCTTCGTCGCAGTGCTTACACCTCTGTGTTGGAGGACTTTGCAGCGCAGCCACCCGAGTGCCTGGCTGGCCTTTTGGATCCTAGCATTGATCTCGTGGTCTAGGGACCCTTTGTTGGCGATGGTGCTGCCCAGGTACTTGAAAGTGTTGGCGTTAGAAAGCTGCGTGCCATCGATTGTAACGCACGGCTGGTTCATTGGCCTCCCTGGTGCAGGTTGGAACTGCACCTCTGTTTTGCTGAGGCTAATGGTCAGGCCAAACAGTTTTGTTGCAGTGGAGAACCTGTCCACAATGGTTTGGAGATGATTTTCTTGGTGGGCCATGAGAGCACAGTCATCTGCAAAGAGAGCTTCCAGGATGAGTCTCTCTGTTGTCTTTGTTTTTGCAGTCAGGTGGCGAAGGTCAAATAGTGAGCCATCCAGTCGGTATTTGATGTAGACTCCCAGGTCTAGATCCATCACAGCATGTCGTAATACTTGGGTGAAAAATAGGTTGAATAGTACCGGAGCGAGGACACAGCCTTGTTTCATACCATTGGAGATGTTGAAGCAATCAGAAGTCTCTCCACCAGATAGGACTTCCCCTGTCATGTCAACATGAAAGAGCTGGATCAGTTTGACAAATTTTTCTGGGCAACCAAGCTTGCTGAGGATCACCCACAATGTGTCCCTGTTCCCTGTGTCGAACGCCTTTGTCAGGTCTATGAAGACAATGTAGAGACTCAGGTTCTGCTCAAGGCATTTTTCCTGCATTTGCCTCACTGTGAAGACCATGTCGATGGTGTTGCGATCTGGTCGGAAGCCACATTGTGATTCAGGCAGGTTCTGCTCTGAAACAGATGACAGGGGTCTGTTGAGTATAACACAGGCGAGGATCTTTCCAGTAGTGGAGAGTAGTGAGATGCCTCTGTAGTTGTCACAGGCTGCTCGTGAGCCTTTGTTCTTGTATAGGGCTACGATGGAGGCATCTCTGAGTTCTGGGGGCATGTCTTCCTCTTCCCATATGCTGGTCAGCACTATGTGGAATGCCTGGAGCGCCTTTCCATTTAAGGTCTTGTACACCTCAGTTGGGATCCTGTCTTTACCGGGTGCCTTGCCTGCATTCATTTGTTTAATGGCTTTTTGGACTTCCTCTATTGAAGGAGGGACATCACGTTGCTCAATGGAGCAGTTTTAGGGGATCTGGTCAAGGGCGCTTTGGTCGACTGAAGTGGGTCGGTTGAGAATCTGACTGAAGTGTTCTTTCCACCTGTTGCTGATGCCTTTTTTATCTTTTATGAGAGTGTCACCGTCAGAGGATAGCAAGGGCGTGGTGGTGGGTTTTAATGGTCCATAGACAGTCTTGAGGGCACTGAAAAATTGTTTGTAGTTTTTCATATCAGCAAACCGCTGGATTTCTTCTGCCTTTTTTTCCCACCATCGGTCTTGCATCTTTCTGATCTCACGCTGCACCGTGGCTTGGAAAGACTTGAATCTGTCCTTTTTAGGAGCAGAGTTTGGGTTATTTTGCCACTCCATAAAGGCTTTGTTCTTCTTGCTCAATGGGTCTTCAATAGCAATGTTGTTCTCGTCGAACCAGTCCTGGTAGTTGCATTGTTTTGGGCCTAGGACTGCCTTTGATGTTTCCTTCACTGCGTCTCTGAACTGGTTCCATTTCTCGGTTGAGCTTCCAGTGAGTGGTCCCTTGGCAGACAGCTTGTTGTCCAGGCAGGATTGGAATGTTTGCAAATAAGATGGATCTCTAAGACGACTCACGTAGTAAAATGCGCAAACTGTCTGGGCACGTTTTGGATGGCGAGGCTCAATGTGCATTTGAAGAGTCGCTCTAACCAATTGGTGGTCTGTCCAGCATTCAGCTCCTCTCATGGCTCTGGTGATCTTTACATCCTGGATGTCTCGCTGGTGTACAATGATGTAGTGAATGAGATGCCACTGTTTTGATCTTGGGTGCATCCACGTTGTTTTATATTTGTTCACCATTCTGAACACAGTGTTCGTGATGGTGAGTTCGAACTCTGAGCATTTGCTGAGTAGCAGTAGGCCGTTGTTGTTCATTTTGCCCACGCCGTGTTTGCCGAGCACTCCTTTCCATCTTTCATGGTCCTGGCCAATGTTGAAGTCTCCCAGTAGTATCAGCTTGTCATTTGTGGGCACTGAGTGCAGGACGGCACTCAGGTCAGAGTAGAACTGCTCGATGGTCTCCTCTGTGCTGGTCAGTGTAGGGGCATATGCGCTGATGATTGTGGCATACCGGTCTTTGCTGAGAGGCAAACGGATCTTCATAGCCTCTTGCTGATACCCACAGGCAAGTCTGGCAGCTGTTTGAACAAACTGGTCTTGATGGCCAGGCCAACACCGTGGATTCTGTCTTCATTTGTGGCTCTACCTTTCCAGAAGAAGGTGTATCCAGTGGTGGGTTCGCTGAGTGATCCCTCTTCTGGTAAGCTTGTTTCGCTTAAGGCTGCGATGTCGATGTTATATCGTGCCAGTTATTTACCGATTAGAGCTGTTCTTCTCTCAGGTCTTGGGGTATTCTCTCTATCAAGTAATGTTCTGATGTTCCATGCTCCTAGTAGGAGTTTCTTTGTATTTTTTCTTTGATTTTGACCACTTAAAGGGGATGACCCGCCAGCCACAGTGTGCTGACCGGGTGTTTGTAGGGCAGGCAATGTTTGGGACACCTTTTCTAGTCCCCTCCCTTGATTAGGGTGAGCAGTGCTGTCCTAGAGAGGCCTGCTCAGTCGCCCAGGATGCTGCCGAACGTCCCTGCTGCCCACAGGGCCGAGCGACCACTGGTCCGTGGGCCGCCTACGTGCAGGATCGTGACTACAACTGCCAGTGGTCACCTCCACCTGTTGCGTCACCACTCCCCCATCGCCGCAGGTCTTGAAGAGGGTGGACGGGGTTAGGATAGATGAGTGTGCACAAAAATACTTGTACGTGAAAGAGATTTAAGTGGAAAAGCCGATGCACAGAGACAGTCCCACTCTCTCGGCGTTGGAAGCCTGGGTCCATTGGCACGAAAAGTCGTTACACCTGGAGACTTCCTCAGCTGCATTGGATGGCCGTGTTGTCCTTTGTGCTCCAACATGCCCTAAGCACTCCACAGTGCTTTGCTGCGTCGCCCTCTCAGCCGTTGAACCTTCTTATTGGTTTCTTCTGTCTGTTCAGCCGAAGCAGTCTTCACATGCTGGGTGAGCAAAGCCCTGGTTCACCAGGGGTCGACGACCTGATGGCTACCCTCACAAGGTTTGGCTGTTGCCCGGGGTGTGGCTGCTGCCACATGCTAGCAGCTACTGGGAGCCACAAGTGAGAGCTGGGTGTCAGGTGGGGGTCAGAGGCTGGAGAGCTGCCCTAGGAGGGCACAACAAGCCCTCCATACCAGAGATACTACCCCTCCCTGAGCACCCCCATACACCCCAATAGGAACTCCTATTACAGATATGAAAAAGAAATAATTCATTGAAATAGAAATAATGGGAATTTTGGGGAGGAAGTGACCCCTGTGTTTTTAGAGAGTATAATAGAAATTGAGAAAAAAGTTGGGTATAGTCTGACATGCTCTCAGGACTTTTAGAGAGCCAATTTCAAAGAGTACAGAGAAAGGGGAGGAAAGAAAGCACTCTACAGGAGAAGTTAGCTCAGGTGGCATGGGAAGTTCTCAAGAATGAACTTTGGAAACACAAAGAAAGCTAGGAACAATGAGTTGAAGTGGCAGATTGAGATGATTTGGACTTGATTTAAGAACTATTTTTTATTCAAAAAATAGCCCTATCCAGGGGGCAGTTGGGTGGCTCAGTGGATTGAGAGTCAGGCCTAGAGATGGGAGGTCCTGGGTTCAAATTTGACCTCAGACACTTAACAGCTGTGTGACCCTGGGCAAGTCACTTAACCCCCATTGCCTAGCCCTTACCACTCTTCTGCCTTGGAGTCAGTACACAGTATTGACTCCAAGACAGAAGGTAAGGGTTTTTGTTTTTTTAATTTTTTAAATAGCACTATCCAAATGGGAAATGGAATATCTGGGGAGATAATAATGTTTCCTCTCACAAGAAATCTTCAAGAAAAGGCTGGATGACAACTTGTTAGGCATATAGTAGAGGGGGTTCCTGTTTATTTATGGGTGTAACAGATGGCTTCTGAGGTATCTTCCAAGAGGGAGATTCTATAACTCTGTGAGTATTTGAGGCCATCATAATTCATGCTTTGTATATTCTTCCATTTAAAGTAAAATGTAAGGGAAGCTAAGTGGCTCAGTGGATAGAGAACCAGGGCTGGAGATGGGAAGTGCTGGGTTCAAATCTGTCCTCAGATGCTTCCTAACTGTATGACCATGGAAAGTCACTTAAACCCCATTGTCTAGCCCTTACCACTCTTCTGCCTTCAAACCGATACAATTCTAAGACAGAAAGTAATACTTTTTTTTTAATTTTACTAAAGCAAAGTATAACTAGCTACCCATCCCCAAGTGTGTGTCCTTGATTTAAAGAGAACTTTTAAAAAATTATTCCATATGGTAGTGTTATAGTAATACATTCTTCTGTACCTTCATTATGATTAGTATATTTCTTCATATTCAGGGTTCTTTTTCTCTGGATGAATATACAGTTATCTCTTCCACATTGCAACTTCCCCCAATATATCATGCATTGGTATAAGAAATTAAATGGGGAATTGGGGGAATGTTTTGAGACATCATAGACAACACATGAAGACCAGTAGATGATCCAAAAATAAGTTTTGAAACTCAGAAATGCATAAAATATATAGATATATATAGAGAGAGATTCTATACTTATGCTAAATTTTACAGTAAGGTACTGAAAACACTCCATAAAAGAAAAAGAAAAAATTCAGACTTCTCTGGTTCAAAGAGAGGGTCAAAAAAAAATTTTACATGGATTTTCAGACTACTGGGGAACTGAGCCTCACCCCTGAGTTATGGAAGGGATACCTATATTTGTAAATTAAATAACGTGTTCATCTTTGATTGACCAACCTTGAGCAGCTAACATTGGCCCATCTTCTGGTCAGGCTAAGTGCATCTTTTGTTGTTCTTCAGTGGTTTTTCAGTTGTATTAAACTCTTCCTGATCCCATTTTGGGTTTTCTTAGCCAAGATAATAGAGTGGTTGGCCTTTTCTTTCTCTAGCTCATCTTATAGACAAAGAAACAGAGGCAAGAGGGGTTAAGTGACTTACCCTGGATAGTATATCTTACGGTGTGACCAATAGCACTAAAATGCAACATGGCCTTGGGCAAGTATTGCTATCTCCCTAGACCTTGGTTTTTCCATTTAAAAATGAAGACTCTAGACCTTTGGTACAATGGCAAGAACCCTAATCTGAACGTTAGAAGTCCTGAGTTAGAATCCTGTCTCTACCACTTACTACCTGAGTGATCTTTCTGAGATGACAGATCTTCTGACTTCCAGTTTCCTCATCCATTAAGTGAAGGAGATACACTGAAACAGGAGTTCTTAACCTGGGATCCATGAACTTTTTAAAAATAATATTTTGTTTTTTGCCAATTACATTTAAAACAATTTTTGACAACCTTTTGTTTTCATGTTGAGTTCCAAATTCTCTCTCTCCTTCCTACCTTCCTTTCCTCCCTCTCTCTTCCCTGAGATAGGAGGTGGTATTTCCCTGATGTATCTCTTTGTATATTCAGTCGGGTGGCAGTTGAGTTAGTTCAGAGTGCAGTACTTGGGCCAGCCATCAGGTGGTAATCTACTCAAGCTACCTCCCTGTACTACCAATGAACATCTATCTGGCACTGAATTTTTTAGCAGGACCAATAAATAACCTGAAGAGAAGCCCTGGAAGCTTTCCCCTCCTTCAACATGACATCTCACTGCATTTGACATTTTTGCCCAATTTCCAGGTTTCAGTCTAGTGTTTCAACTGAAGTATTGCTCAAAGATAAAAATATTAACCAGATAGATAGACAGATAGATAGATATGTATAATTTATTTATTCTGTGCATTTCCTCTGCTATGACCACCATCATCACTATCTCAAGGACATGTCATTCTTTTTTCTTTCTTTTTTTTTAACCTTTATCTTCTGTCTTAGTATCAGTTTCAATATAAAAGAGCAATAAGGGCTAAGCAATCAAGGTTAAGTGACTTTCCCTGGGTCATGCAGCTAGGAAGTGTCTGAGACCAGACTTGAACCCAGGTCCTTTAGGCTCCAGGGGCTCTCCCTCCAGAGGTAAGGCTCCTAACTACCCAGGAATATTTCATTCTTTCACATCTTTTCCCTCATTGCCCCTAGAGTCAATACCTTCCTCACTGGGATCACTGATGGTTAATGGCATGGAATTAAAATATAAAAGAAAATACAAGCTCTCTCCTTCAGACCCCTCTTTTACCAATCTTTGGTGCCAGATTAGACTATTTCCTAAAGTTGTATGTTCATAACCTTAAAATAAGGAATGGGGAAGTTTTATTTCCCCATTTCATTCTAATGTATTGAATTGGAGGGAGCAAGTTTACATTTCTCTTTTGCCTTAGGAGTAAAAGCCATTTCTAGTGGAAGATATCAGAATGATATTTTATATAAGGTCAATGGAAAAATTTGAAAAATCAGTATGTTATGGGTGTCGAAAGGGTACCCTTTGGGGTTCGGGAAGGATACCTTTTGCAACTCCAAACTTAGCTTAAAAACAAAAAGAGATTTACTAATTTAGAAAGTAATGTTGAGAGTGGCCAGGAGGATAGCAAGGTAGAACAGCAAGATGTGGAGCAGTTCCTTGGGAGGACAGCATGAAAGGAAAGGCTGTTCCTCCATGGGGACAGCATGGATGGAGAGGCTGTCCCCCAGACAACATCAGTTCTGGGGATTATATACTCTTTAGATGCTATGTCCTGGTGTGGACATGACCTATAGAATGTTAGTCCCTCAGGCATTTGGTGGAGTGGGGTGGTCATCTGACTGGGGTCTGCCTGGAGGCATAAAGATTCATTTCTTTTTCCACCTTAAATCTAGAGGACAAAAGAGGGTAAACATCTCAGGACCCTAGGGAGGTCATTGGGTGTTTCTAGGTTAAGAGTCACAAGGATGCAAGGGCAATGGAGTTTCCCTGATAGTAGTTGGCCTGGGTTTCTGGGGGTACAGTGCCCATGTCAAGTAAAAACATAGCAGAATATTTTGGGGGTATATCTAAATTGCCCTAGGTCATTTGTTTCTTAAACATGTCTTTCCTATCCTTACCTCATCTTCCTCAAACCTCTGGCCCCTAAAAGATTCTAAGTCCAGGAAAAGGTTAGCCTGGGTCTTCAGTAGATCATCTGTGATGAACCATTGCTATGACTTTCTTAATTACAGCAGGATCATCAGGAAACTTTGCCAGTAATCAGGATTTATGTAGTTGAGATGATGCCAACCTAGTAATGACCATGGGTTAAGACAATCTAGTTTTTCACCAGCAGTTTCTTGGGCAGAGTAGGGAGATTGAATCACCCAAAACCAACTCCACCCAATAAAGGAGGTCCCTTGGTTCTGGTTTTCATTGTAATCTGACAAGGAGCCATGACTTTTGAGTGAGATCAGTATTAGCCATAATTCCTCCACAGAGGTGGATTTAGGGAACAAAAGGAAGCAGACTGTCATTGCCTCATCTAGAATTTTTATGTACTCATGAATTGCAAATGGCCTCGGTAGAAAAAAAGGAACTAGTGAAAAAACTATGTTACCTTGAGTTTCATTACCAGAAGTCTGGTTTCAATAACAAGGAAGGGCATATTCCTTAGATTTCATTCTGGTCAAACCCCACTTGGAAGACTGTGTCTACTTCTGGGAGCCAAATATTCAGAGCTTTGTACAAGGCAGATTTATCTGGCAGTAATTTGAAAGGTTTATAGGAAGAGATTAGATTGAGGGAAGGCCAACGAAATCTCCAAGATCCAGAAGAGGTAACAAGGACCTGAATGAGGGTAGTTGTAGTGAGAATGGAGAGGAAAAAAGAGGTTCAATATCTATTCAAAAGAGAGAATGGACAAGACTTGGCAGGTGATCATAATGATAACAGACTATATCAAGGGTAAGGTTCTCAAGGGTAAGAATGCTTTTATATTTGTTTTTATTCAGGACCTATCATAGCTCTCTGTTCATTTGTTCATTCACAAGCATCTACTAAAATGCCTGCTAAGTACAGGGCACTTTATTGATTATGAAAACAAAAAGATAATTTTTTTTAAGTTCCTGCCCTCACTGAGCGCATATTCTACTGGAGGAAAAGGGCAGTTAGCAACATTTATACAGAGAAGTAAGTACAAGCAAATAAATATGTGGAGATAAAGGGAAGATATTTGGAGCCTAAGTGACAGAAATCTATGAAAGAGAAATGATACTTTTTTCCAGGAGGGCACTTGGGAAGAACAATGCTGATCATTGCCCAGAGCCTGCCTTACACCACATTCCAAATATCCTTCCATATAAAGAGCTCTAATTTCTAGGACTTGGGATATGAGGATACAGAGCCCAGCTTTGGATTATGGGGATACTACCAGTGTTTGCTGCAATGTAGCTTGTTCTTGGAGATACAGAAGCACTCTTTTAGGTCAGAGAACAGAGCTCCCTGGAATGTCAGACCATTCAGACACAAATGAGAAGATTCATCTCAAGACATTCCAACCTCTGTGTCTTTGCTTTTCTTTCTTATGCTTGGAATCAGTTCCCCACCACATCTACTCTATAATCTTTCTTAGTATTCATTCAAGGCTCAGCTCTAAGACCCCTCACTGCCAAAGACCTAACCACACCTTGCCTGGACTACCATATCAGAAGGAATTTATAAATTTCTTTAAGGCAAAGAACATTGTATACTATTCTTCTTCTTAGTATCTCCTACTATGCTTTGCATGTGCCAAGTGCTTGGTAAGTTTACTAAATTATTAGATTTATTGATATGAAGTTTTTTTGAGATTTGTCTCCAGGCTTCCATGGTCATGGCTCTTTAAACAATGGCTTTTTAAGAAACTTTTTTTAAGTTTAAAAAACTAAATGCATATTCCCATCCACTTTCTCATTTCCAAAAGACCCCTGAAGACTCAGATCCTTACTGGAAAGAGGTATCTTTGGAATCATCCCCCTACTGCATATTAGATTCACAGAGTAACCAAGATAGATGAGATCTTGGACATAATCTAGTCTCAATCCTTGATTGTATAGATAAAGGAAAGTAATTTCCACAGACACATGTACAAATAATGACAAAACAAAATAAAACATAAGGGCATAGGAGAGGTAGTTTAATTTAAGTGCTATGTTGTTGTTCAATTTCTGTTTTTAAAGACCAATGACATCACAATGAGTGATATCTTGACTTAAACATGGTTTGGATTTTTGTATCACTCTGCCTCACTAAAATCCAAAAATTCCAAGTGCTTGAAGAGTTATGAGGAACAAGCAATCGCCTGGTGATGTTATGTATCTTTTCTAAGGTGACAGATTTTGGGAGCCTCACCTCCCCTGACCATGTTTGGTTTCCCAAAGCCTTCCTATACATAATTCCCTTCATATTTCATTTTCCAATATGTTTTGTAAATATCAATATGTGTTCATATTGTTTCCCCTAATAGAATATAAGCTCCTTGAGGTAATAATTGTTTCTTTTTTGTCTTTTGATTCCTAGCACTTAGTATGATGTTTGATACATAGTAGTCAACTGAAAAATTCTTACTGGTCAATGGAAACCAGGACTAGAATCCTTGTTCCCTAATTCCCAGCCCAATACAATTCCCACTCTATCATGTACAGCCTATGACAGTATCTATCATTTTATAGGTTTGTGGTTGAAAGGCTAGAATTCAGTGGCCACATATTTTCCCCAAGTATTATAAAAGAAAATTATGTAGTTGTTGCCTGGTGAATGATAATACTGGACATCACCATATGGCCTAATTAGCCTGAATTTTCCTCAGGGGAATAGCTGAGGGGAATGAAATATGGCACACCCTCCCAGATGATTGTTTTTTTTCCCTACCAAAAAACCCCAAATTATTAAAATAAGAAATGTCAATATAGTGAATCACTAATTATTAAGTCATAAACTGTTAGATTCATAGACATTTAGAGTTGGAAGGAACCTGAGAGAATACCTCTAAAGAAAACAGATTTTCTCATTCTTTTTACTTATATTCTTAGCACCCAGCACAATATCTGGCTAATGATGAATGCTTAATTAATGCTTACTGTTCAATGATGAATGCTCTGCCCAGTATATGAATCTTTTTTAAACCATTAGCATTATTCTAGCTTCTGCTTAAATAGTTTCACCAAAAAAGAACTCACTATGTGAATTAGAAACAAGTATAATGGCAAAAATTTTAAAACACTGATACCATTTGATATAATACAAAAGTACAACAGATAAGTAATCAAAGTTTACAAAATCTTCAAAAGATTTACAGACTATCAAAGACCTTATGAAAGCGTAATAAAAATCACTAAAAGAAAAAAAATTATTTCTAAGCATTTCAAGGTAGAGTCAAGATGGTAGAAAACAGGCTGCAACCCACTTGAGCTTTCCCAATATTTTCCTCCAAACTTTAAAATAACTCCTCAAATCAAATTCTGGATTGATAGAACCAAAAAAAAAGTTATGGTTCAACCGTTTTCCTGCCTAAGAGAACTTAGAAGGTTGACAGGAGAGGTCTATGACACTGAGCACATGCCATAGCAACACTAACATAGGCCTTGGTGGCAGCCATAGCAAACACACCTTCAGGACCTCTCAGCTCTGAGGTGGTAAGGGGGTTGGACAAATGGTCAGAAAGATATTACAGCCAACCATTTGCTGGCTCTGGATGCAACTGGTGCAGATTGTCAACTCTATTACCCATAAGTAATTCTGACCACAGGAGAGTATTATCCCTTCCTGGATAAAGATCAGAGCACAGTGCAGGAAAGTAGTAAGTTCATCGGTCCCTGGATTACATCACTCTGGAAGCACTGAAAACTAGCAGACCCCCAGAACTATCTCTGATAGGAGCATAAAAAAGCTAAAGCCTGAGACAGTGCTTCCCCAGGAGATCAGAGCCCAAATTTAATATAAAGTTTAAAGTTAAGAAATAGGCTGGGAAAATGAGCAGACAACAACAGAAGAACTTCACCACAAAATAATTAAGGTGATAGGGAAGACTAAGTCATAAACTCAGAAAAAAATAATAATAATGTGAAAACTACTAGAAGCACAGCCTCAAAGTAAAATACTAATTAGACCCAAGACCAACAAAAATTCCTAGAAGAGTTAAAGAAAGAGATACAAGTGATAGAGGAAAAATTAGAAGAAGAAATGAAAGTCATGCAAGAAAATTATAAAAAAAAGAATCAAAATCTTGGCAAAAGGGACACAAAAATATACTGAAGAAAAGTACATTTTTAAAAACAGAGGACAAATGTAAAAAGAGGCACAAGAATTTGTTGAAGAAAATAATTTTCTAAAAATTAGAATTGGTCAACTGGAAGTTAATGACTCAATGAGACATCAAGAGACAATTAGAATCAAAAGAATGAAAAAAAGAATAAAATGTGAAACATCATTAGAAAAACAAGTGAACTAGAAAATAGATCAAGGAGAGAAAATTTAATTATTGGACTACCTGAAAATCATGATAAAAGAAAAAGCTTAGACATCATCTTTCAAGAATTTATCAAGGAAAACTGCACTGACATCTTAGTTCCAAAAGCTAAAAGAGAAATTGAAAGAAAACACTGCTTAATTCCTAGAAGACATCCCAAAATCAAAACTCACAGGAATATTATAGCCAAATTCTGGAACTCTCAGGTCAGGGAGAAAATATAGCAAACAGCCAGAAAGAAACAATTTAAATGTCATGGAGATACAGACAGGATCATACAAAATTTAGACTTTTCCATGTTAAAAGAACAGAGAACTTGGAATATGATATTCTGGAAGGCAAAGGAGCCAAGATTACAACCAAGAGTAACCTACTCAGCAAAACTGAATCTAATCCTTTGTGGGGGGAAATGAATGTTTAATGAAATAGAGGACTTTCAGGCTTTCCTAAAGAAAAGATCAGAGCTAAATAGAAAATTTGAAAATCAAACACAAAACTCAAAAACATAAAATTGTAAATATGAGTGATCATTAATTAAATTTAAAACTGTTTACATTCCTATATTAGCTAATACATGTAATCCTTAAGAAGTGTATCATCAGTAGGATAATTAGAAACAGTCTGAATAGACAGAGGGTATAAGTGTGAATTGATTATGTTGGGATGATCTCCATTAAAAAAAGTGAAGAGATGAGAAAGAGGAATACACTGGGAGAAGGAGGCAGGGAAATGTAGAATGGGGAATTTCTTTTCATTTTAAAAAAGATACACAAGGAAGACCTTTTAGATGGACAGGGAAACAAAGGGAAGGAAATATTTAAACATCACTTTCATTAGAATTATATCAAGGAATTACTCAAAAGTACTTACCCAAAAGGGAAATAGATGTGGAAGGGAATAATATATGATGGGGTGAAGTGGAGGATGATAAAAGTGATGGCAAATTAAGGAAGGCAGTAGTAAGAAGCAAAACAGACTTTTGAGGAGGAACAGGTCAAAAAGAGAGAGAAGGATTAACAGAAGAAAATAGGATAGAGGGAAATACACAGTTAATAATCATAAGTTAATTCAATAAGGAAGAACTCACCCTTAAAAAGAAGCTGATAGCAAAGTCGATTAGAAATCAGAATCCAACAATAGGTTGTTTACAAGAGGCACACTTGAAATAGAAAGATACACAGAGTTAAAATAAAGGACTGGAGCAGAATCTTATGCTTCAATTGAAGTAAATTAAAAAAAAAGGTAAGAGGAGCAATAAGAATCCCAGATGAAGCAAAAGCAAAAATGAATCCAATTAAGAGAAATAATCAGAGAAACTACATTTTGTTTTTAAAAAATGGTACTGTAGGAAATGAATAATATAAAAAATTATAGCAAGTTCCTTAAAAAATGCCCCATTTTTATAATACATGGGGAACCAATTGATGACTCCTGAATACAAATTGTAATTTTTTTTCACTTTTTTGCCATATGGCTAATGTAGAAATATGGTTTTCATGATTTCACATATATCACTAATATAATTTTGCTTGCCTTCTCAGTGAGTAGGCAAAGAGTGGTAGGGAGGGGAAGAATTTGAAACTCAATTCAAGAAAGAAGGATGGAAAGAAGGAAGGAAGGCAGGAAGGAAGGAAGGAAGGAAGGAAGGAAGGAAGGAAGGAAGGAAGGAAGGAAGGAAGGAAGGAAGGAAGGAAGGAAGGAAGGAAGGCAGAAAGGAAGGAAGGAAGGCAGGCAGGAAGGAAGGAAGGAAGGAAGGAAGGAAGGAAGGAAGGAAGGAAGCAAGGAAGGAAGGAAGGAAGAATAAATAAAATGTTTAAAACAAATAAATAGTAAATCTTTAAAAATAATTAAAATTCAAAAATTTTCAAGTTGGCAAAGAAGAAAGATTGGAACAATCAATATGTGGGGGGTAGGGTAGAAAGATGGTCCAACTGATTTACTGCTTTACTGTTAATGGAGATGTGAAATGGTCCAGTCATTCTGTATTTCATTATGGAATTAAGCAAGGAAACTAACTGAATTGTCCATACCATTTGACCTAGCAATCCTACTACTAGATGTATACCCCAGGCATATCAAAGACCAAAACAAAATTCCACTACATACTCAAATATTAATATCAGTAGTCTTTTTGGTGCAAGAATTAGAGCAAAGTAGCAAAGTGAGTGCCCTTTCATTAGAAGGGGGAAAATTATGGAGTATGAATGCAATTGAAAATTATTTTATAAAAAGAAACAAGGATGAAGAATTCAGAGAAACATGGAAATACTTGTATGAATTATTGAGGAATACATAGTAATATTCCATCACATTCATGGACCACATTGTATTTAGCCATTCCCCAATCAATGAACACCTACTTTGTTTCTGATTCTTTGCTATCATGAAAGTGCTAGAAGGTTACTTGTGTATACAATGGACTTTTATTTTAGTCTTTTACTTCTTTTGGCATACATGCCTAGCAATGTGAGCTCTGAGCCAAAGAGTATGGACATTTTTGAAGCATATATAATAACTGTTTTTGTTTAAGTGCTTTTCCTTAGGGCTCCATTTGAAATGATGACTGTGATGAAAAGACAAAAGACATCAAAGAAAGCCAAATGATTACAACTTTGCCTAGGAGCTTTGCAAAATTCATATGGTTCCACTTCAAATAAGGACTCTGGGCCAAAAAAGATACTTATTGAACAAAGGGAATTTGCCAACCTACAATTTACTTATCACTTAAAAAAAGGATAGAGTAGATTAGTAATAGAGCTACATCAGGTACTGAGTTTGTTCAGATCCTTGGACATGTCATGGCACATATAACATCTAGGAACTGACCAGCCTTAATCAGGACAGTAGGCTAACTCTACTAGTCCAAAGCTACTTAGGGAGGTGAGATTCATTAAACCCAGAAGCAAATCTGCTAATTAGATATAACTTCAATATAACGTTAAAGAAAGAAAACCAGGTACCAATGTATATAATAATCCCAAAGAAGGAATGTATGCCTGACATAGAATTCCTTGAGGGGAATTCATTATCTATTTTTCATAGCTCTATTAATTAGGTTTCTCCTTATTTTCAACCATCATTCCTTATTCTCTTTGTGTCTTCACAGAACTTACTTCTTCAAGAACTTCATTCATTTTTATTTTAAAATATTTTCCATGGTTACATGATTTATGTTCTTTCCCTCCCCTTTTCCCTCCCCACTCCCAGAGGTAACAAGCAATTCCACTGGGTTATACATGTGCTACCACTTGATACCTAGTAGTGGCATTGCTGGATCAAAGGGTAGGCATTCTTTTAAAGCCCTTTGGGCATAATTCCAAATTGCCTTCTAGAATGGTTGGATCAATTCACAACTCCACCAACAATGTGTTACTGCCCCAATTTTGCCACAACCCCTCCAACATTTATTATTTTCCTTTACTGTCACATTGGCCAATCTGCTAGGTGTCAGGTGGCACCTCAGAGTTGTTTTAATTTGCATTTTTCTAATCAGGAGGTACTTAGAACATTTTTTCATTTGATTATTGATCATTTTGATTTCTTCATCTGAAAACTGCCTACTCATATTCCTTGACCATTTGTCAATTGGGGAATGGCTTGAGTTCTTGTAAATTTGGCTTAGTTCCTTATATATTTGGGGAATTAGACCTTTGTCAAAGAATTTTGTTATAAATTTTTCCCAGTTTGTTGCTTCCCTTCTAATTTTCATTGTATTGGTTTTGTTTGCATAAAACCTTTTTAATTTAATATAATCAAAATTATTCACTTTACATCTTGTAATGTTCTCTATCTCTTGCTTGGTCTTAAATTCCTTCCTTTCCTGTAGATCTGACAAGTATACTATTCTATGGTCACCTAATTTATTTAGGATTTCACTCTATATTTAAGTCATTTACCTATTTTGAATTTATCTTGGTATAGGGCATGAGATGTTGATCTAAACCTAATTTTTCCCATACTGTTTTCCAATTTTCCCAGCAGTTTTTATCAAACAGTGAGTTCTTCAAGAACTTCATTCTTGAGAACTTTCCATGCCACCTGTGCCAATTTCTTCTAAAGAATTTTAGGTCACAAAATCCTACCACTCCTTTCTCTTAATTCTTTGAAATTGGCTTTCCAATAATCTAGGGTACAAGTCAGATTATGCCTGGCTTTCCTTTTACTTCTGTATTATAGACTCTAAGATGAAATGATGCCTTCCCTCAAAACTTCCCACAATTTCTACTTAAGCAATTAATTTTTCCTTGTATGTGAATCAGGTCCATTATAGGTGTTGTTGTTTCCTCCAGTGTTTAATGAAAGAACTTGTCATTAAGGCAGGCTGAGAAAGTCCTGACTTGTCAGGCCACATCTACAGTTATTATGTCTGGTTCTTAGCTTCACATTGGGAAGGACATTGGCATACTCATGAGTATCCACAAGAGATCACCCAGAATCATGAGGGAATAGGCTGAAGGAACTGGGATGTATATCCAAGATAAGGGGAGATTTAGAATCCTACTGAAGTACAAGTTAGATTTGATGGTCTTTGAGATTCCTTCTGCTGTAAAATCTATGGTTCTGGCATTTATGAATCACTCTAGTGTGTTCTTCGAGAACTTCATTCAGACTTTCAGTGCTCAGAACAATCTGATTCCTTTCAGAAGACCTTGAAGGACCATGCCTGAACAGTATGCAACACATACAAAAATATCACTCACATACATTCTTTCTCCCCAAATAATTCCCTCTAAGCATGATGATGTTCAATTGTTTCAGTTGTATCCAACTCTTCTTGATCCCATTTGGTGTTTTCTTGGCAAAGACACTGGGGTATTTTACCATTTCCTTCTCCAACTCATTTTGCAGGTGAGGAAACTAAGGCAAACAGAGTTAAATGACTTTCCCATAATTGTACAGATACCAAGTATCTGAGGCCACATTTGAACTCAGGTCTTCCTGACTCCTGGCCTGGCACTCTATTCACCATATCTATCCACCTATACATATACTCCTTCCTAAATGTATGGTCTCATTACAGACACACAATTTCTATCACATATCCCTCTGCCAAATATTATATTACCCTGCCATATTTTCTCTTTCTATATAACTTTCCCAAGAAGACACCCCCCCAAAAAAAAGAAAAAGAAAGTCCTGGATAACTATAGTTGCATGTGTAATATGATTCTTTTGATGAATAATATTTTCAAAGTATTCTATAATACTATAAAATCAGATAAATGCATTAATAGGTCTCCCATTATAATTACAGTGAAAAAGCAATGTAGCAGTATGTTCTATTTGATAAACAATATGCATGTATATTTCTTAAGCTTTCTATATAACTTCCCCAAAATGCTTCTTGCCCATAGAATTCAACCCCTTTGTACAAACTTTCAATACCATTCCAAAAGAACAAGCATTTATTGAGTATTTACAATGTTCCAGTCACAGAACCAGGCTCTAGGGATACAAAGAAAAAGAAAAAACAGTCCTCACACTCAAAAATATTATATTCTAATAGGGAAGACCATATTCACATGAATAAATATTAACATAGAGTTGATATAAGGCAACCATGGCCTTAGGGCATTAGCAGCTATGGCAGGCAAAGAAGTCTTCCTAAAGAAAGTTGTATTTTGAATTGAGTCTTGAAGAAAGCTAGGAATCCTAAGAAGCAGATATAGGAGCAAACATTTTAGTCATGTGTGAGGAATAGCAAATAGAAAAGTTGTTGTTCGTCCTTTGTTTTCAAAGAAAATCTATGTTACAGAGTGATATCTTGACTTGAAGGTGAATTTGGGTTTAAGTGAAACAGAGTTACACAAAATCATCATCCTCACTCTGTCTTCCAGTCATCAAAGTCCAGTGGCAAAACAAAAATCAGGACAACTGACAAGGGCCCGGGATTCAGTGGATGATTTTGGCATCTTCAACATCTTACCAAGATTTAAGCGATCCCCAATGCCACATTCATGGCCATTGGAAAAAAAATTGTTTTCACCTGTCCATTCAGTCAAGAGAATTCTTCATGTTCTTGGGACAGCCACCCGCTCGATTTATTAAAGCCTTTTGTCTACCCCTAACCTGGTTTTACCAACATGTGTCTGTTGTATATGCTATAGCGTCTTAGAGACGCAGGTGAGAGCTGAGTTGACAGATGGGCACCAAAAGTGGGCAAGCTACCCCAAAAAAGGTTCAGCAAGTCCTCTCACCAGAAAATTAGTCCTCCCTGAGTACCCCCATATATTCTAAAGCCCTATTAACAAGCCTTTATAGCGTGTATCCTGCTGTCAAAGCTATACAGGAATTTGCGGAGAACTGATTTTGCAGAAGAATAAATCAACATAGTTATGGTTTCACCCTATGGGAGTTATTGCCCCAATCTCTCACCCAGCCTTTCTCACCAAATGATGTTGTTCCTTCCCCTCCAGAGGCTACAAGAATTAATATCATTGGTATCTAAAAGTTATTCCCCTTAGAGACTTCCTTTCTCTCACCAACAGTCATTCTATTGACACAAAAGTATCAAGGAGGGGAACCAGCTCTGCATTGCCACTTCCCAATGGGGAGAGGAAGGAGTTAATTTCTAAGAATTGAGCCCTATATTTCTCCAGTCTCTCTTCCTTCTCAATGGAGAGATGGAAAGAACCAGTCTTCCCCCCACCCGGCTTAGCGTTCAGGCCACCTCCACTATCCAGAATCGCTACCAGGATTCCAAGTTCCAGGACACTCCTTCACTTTCCTTCCACCAGACTCACACCCACCTAGGAATTGCTGCTATACACTCCCAAAGATAATTGTTTATACCAAGAACTTCTCTGACACTGAAGACTTTCTGGATGTCCCTGGATTTTAATTAGCAATTAACGTGGAACAGTCAACCCTTTTAACTGTCAGGGACAGGAAAAAGATCTAGGTCATAGAGGTCCCAAACTACCAAAATGAACTCAGATTCAGAGCTTCAGGGAGCCAATTCCCTAAAGGACTCCTATCTATCCGAGAATCTGAGCACCAAGGGTAGCAGATTGCCTCTATTTTTCTGGGTTCAGAATTGGAAAGACTTGTGCTTGTTCTATACATGAGATGTTGTCATCCTCATAAATAAATAAATTTATTTAAGTTTTAGAGTTAATAAGGTGCTTTAAATACATTATCAGAATTCCCATCTTACAGATGAGGAAACTGAAGCTCAAGTTAAATGACTTGCTCTGGGTCACTAACATGACTGAGGGGACTTTCAAACCCTAGTCTTCCTGACTCCAAGCCCACACTGGATTCATAACATCACACTTTCAACAAGGTGTGCCTCATTCCCTCTCATCTTAGGATATGGCTACCAAACTTCAATTCAGCAGTTTGCTTCAGGGACCTAGTTATTACCTTCAGCATCTGTTTGTGATACCAGAGTCTCAGAACCATAGAGCTTACAGACTGCATTTCTTGCAGCCTACATTCCCTACCCCAGCTCCATTTTATTCAAAGTGAGAAGCTATGGAAGGTGACACCATCACACTCACATAGATGCCAAGTTTATTCATCACAGGAATCTGGAGGGCGAGGGACTCGGGTGAACTAATTCTTTCCCTTTCTGTGGCTAGCTAAATGGTCCATTTATCCCTGTAGTTGCAAAATTGTCATCTGAAAAGACAGGAAATCCTCCCTGTTTGTTACTTTTCTCCACAATCTCCTCCCCAAACACTTTAGCCCTAAAGACTCCTTAGCCTCCTCTGCCTTCTCATTCCACTGTACCCACTGGAGCC
This sequence comes from Monodelphis domestica, assembly GCF_027887165.1. Taxonomy (NCBI): domain Eukaryota; kingdom Metazoa; phylum Chordata; class Mammalia; order Didelphimorphia; family Didelphidae; genus Monodelphis; species Monodelphis domestica. Next base: position 174,402,989 of record NC_077228.1, read on the forward strand.
TCCACTCTATTGTTTACTTCCTTTCTCTTCTCTTCATAATCCTTCCAATTAAAGAACTCATAGAAACTTGAGTCCTTCCAGAATATACTGCATTCATGGCAATCTCCCAACTTCTCAATCATTGGGTGTGCCTTCTTTCATGCCCTCTGTCACCCTAGGTCAGTCAAAAGCTCATTGCCACTTCCAAATAGTCCCCATACCATTATCATTCAGCAATTTCTTCTTCAAGATTTGCTCCAACTAGCTTTATTTTATATGTACATACACACATATATAGTTTTACATATATAATTCTTTAAAATATTATTACAATGGATTGATGGGGATACAATTGGGGATATAGACTCTAAAGGATGACTCAAGTGCAATTATCAATAATATGGAAATAGGTCTTCATCAATGATACATGTAAAACCCAGTGGAATTGAGTGTTGGCTATGGTAGGGGGTGGGTGGAGGGGAGGGAAAGAACATGAATCATTAAAACCATGAAAAATATTCTAAATCAATTAAGTAAAAATTCTCAATTAAAAAAAATCTAAATAATTAAATAAATAAATGAAATATTATTACAGACCTCCAGGTCATTTTATCAAATTGGTCAGTGTTCTATTCTATCCTAATCCTCAGATATTTAAGATAAATCAAGATAATTTTATTTAAGATATTTGAATAATAATAATTTAAGAATTTTAATAACCTGCCCTCCAAGTATATCAAATCCCTTAATTTCCACAATGCACCTATCTCTTTAATCCACTTAAACCATTCACATAAAGAACAGAGGTTTTTAAGCTAAGGTTCATGAATGTCCAAGGATATATGAATAAATTTAACTGAGTTCATGAATTTGGATAAGGAAAAACTTCCTCTTTATTTTAGAATTGTTTGTTCCTTTTATAATCCCATTAATTTTATTTTATGAACATAAAAACATTCTTCTGAGAAAAGGTCAATATGTTTCACTAGACTGTCAAAGAAGTCCATCACATATACACATACACATTAATTATAGGTGGTCATATCCTTGATCTCCACATCACTGATGAATGTGGTATCTCTATGATTCAGAATTCTGTCATTCTCCCTGGGATCATAACTTCATGTCCTTCCATGTCTTTTTCTGGTTCACTCCTCCCAAACCTATTTTTCACCCTCACCATGGGTAACAAACTGTTCCTCCACCCTTCCCTATTCTCTAAGTACATCACCCATTCACTGCCCATCCTTCATAGTCTTAGCCCTATAGTTGGACCAGTTCCACTCCATATTATCCTCTTTCCCTTGACTACCCTTTCTTGTTATTCCAATACCAGTTATTCCTTGCCAAACCACAGTCTTGGGTTACCTCTACCATCTGCCTTCTCCACCCCTATTGACATGCTTTTGGAGATCACATAATCGTGTTGACTAGATCTACTACAATGTGAAATCCCCTGATCTCAGAAGTGCCCTCATGACTACATAGCAATCTATTGATTCTTCTTTGAAGGACCCTTTTATTATACTCCATTCAGGGCTTCCCAACATTACCTTCCCTTCGGTCCCCTTTAACATCTCTTCCTTGCTCTCTTTAAAAATAAACCTTGTTTCTTACTTTTCTGAAAAAAACTATTGTCATCTGTCATGAGTTCTCTCTTTTGTTTCATTCCACAGGGAGGGAAGAGAATAGGAAGATGAATAGGAACCAACTCTCTCTACATTTATCTCCATTCTCTCCCCATTTGTTCCAATCTCTAAGGATAAGGGAGCCCTTTTCTTAATTAAGGTCAACTCTTCAACTTGCGAACTTGATTCTCTCTCCTCAAGTGTCCCCCAAGAGCTACCCTATCAGACATTGAATCCATTTAAATTTGGCAAATATTTATTAGGTTTTGTTGTTATTCAGTCATTTTTTCAGTTGTATCTGACTCTTCAGGATCCTATTTGGCATTTTCTTGGCAAAGATACTGCAGAGATTTGCCATTTCCTTCTCTAGATCCAGGTCAAAACAGATGAGGAAACTGAGGCAAAAAAAGTCACTTGTCAAGGATCACACAGCTACTCAGTGACCAGATTTGAACCCAGATGTTCCTGACTCCAGTCTCAGTGCTCTATTCACTGTGCCACATCATTAGGGTTGGTGATACAAAAATAAAAAGGAAATAGGTTCTATCTTCAGAGAATTTATATTTCCTTTCTATTTATCTACTGGCCACTATATTCTTATTTTCTTTATCCACTGTATTTTCATGTCTCTTAATCCACTGGCTTCCTTCATTCTGCCTACACACAGGTCTATGTTTCAATCTTTCTTTAAAAGCCTATACTTCTCAATAATGGAGTTGAAGAAATGGATGGGGTGGAGAATCCATTTCTGTTCATTTAAAAAAATGCTTTTAAAACCCTACATTTGGCCTTGTCATATTCCCAAACTATTTTCCTATATCTCTCTTCTTCTTTTTACAGTCCCCATCATACTAAGAAATCTTTGCCTTACAGATTCTTAACTTTCCCTTATGGACTCCCTTGGCAATCCGGTTAAGCCTAGGGACTCATTTTTCATAAGAAACTTTTTAAATAAAAGAAGAAATATAAGATTACAAAAGAAATCAATTATGTTGAAATTTTTATATTTAAATATTATCTTTTAAAGTTCATGGACCAAAAGTTAAGGCCCCTGCTCTACATTCATCAATTGTATTTACTCACATCCTACTCACTTCTCAACCCCTTATAATCTGGCTTTACCACACAGACTTCAATTCTACCAAAACTCTTGTTTACCAAGAATTTCTTAGCTGCTTAATTCACTTGCCTTTTTATAGTTCTTATTTTACTTGACCTCTGCTCAGCTTTTGATTTCACTAACCATTCTCTCTTCCTTCCTTAGTTTCCAAGAAATTTTCTCTAATTCTCTGTTTTTCTTCTTTCTATCTAACCAGTCCTCAGTCTTCTTCACTTGATCATTATATTCTTCTATGTGCTAATTGTGGGAGTTCTCCAATGTTTTGTCCTTGACTCTCTTTTCTTTCTTCAATTTCTATAATTGGCCATCTTATCAGCTTCCAAGGATCCAATGATTGCTACAACAAAGACTCACAATCTGGAATCTGTAACCATATCAGAATATCATACTCAGCATATCCAAAGAAACATTCTTTTTTCTTTTCCTCTATCTGCCCCAGGCTACACACCCTCAATCACTTCTCCTCCAAACCTTATTTCTATTGAGGGATTCAGCATTCTTCTATTCATCCTGGATAAATCACCTCTCCCCTATACTATTGTAATCACTAATTTGTCTTCCTGCTGTTGGTTTCTCCACTCTCCAATTCATTGTCCATGACTATCAAATACATATGCCAAGAAAAGAATCTGAACATTTCATTCCCTGGCTCCAAAACTTTGAGTGACCACTCATCGATATAAGGATAAATAGACATTTCTGATCCTTGAATTTAAAACTATTGACAATCTGGCTCTGGTTTCCATTTCCAAGACTTTCATATTAACCTTCTTCACATACTCTTTGTTCCTCCCAGACTAGCCCATTAACTGTTCCCTACATATCACCTTCCATCTCTTATCTTCTTGCCTTAGTACAGCTGGCACCCATGTCTTCAATTCATTCTCTTCTTACCTCTTCCCTTCATCATCCCTAGTTTTCTTTGAGTCTCATCTCAGGTGCTGCTTCTTAAGTAAATACTTTTCTCATGTCTGGTGTGTTCTCCTTGCTCAAATTGTCTTGTTTTACTTATTAGGATTGATGAGGTGGCAAAGTGGATACAGTTCTCATGAAGACTCATCTTTGTGAGTTGAAATCCAGTCTCAGAATTTAATAGCTGTGTAACCCTGGGCAAATCACCTAATCTGTCTGCCTCAGTGTCCTCTTTTGTAAAATGATCTGGAGAAGGAAATGGCAAGTCAGTATCTTTTGTAAAATGATCTGGAGAAGGAAATGGCAAGTCAGTATCTTTGCCAAGAAAATCCCAAATGGGGACATGAAGAGTTAAACATGACTGAAAATGACTATCTATATACATATATATATATATAACTATATACAACTATATTCATATATAAATATGCATATGTATGCCCTAGTGAAAGATAAGCTCATGCATACTCAGCACCTAGATAAATATATATATATACATATATATATATATATATTCCAGTGTTTAAGCTGATGTATATCAGCACTTTAGCACAATGCTTTGCACAAAGTAGATGCTTAATCTGTTGAGTTAAATTGAGGAGGAAGATGCTATTAGACTTAGAGAAAAAATCATGAAAGAAAGGATACTGGATGATTCTTGTGATTCTAAGCCATCCAAATTTATGTATCCAGGTAGGAAGCTCCAGAAGGGGAATTCAATATTGTCCTTGTATCCTCAACACTTAGAACAGGACTTGCACATAGTAACTTCTTAATAACTTTTTAAAAACCCTTATCTTCATCTTCTTTCTTAGAATCAACACTAAGTATCACTTCCAAGGCAGAAGAGAGGTAAGAGCTAGGCAATTGGAATTAAGTGACTTGCCCACAGTCACACAGATAAGAAATGTGTGAGGTCACATTTGAACCCAGATCCTCCCATCTTCAGATCTGGGTCTCTCTCCACTGAGCCACTTGGCTGCCCTAGCTTAACAACTTCTTGAATTCAGTTTAATTTATTCTTTTGAAAATAAACTGAGCATCCAAAAATTAGAGATTTTTTTAGCAATATGGTTTCTTATCTATGGAGGACTTAAGGAAAGACAGAAAAAAAAATGGCACAGGATAAGTAAATCAAGCAAGCAATCAACCAGGATTTATTACAACCCAGGGGCCAGGCATTGTACCTAGAAATGTGAAAAGGAAACAGGCCCTGCCCTGATGAAGCTTACATTCTAATAGGGGAGATAACATGCGTATAGGGAGTTAGAAGCAAAGCAGATAAGTAGGTTCTTGGTAACTTTGGGGATGGACAGGACAGGCTTCACATACCAAGGGGCACATCTTAAATCTTGAAGGAAAATAGGATGAGAAGCTGTGAAAGTTTTATATTACACACTAACAGAGGTACACAAAACATCATGACATCTAGGAACATTTGAATGATCTGTAACCCATTAAAATCTCACAGAAGGGACCATTGAAGAGGCAGAGACAGAAAATGGGGAGCAGATTTGTTGAGTTGGACAAAATTTGGGGGAATTCCCAGCATCCTGATTTCCCTGGCTCCTTTTAAGACTCAGATTAAATTCTAACTTCTACAAGAGACCCTTTCCAGATGGAGGTTGGGTAGACAAATAAATGGCTCAGTGGACAGAGAGTCAGATGGGGAGATGGAAGATCCTGAGTTCAAATGTGGCCTCAGACACTTCCCAGCTGTGTAACTCAGGGCAAGTTATATTACTGCTCTTTTTCTGTCTGGGAACCAATATTCAGCACTTAAAATGTGCCAAGTAGACATTGAACTAATCATGTTGTTTTTTAAAAGTGGGTAAAAGTCCTTGATCTATGGAAGATTATACTTTAATGGGGATAGACAACACATAAATAACTATGTACATATAAGAAATATAGAATAAATACTACTATTTATTAGCTTCCATGTTCAACTCTACCAATTCTATGGATCTTCCACTTTCTATCTTCCCTCTTTTAACCCACATAACCTAAGAAAACTGTCTGTTTTCACATAGAATATAAACAAGAAACTATTTTATCCAATATGCCAGATTTGAGGGCATTGACCCTACTCTAGTAGGGAAGATAGTGTCTGTACTTCAGAAGGTATGGGTCTTCCTGCTTTCTGTATTAAATTGATGGAATAATCCCAAGTGAGCTCTGCCCTTAGTCCCACCATTACAGATAGTGGCCAGGTGGGAATAGGGGGTAAAGTGGAGGCTAAGTGGCAATGACATTGTCAGATATCTGATGCCAAAGGAATGTTAACTGAGTGGTTTTCATCAAAAAAGACTGAACAGACAGGTCAGTGAGGAAGGTTGAAATGATTCACAGTTGGGCAGGGAAAGAATGAAAATCTTGAGGCAAATAACCATTTCATTTCCTTGAGAGAACAAGAGAAAACTATATAAAAGCCTCATAGCATACCCAGGATTCAGCAACAGACTCGAGAACCTTGAGAAGCTGCCTTTCTCTGAGCACCAGGTAAGTCTCTTTATTCTGAAGTTCTTCTCAATACTCCACTATGCAGGCAGTCATGGAGCTTCATTACAGAGATGATAAATCTTGAGGTCCAGAGGAGAAATGACTTGCCTGAAGTCACACAGCAGAGGCAGGACTAGAATCTAGATTGCTTCATTCCTAATCAGAAATTCTTAAGCATTATGGACCTTTTCTTTGTTATCTCTTTGAAAAAATATAAAATGATCAATATTGTCTTATCTGATATGATATCAATTTAGGATATTTCATAGAATCCTGGAATGCCAAGGCTGGAAGACATCTTCAAGATCAAGAAGGCATATTGTAGGTGCTTAATAAATGCTTGTTGACTCAGGACTATAATTGTCATCTTCAAGTATTTGAATGATTGTCACATGGAAGGAGGTTTAAACTTGTTTCTCCTCAATCTCAGAAAGTAGAAATAGGGAGCACTGGATAGAGATTGAAAAGAAGATTTAAACTTGATATAAAGGAAAAGCTTCTAACAATTAGATTTATCACAAAATGTCATGAGCTGGCTTAGGGAGTTGAAGCTTCCCCCTCAGTGGCTATTTTTACTTAAGGGATGGATGAGAACTTATGAGGTATTTACCCTATAGAGGGAAGGGTTATTCAAGTATGGCTTAGGACTTCTATGAAGTCCCTACAGGTGCTGAAATCGGTGATCTTCAGCTGACTTGAAGTCAAATCCTCTTGTTTGACACACAAGGAACAGAAGGAATGTGGAGAAAGGGAAATTATTTGCACGTTATTTTTCTAGTTTGTGGCAGGGCTTGAATTTGAACACAGGACTTTGGAATCTTGCTTAATGCTTTTTTCCTATACAGCAACAAAATCCATCAAAAACTTTACATAAAATTCTCATTTTAGAATTAGATAAATAGAATGTTTAATGTGTTTTTTTAAACTAGAAAACTGTCATCTTTCTAACTTCTTTTCTAAGTGACCATTTTCTACTACCATTTTCTGTTCACTGCAGAAATGTGTCCTATTACAGTAACCAAGGTCACAGAGTTGGACCATGTGAGAAGAGAGATAATGGGAAAAGGGAACATCATAATGAAATGGGATGATACTGGATTTCTAATAGCAGGATCTGCTGTCCAATCCCAGCTCTGTTTTACTTGTGTGACTTTGGACATGTTATGGAATTCCTTAGTTTCCTCATCCATAAAATGACAGTTGAATGAGGTCACTTCTAGTGTTTTTTTTTTTCCAAATCTAGTTCTAAAAACATGAAAAAATCCTGGAAAATGAAAAGAGACAGAGTAAGAAGCTGAAACCTTAAGAAAAAAACAAAAGAAACAAGACAGAATAGACAAAGAGAGAGGCAAAGACAAAAAGGAAAATTTAACAACAAGCACTAGAAGATTCAGAAGCAGTTTATGCTCATATGTGAGCAAAACTAGAAGGGGAGAGAACCCAGACAATTGAGGGGAACCAATGATTATCAACCTATCTTATGACCTAGACAAATTCTGAGTACATTTCATTATAAAGGAAAGATAGGGGAATTTTTAAAATAATTAAATAAAGGAAATATAGGTAAGAAATAGAAGGAAGAGAGGGAGAATCATGGAAGCCCAATGTCCATAAAGCCATACTTCTGTAGCAGGGATTCTGGCTACTCCTTATTTGATAAACTGTCCTTTCTTCTCCAGGAGAACCACATCATACAAACCATGTCTTCCCACCAGCAGAAGCAGCCCAATATCATACCCCCTCAGCTTCAGCAACACCAAGTCAAACAGCCCTGCCAACCACCTCCCCAGGAGCCATGTGACCCCAAGGGCCCACAACCAGGCACCACCAAGTTGCCACAACCAAACTATCCTAAGGTTCCAGAGCCAGGAACAACCAAGTTGCCAGAACCATGCCATCCTATAGTTCCAGAGCCAGGCACAACCAAGTTGCCAGAGCCATGTCAACCTACAGTTCCAGGTCAACATCCCACCAAGAAGCCAGAGCCATACTACCCTGTGGTCTCAGTGCCAACCCAACCTAAGATCCCGGAGCCAGGAACCACCAAGGTTCCAGGATCTTATCCACCTCCTGCCCAAGAGAAGTATCCACAGGTCCCCAACACCAAACAGAAGTAAAATGACTCAAGATCTCATCTTCATCCTCCATGGAACAAACTTCTGAATGCCGAAACTCTCTTGTCATCTGCTTTCAGTCTTTATTGCCTATGGTTCTCCCTTGGTGGTTTTGAGAATATTATCCATATGCTGGAATAAATTAACAAAATCTCCTCCCTTCAATTGTGTCCTGAAAACATGCACCACTGAGCTTCATCCCTATCCTGAGATTCCCAAGCACCTGGATGAGGCTGAGGCTATAGCTAGTTACCCAACTCATCCCATTGGCTATTCAGCTATCAGTGCTCTATTCAGGAGAAATTCAGAATCTTCTGTTTTTTGACCTCATTAAAGTCATTATTCAATCTACTTTTATATGTGTATTTGTATCATTGGTTACATCCTGAGTGATTCCAATCAGTGCCTTCCCAATGATATTTTCTTCTAGGGGAGGTGGTCATTTGAAGACACTAAAGGGTGATGGGACATTTAAAAAATAAAACTGACTCATGAGCTTTGTAAGATGAGGTACAGAGGTAAGAAGGGTACAGAGTACTAGGTCCTACCAAAAGTTTTAGGCTCAGATGCAATCATTGGGCAAATGAGCATTAGGAGATTATTTAATGACCAAGTAGCTTCTATGGCTACTTTAGCCTGAATTGGGTCCAGAGTTATGGGCTCTACCCTTGGATAAAACTTATTCTCAGAATTCAAGATGCTCCTTTACCAGCCTACTCCATGCCATGATCTGCTGATGGCATAGTGGAATGATCTTTAAAGTTTTCTGTATTAATATGATTTGAGAACTTTCCTCCATAATCTCTGGATCTCTGCCTACAGTACAATTAATCCATCTGCTTTTTCTGTCTGTTCTTTTTCCTGCTATTTCTTTCTCCCCTTCTCATTAAGATGGGTATTTATACCATTGGTTTGATATAATAGTAGTCATGCCATCTGGTTTGTGCTATATTCCATGGCCTGCTTATTTCCATCTTTACTGCCAGGACATAACTTCATTTAAGAAATCCCATTAGAGACTACCATAATCTTTGTTTAAGATCAGATTGCTTTTATGCTCTCCTTAGAATTAAATTACTTTTTAATGTTTAAAACTAATTGGTTAAAGACTGTGACTTTTTCTGACTCATACTAGTAAAATTATTTCCAGATTTGCATTCTTAGCCACCCCAATTTGTATCATTTAATCTGAGATAATGTGTGCTGAGCTAGGTCAACATCAGACCAGAAACCTTAAAGGTGACAGAATCACTTCAGAAAGATATATCAACACTGTGAACTACGATATAATAGAGCTGAAACAATGCTAGAAGTTGTAACATCATTGATAGATAAAATATGGCAACTACCAGACAACAAGGAACATATAATAATTACAGTGGGATGATAAATAACTGGGACAAAGCAAAAAATAATTAGATTTTTTTGAACATGAGCAATAAACCTTTCAACTTTTTCTTTAACTTTCTTCAACTTTAAAAAAACCTTTAAATATGTAATGTGTCCTCTATTTGCTGCAATCACTTGTTTTATATGATTTGGCATTAAATTTATAAGATTTTGACATTGTTTAGCTTTTCATGATGACCCTACATATCACACTGAATATTAAATGTACCTCTGATAAATAGCATAATATTTCAAATAGATCCATGATGATATTCCATAGGATTTTTTAAAATTAAATTTGTTTTCAATCAACAAAAATCTGCTTCTTTTTCTCCTCTTTAACCCAACTCCCCTGAATTAAAAAAAAAAAAACTCAATTAGAGATAGGTATAGTCAAATAAAACAAATTTCCATGCTGGCTCTGCCCAGGGGGAAAAAGTCTCTTTGCACTCTGAGACTTTCATCTCTCTATCTGGAATCATAGTTGGTCATTGCACTAATCAGAGTTTTTAAAACTTTCAAAGTTGTTTGGCTTTACAATATTATCTTTGTATAAATTGTTCTTCTGAACTTGCCCACTTCATTCTGTATCTTTTCTTATTGTGCAATAATACTACATCACATTTATGTACTAGAACTTGTTCAACCATTCCTCAACCCCCTACTTGAAGGGCATCCCCTCTATATATAATTCTTTGCCACTACAAAAAGAACTATAAATGTTTTTGTAAGTCCTTATTTAGTGTGTTGTTGTTTTTTTTAGGACTGATGTCTCCCTAAACCCCAAACCTCTAATTCTATCTGCTCCCTTTTCCATTTTTTCTTTTATTTCATGAGCAAAATGTATTTCTGTGCCCAATTGTCATAGAGTTGGCACAGAAAGAAAAAGAAAAGCAAGAATAAATAATATGAAAAGAAAACATATCTGTGTAAATACCACAAATTGATCTTGGAGACAGGATGAGTACACAACTTAAGGATCATGAAGCAAGCAAGCACATTATGAGACAAAAATCCTTAATGTCATTATTTTTTAAATAATACAAAAATTTCTCAAGATTTCTAACCATAGAAAATGAGGTACTAATTCAAAGAACCCACAGATTGACCCCCAGGGGGAAAAATTATGCTATAAACTACAAGAAGTTTGCATAACAGAGTGAAGTTTGTATAACATAATGGTTAAATTTAATCATTACAATGACAAACAGCAAATTCTGCAAGCTACCAGGAAAAAAAAGTCTTCAAATGTAACAGAAACAGAGTTTTAATAACACAAAACTCTTCTGTACTCATCAGAAATGTTCAATAGTCCATAAACATTTATTAAGCAAAAAAATCAAAAGAAAGACTGGAATAATGAGCAAAGTACCTCAAAATGTAAGCCAGTGTGATACTCCCTGCACACCTGAGCATAACCATTAATGAAATATTTCTATAATGAAAAAAGGATTGAATTAGTGATTTTCTTTCTTTATTTCACCTTCTGTCTTAGAATCAGTACTGTGTATTGGTTCCAAGGCAGAAGAGTGGTAAGGGACAGGAAATGGGGATTAAGTGACTTGACCAGGGTCATAAAACTAAGAAGTTTCTGAGACCATATTTACATCTCCAATCCTGGTTCTTAATTCACTGAGCCACATAGCTGTTTGCCCCCTAGCCAGTGATTTTCTTTGTAAATATTTCAAGCAACAGAAATATAAGAAAAGCAAACAAATTAAGTGTCCAAGAAAGGCCCAGATAATAAAATAAATTATTCCACAGAAAAAAAAGAAACTAAAAAGAGAAAGATGCCTTTGGAGATAACAATAACAAAATGGAAAAAGCAAAACCATTAAGAGATTTCTTTCTAAAAGCACACTAAGAGACAAGAGTGAAAACAGAAATCAAATTGATGTCATGGTGGAGGAATAGGCCTGAAACGTCAGAGACTAAATTTTACATTACCCCATGTACAGGTGAATTAATATTATTGGAGTGGGTGGATTGGGAAGGGGTATTTAGGAGGAGGACACTAAATTGCAGAACGGAAGGGCATACATATAAAAGCAGAGAGGGGAAGAAGAGAGAAGGGAATGTGCAATGCATCCTGATGAACTCAAAGTTTAACAATGAAGGAAAAATAATTCCTATATAATCTCGGGAAGAAAGGGCCTAGAGGACAATAATGAAGGCAAAGGAAAGTATTAAAAGAAGAGGAAAGGAAGTAGTCTTTCAGTAATGGGTCTCACTGAAGAACAGTCTCCTAGGGGAAGAGAGATATTTTGTAATAGGAGATGGGGGCTTTTCAATAGATATAATTAGTAAGAATTTGGTGTAGAAAAACTACTAACCATGTCTCAGAAAATGGCAGATCAGAATTCTTACAGGCAACTGACACCTGGAAGAAAGATCAATCATGGACTAAGAGAGGAAACTTCCTACCCAACTGGGGAAAAATTATCATGGGGAGGGGAAAAGGCAGTAATGAACTGCACAATGATTCACAGGAAAATTTCTTCCATGGAGCAATACTCTACTTATTCTATCTGCTGAAAAATGACAACAATCAGTGCTGGAGTTTGGCAATGATAGGCTCACTGATACATTATTAGTGGAACTATGAGTTGGAAAAAAATCATTTCAGAAAACAATTTGGAATTATCCAATGACTAGAAGTTTCATACCCTTTGACCCAGAGATTCCATGACTAAGCTTATACCTTAGTTGGGTCATTGATACGAAGTAAGTACCTTTTATACTGAAGTGGTGTATTTCATAAAGTGAGTCTGGACACCCAGAAATTCAAATTAATAGGACCAATATTTATTTATTATTGGCCAGGGCAAACCTGCATAATGAAAGTTGCACTGGACTGAAATTACAATGCAGTTTTTATAGGATGCAAGATACAAAGCAAACAATGTTCATTATGAGACATAACCTTGATGGAGCAAGCAGCCTTATCGTCTAGAAGCTATATTCATCAGCGGTGTGGGGTACAGGACATTCTATTGTATATCTTATTCTAGGGAGTTACTTTCTCATGGATCCTGACTGTGATGTTTTGGTTCTGAGCTGACTGACCTTCACAGGAAAGCTCATTTCTGATTTCTACTTTCCCCAAGGGAAAAAAAAGGTTTTCTGATCAATGACTTAGTTTACCTCACTTCAAAACAGCAAAAATGTTGATAGCAAAAGATTGGAAATAAAGTATATTCCTATCAATTGGGGAATGCCTAAACCAGTTGTGGTATATAAATTTAATGTAATATGACTATAGCATAAGAAATGACATATAAAGAAGCTGAAGAAGCAAGGAAATCTCTAAATGAAAGAATACAGATTTTAGTAAACATAACCAAGAAAATGATTGTATACAATTATTGGTTTTGTCACTACAACAATGTGAATAAAAAGAACAATCACACACATTAAAATCAAAGATGAATGTAACAAAATTATAAAGATTAAGCATGACCCAAAAGAAGAGATATGAGAAGAGGTTCCCAACCTACTCCTTGTACATAAGAAGTCCACAGTCCTTGCATATTGCACATGTTTTCAAACTTTTTTGGTTAACTGAACTGATTTTTTTCTTTCTTCCTTCCTTCCTTCCTTTCTGTCTTTATTTCTGTGAAAATTTATTTTCATATACTGTATTAATTTCTATGTATATTTTATATGCTGTATTAATTTCTATTTCTAATCAATTCTGATGTATGGGGCCTGGATTAGAAGAGGACTCTCCAGTCTACTGCTTTTTGCATTCTCTTTGTTCATAGGAATGCCAAGGAATGTTTCCCTTTTTTTAAAAAATCTGGGTCAATTGATGAAGGAGAGCGTGATTCTTTTCCTACCTATGTAACCTCTCTCATCTATGGCATAGGAAAAGAGTGAGAGTTTAATGGAACATCTCCTAATTAGCTATTTACCAATTAGAGATATCTTGGGATATACAAGGGAGGGATTAAATAATGAATTTCTAAAACTGCATTTATAAATCTATCTGGAAGATGTTTGAAATCTTTGGTCATGGAGGATGTCACTGATAGACAAAGCAAAATACAATTAGATTTTTTTTGAGCATGAGCAATAAACCTTTTTTACTTGGTGATATGCTAGCCTAATCAATTAATTGATACCTAGCCCAAAATCAGTTTCTGGAATATTTTTAATCATAACCTTTCTCTTTCATTAAAAATATTCTTTGTTATATGCAATGGTCTTCCTCTGAAAGGGAAGGTAGAGAGATCCTGAAGAAAATAATGGAGATGTGAAGAAGAAAAAAAAAACAAATGGCATCAAGAAAAACATTTTTAAAAATCCTTTGGGGAAAAATACCTAGAATAGCAATGATAATAATGAAAATAAATAGAGACAAAGACAGTTTGAGGAAGCCTTACTTCTAGAATACATTTCAATTAATCAGAAAGTATCAAGAACCTAGTAGATGCCAGGCACTGTGACAGATGATGGGGACACAAAGACAAAAAAAAATCTAATTCCTGTCCTAAAGGAATTTGTATTCTAATAAGAGAGATAACATATGCATGTTTACATGTACATAGTCAAAATAAATAAGTAAATACAAGATAGTTATTTTGAGGGTAAGATACCACCACTAAATAAGTCCTTAGGCAAGGTACCTGATTGTTTTGGGTGATCTCTCCAGATCTTTCCTAGAACTTTGGTTTAACTTTCTTCCTCTATGTCCTTATCATATTTTATTTTGTATTGTTGTTCTCTGTGTATATACTTTTAGGCATCACTTTGCTAATCTATAAAGTGATGTTGGACCAGAGGTTCTCCAAGCTCTTTTCTACTATATTTTTCCTACTACATTTGATGAAGACGAGTGGTAACACCAAGGACCACTCTTTCCAGGGATGGACAAAGGGTCTTTGTGGGGAGGTGAGTGAGAGAGAAAGGGGTGATAAGGAAGTCTGGACTAGATGGAATTTGGCTAGAAGAGTATTGTTTTACAACAATATTACAAAGAAAAACAACTTTGAAAGACTAGAACTCTGATCAATGCAACAATAAACCACAAATTCAAAGGACTGCAGATTATAGACACTCTCCCTCAGGGGGAAGTGATGGTCTTAAAATGCAGAATGAGACATACATTTTTAGACATGGCAAATGTAAGGATTTCTTTTCCTGGATGTTACATATTTGTTATAGTAATTTTCATTTTCTTTTTTTAATATTGTTTTGTTGGGGTGGAGCAATGAAAATAGAAGATAATAAATGTTTGTAAAAATAAAAGCTTTTTTTAAAGGACATTGTTTAATGTTATAGTCATGGAGGCAGACTCCATAAAATTCCTATGAGTTTATTGTATTGATTCATAGATTCCACATATTCATTCATTTAATAACCATTTAAACTATTTGCTATGAGTAAGACTGTCAATTTCATCAGTTGCCAAATCCTATCCATTCCCCTTCTTCAGCAACTCCTGACTTCATCCTTTCCATTCCATTACCACTCCCACCACCCTAGTTAAGGCTCTCCTTACCACTTTCCTGGACCATGACAGAGCTTCCTAATTGATCTCCCTATGTCCAGTCTCTTTCATCTCAAGTTTATGTTTTACACAACTGCCAAAATCACTTTCCTAATGCAGAATTCTGAAAATATGGCAACCTAGAGGGCAACCAGGTGACTCAGTGGATAGAGATGGGAAGATCTGAATTCAATCCCAGCCTCAGACACTTTCAAGATGTATGACTCTGGGCAAGTCACTTTATTCCCATTACCTTGCCATTAAAGGTTTAAAAAGTGAACACAGTCCTTCAGAAGAGGGTTGACCAGAACAACCTTATGGCTTTTGTTTTTTTACTTTGACCCTGTATTTGTGGTAATGTATTAAGGATCACCTTAGCTCATTTGCTTTCTTTTTAAAATTTTTAATTGAGTTCATTTGGAATTGATAAGAGACTAAAATTTCTGGATGAGATTGTCACAAGCTTTACTTCCTCAAATGTCTATGGGAAATGATAGCTGATACTGATCTCACTCCAAAGTTAGTGCTTCCTGAAAGCAAGTAAAACAAGAGTTGAGGGACCTGTTTTATTGGATGGAGTCAGTTTAAATGACTCAGTGTCCCAACCCTGCCTAGGGGGAATAGTTGGTGAAAAACCAGTATATCTCGAGATTTGTATTGCTATCATCTGGTTTGCATCATCCTAACAAAAATTCCCATTCTCTACAAATTTCCCTGATGATCCAAATGGAATCATAGGAGGTGTATCACAGGGTCACTTTGGTGCCATCACTTTCTCACTTCTCTTTCTTCTAAATTCTCTGTAATCTGACTTCCAACTTTATGATTAAATTGAAACTGCTCTCTTAATTGACAAATGTAATTACCTTTTCACAATTCTCATTCTTCTTGACCTCTTTTTCACCTTTTAAAACTGTAGATTATCATTTCCTCGTGGATACTTTCCATGATACTGCTCTTTCCTGGTCCTCCTCCATCTAACTTCCCTTTCTCAGTATCTTTTGCTGGTCCTTCATCCATGTCATATCCTTCAACCATATGGGTCCCTCACCCCAGGTTCTCTTCTCTTCTTCTTCTATACTATCTCACTTGGTGATCTTACCAGTTGAATTGAATGGGTTCATTTATCATCTCTATGCAGATAATTCCCAGATCTATATATCCAAACTGAATATCTCTCTTGAGTTAGAGTGTTTCAACCTCAATAGATATAAATCAAAACTCATTTTGTTTCCTTGTCCCTCCTAACCCTCTCTTCTCAAAACTTCCTTAATTACTGTTGAAGCTACCACCATTTTCCTCTCATTCAGGCTCAAAACTTCAATGTCATCCTTCACTCTTCACCCTCCCCCTGCATATCTAAGCTTTTGCCAGATCTTGTCATTTCTACCTTCACAATGTCTCCCATATATGCCTCCTTTTCTCTCTCAGACACCACTTTGGTCAGGCCCTTATCACTTTGTACTTAAATTATTGCAATAGCCATCTAACTGATCTCCCTATCTCAAGCCTTTCTAGACTCCAATTCATTCTTCATGTCACTGATAGGTGATTTTTCTAAAACACGTGTCTGATGGCATCTCCTTTCCCACCATTTAATAAACTCCATTGGCTCCCTATTACCTCTAAGATAACAATAAACATTTCTTTTTGGCATTTAAAGCTCTTCATAATTTGCTCTCTCCTTGTCTTTCCAATACTCTTACTTTTTATTCTCCTGAAAGAATTCTACAATACAGCTAAATTGACCTACTTGTTCATCTTTGACAACACTGTTTTCCTATATCTTTCCATAGGCTGTCTCTCATGGTTGTTCTATTCCTTCAATTCTTTTTCTTAGTTTCCTTTGCTTCCTTCAAAACTTAGATCAAATCCCACCTTCTGCAGAAGGTCTTTCCCACTCCTCTCCAGTTGTAATTCTTTGCCCTCCAGGATTACCTTCTTCTGTATCTATCTAATTATTTCCATTTTGTCTTAATAAAATGTAAGCTCATTGTAGATAAGACGATTTTTGCCTCTCTATAGCGCATAACAGTGCCTGGAATTTAATAAATAATTGTTGGTTTACTGACTGGATGTTCTACCTCTCAAGCATTCAGTATCAATAATGTCTGGATAAACAACATATGAAAATCTGTGGGATACACACAAAGCAGTACTTAGGGAAATTTTTATAACTCTAAATGAATACACGATAGAGAAAAGGAGCAAATTAATGAATTGGGAACGCAACCAAAAAGAAAAAATGGAAAAAAGAATGAATTAGAAATCCCCAATTAAACACACAACAATGGAAATCCTGAAAATCAAAGGAAAATATTAAAATGGAATTTTTTTAAAATTTAACTAATAAATAAAAATAGGAGTTGTTTTTATGAAGGGGTAATAAAATAGATAAATCATTAGTTACTTGTATTTTAAAAATAAGAAAACCAGATTTCTAGTATCAAAAATGAAAAGGATAAATGTGAATTTAGAGCGATTTTAAGAAGTTATTTGTTCCAATTATATGCCAATAAAACGAATAATCTAAATGAAATATATGAATATTTGAAAAAAGTACAAATTGCTCCCCAAAAGAGGAAATAGGTACTTAAGTAATTCTGCCTTAGAAATTGAATCTTTTTATTGCATTCTAGATTTTTGCCAAAAATTTGTGTCAAATTCACTAGCCTACAGTCTGTATATTCCTTCTTTTCTATCTCTGGACTATCAGGAAAGCATTTCCTCTCTCTAGTTCTGCAGCAACTCTTCCTACTATATACAATTTTTCAAAAATTAACATCAGCAACTCAGCAATTATACCTACTTGTCCTTTTAGCACCTTAAGATGTAATTCATTTGAGTCTGGTGACTTGAACTTATTGAGGGTTTTTTGTTTAGTCATGTTTGATTCTTCATGATTCTATGTAGGGCTTTCTTGGCAAACATGGTACTGGTTTGCTATTTCCTTCTCCAGCTCATTTTACAGATGAGGAACTGAGGCAAACAGAGTTAAGTGACTTGCCCAGGGTCACACAGCTAGTGTTTGAAGTCAGATTTTAACTCAGGAAAAATGAGTCTTCCTCACTATACTTCCTGGCCCTAATTGAAGGTAAGAAGATGTTATGGGGTCATTGTTTCTCTTATCTTAGCTTGTCTTTCTCTGCTAAACATTTTTGTTTACAATAAATATTTTTGTTTACAACAAATATTTTGTTTTTGTTTTGTTTTCTAAGCCCTCTACAGTTCAAATCTATTTGCTGCTATATATGACCCTGTGAACTAAAACAAATCATTGAACTTACCTTTTCCGTTTCCTCAACTATAAAATCAGGGAGTCTCACTAGATAATTCCTTAAGGTTATTTCTGGCTCTAAATCCCAGGATACCTATAGAGGCAAATAGACAATACAGTGGATAGTCCCGATCTTGAACTGAGGTGCCTCTGAGTCTGAATTCTGTTTCAGATAGTTAATGACTGAGTTACCCTGGACAAGTCACTCTTTGTGCTCCAGTTTCCCCATCCATAAAATGGGAATAATAATATCACCTACTCCCCCAGGAGAAGGATAAAAGGTTGGAAAGATAACAAGATAATATTTGTAAAACACCTTGCAAACCTATTTTAGCTATTATTATTGTTAATCCTATGAAGATCATTTGTTCTGACACCAACTTCATTGTTCTTTTTATTATATATACAGATGCTTGAGATGACTTAGCCTGGTCTGTGGGCATTTCTGCCCATGGAAGTACTTTCCTATAAATTGTTCTAATTCTTTTAGATTCACTGAAATTGAAGAAAGATGCCCTGCCAATACCAACAACAACAGCACAATGTTGCCAGTCATCTCCTAAATGTCCACAGCTTTGTCAGCTCAAATACCCAAATCCATGCCCTCCCCATGTTCAGAAGAGTGACTTCCCAAATACTCGTTCTCATGTCCTCCAAAATGTTCTGAGTCATACCCGCCACAGAGATGTCAGCTTAAATAGCTGTCCATACAGGTTCTCTACATTGACAGCAACATTGCTCACTAAAAAGGAAGTAAAAAAGACATCCAGGTAAGCATGGCAGCAGTCTAGACTTGGGACACTTCCTCTCTCCAGCACACATTGACAAAGACTACCTCAAAGGATCTTAAAAAATCATTTTCAGAAGAACAAAGGAACTGTACTGTAGGGCACAGCATTGAAGGTACGTGGGATTTGGGCATTTCCACACAATAAGAGGGTAAAAAAGCTTCCACCCAAATGTTAGCCGATCCACCCTTCCCCACCCCACCTATGGAGCCAGAACCAGCGCCTGCCAGAACCAGCGAGCTAGCGAGGGGTACTTCTAGAGTGAGCAAGGGGCACCTCTAGGTCCTTGGGAGCTGACTAAGACCACCAGGTACCTTCCCCTGAAAGTAGCTAGACAGGAAACCCCGGCACATGAGGGAGCACAGACCTTAGGTGCTTAGATCCATCGCATGCCAGAACCAGCGAGTGAGAAAGGAGCAACTCTAGACTGAGCAAGGGGCACCTCTAGGTCCTTGGGAGCTGACTAGGACAGCCTGGGACCCACCCCTGAAAGCAGCTAGATCAGAAACCCAGGTGGGCAAGAGAGCTCAGACCTTGGGTGCCCCTGGGAAGGTAGCACAGAAAAGAGCTGCAAAGGACTGCAGAGATTCGAGAGCTTCCCTCAGGCAAAATCCTTGCTCCTTAACTCCATATACAGAGAATCTGCCCAGCTCACTCAGATTTCTAACTAAAAAGGGAAGATAAATCCCCCACAGTGATGGCTAATTGCTCACAGGAGCCTCAAAATCCTTCCAAAAAAAAAAAAAGACAGTGACACTTGAGAATTTTTATGGAAGAAAAACCCAGGCTACAGAGGAAATACAGGACAAAATTCAAACAAAGACAAAACCTTCTAAAAATGCAAATTGTCCACAAGCCCTGGAAGAATTTAAATTGGAACTTATCAAAAAGATGGAAGCCTTCTGGAAAGAGAAGTGGTAAATGGTTCAAAAAAAAATGAAGAAATCATAGCTGAATACAAAAAGGTTAAAGCAGAAAATCAGGTCTTAAGGACCGGATTTTAGCAACTGGAAACCAATTATTTTGCAAAACAGCAAGAATTAGTGAAGCAAAGTCAAAAGACTGACAAAATAAAAGAAAACATAAAATATCTCACTGAAAAGGTGACAAATTAGGAAAACAGAGGAAGGAGAGACAATTTGAGAATCATTGGTCTACCTGAAAAGTCAGAAATAAATAGAAACCTTGACACCATACTACAAGAAATCATCCAAGAAAACTGCCCTGAATTTCTTGAACAAGGGGGGGAAATACACATTGAAAGAGTTCACATAACACGCTCTACACTAAATCCCAAAAAAAAACAACTCCCAGGAATGTAATTGCCAAATTCCAGAGCTTTCAAGCTAAAGAGAAAATTATACAAGAAGGCAAAAAGAAGAAATTCAGATACTAAGGATCACCAATCAGGATCACACAAGACCTGGAAGGTTTCACACTAAAGGACCACAAGGCCTGGAACGCAATATTCAGAAAGGCAAGAGAACTTGATCTTCAACCAAGAATCACCTATCCATCAAAACTGACTTTATACTTCCAGGGGAAAGTATGGGTATTCAGTAAAATAGAAGATTTCCAAGTATTTGTAAAGAAAAGACCAGAACTAAGTGGAAGGTTTGATATCCAAACACAAAGATCAAGAGAAACATGAAAAGGTAAATATGAAAGAGAGGAAAAAGGAGAAAAATGTTTTTTTTTTTATTCAAACTCTCTTCTTTAAGGGCTACAATTAGATCAAATTATATATATCAATATATGGGGAAAATGTTGTTTGTAACTCTCAAAATTGTTTTCATTATTATAGTAAATAGAAGAATCATTCATAGGAAAAGACTGGACTATTAAGGGCTATAAAATGATATGCAAAAAAAAAAGAAAGAAAAAGGGTGGGGAGAATCAATGATGGTACCAAGAGATACGTGAAGAAATAAAATAAATGGGATAATTTTTGTCACACAAAGATACACATGGGTAGGGGAGGGGAAGAATACTCTTATAAGAGGGAGAGGAAGAGAGTGCTAATAGGTAATACTCGAACATTACTCTCAGTGAAATCAATTCTGAGAGGGAAGAGCATCTAGATCCATTGGGATCTTGAAGTTTATTTTATCCTACAGGGTAAGGAAGAAGGGAACACTAAGGGGGTTAGGGGGTGGGAGTACAAAAAAGGGAGGGAAGGAGAGAGGGGAGGGAACTTAACAGACCCTAAAAAAACAAGAAGGGAACAAAAAGGGAGGGGCCAGAAAGGGAAGCATATTAAGGGAGTGGAATAGAGAGATTGACTAAAAAGTAAACCACTGGGTTAAAAGGATGTAGCAAAAGAAGAAATGACAGAACTAGGAGAGGATATAAAAATGCTAGGGAATTCAAAAGTGACAATCATAACTTTGAACGCGAATGGGATGAACTTATCCATAAAATGTAGATGAACAGGAGAGTGGATTAGAATCCAGAATCCTGCCATATGTTGTATACAAGAAACACATATGAGGTGGGTTGATACTAACAAGGTCAGAATTAAAGGTTGGAGTAAGACCTATTGGATCTCAACTGACAGAAAGAAGGCAGAAGTTGCAATCATGATATCTGACAAAGCCAAAGTATAAATAGACCTATTTTAAAGGGATAGGGAAGATAAATACATCCTGATAAAAGGGAATATAGAAAATGCAGAAATATCACTGATCAACATGTATGCACCAAATGGTATAGCACCCAAATTTCTAATGGAGAAACTAGTAGAATTGAAGGAGGAAATAGATAGTAAAACTATACTAGAGGGAGACCTGAACCTACCACTATCACATTTAGATAAATCAAATAAAAAAATAAATAAGAAAGAGGTAAAAGAGGTAAATTAAATCTTAGAAAAATTAGAGTTAATAGATATATGGAGAAAAATAAATAGGGACAAAAAGGAATACACCTTCTTCTCAGCAGCACATGGTACATTCACAAAGATTGACCATACACTAGGTCATAAAAACATGGCATACAAATGCAGAAAAGCAGAAATAATAAATGCAACCTTTTCAGATCATAAGGCAATAAAAATAATGATCAGTAAGGGTACATGGAGAGCCAAATCAAAAATTAATTTTAAATTAAATAATATGATTCTCCAAAATTAGCTAGTTAGAGAACAAATCATAGAAAAATTTAATAATTTCATTGAGGAAAATGACAATGATGAAACATCCTTTCAAACTCTATGGGAAGAAGCCAAAGCATTACTAAGGCAAAAATTTATATCCTTGAGTTCATATATTAACAAATTAGGGTGGGCAGAGGTCAATTAATTGGACATGCAAATCAAAAATTTGAAAGAGAACAAATTAAAAATCCCCAGAAGAAAACCAAATTAGAGATCCTAAAAATTAAGGAAGAAATTAATAAAATTGAAAGTGATAGAACTATTGAACTAATAAATAAGACTAGAAGCTGGTATTTTGAAAAAACAAACAAAATAGACAAAGTATTGGTCAATCTAATAAAAAAGAGGGAAGAAGAAAACCAAATTAACAGTATCATGGATGGAAAAAGAGAATTCAAGAGGAAATTAAGGCAATCATTAAAAACTACTTTGCCCAATTATATGGCAATAAATATGCCAATCTATGAATATTTACAAAAATATAAATTGCCTAGATTAACAGAAGAAGAAATAGAATTCTTAAATAACCCCATATCAGAAAAAGAAATCAAACAGGCCATCAAAGAACTCCCTAAGAAAAAATCCCCAGGGCCAGATGGATTCACAAGTGAATTCTATCAAACATTCAAAGGACAGCTAATCCCAATACTATACAAACTATTTGACATAATAAGCAAAGAGGGAGTTCTACCAAATTCCTTTTACGACACAAATATGGTACTGATTCCAAAGCCACGCAGACCAAAAACAGAGAAAGAAAACTACAGACCAATCTCCTTAATGAACATAGATGCAAAAATCTTAAACAAGATACTAGCAAAAAGAATTCAGCAAGTCATCATGATGGTTATTCACTACGAACAGGTGGGATTTATACCAGGAATGCAAGGATGGTTCAATATCAGGAAAACCATGCACATCATTGACCATATCAACAAGCAAACCAACAAAAATCACATGATTATTTCAATAGATGCAGAAAAATCATTTGACAAAATACAACACTCCTATTGAAAACACTAGAAAGTATAGAAATAGAAGGGTCTTTCCTAAAAATAATAAACAGTATATATCTAAACCCATCAGCTAACATCATCTGCAATGGGGATAAACTAGATGCATTGCCAATAAGATCAGGAGTGAAACAAGGATACCCATTATCACCTCTATTATTTAACATTGTGCTTGAAACACTAGCAGTAGCAATTAGAGAAGAAAAAGAAATAGAAGGTATTAAATTTGGCAATGAAGAGATCAAGCTATCACTCTTTGCAGATGATATGATGGTCTACTTAAAGAATCCTAGAGAATCAACGAAAAAGCTAGTGGAAATAATTAACAACTTTATAAAAATTGCAGGATACAAAATAAACTCATATAAGTCATCAGCATTTCTGTATATCTCCAACACATCTCAGCAGCAGTAATTACAAAGAGAAATTCCATTCAAAATCACCTTAGACAATATAAAATACTTAGAAATCTATCTGCCGAGACAAACACAGGAACTATATGAACACAACTACAAAACACTTTCCACACAACTAAAACTAGATCTGAGCAATTGGAAAAACATTAACTGATCATGGGTAGGATGAGCTAACATAATAAAAAATGACCATCCTACCCAAACTTATCTATCTATTTCGTGCCATACCCATTGAACTTCCAAAAAACTTTTTTTACTGAATTAGAAAAAACCATAACAAAGTTCATTTTGAAGAACAAAAGATCAAGGATATCCATGGAAATAATGAAAAAAATACAAATGAAGGTGGCCTTGCAGTCCCAGATCTCAAACTATATTCTAAAGCTGTGGTTATCAAAACAATTTGGTACTGGCTAAGAGACAGAAAGGAGGATCAGTAGAATAGACTTGGGGTAAGTGACCTCAGCAAGACAGTCTATGACAAACCCAAAGACCCCAGCTTTGGGGACAAAAATACACTATTTGATAAAAACTGCTGGGAAAATTGGAAGACAGTGTGGGAGAGATTAGGTTTGGATCAACACCTCACACCCTAAACTGAGATAAACTCAGAATGGGTTAATGACTTGAAGGAAGGAAACAATGACTTAAAGAAGGAAACAATAAATAAATTAGGCAAACACAGAATAATATACATGTCAGACCTTTGGGAAGGCAAAGATTTTAAAACCAAGCAAGACATAGAAAGAATCACAAAATGTAAAATAAATAATTTTGACTACATCAAACTAAAAAATTTTTGTACAAACAAAACCAATGTAACCAAAACCAGAAGGGAAATAAACTGGCAATCTTCAAAACAAAAACCTCTGACAAAGGTCTAATTACTCAAATTTACAAAGAGCTAAATCAATTGTACAAAAAATCAAGCCATTCTCCAATTGATAAATGAGCAAGGGACATGAATAGGCAATTCTCAGTCAAAGAAATCAAAACCATTAATAAGCACATGAAAAAGTCTTATAAATCTCTTATAATCAGAGAGATGCAAATCAAAACAACTCTGAGGTATCACCTCACACCTAGCAGATTGGCTAACATGACAGCAAAGAAAAGTAATGAATACTGGAGGGGATGTGGCAAAGTGGGGACACTAATTCATTGCTGGTGGAGTTGTGAATTGATCCAACCATTCTGGAGGGTAATTTGGAACTATGCCCAAAGGGCACTAAAAGACTGTCTACCTTTTGACCCAGCCATAGCACTGCTGGGTTTGTACCCCACAGAGATAATAAGGAAAAAAAACTTGTACAAGAATATTCTTAACTGTGCTCTTTGTGGTGGCAAAAAATTGGAAAATGAAGGGATGCCCTTCGATTGGGGAATGACTGAACAAATTGTGTTATATGTTGGTGATGGAATACTTTTGTGCTCAAAGGAATAATGAACTGGAGGAATTCCATGGGGACTGGAACAACCTCCAGGAAGTGATGCAGAGTGAAAGGAGCAGAAGCAGGAGAACAATGTACACAGAGACTGATACACTGTGGTACAATCAAACGTAATAGTCTTCTCCATTAGTGGCAATGCAGTGATCCTGAATGACCCAGAGCAATCTATGAGAAAAAAACACTATACACATGCAGAGGAAAACCTGTGGGAATAAAAACACTGAAGAAAAGAAACTGCTTGACTACAGGAATCTAGGGGATATGGTTGGGGATGTAGACTAAATAAACATCCTAGTGCAAATACCAACAACATGGAAATGGGTTCGGATCAAGGACACATGTAATACCCAGTGGAATTGCGTGTCAGCCATGGGAGGGATGGCGGGAGAGGAGGGAGGAAAAGAAAATGATTTTTGTATCCAAGGAATAATGTTTGAAATTGACCAAATAAAAAAAATAATGTGTAAAAAAAATAAATAAAAAGGAAGTAAGAATTTCCAGTATTACAGGAACCATGAAACAGAGCCTGAACCCACTTACTTGGGCTGGGCCCTTCTCGCTGAATTTGTTAGGGCGACATAAGACTAAATTCCATGAACATTTGCTCTTGCCCTGCCTAAATGGTAAAGCCAAGGCAAGATCCTTTTTTTTAAAAATATTAGAGAGAATTTCAGAGATTGTGGTCCATTCCGTACTACATGTCTTCATATGGACAAAGAAATCTTTCGGAAGCCCGGTTTTTTGGAAGTTCGTGAAGGAGCAAACGAGTTCACAATCAGACACATTTGTTGTGTTATATGTCTGTAATCTGGGTAATGATCTCCCTCTCTTAGGCTCCTGTACATCTATCTCCTGCTGCATATGCTTCATAGTAGAACCTGACTTGACATCATCTTAGAACTTCTAATCATTACTCTTAGTTTTTCAAATTGTTTCCACCCTTTCCAAACCAGAATTTCTCATACATTTTTATTTATGAAACTCTCATTAATATTTAATACAATTGAATACAATTGTAATAGTTTACATTTATGGCTTTATTTAAGTGTTACAATGTGTTTTATGTCTTTTTTTTTTCCTATCACCAGCTCCCACTTCAACCATGGGTACCATATTCTTTTTATTGGAAATTTTTATTTAATTAATTAATTTAGAATATTTTTCCAAAGTTATATGATTCATGTTCTTTTCCTTCCCTCCTCCCCCCATCCCCGTAGAGGACACACAATTCCACTCGGTTTTATATGTATCATTGATCAAGACCTAATTCCATATTATTGATAATTGCACTAGGGTGATTGTTTAGAGTCTATATCCTCAATCATATCCCCATCGAACCATGTGATCCAGAAGTTGTTTTTCTTCTTTGTTTCTACTCCCACAGTTCTTTCTCTGGGTGTGGATAGTGTTCTTTCTCATAAGTCCCTCTGAATTGTCCTGGATCATTGCATTGCTGCTAGTAGAGAAGTCCATTACATTCGATTGTACCATAGTGTATCAGTCTCTGTGTACATTGTTCTCCTGGTTCTGCTCCTTTTACTCTGCATCACTTCCTGGAGGTCATTCCAATTCCCATGGAATTCCTCCAGTTCATTATTCCTTTGAGCACAATAGTATTCCATCACCAACATATACCACAATTTGTTCAGTCATTCCCCAATTGAAGGACATCCCCTTATTTTCCAATTTTTTGCCACCACAAAGAGTGCAGCTATAAACATGGGTACCATATCTGAGAAATTTCAGGTGGAGCATCCACCCCAAAAGTACCTCTCATGTACCCTCATGTACCCTCAATCATGTTTGTTATTACCAAACTAACCAAAAGGCATACTCACCGAAAGCAAGTCATTTAATTCATTGGATCAAAATAAAAGGTGGGGAAAAATTCACTCCAAGTGCACAGTTGTACACTTTTCTACAGAAGACCAAGTCACTGGAAAGAGGGAAGATGCCTGGTCAAAGAACAGAATGGGGGGGGGGGGCAGCTGGGTAGCTCAGAGGATAGAGAGCCAGGCCTAGGGACAGGAGGTCCTAGGTTCAAATCTGGTCTCAGAGACTTCTCAGCTGTGTGACCCTGGGCAAATTACTTTTAACCCCCATTGTCTAGCCCTTACCTCTCCTCTGCCTTGGAACCAATACACAATATTGATTCCAAGACAGAAGGTAAGAGTTGTTTGTTTTTTTTTAAAGAACAGAATAGGTTAGTGTTCCTCTGTAAGGAGGGAATATTATGGGGTACATAAATAGAAGGACATACAAAAAGGAAATACACATGGTCAGGGAAACTTGTACTTATCAGATTTTTTTTTTTTATGTAGTACCTCTTTGCTTATTGTGCTGATGCTTACTTCCTGGAAGCTACTGATACCATCTGTGAATCTGGTTGATGTCATTTTGCTCTGAGGTGCTGTTTTTTTTTTTTAACTACTTCATGTTCTTGGGATCTTTGATCATTTTCTGGCATCTCTTCTGAGCTATCCTCTTCTTGGTATTGGCTGAATTTCAGATGCTAGATAGCCTTGTCATTGTACTATTGGTCTCTTTGTACTATTGTACCTCTTGGTCTCATTTGGTTTTTTAAGCTTCTAGTTGAAGGGAATCTTTTGGCTTTTATGATTCAAATCATCATGAAATGAAACAACTTCTCTATTATGGTAGTTAAGATTATCCAAAGTTTAATTTAAAAAACATGGGCACATGCACACACAAAACAGTGGGCCACTAGTGGAGAAACCACCTGCCTCACATCCCTAAATGTACAAGTATTCTTCCACATCACAAAAGCTAGGTGCATGACAGCTCTGCAATCTGGAAAATCCATATAAAAATTTTGGCCATCCCTTTGAATCAGAGAAGTCTGAATTGTTTCTTTTTCTTTTAGAGAGTATTTACAGTACCTTACTGCAAAATTTGGGTTAATTATTTGGTCATAGATTATATAGTTTCTAAACTTTCTCTATGTCATCTGATGACCTACATGTACCATCTGCAGCTTCCACAAATCTCCCCCAAAATTTCTATTTAATTTCTTATGCAGACCTGCAATATATTGAAACCAAAATAAGGAAAGTTACAATATGGGAGGGATATCTGTATCACCTTCTAGGCCTCAGTGATCAAAGCTTAGTAGTCAGAAAAAAGAAGAGACAGATAGGGAAATGAAGAAAACATTACATGTGAGACAACTGAATATAATATCTATTATGTGCAAATTTTTACAAAATTCATTGTGAAGAGAGGGACTGGAGGAATGGCCACTAAAGGTCTTGTACCTAGAATGTGCTTAAATTTGTCATGAGCTGCTGTAGATGGTCTTGGAGAAAGTCAGCAACTGCCCTCTTTCTTTCGTAGAGTTGATGAGATATCTCTCACATGAATGGTTTTGTGTGTGTGTGTGTGTGGGTGGGTGTACTGTTTCCAGATCTCAGGTGAAGGAATACCCTGAAATAGAAGTGTTTTGGCAACTTTGGCAGCCAGGAGAGCCATCAAAACCCTCCGAGTTCCCACCAGCAACCAGTCTAATGACTAAGTCCACCTTTGTGATAGTGGCCAAAGACAGAGGAAGCATCTACAGAAAAAAGTCTTCTAAGGAGATCAGAACCTCCAGGAATTGTAACCTCTCATATTGGAAAGAAGAACTGGCTGGAAACTCTTCAAAGGCACTGACTCTTAGAGTTCTCCAGAGAGCTATACCTAGAGAATCCATATAAGGATTCCACAAAAGGAGAAAGGTATTTCTGGAATCAGGTGTCAGGCAATGTCCCTTGGCTGCACATGTGCCTCATTTCCATTATACTTTCAGTCCATTATCTCCAGGGATCTACTAGTATTTCAAGGAAAGAGTATACTCCCAGGTGGGGGGGGAGGGGCAAGGTATTATGACTATTCTTCTTGCTATACCTTTTCTGTAAATACACTTTTGTAAAAGCAAATAGAGTTGTATTAGTTGATTAATATTAGGGAGCATGCCATATGGGGGCTTATGTTATAATACTAGAAGTCATAATCCTTCAGGGTTATCTGAGTCCTGAGAAACAAAATAGGGTTCCCTCTGGGACCCTAATCTGCCAGTGCAGTGTGAAGTTCAGATAATAAATCCAGAGAGGCCACATATAAATTGCTTGCAAAAGCCAAACCAAACAATAGGTAATTACTGAGGCAGTTATTTAAAAGTTACCCAAGGTTTTCTTAGATTTGACTTCCTTCAAGATGAACAACCTGTTCCTGGACACATAAATAAAGGAATAAATGAGAAAGAACTTATTAAACATTTATTTGCTAAATACTGTGCTAAGTTTTAGGAATGAAAATATGAAAGTGTGAAAGAGGGAAATGCCAAAAATGAATGGAAAAGCCCGAATTTGAAAAGCTGTCTCAGAAAAAGGTGAGATGGAATCCTGCTGTCATCAGGTGATGTGATAGAACATTCCAACCAAGTTAAAGCTGGAGCAGTTGAGAACTGCTAGGTTCTTCTTCTCTGCTTGACTTGAAGAGAAAAGGAACAAAACCCCTACTGAGAAGATAACATATATCCATTAATCCTTTGCTGAGAAACAGAAGACCCAATCCATTCATTAGTGATATAATTAGGATAGAAACTTTTCCCTTAGGGGAAGGCCAGAGCCTATCCTGAAGAAAGATTTATACCAACCACATCTTTGAGACAAGAAATACCAACATCTTGAGCTCACCAAGACATTAAAATAGTCTGGGACTATGTGGATTATGTGGATTACAAAATACCTTAACTAAGAAGAAGGAGACTGAAGGGGATTTTCATTTACACTTCGGCTCTAGTCAGACCTGACTCCATAGTCAAACAGCTCTGCCTGGGGAAGGGGAGGAAGAAGTGGTGCTACCTTTTATTTATTCCCTCTTTCCCAATTATCTGGCAACACATTGGTTCCTTCTTAATTTCCCCACTAGTACAATTGTGGAACTCCAGTTAAAGACAAGAATCCATCTTAGACAATTGAAAGGGGGTTGACAGTTGGAACCCCTAAACAAGGTAGCCATTTTGGGGGTTCAAGAATTGAGGAAATTAAATAGGAAGATAAGATGTGACAAATAATAATGTGGGCTTCTGTTATTATAATATTTGGGATATGCTGGACCTATTACATTATATACAATGCCATGGCATCAGTAATGATGGACATGATTGAATTGATCACCAACACTACATCCTTCATGACAATGATATCATTCACTAGCTCTGTGGTATGGCATGCAGTGACTCAAATTTATGTAATACTCATGGCTACTATGTAGACTTTGACATATGTGAAATCTGTGTTAAGAATGATTTTGCCTAGAAAACCAGCACAAATCTTAATACTGGATAATAAACTTGAGGACCTAGTGAAAAAGATTTGCAGTGAATACCTAGCAAGCAAGAACAATGACAAAGTTAGTGAAATGGGGACTGATAACACAAAACAGGAAAAAGTTGATGACAAAGAACAACCAGGCAATGCTAATCATAAGGCTAAGGACACAACAGTTGTAGACAATGTTTCTGGCAGTTCTAAGGAATTTAGCAAACAAGACAAAACAACATCAGAGGTCACAGGGGCTCACAAAATTATGCCACTTTGTGACATGGCAAGGCTAACCAATGGGTCTGGCGTTTTACACACAAAGGTTCACAAGTCTTTTACCACCCAAGACTTGGAGTCTCTGAAGAAGAGATTCCCAAAATTTGTCTCTGAACCACATAAATGTGTAAAAGAGCTAAAAATAGCATTCAAGGTTTATGAACTTGATTTTGAGGATGTGGAACTGATATTTGGGGGGGGGGGGTGTTTAGTCCTCATGAACAGAGACAATTTGTGGACAAGACCAGACAGGATGATAGCTTGATGGACTGGCCTAGGGCACATGAATGTGAAGATTTTGATTTTGCTAGACCAGCTAATTTCACTTATCTAAAATGGTGCAGGTAAGACCTCCTAAAAGCTATAATATCATTCTGTGGCAG
This sequence comes from Monodelphis domestica, assembly GCF_027887165.1. Lineage (NCBI taxonomy): Eukaryota > Metazoa > Chordata > Mammalia > Didelphimorphia > Didelphidae > Monodelphis > Monodelphis domestica. The sequence goes on from NC_077228.1 coordinate 174,434,206, forward strand.
ACCTAACACATGAAGCAAGTTTGATAGGATGATCCAAAATCAAAATGAACATCCAGCTAGTTTCATAAACAGTCTGACAGAGAGAGCATTGAATCCATAATGGGAATTAGTCAAGATTTGCAGGAATCTATTGCCCATGTCCTTAGGCAGTTTCTTAAGGGATGTAGCCATCAGATGAGGAATTCTTTAGAAATTTTTTTCCCCAAATATGACTCTATCACGATTTCTGAACTGAGAGACATGGTCACATACCTCTATGAAAATCAAAATGACAGGAAAGGGAAGATGAACTAAAGCAGAAACTGCAAGAAACCACAGAGACATTAAAAAAAAAAGAAAGAAATTGAAGAGGTGAAGAATTTGAATACTATCAGGACATACTCTAGACCTACTTAACAAACTCAAAGGGGTCAGAGAGACACTAACTAGAAAAGGTTTTTTGTGCCACAAGATTGGGCACATAGTTAAGGATTGTTACATGAAATAAAATATGAACAGGGACACAACAGGAATACAAAACATCAAGCAAACACACAAAGCAAAAGTTATTATAAGAGTTATAAAAAGAGTAACAAGAGCTGTTGTGACCATTGTAGATTTAAAGAATCAGGCACTCCAAATTTATAATCAATGCAGGCGGCAATCCAGAAAGGGGAAAAACCATGTTATGCAGATGTTGTGGCTAAGGGGAGGTACACAGCATGAAGCCAGGATCAAGCATTGTTAAAACAAGAAACTGTGTATGGGGGAAATGATTGGATTGTAGTTAAAAAGAAGAGACAAAAGGGATTAAAAATAAAACATAAAAAAGTAGCTGGCGAAACATTGGTTCCTTCTTAATTTCCCCACTAGTACAAAGCAAAGGCAGTCCCTATTCTTATAAAACTTGTACTCTTATGGGGAAGTGAATAATGTTTTCCTTCCTTTTCCCCTTCCTTCCTTCTTTCCTCCTTTTCTTCCTTCATAAAACCCTATGAGGGCATTGCAGTGGTTATTGTTTTCATTTCTCTGATGAAAGAATTTGGATTTGTTTAGTTCTTTAAGGTTTTCAAAGTGCTCTACAAATATTACCCCCCTTAATCCTCACAACAGCCCAGGAATGTAAGTACAATTATCATCCCCATTTTAAAGATGAAGAAAATGACAGAGAAACTAGGTGACTTGTCCAGGGTCTTGCAGCTAGAAAATGTCTATAACAAGAGTTAAACTCTGATCATCCTGATTCTAACTCCAGTACTCAATCAACTATACACCCTGGGGGCTTCTTGGGGTTCTTGTGAAGATCAAATGAGATAATGAATATAAATCACTTCACAAACCCTGAAATGTAATATAAATGCTAACTATTATTAATATTATCATATGTTACAGGAAGGATTTATATTTGTCATCGTCACTACTCATATGATCATAGAAATGATTAAGAGCTGGAAGGTACTTTGGAGTTCTTTAAAGTACTTTAGAGATCATCTAATCTGACCTCCTTATTTTACAGGTGAGGAAACTGAGACTTTCAGAGACTATCAAATAGATAATACGGATGAGTACTAGGGATCAAATCCATGTCCTCTAGTTGCAAATCCAATGTTATTTCCACTCATCCATGCTATCTTCTTGGCTTCCAGGAATTGTACCTTTAATTGTTTTCATCTTCATCTTCTCGACATTACCAACACCAAGCAGTTTTCCAAATCCCTGCAACTCTAGTTTCCCTCATGATAACTCATTAGATTTTGTTTTATTTTTTATTTTTTAATTTTTATTTAGTTGATTAATTAAGAAAATTTTCCATGGTTACATGATTCATATTCTTTCCCTCCCCTACTCCCCCCATAGCCAACAGGCAATTCCACTGGGTTTTACATGTGTCATTGATCGAGACCTATTTCCATATTATTAATATTTGCACTAGGGTGATCACTTAGAGTCTACATCCTCAATCATATCCCCATCAATTCATGTGATCAAGCAGTTGTTTTTCTTCTCTGTTTCTATTCTCACAGTTCATTCTCTGGATGTGTATAGAATCCCTTCTCATAAGTCCTTCAGAATTGTCCTGGATTATTGCATTGCTGCTAGTAGAGAAGTCCATTACATTCAGTTGTTTCACCATGTATCCATCTCTGTGTATAATGTTCTCCTCATTCTGATCATTTCACTCTGCTTCAATTCCTGGAAGTCATTCCAGTTCACATGGAATTCCTCCAGTCCATTATACCTTTCAGCACAATAACATTCCATCACCAAAAGATACCACAATTTGTCCAGCCATTCCCCAATCGAAGGGCATCCCTTCATTTTCCAATTTTTTGCCACCACAAAGAGTGAGGCTATAAATATTTTCCACAAGTCTTTTTCCTTATGATATCTTTGGGGTATAAACCCAGCAGTTGTATGGCTGGATCAAAGGACAGGCAGTCTTTTAGAGCCCTTTGGGCACAGTTCCAAATTGCCTTCCAGAATGGTTGGAATATCTTAAGTTTTAGATGTAAAAGAGGGAGGGTAAAGAGGGTTGTTGCCCCAGATGAAAGGATGGATTCTTTCCACTTCTCTATCCTCTCACCATCACAGAGCTGATCCTAGTCCTAATTTCCTTAGCATACTGGTAGTTCCCTGGGAATCCTAATCTCCCAGTTTCAAAAGCTCAGTGTCATGTTTGTCATCTTATGGTTTTGAGTTAGGAAGCCAAGTCCTAGAGCATCTGCTTTGTCCTCAGGCTACTGACTGCAATGTGGGTGAACTGCCACCAGATGGATGATGTTTTACCTGTTCCCTCAAACTGAACATAGTCATTGCATCCCTCCTTAACCTATTTAAATTCTTATGTGTGTTTGATGACCCTGCTGCTGTTGCTCCTGTATTGGGTTATTCCTCTATGGGAGAATTTTTGCCATAACAGGTCATGTCAAACTCAGAGTGATAATTGCCTGGTAATTGATGTTTTGGCATCGTTCCTAACTTTGGTTGCCTCTGTAGGATTTTCTAGCCCAGACTCAGGCAAGGAACTCAGAGCTAGCAGATAGGTGGCAAAGTGAATAGAGAACTATACTATATACCCAATATAGACTTGAGCATTCAGATTCTGCTTCGTGCTGTGTGACCTTGGGTAAGTCTTTTAACCTTCTTCAGCCTCAGTTTCTTCATCTATAAAGTGAGGGTTATAAAAAAAATCTACCACATTGTGTTGTTCTGAGAATTGAATGAAATAAAGTGTTTTGTAAATCTTAAAGTGCTATTATTATTATATTACATATAATATGTATATCATTATATTATATTTCCTGTTCCAGTTCATTTTAAAGATGAAGAATTTAGGCAAATAATGTTAAGTGACTTGCCCTAGGTCCCAGAGCTAGGAAGTCTCTGAGGCCACATTTGAACTCAAGAAGTTGAATCTTCCTGATTCCAAGACCAGTGATCTATGCCTATTATTTCTAGGCCTAACCATTTACCAGTATTGTCCAAACCCCACTCAGCAAGGGGCATGGGTTCAATAAATCAAAGGCTTCTTCCTGATTGTCCTTAGATATAGGAAAAGGTCCTCAGTCTTATAGGCTCATATTCCCTTATTAATAACCCTCTATGATGATGATGAAATGACTTTTTATTAGTCATGGAAAGCAGGACTCCATAAGTAATTGAAGGCGCTACGATTTCTTCAGCCCAGGGAACACCCTTCACCAACACAAAGCCCAAACTGTGACTTAGTAGTTCGTACAGAAGGTAAGAGGCAAATACAGGTTGTGACTTGATCAGGATCACATAGCTAGTGTCAAGGATAGAAGTTGAACCCAGGTTTTCCTGATTCTAAGTCCAACATTATATCTACTGCATCATCCTGTCTTACAAAAGTGGAAATATTAAGATAATTAATATGACAAAGCAAGATGTGCAGAGTTCCTATCAAAGGACAATTTACCATTCAACTCAGGCCCCAGTGTTTTCTCTTCCATAGATCTTATGCTTCTGCTTTCTGCTTTCTTTCACCTATTTTTAGAGTTTCTATTACCTTTCCATTGATTGATAATTTCCAACCTCCTTTAACATTATAATAGTTTGACAGAATAAAATAATTTAAAAATATGAAAGCTGAAAGGGATCGTAGAAATCATTTAGACCATTTCTTTATCTAAGAGCAGAGGAAACTGAGGTCGAGAGAAGTAAGATGACATTGTTTTCCTTAGAAACCCAGATCCTGTGAATACAGGTCCAGGAGAAAAGAAGGAAGGAAGGAAGGAAGGAAGGAAGGAAGGAAGGAAGGAAGGAAGGAAGGAAGGAAGGAAGGAAGGAAGGAAGGAAGGAAGGAAGGAAGGAAGGAAGGAAGGAAGGAAGGAAGGAAGGAAGGAAGGAAGGAAGGAAGGAAGGAAGGAAGGAAGGAAGGAAGGAAGGAAGGAAGGAAGGAAGGAAGGAAGGAAGGAAGGAAGGAAGGAAGGAAGGAAGGAAGGAAGGAAGGAAGGAAGGAAGGAAGGAAGGAAGGAAGGAAGGAAGGAAGGAAGGAAGGAAGGAAGGAAGGAAGGAAGGAAGGAAGGAAGGAAGGAAGGAAGGAAGGAAGGAATTCATCTTATTCAGAGAGTTAAATAGATTGAGATAGTTTATTGTTGTTATTATTGATTTTTTTTCCCTAAGTAAGTCCCTTTTATATGCAATTTGTACTCTGGTCTTCTAGTGTAAAATTCAGTAGTCTTTCTTCTATATCACGTATTTCAGTTTTTAATCCAGGCTTTTCCATGTCTATAAAGTTTATTCTGAGTAGACTGTTAACATCTAAGCATCATAGACAAGGTCTTGGGAATCCACTTTTTCATTGGCCATACCATAACCCTGACTGGTCTCTGCAAAATTTGCTTTCCCCCAAGATCTTGCCATGATTTTATTGGACCTCTTAGGTTGTAGAGCTTTTTCGCAGCCCAGTTAGTCTAAAAATTTTAATTAGGTGTAAAAACACTTGCAATCTTTGTTTATGGGCTTTTACTCATCTTGTGTCAGTCAAAAGATTGCCACATATTTTCTCAACTCAGGTCGCCCTGCTCAGCACACTTAGTGCCTGACTAACCAGTCCCTGACTGTGTCTTTGCCAAAGGGAAAAACCTGCTTTTCTTCTCTATGGAGTGGAGCATAAGTTGGAAGAAATAAAGATTACAGGTACATAATATGCCATGAAGGAGTTCTTTGAAGACCTTTTTTTTTTCCATCCAGAAGGGATTCACATAGTCATTTGACATTTTCTAACTTCATCTTTTTGGCCTTTGAAATAAGAACATTAGTATTTTCTAATTTTCAACTCTGGAAATTTTGACTAGATTGGAAAGATAATAGTGGCAACAGAATAAATCTGCTCTCTGAGGATTAGCAAGGCTCAGGAAAGTTCATCTCCAGTGGGCTGGGCACAAATTGCCCATGAACTGTGATGAAATTTTGGCCATGACAATTAATAAAACAAACATAAAATACAAATACAAAATCTCCCTCAGGTTTGTTTTAGAATTGATTGCGACAGAAAAGGACTCAAAACATGCCAAAATTACAGTTCATAAATTCCTTACAAACTTTATTTTTAAAAATTATTGATGCTTTTTGTTTTAACATTACATTCATTTCTGAATATATGTCTTCTCCTACCTTACCCAAAGAGCTCTTCCATATTATTTTTGTTGTCATTTTCAACTCTTCATGACTCTATCTGGTTTGTTTTTTGTTTTGTTTTTTAAAGAAACTAGAATAATTTGCCATTTCCTTATCCAGCTCATTTTCTATATGAGGAAACTGGAACTAACAAGATTAAATGATTTGCTCAGGTCACACAGTTAAGTAAGTTTGAGGCTGGGCTTGAACTCAGATCTTGACTCCAGACACAGCACTCAATCCATTCCATTACCCAGCTGCCCTCTTCCCTATAAGAAAAACTAAACAAGAGCTTCTATAGACTTTAACTTAGCTGTGGATACTTTAAATGTGAGAGCTTTGTCCAATAACCAATGAGAAGATAGACTAAAGGAGGAACTGAACTGTATTAATAGACCTCAGTATGAGTGAAAGCAGAAGATAGAAAGCAGTCACAGCTAAATGGAAAGATGACTCACAGATGCTCCTTGAAGAGACATTTTTTTTTAAGTTGATGAAGGTGGTTTTCTTTAATGTCTCAAGGCAACAAGAAAGATCATTCATGAGTCAGTTGATCATCTCACACTGTAGGATACATGGTAAGTATTTACAAAAAGACTGCCATGAAAATAATTATAATTTATGTACCAATAATGGTCTCAGAGAATGAGAAATAGAGACATTCTATAAAAGTTAAAATAAGGGAAGGAAGTTTTTTTTAAAATATGAATCAGGAATAAGCAATAAGAGATGTTAAAGACTTGTGAACAACATAGATTGCTAATCCTCATGCCAGTTTATTATGAACATTTTTTATAATTATAAATGGAAAGTGCTATAAATGCCCACATAAAAAGCACCAAGAGAACAGTTAGGTGGTTCAGTAGATTGAGAGCCAGGCCCAGGGAAATGGGAGGTCTTGAGTTCAAATGTGATCTCAGACACTTCCTAGCTGTGTGACCCTGGGCAAGTCAATGGAGGTTAAGACCCCCATTGCATTGTTGTTCTCACTTATTGTTCTTCTGCCTTGGAACCAATACATAGAATTCTGACAGAAAGTAAAAGTTTACTCCCCCCCCCCAAAAAAAAAATAAAACACCAAGCCAGAACTCTCCTTAGCAATTCATATAGCATGATCAATTTAGATCAGGAAAATTGGTTTAAAGTGGTTTCAAGTCCATGAACCTTACCTCTAAAACTATTTTGCCTTTATCTATTTAAGTATTATTAATGGTGAAAATGGGATGTGGACAGAAGAAATGGCAGGCACCTATTATAATTTTATTGAGGAGTTTAACATGGAAAGCATCATAGACCTGGAGCTAAAAGGTACACTAGAGAGCACCTAGTCCAACTCTCTCATCATATACAAAAGTGAAATTCAATTCAGAGAAGCTAAATGATTTGTCCAAGGTCAATTTAACCAATGTAAACCAATTGTAATAACAGGAAATTAAAAACCTAAACCCTACCAAAATCAGCATCCAGTTGACTTACTTGCCAAATGGAGAGATATTACAGTCAAGGTCAACATAGCTTTGGAAAATAAATGTATTTGTAAACTGTTACAGAGAAAGATAGTGGAAGATTATGACTAACATCTCATAAAACAGAGAAGTAATTGGAGCCAAAAATAGCCTAAAGAGAACTTTGTGAAACAACAAAGCAAAGTAATACTGCGGAAGACAACAAATACAAGATGGAAAAAATCTGTGATTTTTATAACAAAATTTTTTAACCTTCTAGGACAGCAGAAACCTAATATCACAATACTTCTCCTTATGGAAGAGGTACAAATAGTACTAAGGAGAACAAAGGAAAACATATGGATTAGACTAAATATAGAAATTTACCCTGGAGATGAGATAATTATGAGAATGTTGAGCGATCAGTTATTGAAGTATCTATTCAAAAGGTATGTGAAAGAGGGGAAGGCATGAGAAAACCTCTCAGTCTTTCTTAACCTTCCCCCACACACATCCCACATTGATTGATCTAGCACTGTTCTATATCATAGTTTCCCATCTACATAAAATTTTAATGGAAATAATCTACACATAGATCTTGGGGATCCTTAATGAAGTTACTAACAGGAAAGAGACATACTTTCCCAAGAAGTATTCCACAATAGACCTCACTTTTATCTGACTAATGGATGTAAAATAATAAAAGATTTTCTTGTTCTTATTGTTTATTGATGATAAAAACAAGATATTTTATTTGGTAGAGCAAAATACCACCTTAAAGGTTCTCTTGCCTCAAGGTGTATCTCATATGTATTTCACACCTCTGTGTGACTGTTTGAAATATGTATATACAACAGTGATGACTTAGTTTAATGACTTTCTGGTCATTAATATCGGAAAAGGTATATAATAATCTACACTCACCAAAGGTGTTTGCCATTCTTTTAGAGGAGTTCTAGTGCAGAATCCAAAACAAAGAGGGATACCATGAAGATAATGAGGACCTCAAGACACTCTTATTTTTGGATAAAAATGTACCAATTGTATCAGACCTCAGAACATTGAAGCAGGCTTCTGGAATAAAATCCATGTCTACTCAAAAGAGTTTGATATAGCATTCCACATAAGAAACACCAAGTGAAGAATGACTATTGTCTCTGAATTGTGTGACATGGGGTTAGATAGACAACTCATAAAGTTTTTCTTGCAACTTATACATTTTGGACACACTGCAAATGAGCAATAAATTGACCCAGAATTACATAGGAAAAGAGCAGACTGGGTTGCCTTTGGAAAATTGGAAATGACCCCAATTTCTCCCTAAAATAAAATTCTAACTTTTCCATAACAGTATTTTACCAGTGGCTACAAATGGTGGAATAATATGGTCTCCAAAGAATAAAAAATAAGTACCATTTAAAAAACAATGAAGAGGCATGAGTCAAGTACAAAGGTGCAATGCAGCCAACTATGAAGAACTACATTTCAAAATGAACTGTTCTCTGTAGTGCATACACCCTCTCCTCCTCCTTGTTCAAAGCTCAATCAAGATAGATTTATTAAGTGCCTCCTATGAGCCAGGCATGATTCTAGGTATTGGCAATAGTGAAACATTCCTTCAAGGAACTCAATTAGGGAGGCAACATGTACATACATAAAATTATATGGATGCATATGCAAAGTAAATATGAGGTAATTTCTGGTTTGAAAGACACTAGCATCTAGGGTCAACATGGGGGATACAAAATACTTCATATAAAAGATAATATTTAATCTGAGCTTGAAAGGAAATTAGGTGAGGAGTAAGTGCATTCTGAGAATGAGGTACAGTTCATACAAAGGCACTGAGATAGGAGATACCATGTCTTCAATGAAGAAGAGCAAAAAAACTAATTTTACTTGACTAAGGAATGTGAAGGAGGGTAATGTATGGAAAAAACTTAGAAGTTAGGGGCAGCAAAAATAGTATGGTGTTCCCTCCTGATTAAAGAAATGCAAATTAAAACAACTCTGAGGTACCACCTCACACCCAGCAGACTGACCAATATGGCAGCAAAAGAAAATGATAAATGTTGGAGGGAGTATGACAAAATTGGAACACAATTGCACTGCTGGTGGAGTTGTGAATTGGTCCAACCATTATGGAGAGCAATTTGGAACTATGTGCAAAGGGCCTTAAAAGTATACCTATCCTTTGATCCAGCCATACCACTGTTGGGTTTGTACCCCAAAGAGATAATAAGGGAAAAAAAACTTGTACAAAAATATTTATAACCACACTCTTTGTGGCCGCAAAAAAAAAAGGAAAATGAGGGAGTGTCCATCTATTAGGGAATGGCTGAACAAATTGTGGAATCTGATATTGATGATTCCATTGTGCTGAAAGGAATAATGAACTGGAGGAATTCCATGTGAACTGGAATGACCTCCAGAAACTGATGCAGAGTGAAAGGAGCAGAACCAGGAGAACATTGTACACAGAGACAGATATACTGTGGCACAATTGAATGTAATGAGCTTCTCTACTAGCAGCAATGCAATGATGCAGGACAATTCAGAGGAACTTGTGAGAAAGAACACTATCCACATCCAGAGAAAGAACTGTGGAAACGGAAATGCATTAGAAAAATATGTGATCAATCACATAATGTGATAGGGATATGATTGAGGTTTTGATGTTAAAGGATTGTGCTATTCATATGCAGATATTAATAACATGGAAATAGGTTTTGAACAATGATACATGTATAACCCAATGCAATTGCTTGTCAGCTCAGGGAGTGGGGAGGAAAGAGAAGGGGTGAAGAGGATTGTGAATCATGTAACCATGTAAAAATATTATAAATTTTTTTAAAGTATGCCTTCTCTAAAAGGGAAGAGAAAAGGGAGTAAGTTAAGTGGGTATTTTAATGTAACAAATAAGTAAATAAATTGAAATAAAATTTCAAAAAAAAGAATAGCATAGCAGATAGAATGGTGGACCTGGAATCAGGAAGACTCAACTTCCTGAATTCAAATCTGTCCTCAGACATTTACTAGCTGTGTAATCCTAGGAACATCACTTAACCCTGTTTGCCTCAGTTTCCTTATCTGTAAAATGAACTGGAGAATGAAATGGCAAACTGCTCTAGTACCTTGCCAAGAAAATCCCAAATGGGGAGGGGGAGAAAGGGGTCACAGAACCAGATATGACTGAACAACACAGTTACAGTCAGGTTCTGAAAGTTTTTAAATGAGTAACAGAACAGCATGTATTTATTTCTAGATGAGGAAATGGGTAACCACTGGAGTTTATGGAGCAGGAAAATTTGTGACTATAACTCTAGAAGCTAAGATTAGAGTAGGGAGAGACTTGAGTCAAAGAGACCATCAGGAATCAGATATTGCCATAGTTCAGACAAGAACTGATGAAGGTCTGATCTACAGTGGTATTTATGTGAGTGGAAAGAAAGGGATAGATGTGAAAAATCTTGTGAAAATATCATTAATAAAACTCATAGCAGTCTAAATACTTGGGAAGAAGGAAAATGAAAACTCAAACTCCAAGGTTGAAAACTTGATTGACTGGAAAAGACATTCGTGTCTTACTCAGAAATAATGAGGTCCAGAAGCTATTCTCTGATTATGTTTTACTCTATATCTAGGTGGGTACCTTAGACCAATGGGTCTTTAAATTGTATTTTCTAGGCATCTTTAAGGGTGTCCTAACACTCTATTTCCTAATGTGTTAAGGGTGTGTCCTGCCTTTCCAACTAAACTGTGAGCTCCCTGATGGCAGGAATGGTGAGTTCTTGATATCTTCCTCTCATCAGGACCACAACCTGGCTTTTTTTAACATGTAGATGCAATTTTTAATAATCATTTTCTGACACTCTGTAATCCATGTTTCCTCTCTCCCTTACCCTCTCCCCAAAATAGCAAGCAATTTGATATAGGTTACATATGTGCTAGCATACAAAATGAATTATGATGTTTATAATATTAAGAAGACATATCACATAATCTAGAAAAACACTCAGAAAGGCATTGAAACACAGTGGATGTTCAGTCATTTTGGTGACAAAAGGTGGGCCAGTCTTCAAAAGTTTTGGAAAAAAGGAAAAAGAGGCAGAGAGGCTTAGTGGAAAGAGCACTAAACTCAGTCAGCATTTAACCAAAAAGCCAGAAAGTTGTGTTCTGGACTCTGCTGTACCACTGACATGTAGTATGTCCTTTTCCTGAATCTCAATTTGCTCATCTGTATAATAAAGGAAGTGGTCTAGAGAGAGAATCCTTTTGATTCTATAATTCTATAAGTGTAGATGGAGAGTGAGTGCCATGTCTACTCACAATGAATGGCAATTCACTTAATAAAGAAAAAACTGATAATATATCACACTTATAGGAGGTTTTCCTTCTTAAAAAATAAATGAGATGGTTAGTGAAAATAATATTATTCTCACATTGTAGGTGAGAGAATAGAAGTTCAAAGAGGTTTAGCGATTTTCCTAAACTCGTTTGGTTAGTGAGTGGTAGATCTAGGTTTCTGGACTCCAAGATTAATGGTCTTTCCATTATACTATCAACAAGTACTGAGATGGGCTTGGCTGCCATGGGCTGGTGAGGACAGGATTATTTGGATGCTGGAAGTGAGCTGCATCCTGGAGTGGAGCCAAGTGCTTCAGACTTGGCTGTGGACTGAGAGGGTTTGGCAGGAAGTGTAGTACAACATAACTGTCCATGGGAGCTTTCTGAATTCCTGCTTGATGCATGGTGTTGTCCCAACTCAGTGGAAAGCCTGTGTCCTCTGCTCTCTTCCCTCCAACCCCTCCTCCTTGTTCAGAGCTCCTAAATCACAAATTATTTTCTAGACCTCCATCCATATTTACCCTCCCTCTCCCCAGAAGAAAATGTAAAACAAGAGACCCAGATTGAAGAGACATGGGAAGCAGTCAATGAAACACATACAACCAGAATTCGCATGAAAAGTTAATTTAATGAGACCAGAGTAGGAAGGATACAATCATTTCTAGAATGGCTGAATCCTTTCTGGATTTATGCTGACAGCTGTGTAGCCAGAGGGCCAGCTCAGGCAGATGTAGCCTCAGCCTGATCCAGGTGCTTAGGAATCCCAGGGTGGGGACAGACTTCAGTAGCATTTTCAAGATTCAAATGAAGGGCAGGACCATTGCTAATTGGTTTCAGCATGCTAATTATAGGCTGAAAAGCACCAAGAGAGAACTCTCTCCCTGGCAGTACAGATAACAATTAGGACTGGAAAGCTGATGGTAAGGGAGGTTCCTCATCTGGCAGATGGTTCCTTGGAGGATGTCATCTTGGTCCATCTTACTTCTGCTTGGTCTTGGGAACCTGTGGGCACTTCTCTTGAGCTGGAGGTGGAGTGACCTTAGTGGTGCATGGCTCTGGCACCTTAGGATGGCATGGCTCTGGAACCTTAGGGTTGCATGGCTCCGGCACCTTGGTGTGGCAAGGTTCTGGCACCTTGGGGTGGCATGGCTCTGGCACCTTGGTGTGGCAAGGTTCTGGCACCTTGGGGTGGCATGGCTCTGGCACCTTAGTATGGCAAGGCTCTGGGACCTTGGGTTGGCATGGCTCCTGAGGAGGTGGCTGGCAGGGCTGTTTCACCTGTTGCTGATTAACTTGGGGAGGGGCAGTACAGGGCATCTTCTGTTGCTGAGAAGACATGATTCTGTGATATGGAAAGGCCTGTAGAGGAAAGGATAGTCAGTGGTCATGTTACCAGGTGAGGAGAAGTCAAGCCCCCTGTGAGAGGGGTATGACTTTGGAAGCACTTTCAGATCTATTCCCTTCTCCCCCTTCCAAGTCTTCCCCATTTCCATAAAGAAATATATAACTTTCTATCTTCAGACAGAATGACAATCAGCCATCTGCCCTTGTAAATCCCTTCCAGCCTAGAGAGTCTCTATTTCTACAAAACCTCCTAAATGAACAATAACTATATATTAAGTGCCATATGTAGCAGGATGGACCATTTTGCATCAGTACCAATAGACAATGAAATGTCCAATATTGGGTAAGAAACCATGGTCTCTAATGCAGTTTCTGATTTCTAGTCCTGTCTCTGATACTCCATAGATTCCCGATGCCTAAAATGAACATCGTAGTTATCAAATTGTCAAGAAAATCAGGGTGGAAAGACTCACCTGGTGTTCAGAGAAGAACAAGCTACACGGCTGCTCAAGTCTGTTGCTGAGTCCTGGGTCTGCTGAGAGTCATTTATATCTGTCTCTCTCAACCCTGCCTCAAGGAAATAGAATCACTTTGGGCCATACTGTTTTCATTCTTTCCCTGCCCAAATGTGAATCACCTCAATTTCCCTCAATTACCTGTCCATCCAGTCTTTGTGATGAAAGCCACCCACTTCACATTCCTTTGGCACCAGTTGAATGACAAAGACGTCATCATCCTAGTCTAATCCCACTGCCCCCAACTACCCCCACTTTTTGGTGTGTTTAATGGGACCAGGGACAGATTATTATTCTTAGGGATATTTGCTGTGCCTAATAGGTAGGGACTTCTTTCTGGTAAGATCAGTCTCCTATTCTCTAATGGGAGTCCATTATAAAATAAGATTATAATCCACTAGATAAAATCATTTCCTGGGTGCTTTCTTTGTATAAATAGTGTTGTGAGATATTCAGTATTGTGGATAGGTGGGGAGTAGGATAGGGGATAGGGTACGATAATCCGACACTGGAGGAGAGCATCAGTGGTGATAGAGATAGAGGTAATATAAGAGCATATAATAAATTTCTCACCAGGAATTTATAGGCCCAGTCACAAAATGCCCTCTCCCTTTTCTCCCCATCCCATCTACCATCACACCTTATACAATTTCTCCTTCCCAAAATTGTGGCTTCATCCAAGTACCTGCTACCTATCTCCTGACCATGTCATACTCCATTTTGCTTCTGAGATTTTCATGAATTGGAGATAAATGGGCAACACCCCATCTCTCCTTTCTTCCCTACAGATCCCAGATGATCCCTCCCCAACTCATAACCCAGCTCTGGCTTTTTCTCCTTTTTATCTATCTTTCATATGCCTCTCCCCCAAAAGTCCTTAAGACAGACCTCCTTGTCCCCCGCCCATGTCTAATACCAGACCTCTATTTCCCCTAATCCCTCCTTATCTTTCCAGAGTAAACACATTGTCTAGAATTTAGAATTCCTTGTAACCCCCTCCCCCAAATACAAACACATCTCAGACAAGTCTCTATCCAAAAGGGAAACTGAGCACAGAAGGTGAGTCAACTATGGGAAGAGGCAACATTGGGCTTGTATTCATCTCTGGGACATTGTCCCCTCTTCTTGGGAGAACATATGTCTTGAGTACTATTGGGAGGGTAGAGAACCCATCTTGCCTCCTAGACTTCAGAACATGTCCCCTGCACCTAAGATTGTGAACTTTAGGTGGAAATAAAATTGCTTAATCCCTGAAATTACTATTTCTGGCTCTCATTGCCCTGATGTGGGAAGAGAGATTTAAATTAGCCCAGGTGGAAATAAGTGATTCAATCATAACATTCCCCAATCAGCATGACCAAGACTGAGACAGGTAAATGCTTAAGCATCTCTCTTTTTGTTTGTGCCTGCCATCATTAAGTACAGTGGTGACAGGTTTTGTTGACAAGTTTACTATACTGGTAGCTCAGGGAAATGCCATAGACATAACATACCTGTATTTCAGCAAATTATCAGTACCTGATAAAATTCTAGGAGGTATGATTAAGAGGAAGATCCATGAGCATTAATGAAGGAAAGCAGTGATCACTAGGAACTAGTAAAGGTTCATCATTAAGGTCCAAATCCCACCAGAATTACCTCGACTGCTTTTTCTGACAGAGTTACTAGAATAGATAGGAGACATGGGAAATGGCACAGGCACAATGTCCCTCAGTTTCAGTAATCAGTAATCTTCTCATAATATTGCTATGAATGAGATGGAGGAAAAATGAAGTTGAATGATATTACAGTTAGCTGAATAAACAGCTGATTGAAAGAGTAATAATAACCAAAGAGCACTGATTAAGAGAGTGATATCAGCCCTGGCATAAGTCTGGATTCCAGGATTCTGTTGTTGTTTTTTTGTCCCACCCAATTATTTTTTTTATCAATTCATTAGATGAAGATATAGATAATATGCTTATGAAATTAATGTAGTGTAGTTTGATGCAACCTATATTTATTATCTTCTATGTACAGTGTGAGGCACTGACAAAAATGAAATAGTCACTACATAAAGGAACTTACATTCTAGTAAGGAAATAGAACATATATACAGATAAATATAAAATATATACATAACAAACACAAAATGATCAAGAGAGGTAGAGCTTTAACAAGTGGGGAGAAGAAAAGTCTTTTTTTGGAGGTTGTACTTGAGCTGAGCCTTGAAGGGAGCTTCAGATGCCAAGACTGAGGAGAGCTATCATTTGGGGAGATAGAATCAGGAGACAAAAAAGTCACAAGTTTGGATCTCGGGTGAAATGTAACAAGAGATAATATTCAATTAAAGATAAATGTCAAGCCCGGCACTTAAATTCAATTGCAAAAGGATAGGATGAAGAAGACCTTGCTTAACAGAGACCATGTGAAAAAGACCTCATAGTCTTGCTTGTCTGAGTCAGCAGTGATGTGGCAGCCAAAAATCTTAGGCAATCTCAGGCTGCCCTAATATAAGAATAGGAAGCCATATTTACCCTGGATTCTGGTCTTATCTGTCAACATCTCAGAATCACAGGACCATGGAATCTCATGACATAAAAGGCTCAGTTGAAGAGCTAGTATGGTTTAATCCAGAGAAGAGAAGTTATGGCAAAGAATGAGGTAAGGGTGGGGAAGGGAATGATCATTGAAAAAATAATTAAAACACTTTCATGTAAAAAAAAATGGCTAGGCTTACCCTGTGAGGTTCCCATTTAAAATCCAAGACTGATCATGATATAATACAAAGGAATACATTTTTGTGTCACAATGAGGAAACTGCCCTGACTAGAGGTGGAGGGAGTTGTAAGAAATAAGGATTTAAGACAATAGTTTGATCATTGTCTCTTGTCTACCTTTCCCTCATCCATGAAGACTTGGCTTGGGCAACCAGAACTTATGGAGATGAAACCATACAAAAGAAAATGACAGAAATATCAGATACTCTACATAAAAATAAAAGGTGTCTATTGTGCTAAAAGGAATAATGAACTGGAAGAATTCCATGTGAACTGGAATGACCTCCAGGAATTGATGCAGAGTGAAAGGAGCAGAACCAAGAGAACATTATACACAAAGACAGATACACTGTGGTACAATAGAATGTAATGGACTTCTCTATTAGCAGCAATGCAATGATCCAAGACAATTCTGAGAGTCTTATGAGAAAGAATGCTATCCACATCCAGAGAAAGAACTGTGGGAGTAGAAACATAGAAGAAAAACAACTGCTTGATCACATGGGTTGATGGGGATATGATTGAGGATGTAGTCTCTAAATGATCACCCTAGTGCAAATATCAATAATATGGAAATAGGTCTTGATCAATGATGTATGTAAAATCCAGTGGAATTGCTCATTGGCTATGGAGGGGGATGGGAGGAGAGGAGGGAAAGAACATGAATCATGTAATTATGTATGTAATCATATAATCATGTAATTCTAAATTAATTAATTAAATAAATTTTAAAAAGAAAAGAAAAGGTCTCCTGTCTCTTTAGGAGCTTATACTTTAATAAAGAGGACAATTGTCACACACGTACACATGTTCTATGTGTGTTCTAAATTAATGCCAAGTGGTTAGTTTAACCCAGACCAAAAACCAACCTATTTATCTCATTGCTCAGAAACTCTCCTATCTACTAATTTTTTTCTTATTTACTCCTCCCCAATCTTTACCCCCCTCCACCTGACTCAGAGCCCTTCCTTATTCCTTAGGGCACTGAAGCTCACAGTCCACATTGACTTGCATTTGGTAACATGTAGGTTTGTCAGTTTCCTTCAGCCACTCTAAGTCTACAGGTTCTATCCATCCAGCTACACCATGAGCTCCCTGAGCCCAGGAGTCTTTGGATATCCCCCTCACTCAAATCCTGTTTATTAATGTACTCGGTTGTTCCAGGTTTCAGGGTCTTCTTAAAAAAAGCCTTCTCCAAGGGTCTGGATGAAGAGAATTTGGAACTAAAAAAAATTTTTAATGAATGTTATGAAAAAAAAAACAAAAATTAAAAAAAAATCTCTCCCAGATCTTGTTCAATGGATACTTAATAAATTCACTGAATTGAACTGAGTAAAATCTACCTCACACATGCTAATGCCTTTCTTTTCCTCAAGGTCCCCTCATTAAGGGCAGGATATGATGGGTTTCAGAATGAAGGAGCATGTTGAATGTAAGCTAACCTCCCTACAGTGGAATGCATAGGTTTCCCCAAGAGACCAAACCAACCAATAACTGATATTACAATAGCTCTTTACAGGATACAAAGTACTGCCTTTTTTCAAATACCCTTACCTTTTGTCTTAGAGTTGGTATTGTAAAAATGGAGATTTGAACCCCAGACTTCAATCCCCAGAAGTCCTTGGCAGTTCCCAGAATTCCCTATAATATCACCTGAATTCCCACCTGGGCCAAAAACAAAAGTTGTATTTAAACTGACTGTACCGCCTACTTGGTCTCTCTGCTTCCACTTCTAAGCACAGGCAGGCAAGATGTGAGTGGCTGTGAATGGACTCTGTGCCCTAAGCACGTGATTTCTTATTTTTGTATTTTCTTTATTTCTTAATTCTAATAATCTTTAATAAACCTAATGAAATATAATACTTTTAGTAGAGAAACTAATTTTAATTTTTACAGTATCAAATATCAGTTCCTAGGCAGAAGAGCAGTAAGTTAGGAAATATCTGAAGCCCGATTTGAACACAGAACCTCCTCCCAAATCTAGGTCTGGCTCTCTATCTGCTGAGTCACCTAGATGCCTCTACAAAGTACTTTCTTCATAACAGGATGCTCTGAGCACCTTTCTTAAATGAAGGTTCCAGGAGACCTTTCCAAAATCCAATGAGAGGAGGAGAACTAGGGGCATACAGTACTTTCAGATATGAATTTCAGGTAAACTTCTAGGATAAAGAGGTTTCTGAGGCATGATGGAGAACTCCAGATGAGTGCAGTTTGAGGAGGAATGACCTCTGTTTAAAGACTTAAAGGAAAGAGAATCTACCATTCCCTGAAGCAGTTCAGTTCTCTTTTGGACAGCTCTTATTAGAAAATTTGTCTTGAGGGTGCTAAAAGACTGTTTGCCCTTTGATCTGGCACTGCTGGGTTTGTAACCCAAAGAGATAATAAGGAAAAAAGACTTGTACAAGAATATTCATAGCTGTGCTCTTTGAGGTGGCAAAAAATTGGAAAATGAGGGGATGCCCTTCAATTGGGGACTGGCTGAACAAATTGTGGTATATGTTGGTGATGGAATACTATTGTGCTCAAAGGAATAATAAAGTGGAGGGATTCCATGGGAACTGGAATGACCTCCAGGAATTGATGTAGAGTGAAAGGAGCAGAAGCAGGAGAACAATGTACACAGAGACTGATGCACTGTGGTATAATCGAATGTAATGAACTTCTCCATTAGTGGCAATGCAGTGATCCTGAATAACTTGGAGGGATCTACGAGAAAGAACACTATCCACATTCAGAGGAAAAACTGTGGGAGTAGAAACACAGAAGAAAAACAACTGCTTGATGAGATGGGTCGAGGGGACATGATTGGGGATGTAGAATCTAAATAAATATCCTAATGCAAACACCAACAACATGGGAATAGGTTTTGATCAAGGACACACGTAATACCCAATGGAATTGCGCATCAGCTACAGGAAAGAAGGGGGGGATAATAAAAACAAATAAATAAACAAACAAACAAATAAATATATAAATAGATTAATCAATTAATTAATTAATTAATTAATGGTCCAAAGCTGTGTATGATTGGTCACTGATCACCAAGAGAGATCATTGACTGTTAATTTATTAATTATTGCTAGCCTAATCAATGCACTGATTTTTCTTGCCTGGAAAAAATAAAAAATAAAGTAGAAGCTACTAGGTAAAAAAAAGAAAATTTGTCTTGACAAGTCCAAATTTACCTTTTTGCCCCCTTCCAGTCACTGCTTCTGGCTCTGCCTTCTAAGATCAAATATAACAAGTCCAATTCCCCTTTTACATAATATTCCTATAAATATAGATGTGATCATTGTCATGTCATGGCTGAGAACTTCTCTTCTCCAACCTAAATATTCTCCAGCAAGAGAATATTATAATTTAGTTTATTTATATTTTAACAAAACTTTCAACAGTCCCTCAAGCTATTTTGCTAGGAAAGATGGCAACAGATGGTGTGTTCAATTAGACACTAATGTGCTTGATGGACTTGAAGTTTTGTGAATGTCTGGACCCAAAGTATAGTCATTAATAATTCAATGTCCACTGATGAGGTCTACAGCAAAGTGCCCCAGGGATCTTGGGCCTATGCTTGAAACTGTGCTATTTAATATTTATCAATAACATGTTGTAAAAATTAAAATTAATGTCAATAATAAAAATAATACATTTTAAGGGATTTATTAGTGATCATTAGAAATCAAGGAATAAAGAGGATACAAAATAAAGACCTTGTGCCCATGGCTGATTAGCCCATTTAAAATCCCTGCACTTAGCTTACCACCACCACCATGCTGGAGGGAAGCCCAAGAAAGACTCTCAAGAGGACCACCTACTTGCTAATATCCTCTGTCTACAAGAAGTATGTAAGGACAGGAAGTCAGTGGGCTCCCAGGAAATGTAGTTCTTTTTTAGGGTAACAGATTTTCAATTATACAATGTACAAAGGCAAAGAAGGAAAACTTACAAAACCCTCAGGTGACACAAAATTAGAAAGGCTAGCAACATATGTAACATTGCATTGAATCTGATAGGATGAAATTTAACTGGGATAAATTTAAAGTCCTATACTTGGGTTCATTCAGTTTTCTGATCTCATCATTCAATGCTTTCTAACCTGCTGGCAAAACTGAGTATAATCCTTCAAGAAAAGAAATGGATATTCAATTAAATAGAAGAATTTCAATCATTTCTGATAAAAATACTGATACTGAATAGAAAAAATCTGAAATTCAGACATAAGACTTAAGAGAAGCATAGAGTTAAAAAAGAAAGACAGCATAAGGAATTCAATAAGATTAAACTGTTTACATTCTTCCATGAGATGATACTTTTAACTCCTGAGAACTTTCTCATTATTAGGATAGTTAAAAGGAGTATACATAGAAGACATGGGTATGAGTTGACTAAAGGGTGAGAAAGAAAAATGCACTGAGAGAAGGGGGAAAGATAGGTATAATGAGGTAAATTAGCTGATATAGAAGAGACAAAAAAGGCAGAGCTTTTACAGTAGAGGAGAAGAGGAGGAGGTGGTGAGTAATGCTTGAACTATCAAAATTGGCTAACAGAATGAATAACATGCACACTCAGTTGGGTAAAATTTATTTTGAACTACAGGAAGTGGTAGAGGAGGAGGATAAGAGAAGGGGAGAATGATAAAAGAAAGGGCAGATTGGGGAAAACAATGGTCAGAAGCAAAATAGATTTTTGAGGAGAGACAGGATAAAAATAGAGAGAATAAATGGGGATGGGGAAATAGGATGGGGATAAATGTACTGCTAGTCATCATAATTGTCAATATGAATGGGATCAACTGATCCATAAAATGGAAGTGGATAAGAGGGTAGATTAAAAACCAGAATTTGACATTTTGTGGTTTACAAGAAACACTTGAAACAGAGAGACAGAGACAGAGACAAAGAGACAGAGTCAGGGACAGACAGACAGACAGAGAAGGACAGAGAGATGGAAAAAATAAGGGGTTAGAGCAGAATCTATTGTGCTTCAGCTGATTTTTTTAAAGTCAGGCATAGTAATCATAATGCCCAACAAAGCAAAAAAAATAAATAAATAAATAAATTGAATTAAAAGAGATAACTAGGGAAACTACATTTTGATAAAAGGTATGAAAATGAAGTAATACCAGTACTAGGTGATAGAGAATACAAATTCTTAACAGAAAAGTTATATAAGTTCTAGAAAAATAGATAATACGATTATACTACTGGGGGAACCTCATCTTTCTCCTCTCAGAAATAATTAGAACCAAAAAATAAACGGAGACTCTAAGGAGATGAACAGAATTTTAGAAAAGCTAGATATGATAGACTGCTAGAGAAAACTGAGTGACAATAGAAAGAACTATACCTTTTCTCAGTGGTACATGGCACCAACACAAAAATTAAACGTGTATTAGGCCATAAAAACCTCACAACCAAATACAGAAAGGCAGAAATCTTAAAGGCATACTTTTCAGATTATAATGCAATAAAAATTGCATTCATTAAAGGGTTGTGGAAATTTTTTTAAATTAATTAGGGGTAACTAGGTGACTTAGTGAATAGAGTACCAAGAAGTCTTGGGCTCAAATCTAGTCTCAGACATTTCCTAGATTATACATCCTAGCAAGTCACTTAGCCCCAATTCCTTATCCCTTCCTATTCTTCTGCCTTGGAACTAATACTTCTAAGACAGAAGACAAGGGTTTTTTTTAATTAATTGGAAACTAAATTATCTAATCCTAAAGAATGAGTAGGCCAAAGAATAAACCATAGAAACAAACAATAATTTCACAAAAGAGAATAAAAACAATGATACAACAAACCAACATTTATGTGATGCAGTCAAAGCAATACTTGGGGAGAAATTTATATGTATAAATGTTTAAAAATGGAGAAAAAGTAAATCAATGAATTGGGCATATGGGGAGAAGAACTGGGAAAAGAATAATTGTTAAATCCCCAACTAAACGCCAGTTTGAAAAGCCTGAAAATCAAGGTAGAATAAAATTGAAAGTAATAAAATCATTGAACCAATAAATAAATCTAGGACCTATTTTTACAGGGGGCAGGGGCAAGGAGGAGTAATACAAATAGACAATTGGTTAATTCTAAATAAAGAAGAAAATCAAATTGATAATATCAAAAAGTAAATGAAAAGAGTTATTAAGTGTGATTTTGCTCAGTTGTGTGCCAATAAATCTGACAAATTAATGAAATAGATTAATATTTGGAAATATATAAATTGCCCATATTAGCAGAAGAGGAAATAGTATACTCCACTCCATCTTTGAAAGTGAAATTGAACAAGTTATAAATGTCCTCCCTAAGACAAAATCCCCAGGACCAGATAGATTCACAAGGATCAAGGACTCTCACCACTATTATTCAATATTTCACTGGAAATACTAGCTATAGCAATTAGAGAAGAAAAAAATTAAGGAATTAGAATAGGCAATGAGGAAACAAAATCATCATTCTTTGCAGATCATATGTTGATATAGTTAGAGAATTCTAAAGAACCGACTAAAAAATTTTGTTGAAATAATTGTCAACTTCAGCAAAGTTACAAGGTATAAAAGAAGTTCATGTAAATCAACAATTCATCTCAGTATTTTCTATGAGTTTAGCAGGAAGAGAAAGAAAGAGAAATTTCATTTAAAATAACTACAGACAATATTAAAATACTTGGGAGTTTACATGCCAAGACAAACCCGGAAACTGTAGAAAAACAATTACAAATCACTTTTCTCCACAAATAAAAGTCAGATCTATAAACAACCCAGGAAATATTCATTGCTCATGGGTAGGCTAAGCCAATATAATGAAAATCACAATTCTACCTAAATCCATTTACTTATTCAGTGCCATAGTGATCAAACTATAAGAAATATATATTTTATAGAGCTAGAAAGACTAATAAGATTCATCTGGAAGAATAAAAGATCAAGTGCTCATTAAATGTTGTTGTTTTGCTGCTGCTAATGATGATGGTGAAAAAGGGTCATTAGTACAGAAGATGGAATAGGAGAGACAACAATTTCTCTAAAAAGTGTCTTGATTCCAAGCTCAGTAAGAGTCAGAAATGTGATGTCAGTCAAGAAAGTTAATACATTGTTTAGCTATGTTAAGAGAGGCAGACTTCTAGGAATTAGGAAGTGATGGTCCCTCACTATACTTTGTCCTGCTCAGAGTCCAGTTAGAATATTGTGTTTGTATGCATAGAGATAATCAGGGGGATCATAGGGTTTAGAAATGGAAGGGATCTTAATAATTATTTTGTCCAAACATCTCCTTTTACAAGAGGATGAGACCAGGATGGGGAAGTGACTTGTCAAAGGTAACACTGGAGCAGACTCCCATTTAAAACTTATTTCCCTGGTGAGAATAAACCATAGAAAACTCATAACAGAGTTATTAAAATATCTATATTTATTCATTTTTAAATTAAGCTATCCTCCAATTTTTAATATAAATTTTTCTTTTGAACTTGTCACCAAATAAAATCAATATTTCCATATGTATAATAAAACAATAAAGAGAGTTTTCATATATTAAGGATCTTTATTCTGTATATCTTGTTTTATTTGTAAAATATATAAGAAATTCAACCTTTCAAAGCTAACCTGCTTCTCTGACTCTTTTTGGATGTCCTTTTCTCCTCTTCCATGTATTTTTTTAAAGATGATTTTTTTCCTTCCTTCTTTCTTCCATTTCTTTCTTCTATTTCTTTTTCTATTAATAGAATTCATTTCCATGTATATCAACCAAAACTTCCCCTCCTCATGTCATATAAGATATCATCTGGCTAATACATTTATATATAGAGAGAGATTGTCTTTCATGTTTCCATTTTTTAGTTCATTCTCTGGAAGTGAACATTCACAAGTTGTTCTTCAAATATTAAATCTATACCTGGATATAATGTTCTCTTTGTTCTATTCATTTCACTCTTCATTATTTCGTGTAGTTTTTTCCGAGTTTTTTTTTAAATTAATCTGCTTATTTGTTTCTTAGAGTGCAGTAGTATTTTATAACAATCAAATACCACAATTTGTTTAGCCATTCCCCAATTGATGGAATCCCCTCTATTTCCAGTTCTTTGCCACCACAAAGAGTGTTGTTATAAATATTTTGGAATGTACAGGTTCTTTTCCCTTTTCCCCAATCTCCTTGGGAAATGGATATGGCAATAGTAATGCTGGGTTATAGCTTTCTGGACATAATTTGAAATTGCTTTCCAAAATGGTTCACAGTTCCACCAACAGTGTAATAGTGGCCTTACTTTTTCACATCCCCTCCAGCATTTGTCTTTTTGTCATTTTAGCCAATCTGATGGGTATAAGATAATACCTCAGAATTGTTTACATTTCCCTGATCAGTAGTAATTTAAAGCATTTTTTCATATCCCTATATATGGATTTGGTTTCTTCATCCAAAAATTGTCTGTTCATATCTTTTGTCCATTTATCAATTAGGGAATGGCTCTTATTTCCATAAATTTGACAAAGTTCTCTATATATTCTATGTATCAGCAAGATATAAATATAAAAAATCCCAATTTTCTACTTTCCTTCTAATCTTGGCAACATTTGTTTAATTTGTACAAAAACTTTTCAATTTAATGTACTCAAAACTATCCATTTTATATCTCACAATGCTCTCTGTCTCTTATTTACTCATAAATTCTTCTATCCATAAATCTGATAGGTAGTGTGTTCCCCATTCTTCTAATTTGCTTATGATACCACCTTTTATGTCTAGATCATGTATCCATTTTTATCTTAACTTGGTGAATGATTTAAGATATTGATCTAAATCTAGTTTCTGCCGAACTACATTCCAGTTGTCCCAGCAATTTTTACCAAATAGTAGTTTCTTATCCCAATATATCCTGGATCTATACTTT
This sequence comes from Monodelphis domestica, assembly GCF_027887165.1. Taxonomy (NCBI): domain Eukaryota; kingdom Metazoa; phylum Chordata; class Mammalia; order Didelphimorphia; family Didelphidae; genus Monodelphis; species Monodelphis domestica. The sequence goes on from NC_077228.1 coordinate 174,459,124, forward strand.
TGTCAAATACCAAGTTGCTGTAATCTTTTACAATCGTTTGTTAAATGTCTGTTATCTGCCTTTCTATTTCTTAGTCAGTACCAGATAGCTACGATACTGCTTTAAAATACAGTTTAAATACAGTACTGCTAGACCCCCCTTCCTTTACATTTTTTCATCTATTTTTTCTCCCTTCGTTTCTTCCAATTCTTTTTTTCTATTTCTCTCTTTTCTTCTTACTTTCTTTTCTTTCTCCTTCCCCTTATCCTTTCTTCTCCTTCCCTTCCTACCACTATGGAGAAGAGGATTAAAGGAGTGATGGAAACCTTGTCACAAATGTGCAATAATCAAAGGAACCAAATTCTCACATAAGCTATGCCAAAATGTAGATATGTCTTATTTTACAGCCTGAGTCCAGCACCTCTGTCAAGATAGTGGGCTTCCACATCAGTCCTCGGGGATTTAACCACACCGACATTTAGGGGTTAGCTAGAAAAGGAAGAGTCCATGAAAAGTTCATGAAAGACTATTTAAAGGGCAATCATGTGATAAAGGAATTCAATTTCTCCTGTGACCTACCAACAGGGCAGAACTAGGAACAAAGAATGGAAGTTATAGAAAAGCAAATTTAGGCTCTATAAGGAAAATGTATAGAAAAACTTGATAAGAACTGCAGCTTCCCAACTTTGAATAAGTTTCCTCAGGAGTTAGCAGGTTTATTAGTAATCTTTAATCCAAAACTGGATGTCCATTTCTTGAGGAGTTTTGGAAAGACTTTCTGCAGAAAAAAAAAAAAACATGTTGGACTTGTTTATTCCAATGTTTCTTTCAGCTGTAATCTTTATGATTAAAAAGGAATAGTTACAAATGTAAAGGGAGAAGTAGCCAAATGCACAGCGTTTTGGAAACCAAAGAAAGAGAAAAAATCAGGTAAGAGGGAGTAGTCAGGGACAGCTGGGTAGCTCAGTGGATTGAGAGCCAGGCCTAGAGGCAGGAGGTCCAGGGTTCAAATCTGACCTCAGACACTTCCCAGCTGTGTGACCCTGGGCAAATCCATTAACCCCCATTACCTAGCCCTTTCCACTCTTCTGCCTTGGAACCAATACACAGTAAGTAATGATCCCAAGATGGAAGGTAAGGGTTTAAAATTAAAAAAGAGGGAGTAGTCCACAATGTCACAATCTAGTAAGGTCAGGAGGACCCTGACCAGAAACAGTAAGTCATATTTCACAGTCAATGACACCTTTGAGAAAACAGCAGGGTGATGAGAGTGGAGTACAAATCACAGCAAGTTTAGGAATGTTGACATTGGCTGTAGCCAACTTTTCAAGAAATTAGGTAGTGAGGAAGTGGAAGAAAGATGGAATGTCAGTCACATAGGGTAAAACAGTGACACTTAAAAGCCCTACTAAAAATGAGGACAGACTTCCGGTTAAGATGGCGGCTTAGAGAAAGCTAAAGCTCAGATCTCCGGAAAACCCTTCCCGACCAATCTCAAACGATAAGCTCCTAAGGCGCCGAAATTCAAAACGATCAACAGCACAGACCCTGGGAACCCTCCTCCTGGACCTGGACCCGGTTCAAAAGGTACGGCTCCCCTTAAAAGCCAGAACCCGAGATCCCTCGGACCTCAGGGGTAGGAGCGCAGAGTCCAAGGCTCCCGGAAGCCGCAGCCCGGCCGGCTCAGAGAGCAGGGTCCTCGGAAACAACAACCCTCAGGGCCTTCTACAGTCCCGGTGAAAGTTACTGCCTGGGGCTTCCGCTGCAGAGAGCTGGTCAAAACAACAGCAACCCTCAGGGCGGGCAAGACAGCCTCACGGGCTGGATCCTGCTATCCAAGTCTCAGTGAAAGTCTGTGCTCTCGGAGCTTGGGGAAGCGGCAGCCCATCCCCCCGCAGGCCGACGAAACAGCCTCACGGCCAGCGATTCTGAAGGCAACTTCCGGAAAGCGAGCCGGGGGGAGAGTGTGGCCTTGTGGTCCGACCCTTCCATTCCAGTTCCAGTGAGGCATATTCAGTTTAACCCAGGGAAAGCCCATAGAACTATCTGCCCAGGACTGCCTCTGAACACCAGAAAGAGACAAGAAAAACTAATCCTCCACACTCAGAGATGACAAACTCCACAGAACCACAGAAGCCCCAAAATACCAAGAAAAATAAGAAGAAAGGGGCGACTTTGGACACATTCTATGGAGCCAAAATACAAAATACAGAGCAGACAGAAGATAATATAAAAGAAAATGCTCCAAAACCTTCCAAAGGAAATGGAAACTCTCCACAAACCTATGAAGAATTTGAATCAGAAATGACCAAAAAGATGGAAGCCTTCTGGGAGGAAAAGTTGGAAATAATGCAAAAGAAATTCACGCATCTACAAAACCAGTTTGACCAAACTGTAAAAGAAAACCAGGCTTTAAAGGCCAGAATCAGGCAGCTGGAAGACAACGATCGTGTAAAAGAGCAAGAATCAATAAAGCAAAGCCAAAATACCAAGAAATTAGAAGAGAACATAAAATATCTCACCGACAAGGTGATAGATCTGGAAAATAGGGGGAGAAGGGATAATTTAAGAATAATTGGACTCCCAGATAAGCCAGAAATAAACACCAAACTGGACATGGTGATACAAGATATAATCAAAGAAAATTGCCCAGAGATTCTAGAACAAGGGGGCAATACAGCCACTGACAGAGCTCACAGAACACCTTCTACACTAAACCCCCAAAAGACAACTCCCAGGAATGTAATTGCCAAATTCCAAAGCTATCAAACAAAAGAAAAAATCCTACAGGAAGCCAGAAAAAGACAATTTAGATATAAAGGAATGCCAATCAGGGTCACCCAAGACCTTGCAAGTTCTACTCTGAATGATCGTAAGGCATGGAACATGATCTTCAGAAAGGCAAGAGAGCTGGGTCTCCAACCAAGAATCAGCTACCCAGCAAAACTGACTATATACTTCCAAGGGAAAGTATGGGCATTCAACAAAATAGAAGACTTCCAACTTTTTGCAAAGAAAAGACCAGAGCTCTGTGGAAAGTTTGATACTGAAAATCAAAGAGCAAGGAATACCTGAAAAGGTAAATATTAAGGAAAGGGGAAAATGTTATCTTCTTCTTTTACTCAAACTCTCTTCTATAAGGACTACATTTATATCAACCTATGTATACTAACATGTGGGGAAAATGTAATGTATAAATAGGGGGTAAAGAAAGACCAAATAGAATAATCATTCTCACACAAAGATTCACATGGGAAGGGGAGGGGAAGAAAACTCCTATAAGAAGGAGAGGAAGAGAGGGGGGGGGGGTTACTTAAACCTCAATCTCAGGGAAAGCAGCTCTGAGAGGGAAAAACCTCCAGATCCATTGGGATCTTGAATTCTATCTTACCCAACAAGGGTAAGGAGAAGGGAAAACCAAGGGGGGGAGGGGGAGAGGGAGAACAAAAAGGGAGGGTAAGAGAGGGGGGAGGGGGAGGGAACAAAAAGGGAGGGACTAAAAAGGGAAACATCAAGGGAGGGGACAAGGGGGACTGTTTCAAAGTAAATCACTGGACTAAAAGGTAGAGCCGAAGAAGAAAAGGTTAGAATTAGGGAAGGCAATCAAAATGCCAGGGAGTCCACAAATGACAATCATAACTTTGAACGTGAATGGGATGAACTCACCCATAAAACGTAGACGAATAGCAGAATGGATTAGAATCCAAAACCCTACCATATGTTGTCTTCAAGAAACACACATGAGGCGGGTTGACACCCACAAGGTCAGAATTAAAGGATGGAGTAAGACCTTCTGGGCTTCAACTGATAGAAAGAAGGCAGGAGTGGTAATCATGATATCTGATAAAGCCAATGCAAAAATAGACCTGATCAAAAGGGATAGGGAAGGTAATTATATTTTGTTAAAAGGGACTATAGACAATGAGGAAATATCATTAATCAATATGTATGCACCAAATAATATAGCACCCAAATTTCTAATGGAGAAACTAGGAGAATTGAAGGAAGAAATAGACAATAAAACCATACTAGTGGGAGACTTAAACCAACCATTATCAAATTTAGATAAATCAAATCAAAAAATAAATAAGAAAGAGGTAAAAGAAGTGAATGAAATCTTAGAAAAATTAGAATTAATAGACATATGGAGAAAAATAAATAGGGATAAAAAGGAATACACCTTCTTCTCAGCACCACATGGCACATTCACAAAAATTGACCATACATTAGGTCACAGAAACATAGCACACAAATGCAGAAAAGCAGAAATAATGAATGCAGCCTTCTCAGATCACAAGGCAATAAAAATAATGATTAGTAATGGTACATGGAAAACCAAATCTAAAACCAATTGGAAATTAAACAATATGATACTCCAAAACCGTTTAGTTAAAGAAGAAATCATAGAAACAATTAATAATTTCATCGAGGAAAATGACAATGGCGAAACATCCTTCCAAACCTTTTGGGATGCAGCCAAAGCGGTAATCAGAGGTAAATTCATATCCCTGAATGCTTATATTAACAAACAAGGGAGAGCAGAGATCAATCAATTGGAAATGCAAATGAAAAAACTGGAAAGCGATCAAATTAAAAACCCCCAGCAGAAAACCAAATTAGAAATCCTAAAAATTAAGGGAGAAATTAATAAAATCGAAAGTGATAGAACTATTGATTTAATAAATGAGACAAGAAGCTGGTACTTTGAAAAAACAAACAAAATAGACAAGGTACTGGTCAATCTAGTTAAAAAAAGGAAGGAAGAAAAGCAAATTCACAGCATTAAAGATGAAAAGGGGGACAGCACCTCCAATGAGGAGGAAATTAAGGCAATCATTAGAAATTACTTTGCCCAATTATATGGCAATAAATACACCAATTTAGGAGAAATGGATGAATATATACAAAAATACAAACTGCCTAGACTAACAGAAGAGGAAATAGAATTCCTAAATAATCCCATATCAGAAATTGAAATCCAACAAGCCATCAAAGAACTTCCTAAGAAAAAGTCCCCAGGGCCTGATGGATTCACCTGTGAATTCTATCAAACATTCAGAGAACAGTTAATCCCAATACTATACAAACTATTTGACATAATAAGCAAAGAGGGAGTTCTACCAAACTCCTTTTACGACACAAACATGGTACTGATTCCAAAACCAGGCAGGTCAAAAACAGAGAAAGAAAACTATAGGCCAATCTCCCTAATGAATATAGATGCAAAAATCTTAAATAGGATACTAGCAAAAAGACTCCAGCAAGTGATCAGAAGGATCATTCACCATGATCAAGTAGGATTCATACCAGGGATGCAGGGCTGGTTCAACATTAGGAAAACCATCCACATAATTGACCACATCAACAAGCAAACTAGCAAGAATCACATGATTATTTCAATAGATGCAGAAAAAGCCTTTGATAAAATACAACACCCATTCCTATTAAAAACACTAGAAAGCATAGGAATAGAAGGGTCATTCCTAAAAATAATAAACAGTATATATCTAAAACCAACAGCTAATATCATCTGCAATGGGGATAAACTAGATGCATTCCCAATAAGATCAGGAGTGAAACAAGGATGCCCATTATCACCTCTACTATTTGACATTGTACTAGAAACACTAGCAGTAGCAATTAGAGAAGATAAAGGAATTGAAGGCATCAAAATAGGCAAGGAGGAGACCAAGTTATCACTCTTTGCGGATGACATGATGGTCTACTTAAAGAATCCTAGAGATTCAACCAAAAAGCTAATTGAAATAATCAACAACTTTAGCAAAGTTGCAGGATACAAAATAAACCCACATAAATCATCAGCTTTTCTATATATCTCCAACACAGCTCAGCAGCAAGAACTAGAAAGAGAAATCCCATTCAAAATCACCTTAGACAAAATAAAATACCTAGGAATCTACCTCCCAAGACAAACACAGGAACTATATGAACACAACTACAAAACACTCGCCACACAACTAAAACTAGACTTGAACAAATGGAAAAACATTAACTGCTCATGGATAGGACGAGCCAATATAATAAAAATGACCATCCTACCCAAACTTATTTATCTATTTAGTGCCATACCCATTGAACTACCAAAATACTTCTTCACTGATTTAGAAAAAACCATAACAAAGTTCATTTGGAAGAACAAAAGATCAAGGATATCCAGGGAAATAATGAAAAAAAACACATACGATGGGGGCCTTGCAGTCCCTGACCTAAAACTATATTACAAAGCAGCAGTCATCAAAACAATTTGGTACTGGCTAAGAAATAGAAAGGAAGATCAGTGGAATAGACTGGGGGAAAGCGACCTCAGCAAGACAGTATACGATAAACCCAAAGATCCCAGCTTTTGGGACAAAAATCCACTATTTCATAAAAACTGCTGGGAAAATTGGAAGACAGTGTGGGAGAGACTAGGAATAGATCAACACCTCACACCCTACACCAAGATAAATTCAAAATGGGTGAGTGACTTAAACATAAAGAAGGAAACCATAAGTAAATTGGGTAAACACAGAATAGTATACATGTCAGACCTTTGGGAGGGGAAAGGCTTTAAAACCAAGCAAGATATAGAAAGAATCACAAAATGTAAAATAAATAATTTTGACTACATCAAACTAAAAAGCTTTTGTACAAACAAAACCAATATAACTAAAATCAGAAGGGAAACAACAAATTGGGAAAAAATCTTCATAGAAACCTCTGACAAAGGTTTAATTACTCATATTTATAAAGAGCTAAATCAATTGTACACAAAATCAAGCCATTCTCCAATTGATAAATGGGCAAGGGAAATGGATAGGCAGTTCTCAGATAAAGAAATCAAAACTATTAACAAGCACATGAAGAAGTGTTCTACATCTCTTATAATCAGAGAGATGCAAATCAAAACAACTCTGAGGTATCACCTCACACCTAGCAGATTGGCTAACATAACAGCAAAGGAAAGTAATGAATGCTGGAGGGGATGTGGCAAAGTAGGGACATTAATTCATTGCTGGTGGAGCTGTGAACTGATCCAACCATTCTGGAGGGCAATTTGGAACTATGCCCAAAGGGCGACAAAAGAATATCTACCCTTTGACCCAGCCATAGCACTGCTGGGTCTGTACCCCAAAGAGATAATGGACACAAAGACTTGTACAAAAATATTCATAGCTGCGCTCTTTGTGGTGGCCCAAAACTGGAAAATGAGGGGATGCCCATCAATTGGGGAATGGCTGAACAAACTGTGGTATATGTTGGTGATGGAGTACTATTGCGCACAAAGGAATAATAAAGTGGAGAAGTTCCATGGAGACTGGAACAACCTCCAGGAAGTGATGCAGAGCGAGAGGAGCAGAACCAGGAGAACATTGTACACAGAGACAAACACACTGTGGTATCATCGAACGTAATGGACTTCTCCATTAGTGGTGGTGTAATGTCCCTGAACAACTTGCAGGGACCCAGGAGAAAAAAACACCATTCATAAGCAAAGGATAAACTATGGGAGTGGAAACACCAAGAAAAAGCAACTGCCTGAATACAAAGATTGAGGGGACATGACAGAGGATAGACTCTAAATGAACACTCTAATGCAAATACTATCAACAAAGCAATGGGTTCAAATCAAGAAAACATCTAATGCCCAGTGGACTTACGCGTCGGCTATGGGGGGATGGGGGGGGGAGGAAAAGAAAATGATCTATGTCTTTAACGAATAATGCTTGGAAATGACCAAATAAAATATATTTAAAAAAAAAATAAATAAAAATGAGGACACCCTGATTTACTGGTAAGCAAAGAAGAGCAAATCCTTGGAGAATTAGAGATTGAAGATGTATAAGAGAGGGAATGACCACTAAAATAAAATCTTGGAGACAATAAAGGTATAAAAAAGACATTCATTCAGGAGCAGCTGTGTGGCTTAATGGATTGAGAGCCAGGCCTGGAGATGGGAGGTCCTGGGTTCAAAGCTGGTCTCAGACACTTCCTATCTGTGTGACCCTGGGCATGTCACTTAACCCCCATTACTTAGTCCTTACCACTCTTGTGACTTGGAACCAATCCCCAGTACTGATTCCAAGATGGAACATTAGGGCTTAAAAATAAAAGGAAAAGAATATAAATATGTATATATATACATATATATAAAGATAAAAAAGAAAAGAAAGAAAACATTCAGTGATCATTTTAAAATAAATTATTAGGGGCAGCTAGGTGTTTCAGTGGATAGAGAAACAGGTCTGGAGATAGGAGGGGTCTCAGACACTTCCTAGTTGTATGACCCTGGGCAAATCAATTAACCCCAATTGCCTAGCTCTCCCCTCTCTTCTGCTTTGGAGCCTACAGTTAGCACTGATTTTAAGGCAGAAGGTAAGGCTGTTTTTTTTTTTTAAGAGAATTTTAGAGGACCAAGGATACAGATACAGGAGTTATCTGCATAGAGGGTGAAGTTGGAAACTCAGAGAATAGGAGATTTCAAAGAGAGTGCAGAAAGAGAAAAGGAGGACAGGCATTTTAGGAACAGCTACATTGAGAGTTTAGAAGGGGTGAGTAGGTAGCACAATGGACAGCACATTAGATCTGGAATCAGGAGGACCTGGGTTCAAATATGACCTCAGATACTTCCTAGCTGTGTGACCCTAGGCAAGTCACATAACTCCAATCACCTAGCCCTTATGGCTCTTCTGTCTTGGCATTGGTATCAATTCTAAGATAAAAGGAAAGGGTTTTTAACAGCAACTAAAAAAAACTATTGAAGAGAGGTAAGACTAGAAGCAAGAAGACCAACAAAAAGGCCTTTTTCAATTATCTCCTTGATGTGAGAGGCTCATGTCATCTGTTGTAAATTGTAGGAACTGGGGGCAAAAGGAAAGAGAGAAGGGTTTGGACCAGTCATGGTGAAAAATGAGATAAGGAGTCCATTTTAGTGTGGCTCTGAGGTTAAGATGCAGTCCTGGGCAGGTCATTTCACCCCATTTCCTAGGTCATTTACAAGTCTAGCATGCTACATTCCTAGGATTCTGTAGGATCTCTGCCCTTAGGGAATTCAATGAATGATCTGTTTCAGGGAGATGGTGAACAATTACAGCCCAAGGACCAAATCCAGCTGACACAGCCTGTTTCTGTATGGCCCAGAAGATAGGAGTAATTTTTACTCGCAAACACAGCATAACTTTATTTTAAAATATAAAAACTATTCTTAGCTTCCAGGCTATACAGAAACAGTCCCAAGACTTTGACTCTCTGGCTGACCCCCAATGCTGAAAGAAATCAGAGGAGCTAGGGTCTAGCCCTGGCTAGTCATAACTTTGGGAAAAGTCACGGTTCCTAATTTGTAAAACAGGAATAATAGTAGCCATACTGCCTACATCACAGGGTTGTCATGAGGGAAATGATTTGTAAGCCAGAAAGAATCATAGAAATGTGAATTGCTATTGTTATTTCTCACAGATGTCACAAAAGATAAATAGGTAAGTATTTTCTGTATTTGTTTATTTCTGTGTGTGTGTGTGTGTGTGTGTGTGTGTGTGTGTGTGTGTGTGTTTCTCCCTCTGTTGTTTCTTCAGCTGTGCCTGCTTCAGGTGTGTGGGGGGTGGGGAGGGGGGGAGGTGTATCCAGAACTAGGCAGGTAAACTTCCTCTGGAGAAGGGAACAGAGGTCCAGAGATAGGCTTCTTACAGTCCCCCTTTACTATTCTTCCAAAACAAATACTGAACCTCACATAGCATTATACCACCTGAGCATTTGGAACCAAGCTATGGCATACCCAGGTCTATACAGTCCAGACATACTGTAGTCTTGTGCCCTCATCTGCACCCAAGTCCAAACGGATAATCCCTGAGCCCTAGAATTCCTCCAACCACACTGAAGTGGAATGGGATGCAGGTGGGAGTTTCAGTGCTAAAAGAGGTTGCCTATTTGTAGAAACAGATACTAATGGATATGGGGTACCTTCGCACAAAGACTACCAGAGCCTTTGGAGGTAATTAACTCCCACTTGGGGTAAGTAGTAGGCAGAGCACTTCTATAATCAAGCTCCACCTTCCCCAGAAGGGAACTGAATGACTTGCAGAGGCTTGATTACCCCTGAAATTGTTAAATCAGTCAATAAGATAGATAATAAATCAGTGACACAGTCAGTTGTCAGTGCATCGGGCAGACAGCCAATTTCAGATTCTGAGTTGAGGTGATAGGGCAAAGCCTTTCTGGTAGACAAACAACCAAGTTCATTTCCAAAAGGAAGTGTAGTTAGATTCTATTCAGTATGGAGAACAGGTTGGAAATTATTAGGCAAAAGACCTGGATTCATATTCCACCCCTTATGAGAAGTTATTTAATCTAAACCTCAGTTTTTCTATCATTTAAAACTGGAAGTTGGAGGAGATAGCTCATGAGATCCCTTCTAGCTGCAGGTTAAAGTTACTTTTTTGTGTCAATGGATCCCTTTAGCAGTTTCTCAAAGCCTGTGGAGTCACTCTCAGAAAAATTGACTTTAAATGCAGAAAATAAAATCATAGGGTTACCAAAAAAATTGAAGATAAATGGAAATAAACATGTATTTTTCCTCATTCAATTTCTGGACTTAATGAAAATCTGGTATCCATAGAGCCCATATTAAGAACCTCTGCTCTAGAGCTATGATGGAAGAAGAAAGCAAGAAAGCAGGAAAGAAAGAAAGAAAGCAAGAAAGCAGGAAAGAAAGCAAGAAAGCAAGAAAGAAAGCAAGAAAGAAAGCAAGAAAGAAAGCAAGAAAGAAAGAAAGAAAGAAAGAAAGAAAGAAAGAAAGAAAGAAAGAAAGAAAGAAAGAAAGAAAGAAAGAAAGAAAGAAAGAAAGAAAGAAAGAAAGAAAGAAAGAAAGAAAGAAAGAAAGAAAGAAAGAAAGAAAGAAAGAAAGAAAGGAGGGAGGGAGGGAGGGAAGGAGGAAGGAAGGGAGGGAGGGAGGGAGGAAGGAAGGAAGGAAGGAAGGAAGGAAGGAAGGAAGGAAGGAAGGAAGGAAGGAAGGAAGGAAGGAAGGAAGGAAGGAAGGAAGGAAGGAAGGAAGGAAGGAAGGAAGGAAGGAAGGAAGGAAGGAAGGAAAAAGCAACATAACTGATTCAGTCCATAGCAATTTAGTGTTCAATACATACAACTATCTAATCTTTGGGGTAAAGAAATCACTGTTTGACAAAAACTTCTGGGAAAACTGCAAAACAGTGTGGGAACTAGGCATACACCAACATCTTACACCATACACCAGGAAGGAGTTAGAATGGATACTGATATAGAAATAAAGGGTAACACCATAAAGAAATTACGGGAACAAGGAACTGTCAGACTTATGGATGAGGGAAGAATTTATGACCAAACTAAGCATAGAGGACATTTCCCAAAAAATAAAATGGATAATTTTGATTACATTAAATTTAACTTTTTTTGTATAAACAAAACCAACGTAACTAAGATTAGAAGGGAAACAACAAATGGGGAAGGGATTGTATAGCAAGTGTCACTGACAAAAGTCTCATTTCTCAAATTTATAAACATACATATCATTCCCCAGTTGAAAAATGGAGAAAGGATAAGAACAGTCAGTTCTCAGAGGAAGAAATTAAAACTATCCATAGTCATGTGAAAAAATGCTCCAAATCACTATTGATTAGAGAAATACAAATTAAAACAATACTGAGACTACATACCACACCTATCAGGTTTGCTAACAAGACCAAAAAGGAAAATGATAAATGTTGGAAGGGATGCAGATCAAACATTCTAGAGAGCAACATAGATCCACACCCAAAGGGCCCTAAAACTATGCATACCTTTTGATCTAACAAGGCTACTACTACACCTGCTTTCCAAAGAGATCTGGGATAAGGAAGAAAGACCTACCCATTACCAAAAAAGTTTTAGCAGTTCTTTTTGTCGTGGCAAAGAATTGGAAACTGAAGAGTAATTCATCACTTGCGGAATATTCATTGGATGAACAAGTTGTGGTATATGGCTGTAATGGAATTCTATTGTACTGTAAGATGACTAATGGGATGAGTCAGAAAAATTTGGAAAGACTTATATGAACTGATGTAAATGGAAGTGAGCAGAACCAGTAGAACAATGTATACAGTAACAGAAATATTATATGATGATCAACCATGACGGAATAAACCATTTTCAGCAAAACAAGTTTCCAAGATAACCATAAGACACCTATGTTGAAAATGCTATCCATAGCAAAAGAAGGAACTGTTGAAGTTCAAGTGTAGATCAAAGCATACCATCTTCCACTTTATTTCCTCCATGAGATTTTTATTATAAGAGTTATATGTGTCTTCTATCACAACATGAGCAAGGTGGAAATATGTAATGTATGAAAGTGCTGATATACCCTATATCTCTTCTCTCCTTCAATATTCTATCCTTATTCCCATGCATGAGCATAGGATGAATGTTGAGAATGAAGATAGAGAAAATCAAGCACCCATTCTGATTGGGTCCACTACAAATTTGTTACACAACTGTAACTGGGTCCTCACTGCTGGTAGACAATCTTTCTAAAATTCCCTTTTCGATTTCCTATTCCCATCTCAACAATGACTCTTCTAAACCTTTTCAATCCTCCTCAAATCTCTCATGACTCTTCGACCCCTCACTTTCTCAGCTGAGAATGTTGCCTCATATTTTACAAAAAGAATCAAGGCTATTTACAGTGAACTTCCTCTTCTTGCCTCCTCCTTATTCATATCACTCATAAGCCTTCTGTTACTATCTCCTCCTTCACTCCATCTCACTTAAAGAGGTGGCCTTACTCTAAAAAATAACTAATCCCTCTGCCTGCTCAAGCAATTCCATTCCATCCTGTCTCTTCCACAGATTGCTCCCTCTGTCATTACCAGTCTTTCACTTACTTTCAATCACTTGCTGTCTACAGGCTCCTTTCTACTGTCTATAAACATGCCCTCTCTTGATCCTTCTATCCTCTTTCTCATTCATTTCTCTCTATATAGCTAAACTCCTTGAAAGGGTTGTCTACAATAAGTCCTTTCATTTTCTCTCCTCTCACTCTCTTCTTAAGCCCTTACAAAGCAGCTTCCAACCCTTATCATTCCATAGAAACCACTTTCTCCAAAGTTACCAAGGAGAGGGCAGTTATGTAGCACAGTAGATAGAGTGCCAGTAGGAGTCAGGAGGACCTGGGTTCAAATTCAACCTCAGACACTTTCTATCTGTGTGACCCTGGACAAGTCACTTAAGACCAATTGCCTAGCCCTTATCACTCTTAGAACTGATACTTGTAACAGAAGTTAAGCATTTAAAGACAGAAAGAAAGGATTAAGAAAAAGTTACCATGGATATCTTAGTTGCCAATTCTTTTTCTCAATCTCTATTCTCTTTGACCTCTCTTTAGCCCTTGTTATTTCTAATTATCCTTTGTGGCACTCTCTTCTCACTAAGTTTTTGGGAGACCACTCTCCTAGTTCCCTTCCTAGGAATATGATATTATAAATTTCTACCACAAAATGAATTAAGGCTATTTGTAGTGAACTCCCTCTTCTCCTCTCTTCCTCATTTTATATCATGTGCCTTCTATGATATTAGTGATGATATTGCTGTTTCTCCTCAGTTTCCTTTGCTGGATCCTCATTTAGATCACGCCTTCTAACTGTAGGTAACCCTCAGGACTCTCTCTTGGGCCCTCATCTCCCTTTATATTAATTCATTTGGTGATCTTATCAGCTTCCATGAAATTAATTACCATCTCTATGCAGATCATCCTCCAGCCTATCTACCCTACCCTAACTTCTCTGCTGATCTCCAATCTTGCATCTCCAACTGCCTTTTAGACATCCTATACTGAATGTTGAGTATACAGCCTCATTTCAATAGATCCAAAATGGAGCTCATTAGCTTTCTCCCTTAACCCTCCTAAATTCCTTATTATTGTAGAAGACAAGATCATCTTCTCAGTTCCTCCGGCTCACAGCCTATCCAATGTACTGACAACTTCTGTTGACTTTACCGTGGCAACATCTCTTGAATACATACTCCTCCTTCTCTCCTCTTGACTCTGCCATCACTCTCTATTGCAGACCCTCCTCACCTCATCCCTGGACTACAGTCTGCTGGTGGATCTGCCTGCTTCAGGTGTCTCCCTTTTCTAATCCATCTTTCATTTAGCCACCAAAGTTACATTTCTCTGCCTTTGTCTTCCCTGATACTTAATAAACTCCAGTAACTCCCTACCCCCATCAGGAACAAATACAAAATCCTCTGGCATTCAAAACCCTTTATGATCGCGTCCCCTCATATCTTTCCAGTCTTCCTATACCTCATTCCCCACCACATACTCTTTGAGCTGGTGACTATGGCCTCCTCGTTATCCCATAAAGAAGACATTCCATGTCTATCTTCCAGGTATTTTCTCTGCCTGTCCCCAATACTCTCCCTCTTTATTCCTTACTCCTGCCTTTTTCCCCTACTTTTGGTCCCAATCAAAATTTCATCTTTAAACTGACTTCTTTTAAGTCCCAACTGAAATCTCATTCTTACACTGTTCCTCCCCCAAATCCTCAGTCCTCATGTCTTCCCTCTCCTAACTGTTTCCTATCTCTCCTATAATAGTTTGCTTATACGTATTCATTTGTAGTCTCTCCCTCAGGAGATGTGTCTATATGACCGCACAGCCCCCAGGAAATATGAATTCTTTGAGGGCAGAGGCTGTCTTTTACCTCTTTTTGTTTGAGAATCACTTTGGTGACTGAATGAAGGTTGTAATGGAGTGAGGAGAAATGAGGCATGTAGGCAGGCCCACCAGCAGGCTATTGGCTTAGTCCAATTGTCAGGGGCTAAGAGCCTTCACCAGAGTTGTTGGAAAGGTCAGAGAAGAGAAGGGATGGAGCCAAGAGAGCCTTGACAATAGATGGAAGGTGAGAGATAGTGAGGGGTCCAGGACATCACCTAAATTATGGATCTGAGGAACAAGAATGATGTTTCTCTCTGTACTCAGCCCTTAGCTCAATGCCTGGCCTATCATAATCCCCTGATAAAATGTTTATTGATTGATTGATACTCTGTCCCCCTTTTGCCCCCAAAACAGGGGAGAAATTGAAATCTATGCCTCTTCCTGTCTTCATACCTTTGTGAAGACTATCCCTCCTGCCTAAAATGATCTCCAACTCTGTAAGATTAAAATTAATATCCAAAAACTCCAAATATTATATTTTATAAGATTTATTAATAATCAGTTGAAGTAGAGGGAAGTAAAAATGTTGAGTAAAGAGAAGTTTATCCTGACCATGGTCAGGAGAGAGGAGGAGAGAGAGAGCCCTGAAGGGTGGGATCTCAAAACTTTATGTACAAGGACATAACATGGGGTCAAAAGAAGAATTCTGGGAAATGTAGTTTTTAGGGTAATAAAATTCTAATTACACAAGTCCAAAGTGATACCAACCATGCAAAGAGAAACAGAAAGGAGCTCTCTGCAGATTGTGACTTTGGGACCCTACCATTGCCTCCTCATTCTTCTCCCAGGCTGTCTATTAGCAAGTGACAATATGTCACAACCACAGTCAAGTCCTTTTGTGTATAAAATTGCTTTAGTGTGGAGGGCCTCTTGGTCTATCTATTATATTTAGAAGGTAAATTATGGGTACCTAGTTTAGTGAGTTTGTTAGAGAGCTCCTTCCTAATTCTTTTTGGGGGGATCCTCACTTTGGCATTCAAAGTGACCAGAGATAAACAGTGTGGGTGCTTTTGTTTCCAGAGCTTTGGGTTGTTCATCTTCATTTACATTAATGTGAAGGTTTCTTGATGAATTATTTTGAGTCATTTTTTGCATTTTTATGCTGTTTTCAAACTGATTAGTTGAATAGAAACAGAGATGGCTTGACAAAGATCTTTTTCTTTAAAGTCTAGGACAAATCCTGCCCATAAAGAATACTAACTAGTGTGACCCCTCCCACTCCCCACACCAGAATTTGTTTTAACACCATTCATCAACCCAAGAAGCTGCAATGTGCGACCTTTCCTATCCCCCAAATGCATAGACTCATATGGGTCCCTGATCCTATTCCCCCATTACTGTCCCCCTCATCCCTCAACTCGTACATCCCCACCAAAGAGGTTCCAAACTCCTGAACCCCCACTCTCCTTATGGAGGCCCTCTCCTATCCCAATACGCATATCCTCCCCGCTCCTGACACATATCCTTCCCCACCCCTTTTCCATAGACACTCTCGGTGGCATTCCCTCCACCTCCAGCACGCACACTCACTCTTTCTCTCCTCCAGGGTTCACACAAGAATGATGCACAGAAAATTGGGAGAGAAATAGGCCAGGGGACAGGTGGTAACTTGTAACATCAGCTTTATTGGCAGGAGAAGGTCAGCCAAGGGAGGATCGCCATAGGTTGGATTGGGGACAGAGGACTAAGCACTGGGAGTCTAAAAGCACTTGTAGATTAGACCTTCCATCTCCCCATCAGGGCAATGGAATTTGTGACAGACCAAATGATCATGCTGCCCCAGCTGGGTTGTTCTGGCTGCTGAATTGAGCCTGGGATGTGAATGTGACCAGGACACAGGAAGAAGAAGATGGTGAAAGTAAAGCTGAGTCAGCTCTCCTCTCCCAAGTCAGGGCTCATGGTCTTGGAGAACATGGAGTAAGCAGATTTGCTCCCCCCACCCACCCAGGGCTTAGGCTGGGCCAAGGCTAAAGTGGGGGAACCTGTTGCATCTGCTGGCCATGTGGTACAGAAGGGGAGGCTCTAAAGGAAACAGGGGATGAGGAAGCCCAGAGGGTTCCCACAAAGAGAAGGCATGGCTAAGCGTGGGTCCTAGTAGCCTTTACTTCTGCTTGGGTTGCTGGGCTGGTGGGCACTTCTGCTGGGCTGGTGGGCATTTCTGCTGGGCTGGTGGGCACTTCTGGGCTGGTACCACTGTGCCCTTGGGTGGGCATGGGTCTTTGGTTGAGGGAGCACAGGGATCCTGGCACTTGACAGGGGGTGGCTGGCAGGGTTGTTTCACCTGCTGCTGCTGAGGCTGCTGGGAGGGACATTGCTCCTGCTGCTGCTGCTGCTGGGATGACATTGTTGTCCAATGGGTTGAGCTTAAAAAAGATAAACACACAGGTAGCATTAGCTGCTACTCCAGAACCCAGGAAGGGCAGAATTACAGCATCTTGGATCTAAAAGGATCAGCCCCTATAAATAATTCAGTTCAACACCCCCAATCACCTCTCTCAATATAGAGTTGAGGACACTGAAGCACAAAGCAAGAAAATTACTTACCTAAGGTCATTCAGTTAAAGGCAGAACCAAAAACTTGATCCTAAGTCTTTGAATTACAAGTCCTGTCATCATTTTTCAGCTACAACCTGGTGCTTCCAACACATTTCCAAATGCAGTGACATATAGAACTGGACGTAGAACAGTATTATAGGCTTATTAATTTAGGTAGGGAATTGGTATGGTAGATAGAGTATTGGACATGGAAGAAGATGGATAGGAAGATCTGAGTTCAAATCTAGCATCTGACACTTACTAGCTCTTTGACTGTGGGCAAATCATTTTACATCCCTCAAAATCAGTGTGATTATTATATTCAGTCATTTTCAATTAGGTCTGACTCTTCATGACTCTTCCATTTTCATGGGATTTTCTTGGTTTGAGTGGTTTGCCCATTCCTTCTCCAGGTCATATTTATTGTTTGTTGCTTGGTTGTTTTCAGTCATGTCTGACTCTCTGTGACCCCATTTCTGGTTTTCTTAGCAAAGATACTAGAATGGTTTGCTGTTTCCTTCTCTAGCTCATTTAATAACTGAGGAAACTGAGGCAGAGTTAATTGACTTGCTCAGAGTCACACAGCTTGTAAGAATTTAAGACCAAAATATGAACTCAGGAAGACTCCTCTTCCTGACTCTACCTCTGGCACACTCTCCACTGCACCACCTAGCTGTCCCCAACCTCAGTTTCTTCACATATAAAATGGGGACAATAACAGCACCTACCTCCCAGGGCTATTATAAGAATCAAATAAGGTACTACATCTAAAGCACTTTGCATACCATAAAACACTATATAAATACTGGCTATTTTTATTAAATCTAGAAAATCCCCTGGACATTATCTCATCTACCCCCTTCATGTTGCAGATGAGGTTTACAGAGGTGTGTGAATTTTCCCAAGACTAATGGAGTAGCAGGCAAAAGGGCCAGGATTTTTTTAAATCGTCTTATTCCAAATTCAGCACAATTTCCACTCTACCATGTTCAATAAATACTTAATGGGCAGTGAATGGGCTGATAGGCATCCCAACCAAGGGACCTCATATGGGAACCAATTCTCCTCTTCTTCCCAATATAGCTGCCTTAAAAGATGGTGAATTCCTCATCACTGGAAATATCAAGCAGATATTTTTGAGGTATCCCAAGGGTACCACCAAGGATGTAATTCAGAAGATTCCTATTCACATACAAGTTAAATTCAATGATTTCTAAGGTCCCTTCCAATTCTGAGCTTCCTATCTTTCCTCATTTGACCAGATAGGCAATTAGTCACTTTAGGTAGCTAGATGGCTCAGTGGATAGAACATTAGACTTAGAATCAGAAAAACATGAATTCAAATGCTACCTCAGACACTTACTAGCTATCTGACGCTGGACAAGTTACTCTTTCAGCCTCATTTTTTGACCCATAAATGGGAATCATCATAGCTCCTGTCTCACAGGGTTGTTGTAGGAATGACATTAGATAATAAATTATAATAAAGTGCTTTGTGAATCTTAAAGTACTCTATAAATGATAAATATTACTAGCAGAAGCCTTGACCTCCTAGATCTGGGAGGGGAGATTTTGAGGGAGCACAGAGTAGATAGAAATAATGGATACAGCACTGGGCCTGGAGTCAGGAACTTTGAACTTCCTGAGTTCAAATATGGCCTCAGACACTTACTAAATGTCTGACTATGGGCAAGTCACTCAACTCTATATCCCTCAATTTCCTCATATATAAAATGAACTGGAGAAAGGAAATAGCAAACTATTCCAATATCTTTGCCAAGAAATCCCCAAATGGGATCACAAAAAGTTGGACATGACCAAAAAAGAATCAACAACGACAATAACAATGAGAGAAATAGTGGAATATCAGTGGAATCTAGTCCTGGCCCCGCTCCTAACTCACCCTGTGACCCTCGGCAGACAATCTATGACATTAGAGCTTCAGAGCTGGATGAGATTTCTGAGACCATCTACCCCAACCTAAGCAAGAATTCCCTCATAAAAGTTGTCCATCAAATTTGTAACCAGCTTCTGCTTGAAGAACTAGAGTAAGGCAGAACCCAAGCACATCTGAGCCTCGTTTTCCCCAATATGCCCAAGGCAAATAATGATACATTCTATGTTTACTGCATAGAAAAGCTGTGAGCAATAAATGCAAACAATGAAAGTGCTTTGAGAAGCCATAGCACATTTCAAGACCTCACAGCAATGTCCTGGAAAGAGCCCTGTCCTAGAAGTCAGGATATCTGAGTTCTAGGTCACTTCTGCCACATTTTTAGACTAATAGACAACTGTTAGAGCTAGAAAATATCATAGAGATCTTTCAATCTAACCCTTCACTTTATAGATGAGAAAACTGAATTCCCAAGAAAGGAAGTGCCTCACCTAGGAAAATGAAACAAGATTGTGCATTGGACTGCATGATCTCCAAAGGTCTTTTCAGCTCAGTGTTCTTGGCCTCCAGGTCTGCGTGAGGTAAGGACACTGTAATATCCTTACACACTAAGCTCTTACTTACCTAGCCACAAAACAGCATCCTTAATCCCAACATCCCCCTCCCAATCAGAAGACTGTCATTTTTCAGTCGATTCAGCTGTACCTAACTCTTTGTGACCCTATTTGGCATTTTCCTGGCAAAGATGGTGGAGTGGTTGGCCTTTTTCTTCTCCAACTCATTTAACAGATGAAAAAGCAAAAACAAACAGGGGTAAGTGATTGGTCCAAGGTCACACAGCTAATAAAGTGTCTGAGGCCATATTTGAAATCATGAAGATGATGTCTTCCTAACTTCAGGCCCTGTGTTCTAATCAGTGTACAAACTAGCTGTTCCTAATCAGAAGATTAATGATGAAAATAGTCATCTGAATTGAATAGTTAGCTATTAAGCCATTATTTCCAGAATAATTGGGAAACTTAAAAGTACCCTCAGTTTCCCTGAATCCCAGAAAAATAGTGATTGACAAGGATTGGTCTGGAGAGAGCCAAAGAACCCTGACTTACCCAAAACAGCAGGTAGGATGAGTGAAGAAGAATCAGGGAGCAGATTGCTCAGCTCTCAAATCTTGGGAAGCTTTATACAGTCCCCCCCAACTGCCTCGGGGCATTGGCATGGCTCATAACTACCACGTCCCCATGAATACCTTGCCAACTTCTCCCACCTGCACTTCCTCCAGGGACTTGTTTTACTAGCCTGTTTTGGTGGAAACCACCCACTGGGTACTTTTAGCATGCCTGGTCCTTCTCCACCTAAACACATCTGGTGAGATATTTCCAGGGTGGGGGACCTGGAGGTGTAGAAAAATGAAATGGTGGGGAAAACTTCTCAATCATAGTAATGGCTTTTATCCATATGGTGTTTTATGCCTGATATCAATAATAATAATAATAGCTACAATTTATATGGTACTTAAAGGTTTATAAAGTACTTAATAAATACTGTCTCACTTGTTTCTCACAGCATCCCTGGGAGAAAGTGCTATTATTATCCCCATTTTACAGATTGTCACAGAAAGATATTGAGTGACTTGCCCAAGGAGTATATAGCTGGTAAATGTCTGAGGTCCTATTTGAACCCAGGACCTCCCATCTCTAGGCCTATTTCTCTATCTACTAAGCCACTAAGGTGCTTCCCACTCCAGTATCTTTGCCAAAAAAAAAATTCCAAATGGGATCGAGAAAGAGTCAGGCATGACTAAAATAACTGAACAGGGACATTAGTAGTCATTGAATCCAACTGCTTCATTTTACAGATGAAAGTGAGTGACAGAGAGATAAAGGGACTTGCTAAAGATCACTTAGGATATAAGTTTCTGGGATGGAGTTGGTGGAAGGGGTTGGAAAGGTGATGAGAAAGAAGGAAGGGGACAAGCATTTATTATACACATGTGTGCCAAACATTATTTTAATCACTTTACAAATATTATGCCATTTGATCCTCAAAGCAACTCTGGGAGATAAATGTCACTATTTTTCCCATTTTAGAATAGAGGAAACTGAGACAGAGCTTTAGTAACTTTCCCAGGTTGACACAAGTAGTAAGTGTCTGAGACTAAAATTGAACTCAGGTCTTCCTGACTCCAAGCCCAGGGCTTTATCTGCTTTATCAGCCTCCTCTGATTGCAAATCCAGAATTCTCTACCATAGCATATTGCTTCTTCTCACAGAGTTAGTGGTAAATCCAGAACCAGAACCCAAATCTTCTATTAGCCATATAGTTTCTTTTTCTTTTCTTTTTTTTTAAACCCTTACCTTCTATCTTAGAATAGATACTAAGTACTAGTTCTAAGGCAGAAGAGAGGTAAGAGCTAAATAACTAGAGTTAAGTGAATTGCCAGGGTCACATGTAGCCACCCCTTGGCCATATATTTCTTTTTTTTTAATTATAAAGATAGTTTATTTTACTCATTACGTGTAATAACAAATTTCCACACACGTTTTCCAAAGTTATATTATTCAAATTGTCTCCCTCCCTCCCAGAGCTGGCAAGCAATTCAATCTGGGTTATATATGTATTATCATGCAAAACATATTTCTATATTAATCATTTTTATAAGAGAATAATTGCATAAAATAAAAAACACAAATAAACTAAAGTAAAAAATCATATGCATTCATCTGCATCTGACTCCAACAGTTCTTTCTCTGCAGGGGGAGAGCATTCTTTGTCGTAAGTCCCTCAGAATTGTCTTGGATCATTGTATTTTTGCTGAGAGTAGCCAAGTCTATCACAATGTATCATTTCATAATATTGCTGTTCCTGGGTGTGATGGTTTCTTGGTTCTGCTAATTTTGCTCTGCATTGGTTCATGCAGATCTTTCTAGGTTTTTTCTGCAATCACCCTGTTCACCATTTCTTACAGCACAATAGTACTCCATCACCAACATGTTCAGCCATTCCCTTACTGATGAACATTCCTTCAATTTCCAATTCTTTGCCACCACAAAAAAGGGCAGCTATAAATATTTTTGTATAAGTAGATATTTTTGCTTTTTAAAAAAAAATCTCTTTGGGATACAGACCTGGTAGTAAGGCTAGGCATCATTTTATAGCCCTTTGGGTATAGTTCCAAATTGCCTCCAAAATGGTTAGATTTGACCATATATTTCTTAAAGGGGATTGGCACCCATTATTTCATGTGCTTCTTAGAGCACATTAGGTAGCTAGATGGCACAGTGAATAAAGTTTCAGACTTGGGGTTAGGAAAACCTGAGTTCAAATATGACTTCAGACACTAGCTGTATGACCCTACATAGTTAGTGTGTGACTGTGGATCAGTCATCTAAACTCTGTCTGCCTCATTTTCCTCAATTATAAATTGAGGATATGAATAACAGCCCTAAGGCTCATTCTCAACCTCAGTTTCCTCATCTATCAAATGGGAATCATTAGAAGCACCTGCCTCATAGGATTGTTGTGAGGATCAAGTGAGATACCGTTCTTTTCAAATCTTAAATTGTTGAAATGTATGTAAACTATAATGCATGTAAAAGCTGTCTTATCCTGACTCTAATCTCCCTCACCTCCTATATTCAATCAGTTATCAAATCACATAATTTCTACTTCATGGCATTCCTACAATATGTCCCCTTCTCTTCCCTGATACCACATCAAGTTTTCTGCAAGTTTCCATCACTTCGTGCTTACACCATTGTTGCTAGAGGCTTCTGGTCCATGTCTAAGCCTCCGGTCTCCAGTCTCCATTCAGCTGTCAAACTGATCTTCTTAAAATTCAGACTTGGCTATATTCTGCCCTCCTCCTTCCAGCCTTCCCTGATTCAGAGAACTCCTTGTAAGACTTCTGTGCTTGTACAGGTGAGGAAGGAAGGAATTTCTGTGATCTGAACCCCTTGGTATTCATCCGTGACTTGATTACCTTCAGAATAAAAAAAAAAATCTTCTGCTTGACTTTTAAAGTCCTTCAGAACTTAGATCCTTCTGACTTATGTAAAAGAATGCTATCCATGTTGAGAGAAAGAACTAGGGGAGTAGAAATGCAAACGCAAAACATATCACATCACTTATCACATGTATATATGAGGATGTGATTTGGGGTTTAGACTTTTAAAAATTGCTCTATAGCAAAAACAAATAATATGGAAATAGGTATCAAGTAACGACATTTGTACAACCCAGTGGAATTGCTTATCAGCTCTGGGAGTGGGGAGGGAAAGAAAATGAATCATGGAGCATGAAAAAATTAATAAATAAATAATTTTTAAAAACAAAAAAAAGATAACTTAGCTCTTTCCTACTTTTTAGTCTTTTTATACCTCACTTCCCTCCAGATATACTATGGTCCAATAACACTGGCCCAATGTTTTCTCTGTGTGTCCTCCATGCCTAGAATGTATTTCCTCCTCACCTCTGCCTCCTGGCTTCCTTCAGGTCTCAGCAAAACTCCCACCTTCTACAAGAAGCTTTTACTAATCTCCCTTAATTGTAGCATCTTCTCTCTTAGGCTACCCTTTATTTATCCTGAATATATCTTGTTTTTATGTGTTGTTTGAATGATTGTGATCTCCTTAAGAGGAGGGACTGTTTCTTTTTTCTTTCCTTTGTAGCCTCAGGGTTTAGCACATTGCCTGGCACATAGTAGCTATTTAATAAATGCTTGTTGATTAATTAAATTGTTGATTAATTAAATGTTATTTTTGTTATTTATTATCATTATTATTATTATTATTACCCCTTTTGTAAGTCAGGCAAGGTGAAAATTATTGTCTTCTGTGTAATTGTTTGACCTGCTGTAGGTTGAGAATTGAAGGTTATCAATATATCAGTCAACAAGCATTTACCAAATATCTACTATACGTTAGGCACTGTGCTTGGGGATACAATGAAAAAGAATCAAATAGTCCCTTCCCTCAGGGAATTTATTTATTTTTAAGACTGCAGAAAATTTTGCACCTTAGGACAGTTCCAACAATTGAATTAGAAGATTGATATTTTCAGGGAAGAATAAGATGACTTTTTTGCCTAGTGGAAGGAAGACCCTTGTAATAAAGAGACTAGGGTCAAATCTGGCCTCAGACACTTCCTGCCTGTGCGACCCTGCACAAGTCACTTAATCATGCTCAGCCCTTGCCTTTCTGTCTTAGAGTTGTTATGAAGATAAAAAGTAAGAGTTTAAAAAATGAGAGGGAGACTAGGGGCTGCTTCTTCCTTGTTAGTTTCCTGGTTGTGCCCACAAGGGACCATGTACCCTTCTCCCAAGTAGTCCTAACTGAAAACATACCCTTCAGGCCATCTCCTCCTCTTCTGCCCAATTAGCCTTCAGAACAAAGCCTACCAGATTCAGATTTCCTCATTCCATTTTTAATAAGGACACCTCCTCACCAGCCTGGGTCCCTGGATGGAAACACTGCAACTGGAGGAAAGAGGCTTCCCAATAGTCCTGGCATTTCAATTCTTTCATCTCAATGGCAGGCTAACTGGAGCTCATTTTCTTCCTCAATGTTCTTATTCTTTTCACTGATTTGATTTCTCTCTGAAGGTCTTATTTCATTTGAGGAGGTTTAGGGGAAGAAAAAGGAACTAAAATCTAAGCATTCAAATTGGTGTCATCCATTGGAAAGAGCACCCTGTTTAGAGAACCTGGATACAAAACCCACTTATGCAATTTACTATGTGACCTTAAGCAAATCAATTTATCTCTTTGCCTCCTCATTCCCTTCCTTACCTGTAAAATGAGGGCAATAAATATATTAATGGTTCTCAACATTTTTGTCCCCAAATTCCTTTTGATAACACAACAAAAAGAAATGTGATGTGAAGCTCCTGGATTTTTTTTACATTTTATTCATAATATTCTCCAGTTATTTTCTGCTTAAAGAATTTTAGCATGAACTCCTTGGATCATATCTGTGAACCCCCAAAGAGTACAGAAACCAGTAAATGGAAAGCCCTGGTCCAGATGATCTTTGAGGTACCTTCAAGCTCTCATTCCATGATCCCATGATCTTATGACTTATTTGTGTCTCCACACCAGAAAAATCAGCATCCTAGCTGTCTAGAGCTTTGGGTTTTTTCCTCACTTGGGAAATAGGTTTGCTTGCTCACCAAAATCTAAGGTGTATCTGTGGCAGACAATTTATGTGTCCACTGGTCTAGTCCATATGATGGTGGCACTTTCTGCTTAACAGAAGACTTTATCCCTGTCTTCTTTCCTTCAGTCTTTCCATTCTCCCTATCAGTTAGCCCAAATATTATCATCCTCATTTCACAGATGAGAAAACTGAGACTTAGAGGCCTGAAATGGCTCACTCCATATAGCCGAGCCAGTAAGAGGCAGGACTTGAAACTGGTCCTATTAATCTATTTACTTCACTCTTCACTACCACCGCTCCCTTTCCTAGCCTATACTATCATACATGCTTCTCATAAATGCCTTTTGATCATAGCCAGGACAGGTAACCATTATTCTTGTTTAAAAGAGGAAACAAGCTCAGAAAGATCAAATGTCTTAATGTCTTAATCCCTTAAGTAGCAAGTCTGAGACAAGAACTGGATTCTCTTGACTTCCTCCCAAGCCTTCACCCTTTCCACTAGCTTAACTGGAATCTATGGAGCTAGAAGGTTATTTGGAGCCTTCCCTCACTCCTCTTCCCCATACCTCAATCATCCTAGACCCCAATTACCACTGAGTTGATTGAACCATAGAACCTTTGAGTTGATCATCCAATCCAACCCCTAACTCAAGAATCTTCTGATAATAAATACCTTTGTGTTAGGTGGTAACCCTGTCACATTACTCTTCTAAGAACATTTGCATTTTTGAAATGGTTTTCTAAAAGTAGAAACATCAACTTGGACCCATAATCATGACTAGACTTTAGGGGAATTTGTGGGTGGGATAGGGAACAGAGACTTCATGTGGCTTTCTGAGACCTTCCTAGGCTGGGAGCTGCCATCCGAGTATGACACCCCAGGCAAATTGCTTAGGCTTTCTGAGTTTTCTCAGTGGTAAACTTAGGATTTTGGACCTAATAGCCTCTTAAGCCCCTTCCAGATCTAAGTCTAGGGAATAATCCTATAGTTTCTGTAGGTCTAACATCAGAATCTCTCTATCCCTGAATCTATCTTCCAATTTTCAAAATTCTTGTGTGCATGTGTGTTCATATAATGGAGACTAAGGAAATTGAAATAATGTTTCCAGATGCTCTAAGCCTCCATCCCTGCATCCAGAGAGAGCAGGTGTTTGACTGAGATGAGCCAGGAAAGGGAGGACACAAGGAATACTCATTGCTGGGGCTGAGTCAAAAGCTTGAGAAACCCAGGGACCCACCCTGTAAACAAACAGTGGGCTAACCTGCTGGCTGAGCCCTGTACACATAGGGAGGGGACCTTCCCAAACATAATACTAATCATTTCATGCAAAATAAGGACCCATCTTCTTCTAGTCACTTTTGTCTGATGGCTTCTGGGAGGGAGCCTTAACCAGGCTAGTGAACTACCTTTGAATCACCAGAAGAATAGAGTTTTGCCTCCCCAGCCCACATTAATTGTGCTAGTTCCAGGAATTTGCCCAGAAAAAAGGAAAGGAAGAAAAAGAGAGGTTAGCATGAATCAGAGAAGACTTCCCAAAGAAGCAGTGTAAGATTTGAACTTGGCTTCAAATACTGTTTCTGCCACTGTGTGTCCTTGGGCAAATCTCTTTTGTTCTGAATGTTTCCTCTTCTGTGAAATGAAATGGTTGAGCTAGATATCTCTGAGATCCCTTTCAACTACAAATCTCTGATTCACTAATTCTATCCCCCCCCCCCTCCCAGAAACCTTCTTCCTGTAAGTCTAGGATCTTCTGCTAGGAGAGTGGAGGACAGAAGGGTATTGTTTTGGATGAGCCAGGGTAAGGGAGGAGATGGATTCAGGGATCACCTCCAGCTCCCTGGGGAAGGGTCATAGGGAATGAGCTCATTTACCCAATGAGAGGGACTGAAAAATGAGGGAAATGTAGGCAAGGGAAAGTGAGAGAAGATTGGTAGGATGGGTTAGATACTCAGTTTGGGAGAGGCATTAAATAGTAAATGTTGAGTTAGAACTGCTAAATCAGCCCTCTGCTCTCAGCAAGCAGTAAATGCAATCCCACAAACCAAGACTGGCATAGTGGGATGGACCCGAAACTGTAAGACTACGGATATGAATTTTAGTCTCACTTCTGCCTCTGACTAGCTGGATTTTCTTGGAAAAGTCATCTCACTTCTCTTGGACCTCAGATTTTTCATATGTCAAAGGAGGACAGTTACAATCAATCATCTTTAAGTTCCCTCCTACCTATAATTCTCTGATTTAATGAGAGGGCTAATCCCTACATTACAACTGGGAGAAATCAATGGAAGTTTCAGAGAGGCCAATTTTGGCCCAATCTAAATGGACAAAAAGCCACCTTCTTTTTTTTTTTGTTGTTGTTGTTTGTTTCTTTGTTTGCTGGTGTTTTTATTTTATTTTTTAAATTTTATTTGTTTATTTAATTTAGAATATTTTCCATATTACATGATTCATATTCTTTCCTTCCCCTTCTCTCTCCCCTCTCCTGTAGCCAACAAGCAATTCCACTGGGTTTTACATGTGTCATTGATCAAGACCTGTGTCCATATTAATGATATTTGCACTAGGGTGATCCTTTAGAGTCTGCATCCTCACTCATAGTCCCATTGATTTGTGTGATCAAGCAGTTGTTTTTGTTCTGTGTTTCTACTCCCACAGTTCTTTCTCTAAATGTGGATATCATTCTTTCTCATAAATCCCTCAGAACTGTCCTGGATCATTGCATTACTGCTAGTAGAAAAGTCCATTACATTTGATTGTACCACAGCGTATCAGTCTCTGTGTACATTGTTCTCCTGCTTCTGCTCCTTTCACTCTGCATCACTTCCTGGAGGTTGTTCCAGTTCCCATGGAATTCCTCCAGTTCATTATTCCTTTGAGCACAATAGTATTCCATCACCAACATATACCACAATTTGTTCAGCCATTCCCCAATTGAAGGACATCCCCTTATTTTCCAGTTTTTTGCCACCACAAAGAGCACAGCTATGAATATTCTTGTACAAGTCTTTTTCCTTATTATCTCTTTGGGGTACAAACCCAGCAGTGCTATGGCTGGATCAAAGGGCAGGTAGTCAAAAAGCCACTTTCTAACAAATTGTTATTCAGTTGTTTCTGACTTTTCTTGATCCTTACAGAAAAGAGAGGGAAGAGAGGAAAAGAGACTGAGATTCTTTCCAAATCCTATATGAATAATTTAATGCACAATAAAAATGAATCTTTTTTCTAAGTATATATATATATATATATAATACAATGTCATATGTCTATGTATATTGATGTGTGTGTGTGTGTGTGTGTGTGTAGTAAGTGACAAGACCAGGATTTTAATTCAGGTTTCAGGATTTCAGATTCATATCTTCCCACTTCATTGTGCTGCCTACATGAAGCATCC
Source organism: Monodelphis domestica (assembly GCF_027887165.1). Taxonomy (NCBI): domain Eukaryota; kingdom Metazoa; phylum Chordata; class Mammalia; order Didelphimorphia; family Didelphidae; genus Monodelphis; species Monodelphis domestica. Next base: position 174,487,798 of record NC_077228.1, read on the forward strand.
ACTGTGTAGAAGACAATTCTAAGTATAGAGAATACAGAAAAGATGTCACAGACTTGCTTCTAAACAGCTCATAATTCAGTGGAGGGAAAGACATGACCACAAATAACTCAGACACAAAACAGAATAAGATTGGACAAAGGGAAAATGTCAGCCCCTGAGTCTCTATTCCAAGTGAGGTAGTCAATCCTGGAAGTAGGGTGGTGGGCAATTTTTATTTCCCCACTCCTGTCCCTCATACCCTCTTGGGAAATTGATACCTTAAGATCCCCAAACTCCCTTGTGTTCATCTCATTTATAGTATGTGCACAATTATGTAGACATACATTTCTCCTCTCATTAAACCATTTCAATGCTCCCTGCCTTCCTCCTTCAGGGCAGGGATTATTTTGCTTCTCTCTTTGTACTTCCTGGCACTTACATGGTGCCTAGTTCATAGACTCATAGTTCCAGAGCTTGAAAGGGCTTCAGAGCCCATCTAATCCAAACCCTCATTTTATTCATGAGTAAACTGAGTCCCAGGGACATTATTTGCTCAAAGTCACAAAGGAATAAAGTGAAATTCAAAGCCAGGTCCTCTGACTCCAAATACAGGGTTTTTCCCAATCTACCACTCAAAAAGTCAAGCATCCAATAAACGAATATGGATTGATTGGTTGACTTTTCCTTTGTGGATCACCGGAGGCAAATGTTTACTTCTCAGGCTTTCAGAATGTTTATTTCTAATAATGTCTTGAATGTTTCCTGTTCTGCTTGCCTGAACTTTAATCATATGAATACAGTTGAATACCCACCAAAGACAAATATCATTAAGAATATTAATATGTTGCTGGAAAAAAAACCCAACCCCAGATCCAGTTGGGATGGGGAGTGACAACTAGGTCACGCCTCTGCCCCTAGGACAAGGCAGCTGTCCACAGCAGCTCAGAGAAGGGTTCAGAAACCAAACATAAATTAGTAAACATAATAAATAAGGGCAAGTTGAATCCAAGCAACAAGCTAACTCAACCACTGAAGCATTGATCTCTGACCACAGAGGCTGACTTAGTAACAGGCTTCAAAGCTACAGTCATACAAGGGCTCTCTGCAAAATGAGCAGGCTCACAACATACCACTTAAGTGACAGCCAGAGCCAGAACAGGCCAACTAGGTTTTGTGTCAATGAGGGGTTGTTTAGCTTTCTCCTCTTCTTCCCTCCTGCCCCCTCCCCATGACTTTGCTCTCCTTGGTAAGTGGCCAAAATCTGATTCTTCATTACCTCATCTGGAGTTTTCTTGCCATATTACTGAAGTAGTTTTCCATTTCCTTCTCTAGTTCATTTTATAGATGAGGAAACTGAAGCAAACAAGGTAAAGGGACTTGTCCAGAGTCACACAAGTGTCTGAGGTTGCATTTGAACTCAAGTCTTCTCAACTCCAGCCTTATACTCTTACCTACTTTCCACCTAGCTGCCTTCAGGTTTTAATCTCCACAGGCTCCAAACGACAACTATTGCCAGTACAGAATTTTTAAGATACCTACTGTGTGCAAGGCATTGAGCTGGGGATAAAAAGACAAAAACTATAAATTGTCCCTGCCCTCAGGAAATTTACAGTCCACTGAGGTTGGAGAGGAAATAGGAGATCTACAAATAATGATATTAATGGGTTATTTAAGGAAGGGAAGAGGTCTAATTGTTAAATGCTTTTGTTGTGCTAAATCCTGCCTGCTGGTACCTTCCCCTTACTGGAAGCTGAGTTTCTATGTACCAGATACTGTGCCAGGTGCCTGGCATACAAGGAAAGGCAAAAGACAAGTCCTTGCCCTCCAGCTCACATTCTAAAAGAAAAGACAACATATAAATCACTATGTTCAACAAGATTCTACAACTGATGGAAAGGGAAGAACCAGGAAAAAAAGGATCAAAAAGGAAAAAGGCAAAGCCAAGAGAGGGGAAGGAAGGCAGAGAAACCAGCTAAAGATTTTACATTTGATAGATATCATCTTCTAAGTATAATCCACCCATGGAAATTATCCAGCTGGCTCCTTTCTGGAGTCTTTGGTTGGAAAGGTAAATAAGCTACTTCATTCCTCACTCTGACCATGGACCATCTTGCCAAACCACATCATAAACCCAGCCCCCTGGACAGCCTAGATCAAGAGAGCCCTCTGCTGAGCCTTTGGTGCCAACGCAGACTATATTTTCACTTGTCTGGTAGTGCAAGGGACATTTTATTCAAGCAGTTCCAGTAAGCCCTGAGCCATATTCATAAGACAAATGGATCCCTCTGGCTGCTTGTGATTCTTCAATGAATTCTGACTTTCAAGGATTCTGCTCTTCTCTTCGAGAACCAAGTAGTACCTTTGGCAGTCAAGAACTTTGGATTCTGTTGTTCCCTGGAATACGGGGACATTTCTTATCTTACCCAGATATATGGTCTGGGTATACACACACACACACACACACACACACACACACACACACACACATTTATTTATTTATATGTCACTTCCCAACTTCCCAGCCATCTCCATACTGCCAATCGTGCCCTACCACCCACTTTCTTTCCAGTTTCCTTTTTTGTGCTGTCTTCTTCCTTTAGAATGTAAACTCTTTGAGTGCAAGACCCATCTTTCTTGCTCATATTTGTTTCTCTAGCATTTAGTACCCCTGGCATTAAGTAAGCACTTAATAAATGCTCTCTCTGTCACACTACCTTTTCATGATTCTAAGCCTGTGACTATTTGAGAGAGAAATACAGAGACAGACAGAGAGAAAGAAAGAGAAAGGAGGGGAGAGAGGGAGAGGAACAGACAGATGAACATGTCTAAAGGCAGATAGACAGAAAGCAGAGAGAAAAGACAAAGGCAGAGACCGAGAGAGCCTATTAACTCATTGGAAACAAAGAAACTAACAATCCTAATTCCATTTAAACTCGCAGTTTCCATGTTCTGCCTCCCATGAGGCTGAAAAGTGATGCAATGGATAGAGTGCTGAGCCTGGATTCAGAAAGACCCACGTTCAAATCTGGCCCCAGACACTTGCTATATGTGTGATCCTAGTCAGGTCACTTAACCTCTGCCTACTTCAGTTTCTTCAACTGTAAAACAGGAATAATAAACACCTATCTCACAACACCACAAGTATTGTAAGGATCAAATGCGATAATATTTATAAAGTATTTAAGCTTAAAAAATACTCGTTCCCTTCCTCTTCCCATGCTCATGGAATATTCATGTTTCCTTCTATTTGATGTTTTCTAACTATGTTCCTTATAAATATTACTTACTGTAGAAAAGAAAATGGCATCAAGATTTGTCTTTGATTCTATCCAAAGAGACTTCATTACCTAAGTATCCCAAAGTCCATATAATAAAATAGGATATTAAGGAACTTTTGGCAAAGGACACACAGATGGTGCCAGAGATTTGACTAGGTCCCAGATTTTTTTATTTTTTTATTTGATTTTCAATAAAGCATCCTTTCTACATTAGAATAAAGTAGAATAAAAGGCTCTTTCTATGTAGATGTCATAAACCACATATCCCAAGGAGATCAAAATCAGAAGATCCAAAGCAATATTCTATTGTGATAGCAAAGACTAAGAAACAAAAGAAGTGTAGCTAAACAAATTATGGTACGTGAAAGTAATGAGGGAGAGCTTCATTATAAGAAATAATGAATCCAATGAATTCAGTAAAGAAATAGAAAATATGTAAATAGATGCTAAGTGAAAAGAACTGGGAAAACAATATGCATGAAAGCTATAATAATGAGTTAGTCAATACATTTATATTAATTGCCCATTTTATACCAAGCGGGGCAGCTAGGTAGCTCAATGGATTGCAAGAGGTGAATCGAGTCAAGAAGACTCAACTTCCTGAGTTCAATCCACTCTCAGATACTTACTAGCTGAGTGACCCTGGGCAAGTCACTTAACTCTTTTTGCCTCAGTTTCCTCATATGTAAAAGGAGCTGAAGAAGGAAATGGCAAACCATTCTAATACCTCTGCCAAGAAAACCCCATATGGGGTCAAGAAGAGTCAGACATGACTAAGAACAACTAAATGACAGCAATATATATCTTCAGTGATAGGTATGTCCGAGAAGACTGAAGAAACAACTGAACAACAACAATGTGACAAGCACTGTGCTAAGTACTACAATAATGTAATAGAAAGAACAATGATAAGAACAACAGAATCTGAATCCTATGTGGTTATAATGACCACGTGTATACTAGGAGAAGAAATGAGAAAACACATTACTCCCTCTTTTGCATAAATAGGGACTTTGGGGGGGCAGCTGGGTAGCTAAGTGGATTGAGAGCTAAGCCTAGAGATGGGAGGTCCTAGGTTCAAAATCTGGCCTCAGAGACTTCCCAGCTGTGTGACCCTGGGCAAGTCACTTGACCCCCATTGCCTAGCCCTTACCACTCTTCTGCCTTGGAGCCAGTACACAGTATTGACTCCAAGACAGAAGGTAAGGGTTTTAATAAATATATAAATAAATGAATAAGCAAACAAATAAATAAATGAATGAATGAATGAATAAATAAATGTACAAATAGATAGACAGATAGATAGATAAATGAATGAATGAATGAATGAATGAATGAATGAATGAATGAATGAATGAATAGGGACTTTGGAGGACATACTGCAATATATCACATTCAGTTCTATACTGGAGAGTACTGCTGAATTCTTTTTTTTAACCTCTTCACTTTCTAAATATTTGTTAGAAGGGATGAGTTGCTAGGAAGGGCGATGATGGAAAGGATATATTCAGAAATAAAAGCAATATAAAATCAACAGGTACCAAAAATATTGAATTAAAAATAAAATATATAAATCACAGGGAGTAAAAATATTGAATTAAAAATAAAATATATAAATCACAGGGAGGACCTCAGGGGCCATTAAGTCCCCTACTTAATTTTATATATGAAGAAGATGAAACATAGAAATGGTAAGTGATTTGTCTTGATTCAAACAACTAATATAAGTGTTTGAGGTGGGATGTGAGCATAGGACTTTCAAGTTCCAGGTTCAGCACTCTATTCAGATAAGTATGGAAAATTCAGAAACCTGAGAGTAAGAATATGACAGAATATACTAGAAATATGACAAAAGACAAAAGAAAGAGAATTTTGAACATAATAGAGGACATTCAACTAAAATAATTCATTTCTTCAATTACATGTAAAAATCATTTTTAGCATTTTTTACTTCAAATTCTCTTTCTCCCTCCTCCCTTTTCCCCTCCTTGAGAAGGCAAGAAATTTGATATAGGTTTTACATGTGCAGTTATGCAAAACATTTCCATATTAGTCCTACTGTAAAAGAAAATACAGATACTGTACCCCCCCAAAAAAACAAGAAAAATCAAGTTTAAAAATATGTTTTGATCTGCATTCAGACTCCATCTGTTCTTTCTCTAGAGACAGATAGCATTTTTCATCATGAGTCCTTTGGAATTGTCTTGGGTCCTTGTATTGTTAAGAATAGCTAAATCATTCACAGTGACCATCCTATAATATTTCTGTTACTTTGTACACTTCTGGTTTTGCTAACTTCACTTTGCATGTAAGTCTTTTCAGGTTTTTCTGAAAGCATCCTGTTTGTCACTTATTGTAGCATAATATTCTAGCCCAATCAGCTACCACAACTTATTCAGCCATTCCCCAATTGATAGGCATCCCCTCAATTTCCAATTCTTTGAACTACAAAAAGAGATGCTATAAACATTTTTGTATGAATAGGTCCTTTTTTATGCATTCAGATACAGACCTAGTCATATTGTAGTGCTATTGTTGGGTCAAAGAATATACACAATTTTATAGCCCTGAAACCATCCAACCGCATGGAAGAAATGTATAACACGGTCCAAAAATAATATGGCACTTAAACAATCTAGAATCTGCAGAAAGTCTCACTCTGCTAAAAGAAGATACCTGATAAATTATTTACTTGCTTTACTGGTAGTTTTAGCCCTTGGGATATTAATGAAACAATGTGAAGAACTGAATGATGGTCACTAACATTGGTGAAGTGGAAGTTGCAGAAACCATGAGAAAAAATGACTGCCATCATGGTAACCTTTGGCAAAGTCAATGGGGTACTTCAAAAAAGTAGATTTCAAAAAGTTCAGGGAATCAGGGACAGCTAGGTGGCACAGAGGACAGAGCACTGAGCTTGGAATCAGGAAGATTCATCTTCATAAATTCAATCTGGCCTCAGATACTTACTAGCTCTGTGACCCTGGCAAGCCACATGACCCTGTTTGCCAGAAAGAAAGAGAGAAAGAGAGAAAGAAAGAAAAAGAAAGAAAGAAACAAACAAACAAACAAACAAACAAAGAAACAAAGAAACAAAGAAACAAAGAAAGAAAGAAAGAAACAAAGGAACAAAGAAACAAAGAAAGAAAAAGAAAGAAAGAAAGAAAGAAAGAAAGAAAGAAAGAAAGAAAGAAAGAAAGAAAGAAAGAAAGAAAGAAAGAAAGAAAGAAAGAAAGAAAGAAAGAAAGAAAGAAAGAAAGAAAGAAAGAAAGAAAGGAAGGAAGGAAGGAAGGAAGGAAGGAAGGAAGGAAGGAAGGAAGGAAGGAAGGAAGGAAGGAAGAAAGAAAGAAAGAAAGAAAGAAAGAAAGAAAGAAAGAAAGAAAGAAAGAAAGAAAGAAAGAAAGAAAGAAACAAAGAAACAAAGAAACAAAGAAACAAAGAAACAAAGAAACAAAGAAACAAAGAAACAAAGAATTCAAGGACTCACAGAAAAGATGTAAACAGCTGGAAAGAACCCTAGAGGTCACTGTACCCAACAATCCCTCTCCTCACATTTTGCAGACTAGAAAACTGAAAACTAAAAAGAGAAGTTAAGTGATTTGTCCAGTCTCACAGCTAGTGTCTGAGTTAGGATTTGAACCTTTGATCGTATCACATGAAATACTAAAAGGGAAGAATACTCAAGGAAGTCATGGGGCTCTGAACTACTGGATTCTGACAAAACAACTACAAATCACCCTGGTGAGGAAATAATGGGAGAGGCCAACTTAAAAAAAAACAACCTGGGTTCCATTGAGAACTCTGTGATGATCTCAGCTTTTCAAAGAACCTACACAAAAGATGGAATAAAAGTCACACAACAAAGGAAAAATACAAAAAGTAATGTTGACTCATATTAATAGTCTCAAGAAGGGGAAAGCCCAGAAGGAACTGACACTTGCAGAAAATGCTAAGGACAATATTAAGGGCTTAAAGGTATATGTGGAACAAAAAGGAAATCAAGGAAGGGATAGACCCATTTCTTGGGGACAGAGAATATAATGCTAATGAACAACAGAGAGAAACAGAAGTATCTTATCAATCAATGGGCATGAGAATTAGCCTGGTTTCCTGGAAAGAGGGCTAGAAGTAATAAGAATACCTGAATACCAACCCTGTCTCTGTTATTAATTACCCAAGTGACGGAGGTGTTATGGGATATTCTGGGAAGACTGGCACCTCAGGTGTGAGGGCTCACCAAGTCCTTTTCACCACATTTGGTGTCCATTCAGAATTCAGCTCTCCCCTACAACTCTAAGAAGCTGTAGCATCCATGGTAAAACTGTCTCAGCACATGGGCTAAACCAGGTTGAAAGTAACCAGCAGTCCTCAACCAGACAGTGAGTTAAGGAGATGACTCTATCAGGCATGTGAAGACATCCCAGTGGAAGGGACAAATGGAAACAACTTGTTTGTATAGCCATGAAGGCTGCAGAAACAGTTTCTGCAGAGCACTTAGTGCTTGATTAGGCTTCAAAGAAACCAAGGTCATGCATTACATCCTGAACCACCATCATCACTTTTGTCATGCCATTGGACTTTGATTACTGGAAGAGAAATAAGGCTGATAACTTTGTGCAACTCTGATTCACTTATATCCAATTTATGTGTGTCAAAAAACATCACTCGGGATGTCTTTGGTACTCTTCTAGAACAAAGGACAACACCCTGCCAATCCAAGTGACCATAGGCAAGTCATTTATCTTCTTAAGGCTTCATGTTCTCCAAATGTAAAATAAGGAGATTGTAATAAATAGCTTCTATGTTCTTATTCAGCTCAAACGTATGATCTGATGATCTCAAAATGTAGTCAAGGTGACTCCAAACATCTGTAACAATAATACTCAGGCTTCTGGTGCCCCGAGTTGCCTCTCACAGAGTTTTCTTTCTCCTGACTCATAGTTCACTCTCATAAGTGGCCCTTCTTCTCTTCACAGGTTTTATAAAATGTGGAGAAGGAAAAGCACATCTTCTCTCTTTGTTATTTCCTATTTCTCTATGTTTAGCTTGTTTATACATTTTTTTTGCTTTTTATATCCCCCAATACATTATAAACTCCTTGAGAACAGTCTCTTGCTTTTTTCATATCTCCACTACTTACTACAGTGTCTAGCAAAGAGCAAGTATTTAATAAATGTTCATTGACTGACCTTAAAAATCATTTGTCCATCTTCATTTTTACAGTTGAAGAAACAGATATCTGGGGAGGTTATGTGATTTACCAAGATCACACAGGTTATTAATATGTGGCAGAACCAAGGCATGAACCCAAGCCTTAAGTCTTAAGATTCCAAACCCAGTGGTATTTCCACTATACAAATCTGTCTTTCTCTAGTCTTCAGGATTTTTGTAATATACTGTCTTGATAGCTACATATTGTAAAGAAGGCCATAATTAGAGATTTTGTATTAGTAGAACCCACAAATAATTATGAAGACCCAATGGCATTGGATTGTTGAACTGTCAATTCTCATCAGGCCTGACAGTGATACAGTTTTAATGGACAGTTCAGCCAGTGAATGAAAAGAAAAAAGGGTCCCAGGCTCCCCTAAGGGTCCTTGAATTCCTTCTCTCTCTCCCCTGCACTAATTCAACGAAAGAAGAAGGTCCTAGGCTGCTATTCTGGAAATACAAAAGCAATTAAAGATGTCCCAGAATCTCACAGCACTGACTTTGACTGTTATTAGTACCTCCCTCATTCACCTACTGCCTGGTAGGGAAGGGTGGGAACTTCCAGCTCAACCTAGGCATCTGTGAAAGTCTAGCTAATATCTGAGCTTAGTGAAAGGAACTCCCTCCACCCAGTGATGGCAAACCTCTTAGAGACCTTGCACCATGCCTCACCCACTGCCACTGCCTTACCCCAGACAGGGGAAGGAGGAAATGCTCCTATTGGGCTGCTGGGCAGTGGGGCAAGTCAAGAGTAGAATGTCTTAAGGCAAGGTGGAGATGGGGAAGGGAGCAGCTCCACCAGAGTCCCTCTGCCTTTCTAGTAACAAACTCTAGTGGGTGAGAATGTGCATGCCCATAGAGAGGGCTCTGCAAGCCATCTGTGGAAAGTGTGCCATAGCCTCATCACCATGGCATCCACTAATTCAGATATCAACTTATCTATGATTTAGGGGCAACTATATGACACAGTGGATAGAGCACTGGAATTAGAGACAAGAAAACTCATTTTCATGAGTTCAAATCTTACTATCTGCGTGACTCTGGGAAAGTCACTTAACCCCATTTGCCTCTGTTTCCTCATCTTTAAAAATGATTTGGAGAAGGAAATGGCAAACCACTCCAGTATCTCTGCCCAAAAAACTCCAAATAGGGTCATGAAAAGTCAGACACATCTGAATAACAACATGACTTAATAGGTAATCCTTAAGAAGTTGCTTGTGAAATAGTCATAGCCATGCTCTTTGTGGTGGCAAAAAAATTGGAAAATGGGGGGAGGGCTGTCCATCTATTGGAGAATGGCTGAACAAATTGTGGTATCTGATGGTGATGGAATACTATTGTACTGAAAGGAATGATGAAATGGAGGAATTCTGTGTAAACTAGAAAGACCTCCAGGAATTGATGCAGAGTGAAAGGAGAAGAACCAGGAGAATAATTGTACACAGAGATTGATACACTTGTGGCACAATCAAATGTAATGAACTTCTCTACTAGCAGCAATGCAAAGATCCAGGACAATTCTGAGGAACTTATGAGAAAGAACGCTATCCACATTCAGAGGAAGAACTGTGGGAGCAGAAACACAGAAGAAAAACATATGACTGACCACATGATTCGATGGGGATATGATTGGGGATATTGACTTTAAGTGATCACTCTACTGCAAATATTGATAATATGGAAATAGGTTTTGATTGCTTGTTGGCTCGGGGGGGGGGGGCGGAGAGGGAAGGAAATAACATGAATCATATAATCACAGAAAAATATGCTTAATTAATTAAACAACTTTTTTAAAGAAGTTGCTTGTGGCCTACAGAGATTTGCTCATTTGCACAGAATGGCCAGGCTAGTAAACATCAGAGGCAAGATTTGAATCCAGTCTACCTAAAAGTCTATCCAGAATCAGTTTTCTGGCCACTATGCCTCCATTCAAAAGGCAAAATGTCCCTAAATACTGCAGTCTCAACATATTCATTTGGTTTTCCTGCTGAGGAAAAAAACATTCCCCTCAGCTAATCAAATGCCAAGCTTTGTGAATTTTTCCTGACCAGCATATCTCACATCAGTCAATTTTTCCCCCAGTAACATGACTGTCATCTCTCAGCTGAACTACGGTCAATAAACTACTAACTGGCCATCTTTATTCTTCTCTCTCTCTTCAATCCATCTTCCACACAGCTGTCAAATTTATACTTCTAAGCCATAGATCTTCCTGTCTTCCCATGTTATTAAAAAGAAATCTCTAATATGATAGTAAGTAGCACAGTGGATAGAGTGCCAAGGATGGAGTTAGGAAGATTCCTCTTCCTGAGTTCAAATCTGACCTCAGATACTTTTAGCTGTGCAACCCTGAACAAGTCACTAAGCCCCCTTTACCTCAGTTTCCTCATCTATAAAATGAGTTAGAACACATCAGATATAGGAAGGGAGTGGGGAAGGGGAGGGAAAGAACATGAGTCTTGTAACCAGGGGAAAATATTTGAAATCATCTAATTAAATAAAATTTTCAAAAAATAAAATAAAATAAAATATCTCTTAAATTAAATAAATAAATAAATGAGTTAGAGAAGGAAATGACAAACCATTCCAATATGTATGCCAGAAAAACCCCAAATGGTGTCATGAGGAGTTGGACACTACTGAAAACAGTCAAACAACAACAAAGATAAAAAACAAACTCCTCTGACACTGAAAACCCTTCACATTCTAGCTCCCACATGCCCACTCATTTCCCGTGATTTCACTTTATGCCCTCTGCTTTCTAGATAAATTGTTCTACTTGTTCTTCCCCATACATGTATTCTGTCTCCTGGCTTCATGTAATGCCATCTCTACTTACCTCCCCTGGAAATTCCTTGTTCCATTAAGAACTAGTTCAAGGACTACCTCCGGTAAGTCTTTTCCTTATTTGCCTAATTATTGGTTCTTTCCATCAAGAAAATTACTTTATATTTACTTGGTAGGTTCTTTGTATTTACCTACCTATATGCATACTTTTTCTCACTAAGAGTATGGCAGCACAGTGAATAAATCACTCAATCTGGGGTCAGGGAGATATGAATTCAAATAAGTCTTCAGAAATTAGCTAGCTAAGAGAGTCTGGACAAGTCATGTAACCTCTGTTTGCCTCAGTTTCTTCATCTGTAAACTGGGCACAATAATTGCACCAACCTTATGCAAAGTTTTGTGAGAATCAAATGAGATATAATTTGTAGAGTACCTAACATGGTGCCTGGCACACAGAAGGTACTGTGCAAATGTTGATTACTTTCCCTTCCAAAAGAATTAAAGGCAGGGACTATTTTTCAGTTTGTCTTTGTGCCTATAGCACCTAAGAGGTTAATGCATGCCCGTTGACTTGATTTTGTCTATGAAACAAGCATTATAGTGATACTCCATCTCTCAACTTGACAGCCCTCCCTCACCAAAACAAATTTTAAAAATGAAGCTTCTTGTGGTGGGTGTGTTGATACACCACAAGATGGCACTGTTATCCCAGCCTAAAACAACAACTAAAACAAAACAAAAAAAACTAAAACAAAAACAACAACTATCTAGGCAGTCTTTCAAAAAATTATAAATGAAAACTGCCCAGATCTGTTAGAACCAGCGATCAAAGTAAAAATAGAAGGAATTCACTCATGTCCTCCTGGAAGAAACCTCAACAGGAAAAGTCCCAACATGGCATACTAACATCCAGAATTTCCATGCCAAAGGATGCACATTGGAAGCATCCAGCAAAAGCTGTTCAAGTACCAAGAAACTATAATCAGTATCACACAAAACCTGGAACCTTCTAGTAAATGTGAAAGGAGATCTTGGGATACAATATTCCAAAATGCAAAAGAGATAGGCTTACAACCAAGAACAACTCAGCTAAGTATAATAAACTGGGGTAGAGAAAAATGAATCTTTAATAGAATATGAAACTTTCAAAACTTCTATTGAAATGACCTAATGGAGCGACCGGAATTGAGCAGGAAATTTAAAATACAAACAGGAGTCTAGAGAAACCTAGTAAGGTAACTGTACTTAAGCAATTAGAAGAAATTGTCTGTTACAAGGATTTTTCCCTTCTTATGTCTTTCTTTTAAAAACCTTAAACTTCAAAAGATATTGAGGGAGTTAAAATATGAAAAGCAGAGCTCCTCCATGGTTCTATTCTGAGACTGAAGAGAGAAAAGAGAAGGGAAGATAAAAAGAATAGACTAATATATAAGGCAAGGGGGAAAAGGTCAAATTTTCTGTTTTTCATAATTGGGGCATGTGAGAAAGAGAATTCAAAAACATGGAGAAAGGAGTGGGAGAAGTGAGCATCAGATGAAACTCATTCTTATCTGAAATGGACAAAAGAGCCCACACAAATATATTAGTGTAGAAATATATCAAACAGCATAACAATAGGAAAGAAGAAGTGGGTTAAGAAGGAAAATACAAGGAATAGAATAATCAAAAACAGGGAAAAGAACAAGCATTTATTAAGCACCCACTATATGCCAGGAACTATGCTAAACTTTAAAATATTATCTCATTTGATCCTCACAACAACCTGGTAAGGGTAGGTACAGTTAATATCACTATTTTACAGTTGAGGAAACTGAGTTAAGTTATTTACCCAGACCTGAACACAGGTCTTTGTGACTCCAGAGCTGTGTAGGATTAGGGTTACAAAACAAATTTTCTGATTTTGAAGGAGGATTTTAAAGGTGGTGGAGGCAAAGAAAGACCAAACACACACACACACACACACACACACACACACACACACACACACAATCTAATGGCATATCTAAGATTGTCTCTTTGATAAATGGGGAGCAACTGACTAAATTTGTAGTAAATGAATGCAATGAAATATTATTTACTGCAATAAATTATGCAAAGTATTTTCAGGGAATCCTGGGTTGCGAAAAATAAAAATACTTTATACAAGGATGACATTGTAAAAAAAATAACTTTGAAGGATTGGGGGACTAATCAATGCAATACAAACTATGTTGCTAAAGAACCTATGATGAAGCATGTTATCTACCTTCTGACAGAAAAGTAATGATAGATACAAAATGTAGAGGCATACATTTGGAGAAGTAGTCACTATATGGTTGATTCTGTTTGATTATATGTATTTGTTACAAGGATTTTTCCCTTCTTATGTCTTTCTTTTAATGGGCGAATGTTAGTAAATGATGCCAAAAAAAAAGGAGGGAAGGGTCATTATCGCCTTTTATAAAATCTCACAAAAGTAAATTAAGAAGAAAACACAGATACACAGGATAGTTTGAATATAATGTGTGGAATTTATTAGATACTTTGTAAAACAAAAAAACGGGAGGTAGGGAGCAGAGATTCAGAGATTCATATAGAATCTTCTTTTATGTTCTATGTATATAGACATGCAGGTGTGTCTGTCTGTCTCTGTCTGTCTGTCCATCTGTTGAAGCTTGGTGACAAAGTGAAGAGAGTGTCAGTCCTGGAGTCAGGAAGACTCCCCTTCCCGAGTTCAAATTTGGTCTCAGACACTTAATAGCTATGCAACCCTGAATAGATTACTTAATCTAGTTCACTTCAGTTTCCTCATCTGTAAAATGAATTGGAAAAGGAAATGGCAAACCACTCCAGTATCTTTGTCAAGAATACCCCAAATGAGGACACAAAGAGTCTGACACAACTTAAAATAACTGAACTACAAACAAGTACTTAATAAATCATTCATTCGTTCATTATCAAATCATAGTTTTCTGACTGTTCATTTAACAAGTACTTATTAAATATTCACTATGTAGAGAAGGTGATAGTAATCCCTGGGAAGGTCCGTGGATAATTAACACCCTGGCATTGCCTCATGGATTTATATCCCAATTGTCTTCTTTTTTTAATCCCTACAAGTGACGCACAGGTCACGTTAACATCTTCTAGCTTTATTATCTTCTTAGTAGAAATATTAGGATATTAAAAACCTACATACAACTTGGTCTGTGGAGACATAAAGCAGCAATGGATTTACCACAGGGAGTGATAACAACATGAATGTATCCAATAAAGCCAGTCATTGCCATCATAATTCTTTGTCATCACCACAATACTTTATTGTAATTATTCATCATCATATTAATTTACCTTCAGCATCACCATAAAGCAGTGAGTGGCACAGGGCTAGACTCTAGACAAAAAAAAAGCAGCCAAAATACAGGCTTCTGTCCTAAATGTCATGGAGCTGACAATAAGTAGAGATGATTATAGAGGTCATGCCTACACCTATCAGAGAGCAGGGCTAGACGACTTCTAAGGTCCCATTCAGGACAGCGAGATAGTACAGTGTGTAGAACACTGACTCTGGAGTTAGGGAGGTTCGTCTTTTTTAGTTCAAATATGGCACCAGACACTTACCAGCTGTATGACCCTGGTAAGTTGCTTTACTCTGTTTACCTCAGTTTCCTCATCTGTAAAATAATCTTGAGAAGGAAATGACAAACCATTTCAGTATCCTTACCAAGAAAATTCCAAAGGGAATCACAAAGATTCAGGCTATAGAATACTCTGACCAGATCTATTCAAAGACAAACTTCCTGACAAGGACACATGATTAGAAACACGTAGGCAGTAAAATAAAAACCCAAGAAATGAATAGAATGGAGTTGCCTGACTCATTTCTAAGCCCCCAGCATTTTCCCAACTCTTTGAAGCTTAGATGCTCATAGTACTTCATTAGGATTCAGATTTGGCCTTTATTACCTTTTACAAGTAGAGAAATGTTAGGACCTTAGTATTTAGAACTTTGACACTAAAAATGATTGGCCTTTGGAGGGGTATTAAAGGAGTTTTGCAACATTCTTAAGGTAAATTAGTTTATACTCTGCCATCTGTCAAATTTTGGGCCCAACTCGTCCATGGCATAGTGTCTTTCTGTGATGTGCATACTGATGAACAAACTCCAAAGATTGTCTATCCAAATACATATTGAAGTCTGGGCAATAGACATTCTCCATCCACTTGGTCTTTCCTGTGTGGATATTCAGGTGAAATCCTTTGAAATGGTTGCAAATCTTTTCTAGGAAACTATAGTGTTCTGGATTTGAGGTGACCAACATGATGTCAACCATAGAAAGAAGCAACTGGAGAACTTCACTATCTATAGAGAATCCATCTTCCATTCAGAGTGCTCTGGATTTCCTCCATTACAGTAGCAAACACTCTGACAAACACATCAACTTGCTTTATGCCTTTCCTGATGTTTATGATCATGAGGGCTGTGATCAATTTTATTTCTGTTAAATCTTTCAAGGAATCAAAATTTTTATTGCATGAATGGGCGACACTTTTGGAATAGAGTATTTATGATCTTATTTTGCTCTACCAAATCAAATACTTTTTTAGAATTATCAAAGAGTAAGCACAAATGGATCCTTTGTTTTCTATATTTTCCAATCAATTACAAAATGGTAAAGATGCAGCCTGTTATAGAATGGGTAAAGATAACTATCATTGTAAGAGTAAAGGTGTAGGTCCATTGTATCACTTGTAAAAGTCTGCCTGTTTCCTACTAATACCCCCATTGAGGAAACTCCTAATATGTGTGTAAATAATTCTCATGAACACTTTTGTCTAGCTGGGACAGTCAATATATGGACCTGTGGTTCTTGATGTTCTGTTGGTTGCCTTTATTGGAACTGAGGTCTCAGATTTATTCCATCTCCACTATTGCACTATATCTCTCCTTTCTTTTTCTATATCACTTTCTTATTAACTTTATTGAAGTCTGGTTTCTGACCTCCTCTTTCAACTGAAACTGCTTTGTCCAGGCACTGATGACCTCCTCATTGCCAAATCTATTGTCCATTTTTCATCCCCATACTTTTTTACTTCTCTATACCCTTGGACACTGTTAATCAACTTCTTCTCTTTGGTACTCTTGGTATAGGGTATTCAGGAAAGACTATTACCTCTAGTATGAGCTGACTGAAGTACTCTTTCCACCTATTGCTGATGCCTTTTTTATCTTTTATGAGAGTGTCACTGTCAGAGGATAACAAGGGAGTGGTGGTGGGTTTTGATGATCCATAGACAGTCTTGAGGGCACTGAAAAATTGTAGTTTTTCATATCATCAAACCTCTGGATTTCTTCTGCCTTTTTTTCCCACCATCGGTCTTGCAACTTCCTGATCTCACGCTGCGCCGTGGCTTGGAGAGACTTGAATCTGTCCTTTTTAGGAGCAGAGTTTGGGTTATTTTGCCACTCCATAAAGGCTTTGTTCTTCTTGCTCAATAGGTCTTCAATAGCAGTGTTGTTCTCATCGAACCAGTCCTGGTGGTTTTATTCTTTTGGGCCTAGGACTGCCTTTGATGTTTCCTTCACTGTGTCTCTGAACTGGTTCCATTTCTCGGTTGAACTTCCAGTGAGTGGTCCCTTGGCAGACGGATTGTTGTCCAGGCAGGACTGGAATGTTTACAAATAACATGGATCTCTAAGACGACTCACGTTGTAGAATGCGCGAACTGTCTGGGTGCGTTTTGGATGGCGAGGTGCAATGCTCATTTGAAGAGTGGCTCTAACCAATTGGTGGTCTGTCCAGCATTCAGCTCCTCTCATGGCTCTGGTGATCTTTACATCCTGGATGTCTCGCTGGTGTACAATGATGTAGTCAATGAGATGCCACTGTTTTGATCTTGGGTGCATCCACGTTGTTTTATATTTGTTCACCATTCTGAACACAGTGTTCATGATGGTGAGTTCGAACTCTGAGCATTTGCTGAGTAGCAGTAGGCCGTTGTTGTTCATTTTGCCCACGCCGTGTTTGCCGAGCACTCCTTTCCATCTTTCATGGTCCTGGCCAATGTTGAAGTCTCCCAGTAGTATCAGCTTGTCATTTGTGGGCACTGAGTGCAGGACGGCACTCAGGTCAGAGTAGAACTGCTCGATGGTCTCCTCTGTGCTGGTCAGTGTAGGGGCATATGCGCTGATGATTGTGGCATACCGGTCTTTGCTGAGAGGCAAACGGATCTTCATAGCCTCTTGCTGATACCCACAGGCAAGTCTGGCAGCTGTTTGAACAAACTGGTCTTGATGGCCAGGCCAACACCGTGGATTCTGTCTTCATTTGTGGCTCTACCTTTCCAGAAGAAGGTGTATCCAGTGGTGGGTTCGCTGAGTGATCCCTCTTCTGGTAAGCTTGTTTCGCTTAAGGCTGCGATGTCGATGTTATATCGTGCCAGTTATTTACCGATTAGAGCTGTTCTTCTCTCAGGTCTTGGGGTATTCTCTCTATCAAGTAATGTTCTGATGTTCCATGCTCCTAGTAGGAGTTTCTTTGTATTTTTTCTTTGATTTTGACCACTTAAAGGGGATGACCCGCCAGCCACAGTGTGCTGACCGGGTGTTTGTAGGGCAGGCAATGTTTGGGACACCTTTTCTAGTCCCCTCCCTTGATTAGGGTGAGCAGTGCTGTCCTAGAGAGGCCTGCTCAGTCGCCCAGGATGCTGCCGAACGTCCCTGCTGCCCACAGGGCCAAGCGACCACTGGTCCGTGGGCCGCCTACGTGCAGGATCGTGACTACAACTGCCAGTGGTCACCTCCACCTGTTGCGTCACCACTCCCCCATCGCCGCAGGTCTTGAAGAGGGTAGACGGGGTTAGGATAGATGAGTGTGCACAAAGATACTTGTGCGTGAAAGAGATTTAAGTGGAAAAGCCGATGCACAGAGACAGTCCCACTCTCTCTGCATTGGAAGCCTGGGTCCAGTGGCACGAAAAGTCGTTACACCTGGAGACTTTCTCAGCTGCATTGGATGGCCGTGTTGTCCTTTGTGCTCCAACACGCCCTAAGCACTCCACAGTGCTTTGCTGTGTAGCCCTCTCAGCCGTTGAACCTTCTTATTGGTTTCTTCTGTCTGTTCAGCCGAGGCAGTCTTCACATGCTGGGTGAGCAAAGCCCTGGTTCACCGGGGGTCGATGACCCAATGGCTACCCTCACAAGGATTGGCTGGCCTGTTTTTTTAATATTTATTTATATAAATATTATAAATTATATATATATTATAAATATATATAAAATATATATATATATTATAAATATATATAAAATATATATATATATTTGTTATAACCTGAATAGGTTATAATATAAAGATATCACCAAGGAAATGTATTCTAGGAAAAGAAAATAAATTTATGACAAGGTGTAAATGTGCCTCAGGATATTAGGAGAAAGAAAAGAATGCATCCAGAATATTAGCTCTGTAACCATGGGGAAGTCACTTAACCCCAATTGCCTGGCCCTCACTGTTCTTCTGCCTTGGAAGCCATACTTAATATAGATTCCAAGACAAAAGGTAAGGGCTTAAAAAAATTTAACCTGCTCATCATTTTTTTTATGGTGGAGTAGTAATCTATCACAATCATATACCTCAATTTATTCAGCCATCCCCTTGATTTCCACTTCCTTGCCAGCACAAAGAGAGCTGCTAGAAGTATATTAGAGCATATAGTTTCATTTTCTTTTTCTCTAATCAATTGCTTTAGGAAACCAACCTAATACCTAGCCATTCTTGGAGGTGAGGGTCAAGGGAGGGTCTGTGGGATGTTGATTGGTAGAGGAAGAGACTAAATAAGAGTTAAGATAAAGAGCACCGAAGAATGAGCTGCTTTTGGACTTGATAGTTCCCAACGTATAGCATGTTTCTTCTTGTGCAGTCAGCAATGGAGTCCACCAAAGTTTTTATTACATCTAAGGCAACTGGTCTCGGATTCTCTTTTGATATCTCCTCCCTTTTTGTGTACTCTAGTATAGCAAACATTCCTTCAGAATACAAGAAAAATCAGCTCATCTTTCTTCAGAGACAGTACTCATTATAATTGTACAGACAGCAAATAAATAAGATTTATGGGGTAATGATGCTTTAGTTTACCAAGTAGTGAGGAGGCAGAGAAGGGGAGGAAATAAAGAAAGAGGATGGATTCCTCTGGTCCCAAAGCAACAGCAAATCTGTACAGGCAGATAACTCCTTAAGTGATTCAATGAACAGGCGAGTCTCCATCTGATCATAATTGTATTTAATTCAGTGAAGCAACATCTTTCTTTGCAATTACCTGTATGTTGACATTAAGTGCCAGTCCTCAAACCCCCCAAGGCCCTAGACCCTCTATAGGATAAAAAATTACTGGTGCTTTTTCTGCATTCCATGATCTTTCAGACCCTCCTTCCAGCTGAGAAAATCTATACTTGCCATCAGTCTCCTTGCTGATAAGAGAATACTTCTGTCACTAGAGGTCTTTTAAGAGAGTCTAAATCTGTGATGGCGAGCCTATGGCATACATGCCAAAGAGGGATGTAAAACTCTCTGTAGGCATGCACACTGTCATCTGCCAGAGTTCGTTACTGGAAAACCAGAGGGACTCAGGGCTGAGCTGCTCCCCTCGTGTCCCTCTCCATGCACCTGAGGACATTCCTTACTTCATCCTCCTCTCTGACCAGCAGTCCAATGGGAGCTCTTTCTCCCTTCCCTGCCTGGAGTTGGGAGTGGGATGGCCCTCAGTCTCTGGGGAGGGCAGGGCATGGCACACAGTCTCTAAAAGGTTTGCCATTACTGGTCTAGATAGTCAGGAATATCATAAAAGAGATTCCTAGGACAATTGGGTAGCTTAATAGATAAAGATCTAAATCAGGAGATGGGGGGTCCTGAGTTCAAATTTGAACTTACATACTTCCTAGCTATGTGACCCTGGGAAAGTCATTTAACCCCTACTGCTTAGTCCTTACCACTCTTCTGCCTTGGAACCAATACTTGGTATTGAATTCAAGACATCGGATAAGGGTTTAGAGAAAGGATTCCTTGGAAGTCATTTCCAATGCTGATTCTGTATCTTTATACCTATAAGAAATAGAAAGAAATGCCCATAATTATAGAAATTAGGACTGTCAGAAAGACCTTTCCACACATGGACAAAAAAAATTTAAGAATCACACACACACACAGAAAGAGAGAGAGAGAGAGAGACAGAGAGAGAGAGAGAGAGAGAGAGAGAGAAACAGAGAGAGAGAGAGAGAGAGAGAGAGAGAGAACCAGGTGGCATGGGTATAACCTGGATTTTTTTTGCCACATGCCCAGACATGTGAAGGGTTAGATGTTTATTTGATGAAGGACAACATTGATAACTTAAGGAATGCCAGGCAACCATCTCATGTACAAACAAATGCTAGACAGGGCAGGACTAAACAAACTGGGTCAAACCTACATGAAGATACACATACTCTAGAAGATTCTTGAGAATTAAAGGTTAACTCCTCTAGGTTAACCTTTATTGGTTGGCTATGCTTGAAATTCACTGAGAGAGGAATGGTAGTGGTTAGGGAAATTGTGCACCTTGGAACTGGGTGAGTAAAGCTTTTTATTTTATCATCATGTATGATGTGCTGTGTGTGAATATGTGCATGTATATAAGCAGAATACTAGAATGGGAGCTGGGAGACCTTTGGTTAAATCCTAGGTCCACCACTGACTACCTATAATATTTGGTTATAATCTCTTCACCTCAATGAGCTCAATTACCTCATCTATAAAAATGGGAGTGAGAAAGCATGTACTTAACTTCAGAAAATGAATCACTGCCCAGTAATTTAATACAAAAACTAAAGAACCTAATGGGAGTAAGTATTACTTCTGGTTTATCATTGGTAAGCCATTGTCTAGATGTGTAATACATAAAGGTCATTGAAATATTTTTTAAGAGAATCAGATATAGATTGGATTGGATCACCATTGAGATACCTTCCAATCCAGGGAGTCTATGATTCTATATTTGTACTAGTAACCTCAAAAGGCTGTTATTTTTAAAAAAGAATATGTACTTTGTACCTTAAACAGAACTATTATCGTACCAGCTGTTGGTGTCCTAGTGTCTTGGAGGAATCACCAATCTCAGGTAGCGAGGTTGCTTCACATTTGTCACACTCTTCCAGTCTGAAGTCATTATCCTATCCATGATGTGAGAATTTGAGATGAAAAGTATCAGAGCACTTGAGATAGATTTGATTCAATTCAATGAACTTGCTAAGCACCCAGCATACTCCTTTTGGAGGAAGTTAAACAACACCTTGAAACCTAGAACACTTAAGCAAGATCATCAATAGCAGGGTCAGTACCAAGACTTTGTTCAGGAGAGCACACAAAGGGCAAAGTTCCTGGACTTAGGGAGCTCATGGTATAACTGGACAAATGGATCTGTCAAACCCAGAATAACCAAAGGAAATCGGCAAATCTGGCTATAACATTTAGTTATAATCACACCATGAGCTTAGTTAGCTCATTTATAAAATGGGGGGGGGGTGCGGTAAGGAAGTATTTCTTCCTTTAGAAACTTCAGAAAGTGAATCACCTACCAGAAGAGCATTACATCTGGTTTATCATTAATAAATCATTCCCAAGATGTGGATTACATAAAGGTAGTTGAAATATATAAACAAGGAAGACTCCTTGGACAGAGGAGTTTGTAAGAAATGGGATAAATGAGTTAGTTCTCAACATCCAAAACAAGCTTATATGTATGTTTCAATCATCTTCCATATTAGGGTATAAGCACTTACAGAAACAGAACTTTCTAGAGACTCCTTTCTTCTTGAGCAGAACCGGGAGAACATTGTACACAGAGACTGTAACTCTGTGGGATGATCAAATGTAATTGACTTTGCTACCAGTAGCAATGCAAAGATCCAGGACAATCCTAAGAGACTTATGATAAAGAACACTATTCATATCCAGAGGAAGAACTGTGGGAGTAGAAACACAGAAGGAAAATATTTGATTTATCATTTGTATATATGGGTATATGATTTGGGGTTTAGCTTTTAAAAGATTATTATAAAAATGAATAATATGGAAATAGGTATTGAGTGATAATACATGTGTAACCCAGTAGAATTTCTTGGAGGCTCTGGGAGTGGGAAGGGAAGAGAGGAGGGAAAAATCATGAATCATGTTGTCATAGAAAAATACTTAAATAAATAAATGGTTTCATCTCCTTAAATTCTGATTGACCAAACCAAGTCTTCCTGAGTGAGGGAAAGGTAGACAAGAACGAATGCACAAACTTGTTAAATCCTGGTTTCTCCCTGCTCTCGAGTACACATTCTCCACTCTAGTTCAGTCTCCTCATTGTGTCACAAAAATGGATTCCTTTGTGTTATTATTTGTTCAATCATGTCCACCTCTTTGTGACCCCATGCGTCATAGCTATTCATGGAGTTTTCTTGATATGTAGATTAAAAATTAATATCCAAAATACTCAAAGTATTATATTTAATAAGATTTATTAAATAATAACTTGAAGCAAAAAAGGAAATTGAAAGGCTAGAGAAACAGAGAGAGCTCACCCTGCCAGGCCTGCAGGAAAAATATCCAACTATACACACACGTAACAAGCATAAACGTAAAGACGAAAAGGAAAGGGATTCTGGGAGATGAAGTCCAAGGGTAGAAGATTTTCTAATTACACATTGGCAAGGATACTGGAGAGGTTTGCCATTTCCTTCTCTAGTGGATCCTTTTGACATGCAATCACAGTTAAGTGGCTTGCCCAGGGTTACATAGATAATAAGTGTCTGAGGCCAGATTTGAATTCAGGAAGATGAATCTTCCTTACTGCAACCTTATATCTTTATCCATTGCTCCACCTAGTATATCTTAATGAACCCTGAGCTTAAAGTTAGAAAACCTGAGCTCAAATATAGGAGAGACTTTAAACATAAATTTATACACAGTGTAATATTAAATATAGTGTTATATTAATAAAAATATTAAATGCAGTATAAATTTATTCAATGTGTTTCCCATCTTTAAGATTTAGTTTATTCCTTTATAAATTTAGGAAATTGAACTAGATGAATTTTAAGGTCCCTACCAGATCTAAATCTAAGACCTTTCCTCCCCCAACATCACCCAGGTTGTTTGAAATACCCTCTTTTCTCTCCTTCTTATTTATCCAAATTCTAGCCATCTTTTCAGTACTAACTCAAGTCTATCCTTTTTTTTTTTGTCAGCTTTCGTGATACTTTCCCAAACTGTTCCACCCTCATGGAACTCATCTCTGAAATCCCATAGCACTTAAAGGCTGTGCCACACAATTTATCCCTTAATTATACACAACATAAAATTGTCTCCTGTTGTTTTGTTATTTTAATTTTCCCCATTAAATACTCACCTTGCGCCTCTCTCAGCCAGAGTGTATAGATGGTTCTTGATAACTACTTATTTAGGGATAGAGACTAGATTTGTCATTTCAGTGGTATAGGGTAAGAAAAGCTCATCTACTAACTTAGACAGGCAACTTCTTGGCAATTCATATTCAAAGAAAATTGCCTAGAACACTAAAATGTTCAGTGATATGCCCAGAGTCTACTTGGGGCTGAAACTAGGAGACAAAGGGGAAATAATTCAAACTCCTCTTCTCTTTGTGGAAGGGGCAGGTTTATGGGAGAAATGAGCTATATGAGTCTCACAGTTCTTGTGTTCCATGTCTGCAACTTGGACCCAGATTTCCTCACTCTGATATACCTGTCAGAGGCAGGACTTGAACTCAGGTCTTCGAGACTTCTTGGCTAACTTTCTGTTCACTGCCCATGCTACTTCTCAATTACTACATATTTATGACGAATAACAAAAACTCTTACTGACTTAGTGCTTTATGGTTATGAAATGTTTTCACATATATCTATCTCATTTGATCTTCAAAACAACCATGAAATGTAGGCGGTGAGAGATTATTGTCTCTGCTCTATAGAAGAAGAGACCAAGATTATTTGAAACAGTCAGTCTGAGATCAAGGAGATGCAGACAATAAGTGGCTGAAATGGAATTAGCTTTTAAGACTTTCACAACTTGACCCATTCCTTCCTTTCCAATCTTCTTACACCTTAATTCCTTCCATTCACTCTCCCATCTAATTCCTCTTATCTTGCTGTCCCTCTTATATGATGTTTTTAAAGTAACCCTTATTTTTATTTTAAATTAATTTAGTTTTATTATTTTAATAACCCTTACCTTCTGTCTTAGTAGGAATTCTAAGACAGAAGTGTGGCAAGGGCTAAGCAATTGGGAATAAATGACCAGTTACATAGGTAGGAAGTATCTGAGACCAGATTTGAACCCAGGTACTCCCAACTCCAAGCCTGGTGCTCCATCCACTGAGCTACCTAGCTGCCCCTTCAAACATGACTCTTCAGGAGAAATTCCCTCTTTCACAGGTGCCTTCCTTCTGAGATTTCCTTCCATTTACATTGTCTATATCTTATAAGTATCTAAATGTTTACATATAGTCTCACCCATTATGATGTAAGGTCTTTGAGGTCAGGGATCACATTTTTACCTGCAATGCTATCCACAATACTTAGCATAATTCTTGGCACATGGCAAATGTTTCCCAAATGCTTGACTGATCACTTGTTGATGTGTCACTTGACTTCAAATGCAGGGTTCTTTTCACTATAGAATATTCCTTGATGGAGCAGCAACAAAGGAATGGTTGTAAAGAGACGAGGTGAAAGATATTGGGCTATTGGAGAATGGAATTGGCCAGGAACATAGTGATCAGTAGTAATAATAATAATATCTCATTTTATGCTCACAACAACCCCAGAGATAGGTACTATTATTATTCCCATTTTATAGATAAAGAAATTGAGGCAAAACAAGATTAAGCATTTCACCTAACAGTAAATGTCTGATGGCATGTGTGAAACTCAAGTCTTTCAGACTTTAAGTCTAGAGCTCTGTCCATTCTATCACTTCCTTGCCTCTCTACTGTTCAGGTGCTGGCCACTGGGGTTGTGGATCTTCCAAATCTTTGCTTTCTTCCCACCACTTCCTCTCTTTCCATGTATCTTTAGTCACGTTCCTCATCCTCAGCTTTTCTACTTAGGGCTGGGACTAGGAAACAAAGGGGAAATAATTCAAACTCCTCTTTGTGGAAGGGGCAAGTTTGTGGGAGAAGTGATTTGTATGAGTCCCATAGCTTAAGTTCCATGCCTGAGATTTCCTCACAGGCGCCATGTTGTCTGTGCTGCCTTTCGTGTGAAGTTGAAAACCCTCCTGTAGGACATGGGGCATTCTACATTACTGATGATTGCCTAAATATGCTTTCAACTCATGTCTGGTCCTTCCTGGGAAACAGGTGGATTAATTTCCAAGGCAGATGGAGAAATGGGTAATATTTTCTAACTTGACATTAGGCAAGACACATGAACTTGGGATCTTAGTTTCCTCATCAGCAAAATTAAGTGGTTGACCTGGATGATTTCCAAAGTCCCTTCCAACATCTGCCTTCCAGGAGTCTCTCGTTCAACAACATGACTCTCTTCCTGCCCTCCCTCTCCCTACAATGTTTTTTTTTCCTTGGGGGGGGTATTTAATTAGTTAATTTAGAATATTTTTCCATGGTTACAAGAATCATGTTCCTTCCCTCCCCTCTTCCCACCCCCCCACCCCCACAGCCGACCCACAATTCCACTGTGCTTTACATGTATCATTGATCAAGACCTATTTCCATATTATTGATATTCCTACAATGTGCTTTTTTCTAAGTGTTAGCATATTGACCCTCCCTTCTCCGGAAGCTTTAAAGATATCTCCCCAACTCCTCCCCACTCTAAATTCTTCAATCTCAAAGGATGCAAGTTATTTCGCCTTTCTATACCTCACTTTCCTCATCTGTAAAATGAGACAGTTGGACTAGAAAGTCTCCGAGGGTCCTTCCAACCCTAAATCCATGGCTCTGTGCTTCTTTTAAATATTCAACTATTTACTGTTTTCACTTTGACTCCCATATGAGGGAGGGCTTCTGTCGGAAGCTACACCAAAACATGGTGTGAATAATCTTCCAGGATCATTGGATATTTTAAATAAAAGTGGAGGCAGAAAAGTTGGTGCTAGAGCAATTATATTTTTAATAGATCAGGAAACAGGAACAGAGAAGAACGATGGGAGAAAGCATCCGGGCGCAGTGCCTGGGGATTCCAAGAAGCCAGCCAAGAGATGTAGATACATGTTAGTGGTAATGACTAGACGCTCCCAACAAATGTGATCCTTGTCAGGGATTCCGTGCCACACTAATAGCAGGTAGAGATTAAGGAAGCCGCCACCTCGACGCTGCCTTCAGGAACACAACAGCATTGAAGAGCAGGCGAGCTGGGACCTGGGCCAGGTGAGTGGCTGGCTGGCTGGCTGGCTGGCTGGCTGGCTGGGAGAAGGGGCCCTTGAGTCTTGGGGATGGGGAGCTCTCTGTTTTTCCTGAAGGAGTGAGGGGTGAGCTCACTTCTGCTTGGATTTCTGGCACTGCTGGGCAGGTGGACACTTCTGCTGGCAGGGAGGGGGGGCACACTTGGGGGCACACTTGGGAGGAGGTTGGCAGGGCTGCTTGGTCTGCTGCTGTGGGGGGCAGCACTGCTGCTGTGGGGGGCAGCACTGCTGCTTTGGGGGGCAACACTGTTGCTGCTGCTGCTGAGACATTCTGGGAGAGTCCTGGAACTGTAGGAACAAGACAGAAAGAGACTTGAAGGAAGCTGGGATAATTAGGGCCCCTGAGGGTCAGACAAAACTCATAACTGCTTCCTAAGCAAAGACATAGGCAGAGGATTTGAGATCTCGGAAAGACTTTCTTTTCTTTTTTTTTTAAACCCTTACTTTCTGTCTTAGAATCAATAAAGGCAGAAGAGTGGTAAGGGCTAGGCAATGAGAATTAAGTGACTTGCCCAGAGTCACACAGATAGCAAGTGTCTGAGGTCAAATTTGAACCCAGGACCTCTGGGCCTGGCTCTCAATCCACTGAGCCACCCAGCTGCCCCCATTGGTAAGACTTCCAAGTGCAGTTAAGGCTGATGTCCTCATTTTCCTGATGAGAAGATGGAGTGCCAAAATGGCAATGGATTTGCCTGAGGTTGCATAGCCAGTATCTGTCCACCCTAAGAGCAGAGCCCTGATTGCCTGACTTTCAATTCTGTGACTTCTCTAGCAAACAACATAGTTTTAGTGAAGGGATTCTTAGATTTGAGGCATGTCATGGATCCCTTGGGTAGTCTCATGAAGCCCATGAGCCACTTTTCAAAACAATATTTTTCAATAAATAAAATAAAATACAAATTGCAAAGGAAACAAAGCATATTGAAGAAAGGCAACACAAACACACAAAAAAGTTTTTTGTCTTGTTTTTTAAGTTCATGAACTGGAGGCTGCCAGATATCTTAGTAGAGTACAAGCCAGACCTAGAGATGGGAGGTTCTGGGTTCAAATCTGGTTTCAGATATTTCCTAGCTCTGTGACCTTGGACAAGTCACTTAAACCCCCATTGCCTAGCCCTGACCATTCAACTGCTTTAGAACCAACACATACACATCCCGTCTCTGGGCCTGGTTCTCAATCCACTGAGCTACCCAGCTGTCCCTTTACAATATCTTCTATAATATCTCCTGTGCAGTAGTTTGATTTCCTATCCTTGGCCCTCTCAGAGATCATCTATTCCAGTTTCCTAACCTACCTCCTAGCCTGCTGTTCTCTGAGTCCTGGGCTGAAAGTTGACCTCCAGAACACTAGGTGCTGGTTAAATCCCCACACTTTGTAAGAAACAACCCTTCTCCGCTCCCAAGCTCTTTGAGAGACCTAGACATGGGTAAGCAAGTAATAATAGTTCTTGTAGACTTCGTCTTCTCATCTCAACCCATTTGTAGCCAGAGAAATTTCCAGGCACAAATTTGGCTAGAAGCAAAGCCCCTGAAAATGCTGATGGATGGAGATGGGTATCCATTCAGATGGAGAAGAAATTATAGCCTTTAGTTCTAAAGGAGAGACAGAGATGAACCCAAAGGCAAAGCCAACCTTCTTTGATTCCAAATCAAATCATACCTGGTATGGAATCACAACCCTGTGATTCCATACCCAGGTAGGTCCCAGTTAGCATGAGCTAGAAATCCAAAGAAAGTAGAAGGGAGGAGAGTCAGTGAGCAATTTCTGCTCCCTGAAATATGGCATTCTCAGACTTACCCAAGTTCGCCAACAAGATGGAGCAGGAGAAGTTAAAGGAGTTGGGAAGCTCCAAGGTCACTCTTCTTTTATAGGGTCCCTGAGCCCTGCCCAAGGCAATGAGGTGGCTCAGAATTGGAGTGTCCTAATTAATTCCCAGTCACAATAGTATCCACTGGTCCTTCCTCAAATTTCAGGCTTTACTCATCCCCTCAGGGCTGGCAGCCTCCCTCTTGCATTATTTCCTTCGCCCAGCTTCAGGATGGCAGCGCCCTGGCCCCCACCTCCCTGGCAGTTTACAAGGCCTGTGTTCCTTGGATTTCTAAACCCACCCATGGCTTTTGACTTAGAGGCTTGGCATCTGGGATGGTCCAAGTATCCTGGGCAATAATGAATCACAGGGTGGGGGGTGGCTTTTTTTAAGGGGATTTAGGTGAGTTTCTATGGGAGTTGGGATGTTTCGGTGCTGCGTCAAAAGTAGGGGTGGCAGGACTTTAAAGGGGGACAGGAACAATTCTCCAATCTATGGTTGGCAATCAACTAAATGCCTATTAAACCCAGAAATTCTCTCATTTTTATTCCAAATGAGTCCCATGCTAATTACCCAACTTAGACTTTCAAGGATAGCCAAATCCAAACCATTTGTGGCCTTTAGACAAAGTTATTGAAGAGGCTGAACCTTAGCTGGTGCTTTCTGGTTACTATTATGAAAACCATTAAGCTTTTTTTTTTTTTAACCCTTACCTTCCATCTTAGAATCAATACTGGGTAAGGCAGAAGAGTGGTAAAGGCTAGGCAATGGGGGTTAAGTGACTTGTCCAAGGTCACACAGCTAGGAAGTGTCTGAGGTCAGATTTGAACCCAGGACCTCCCATTTCTGGGCCTGATTCTCAATCCACTGAGCCACCCAGCTACCCCCTACCATTAAGTTTTATGACCTAGAGCTGGCCAATTACCAAGGAAGGTGTTTATCTCTATCTCCCTCTCTAAAGTAGCCTAGACTTTTTGGTTCCCAGGGAGGTGATTACCATAAAGGTGGAGAGCCTGTGGGCAATGAAGCATTGCATTGCAGTGAGCTCATAATGGGGAAATACCTGATTAGGTCCTAAGTTTAGGGAATCAAGCTCTTCCATAGGATGATAGGAAGGAGGCCTTTGGTG
Organism: Monodelphis domestica; assembly: GCF_027887165.1. Taxonomy (NCBI): domain Eukaryota; kingdom Metazoa; phylum Chordata; class Mammalia; order Didelphimorphia; family Didelphidae; genus Monodelphis; species Monodelphis domestica. The sequence goes on from NC_077228.1 coordinate 174,517,423, forward strand.
TTATCTAGTCCAAACCCTTCATTTTGCAGATGAGGGAGTAGACTGAAGCCCAGAGAAGAGAAGCAACTTTTCCAAACACACACAGCAATTAAGTGGAAGAGTCAAGAATGGAAATAGATTACCTGATTACAAATCCATTAAACCTTGCTGCCATGATGCCCTATGCCCCTCTATACTTCTGCCTAAGTTTCTCCTTGAGGGTGAACTCTCTATGAAGGGGTCTGATACCAACAGACCTATGAAGGGGCCTGTTTGAGCAACAATTGCCTGGGAATAAGAAGAAATGGGATGGAAGAGGAGTGCCATGGGAAAGAAACATAAACAGATAAATGAGAAAAGCTTGGATACTTATGAAGAAATAAGGAGTAGGATGGAATATATAACCAGGCTTATCAAACTCTAAAGGTCATGGGGTAATTGAATATGATTAAACCCATTAATGCAAAGATAGAGAGTTTCTCCCTTCCTCTCTCTTTAATTGTTGTTGTTCACTTGTTTCAGTCATGTCCAACTCTTCATGACACCATTTGGGGTTTTTTTTGCAAAGATACTGGAGTGGTTTGCCATTTCCTTTTCCAGGTCATTTGACAGATGAGGAAACTGAGGCAAAAAGGGATAAGGTAAAGAAGTCATACTCAACACTAGAGTGGTGAATATCTAGTAGCTTTCATTGCTTCAGGAAACAATACAGATACAAAATAGAAATAAGTTCAAGGATAATTATAGAAAAGATTCACAATGGGTTACATTACAGAAAAGTCACAAGACAATATAATATGGCAGTATTGGTCTAGAAATAGGAAACCAGAATTCTAGTCCTAACCCTGCCATTCTGTGTGACTTTTGGGGACTCATCTTACTTCTCTGACTCTCAGTCTGAACTGTGCAAGAGCTTTTAACTTAGAGTTTATGAAAACTTAGAGTTTTCTTTCTTTTAAAGAATTTGGTAACTGCATTTTTCTACATGCTCTGTGCTTTATTTAATACATTTTAAAACTTCATTCTGAGAAAGGGTACATCACTTTCACCAACCTACCCAATTGTCAAGAACATAGAAAAGAGCCCCTGATGTGTACATCTCCTTTAGCTCCACACTGTATAAATGGCGACTCTGCCTCATGTATCCTCTTTCCTCCACCATTTCCTACAAAAGTAATTGTTTCAGTGGTTGTTTGGTACTGATTCAGACCACATTAAGACCAAGCTTTGGCAACTGATTGGATATGGTGAGTGAGGGAGCATGAAAAAGTTGAAGACAAGGCTAAGTTGCAAAACCTAGAATGATGAGTGTCCTCCACAGATATAGGGAAAGTCAGAAAAAGAATCTCTATCGGAGTGAGCCCTCAGCTGGCCTAGGAATCAAAAAGGCCCAGTTATTTATCAGCAGAAAAAAAAAATCTCATTGGTGAGGCTTTGAGTACATAGCTCTATGAAGAGCAGAATTCTCATTCTTTTATGTTCATGGGTTTCCCAAATGTTGTCTGTCAGTACACTTCTTTTCTCAGACTCAGTTCTTTGATTATCTAGGTCTTTGCCTGTTTCTGATGGAATGTATTTATCGCCATCAGAACACATTCCAATTTTTTTTTCTTTGGTAGGAACTTTTATTTAGGAAATGAAGAGACACAGATCATCATTGCCATCAGTTTAAATGGCTAATGTTAGACTATGTCTGTGGGGTGATGCAGAATATTCAATGAGACTCTCATTTTGTCTCTTTCCAATATATAGAGTTGTCTGTCCCTTCAATTCAATTAAAAAATTGTAATTAAGCAACTACTATATCTTAGATGCTATGCTAAATGCTGGGAATGTTGTTGTTGCTATTGTTGTTCAGTCATTTCAATTATGTACAACTCTTCCTGTCCCCATTTGGGGGTTTTCTTGGCAAAGATATTAGAACAGTTTTCTATTTCCTTTTCCAGCTTATTTTACAGATGAGGAAACTAAACAAACAGAACTAAACTTGTCCAGGACCACATAGCTAATAAGTGTCTGAGGTCAGATTTGAACTCAGAGAGATGAGGCTTCCTGACTCCAAGTCCAGTGCTCTATCCAATGAACCACCTAATTGCTTCAAGATTGGTGTACAAGACCAAAAAAAAATAATTAACCCAAAATTTCAAAGTCCCTGCCTTCAAGGAGTTTATATCCCACTAGAGAGAAACAACCATATTCATAGGTGAATACTTTATATACATCTACATAGAGAGAGAAATATGCACACACATACAATACAAAGAAAATCTGGAGTGGAAGTTGGTTAACAACTGGAAGAATCATGAAAGGTTTTGAGTCATTCAGGAGATACCACTTAAAATAGAGCCTTGAAGTGAGTTCAGGGACTCCAGGCATTTGTTGTGGTCCTCAGGTGGGAGAGGACAGAGACTTCCAGAAATTAGGAATCTAAGCAGAAATTTGGGGGATTTAATATAGTGGTGGGGAGGGAAGAATAAAAATTGTCCATATTATTTTATTTTGAAAACACTGAGGCTCTATCATCTCTCCCTTCTCATACCTATACCCACCATTTCTAAAGCAAAGCTGTGGAACTGATTCTCCCTTGGCCACAATATCTTTTTCCTATTAGCCTGACTGTCCTGGATCCAGCTGTCTGAGAGAATAAAATGGAATTAAGCACTCAATAAACATGCAGAAGGCACATACCCTGCTTTACCCATGTTCTAGGTTCTGTGGCAAGGTAGAGAGACACCTAAAGCATAGTCCCTGCCCAGTCTAGTTTGGCAGATAAGTATACACCTATGAAAAACTAACGAAAAACATGGGTGAGTTCAGAGAAGGAAGAAAGAGATGAGTGTTGTCAAGAAAGGAGTCATGGAGAATGAAGAACTTCCCATGGATGTAGGATTTGATAAGAAAGAGATGAGAGGGAGGGCATTTATAGTGGGAGGCAGAATACTTCTGAGAACAATGTGTGCAATCTGTTTTGGAAAGAGTGAATAGACCAGCTTGACTAGAGACTTCATGGAGGGGAGTAGTGCATGATAAAACAGAAAAAGTAGGCTAGAGTCAATAGTGGACAATTTTAAATAACACATTAATGTGTTCTCTAGGCAACAGATAGCTGTTGAAGGATGAAGAGCAGGAAAATGACTTGATAAAAAGGATCCATTAGGAAGATTAATTGGGCAATGGCGTCTGATAGACTGAAGTCTTGGAAAGAGACTGGGATGTTTAGGCTGAAAGAGAAAACCCATATTCTATTGTTGAGTATTTGAATGTCTGTCATGTGGGAGAGAAAAGAGACTTATTCTACTTGTCCCTGGGAAATAAATTGAGGAGCAATGGATAAAAGTGTGAGGGAGGTCAATTTTGGCTCCAGATCAGGAAAGATGTCTTCAACAGAGGGCTTGAAAAGTAGTGCCTTTGAAAGAAGCCTGGATGACCACTTTTCATGGAAGTGTAGAGGAGATGCATACACAAGGACAGATTAGTTATATGATCTCTGAAGTCCCTTATAATTTCCAGATTCTACAACTCTGATCAGTGACCAGGGAGATAAACGAGAGATGATTTCTCCAACTTAGATTATAAGTAATAAGGCTATTTGCTAGACTACTGGCAGGAGGAAGAGAGAAGAAATAATTTGGAGTCAAGAAATACTGTGATGTAACAATTGATGAGTTGTGATTGATTGAATTTGGAAGGAGGAAGACAAAGATAATACATATGTTCAGATATTGGGTGATAGAAAAATAATACTGTTTTGACAGAAATAGGGATGTTGGGAGGAGGAACCGAGTTGGAAGTGGGTAAGATGCTGAGTTTGGGTTGTCCGTGTGGAATTCAAGGTGCTCAAACACCCAGAGTGAAACATCTAATTAACTGTAATTCTAGATAATCCACCAAACAGAAGATCCACTACTAGCTCTTAGAACACTGATCTTGAATGGATTAGTGAAGAAAAAATCATTTATTAAGTATTTACTATGTGCCAAACCCTATGCTAACTAGAGTCTGGGGATACAAATACAAAACCAAAGATGGTCCTTGCACTCAAGGGAGCTTACATTCTAATGGAGGGTGACAGCATATGGAGGCTGTGACAACCAGGCAGGACTATTTTCATTTGGAAAATTACTGGAGTGTTAAGTGGGGTTAGAGAGGAGCAGACCATTCAACAATCCTTTTCTGTAGCAATGACAATATTTTTGTTGTTTCTGTTCTCTTGTTTCAGTTGTGACCAACTCTTCCTGGCCCTATGATCCTGGAGTGGTTTGCCATTTCTTTCTCCAGTTCTCTTTGTAGATGAGGAAATTAAGGCAAACAGTGTTAAGTAACTTTCCCAGGATCACACAAGTAGGAAGTGTTTGAGGCCAGATTTGTACACAAGAAGATGAGTCCAGGTCCACTGCATCATCTAGCTTCCCCATTTTTTAAAACTCTTACTTTCTGTCTTAATAACAACTCTAAGAAAGAAAGACAAAGGCTAGGTAAATAGGATTAAGAGACTTGCCCAGGATCCCAAGAACTAGGAAGAACCCAGGTCCTTCTGATTCCAGACCTAATACTCTATCCACTGAGCCATCTAGTTGCCCCTGACCTGTTTTTAAAATTATGATTCCAGAATTTGAAAATGGGTTGGAGTGGGGACCCCGAAGTGGGGAGGTAGAAGGTACACATGTTACAGTAGGTTGGCTGGTAAAATGGCAGGCTAAGATGAAGCATGGCAAAGAATAGTCTAAATACAGTGGCCCATATGCAGATTCACCAGTTGGGATAATAATTGACAGGAGACCCCTCAGAATTTCCCCACCCATGAAATATCAAAATATAGGGAAAAGAAAGTTCTCCATCCTCCATGAGCAGGGCTTAGATGGGAAGCTATTCTAGGATCAAGCCAAGAAATCTCTAAAAGAATTATAAACTTCAGAAATTTAAGTCTCCACCACTTTTTTAAACCTTTACCCTCTGATTTTGGATTGATACAATTCCAAGGCAGAAGAGCAGGCAAAGCTATGGGGATTTAGTGACTTGCCCAGGATCACACAGCTAAAAAGTATCTGAGGCTGGACTTGAACCCAGGTCCTCCCAAATCTGGGTCTATTGCTCTTCCACTGTGCTACCTAATTGCCCCTCTTAGGCTCCATTATTAATATGGTCTTCATATGTATCACATGTGTTGAGAGGAATGGCACTTTCTCCTGGACATCTCAGAATGATAGGAGAACCTGATTGCAGTATTCATGTGAGAAAGGAAAGATATTCCCTGCTCTTCTCTGCCCCACCCCTATCCCCCACCAACTTTTATAGGGTCCAATGGCAGGTGCTGCACCTGTCACTATATGCACATGGATGGCATACATTTTGACTCACAGGATAACCCCACCTATGACACAACCAAGATCTGCCACCCTTGCAGGCTTCTTCCTGGTCAGAGGTGACTTAACCAGTTCATAGGACAATAGGATCCCAGATTTGGAAGGCACCTCACAACTCATTGAGTCTCTCTTCCCATCTCAGGTATGGATCTCCTCTTTGTTGCTCTTGTTGTTCAGTAATTTCAGTTATATCCAACTCTATATAACCCTTTTGGGGGTTTTCATGGCAAAGATACTGGGAAGAGTTTGTCATTTCCTTCTCCAGCTCATTGTACAGATGAGGAAACTGGGGCAAATAGAGTTAAGTGGCTTGCCCAGGTCATTCGGCTATTAATTGTCTGAGACTGAATTTGAACTAAAAAAGATGAGACTTCCTAATTCCAAGCTCAGAACTCTATCCATTGAACTACCTAGATGCCCCATAGATCTCTTCTACAACACCTCTAATAAGAAGGCCTTCAACCTCTGCTCTAACACCTCCACAGATGGAAGTAGAGAGGACTCACTTTCCTCACAAAAGAATCTATTTCCACTGTGCTCAGAATCATAGATTTTAGAGAGGGAAGGGACCTATGAAGCTATTACATCCAATTCCCTCATGCTGCATATGAGGGAACTGAGGCAGGGATCATTTAAGTGGCTTACCCAGAATGACAGACCTGGATTCAAAGATGAGTGTGACCATTTACTAGATGTGTGACCTTGGGGAAGTAGCCAAATTTCTCTGAGCCTCAGTTTCCTTGACTACAATCTAGGGATAAAGAGCAGCATAGAATAGTGAGTCAGCCTCAGTCAGGACAACCTGTCGTCAAGTCTGCACTCTGACACCTACTGGTGGAATGACTCTGAGAAAGCACTTAGCCCCTCCAGGCAACTAACTCTAAGGCTATGAGTAGCAGAACAGGTGTGTTGATCTGTACTAATAGATGGAATTCCTTCACTGAGAGTTTCTTGTACAAGTGAAGTCTAACAAAATAATTTTAATAATGTAGATAATAATACTCCCATTACTGATTTCACGGAGCTTTGAGAAAAGCATTATACAAACCTTTAAGCACCTCTGGAACTGTCCGGTCCATAGGTTGTGCTCACAAGTGTGAAGATGTTACTCAGTGGCCCTCTAGTGCTCAAAAGAGGTTAAACTCCTTTGCCTGAGAACTAGAGAATTCATCCACCACCAGCCTGTTCCTGGCCCAAAGTGCTGGGAGTTTTGCATTCCCAAACTCCAACCTTTCTCAGAAAGAAGAAGAAGAAGAAGAAGACAGTTGTCCTATCCCACCAAGTCATCTTTTCTCCAGAATAAATTTCCCCGGCATCAACTGGAATGTAGTCAGGGGATGAAAATGCATGTAGTCCAAAAATAAAAATAAAGTAGGACCAAGTTATCAGTCAATCAATAACTATTTTATTAAGTACTTAATGAGTTCCTGGTACTTGCTAAGTGTTATGAATACAAAGAAAGAAAAAACATGTCTTGCCCTCAAGGAGTTTATATTCTCGAGGGAAACAACATAGAAATAAGTATGTGTATTAGAAGCTATATACAGTGTAAATGGAAGATAGCCATAGAGGAAGCATTAACAGGGAGGGGAGGAGAGGGACAAAGAAAATTCTATTCCAGAGGTGCTTTTTGAACTGAGTCTTCCAGGAAGCCAGCTATACCAGGGGATGGAGGGGAGGAGGAGGGCATTCCAGTCATAGAAGACAGTCTGTGTCATGTGGAAGGAATTATGTTTCACCTTAGCTAGTGTTATTGGATTTTAGAGTACACGGAAGGAAGCAAAGTATAAGACAATAGAAAAGGTGGAAAGAGGTGAAATTGCAAAGGGTCTTCAATGCCAAACAGATGGTTTTACATTTTATTCTAGCGACAATAAGGGGTCACTGTAGTATATTGAATAGTTTATTATGGAAGTGGGAGAGAAGTCATGCTTTTCCTGGAGGTTTTGAAGGGAATGGAAAAAGGATTAGACTTTGTGGCTTTGCAGGGCATAATGAGAAGTGATAAATGGGGGCTGCATTGAAATAGAATAGGAGGTGATGTCAGGGTGAGCTTGCTAATAAACAGAACTTCCTCAAAACAATCAGAACCACTGGAGGAAACAAGGGGTACCATTTCTTCAAGGGGAAGTTTGACAATCCCTTGTTAGAGACGCTGCAGAGAGATTCCTGATTCAGGTACAAGTTGAATTAGATAAGATCCAAGATCTCCTCCAATCAACTAATTAAAAAGGGGGGGGGGGTGATTGTCACTATCATTCCCTTATTCTCTGTCCTGTCAGACTACATGCCTGAACAAGAAGTATGTATTGAGTACATATCTGGTGCCAGCCATTGTGCAAAGAAGGCTCTGGGCAAAGTAGAAAATGAAATAATCCCTTCCCTCAAGGAGCTTACTGTCTATTCAGAAAGGCAACAAATACAGCAATAAAAAAGCATAGAAAATAATTAGAAAGTCATTTTGAAGTAGGATGGAAAGCTGACTAGTAGATGAAAAGGTAAATGAAGAGAGAATCCCTTGTCTCTGGAGGTGGCCCAGGGGTATCTCTACTTGAAAGGAAGGCTCCCTTCATGTCCCAGTAAAAAATCCCACCTTCAAAGGGGAAAGGACTCACTTGTACAAAAAATATTTATAGCTTCTCTTTTTGTGGTGGCAAAGAATTGGAAATTGAAGGGACATCCCTCAATTGGGGAATGGCTGAATTGTGATATATGATGGTCATGGATTTCTATTGTGTTGTAAGGAATGATGAACAGGATGATTTCAGAAAGATCTGGAAAGACCTTCATGCACTGATGCAGAGTGAAATAAGAAAAACCAGAACATGTACGCAGTAACAGCAATACTTTGGAATGATCAACTGTGATAGACTTAACTATTATTGGCAATACAATGATCCAGGACAATTCTGAGGGACTTATGACAAAGAATGCTCTTTACCTCCAGAGAAAGAACTGTTGGAGTCAGAATCAGATGAAAGCATGCAATTATTAAATTGTTCATTTGGGCTTATGTTTCAGGTTTGGGTTTTTATAAGATTACTTGTTTACAGAAATGAACAATATGGAAATGTTTTGCATGATAACATATGTTTAATCCAAAAAAAATTAAAAATGTTTAAATCCCACCTTTCCAGTTTGGCCTTACTTCTAGTGTCTTCCTTCTATTGGTTATTTCCAGTTTATCCCACCTATATCTTGTTTGTACATAGTTATGTATTCTCCCCTGGTAGACTCTGAGCCCCTTGAGAATAAGGACTTTGTTTTTTTTCTTTATTTTTATTTTTACCTTTCTTTTTATCTTCAGTGTTTAATATAGAACCTGGTACATAATAGACTGACTTTACATGGAACTTCAATTTTAAAAGCCCCCTTATGTTACATAAGGAAACTGAGGCCCAGAGAAAAATGACTCACTCAAGGTTATATGGGTGGTGCATGGAAGAAAAACAATTCAAAACCAGATCTTCTAACTAAATCCTGGGCTCCTTCCATCATACCACAACACTTCAAATCCCCAGAAGGGACAGATAGAAAAGTAATACTTGAATAATTCAAAGATTTGGATTGGAAAATAATTGGCTCAGAAGGGTTACAATACTATTATAATATATAATGCAGAACTGAAGAACTGAAGGGAAAAAAAGAGAGAATTGAGCAATTGGCTAAAAAAATCATTTCATTAAGTCATTGCTATTCAGTTATTTCAATCAATTCGTGACCACATTTGAGGTTTTAATGGCAAAGATACTGGAGTGGTTTGTCATTCTTTTCTCTAGTACATTTGACAGATGAGGAAACTGAGGCAAACAGGGTTTAATATAAACTTGCCCAGGGTGACACAGCTAAGAAGGGTTTGAGACTAGATTTTAACTCAGGACGATGAGTCTTCTTGACTCCAGGCCCAAAGCCATATCTACTATACCACCTAGCTGCCCCATTTAAGTACAGGTCTTCATAGGAGACAGGCCCTGCCTTTAGGAGTTCATCTAAGGAGTTGAGACAGCCTCTCATCCTCTCAAAAAAAAACATTTTCCCAAATATGTCAATAAGATAAATATGGCCTAAATAGAATCCGTGAATGGCAAGTAGATGAGTGAATAAGGTTGTCACACAACCTTCTACCTTAGTGATCTGAGTCTAAGTAACACCCCTAAAAAGTTCTTCTCTTTGAGAGAGAGAAAAGTACCAATCTAAGATTTTGTGCTTAGTTCTAGGCATCACTTTTTAGGCAGGATCTTGAGTTCATGGTGGACTTTGTGAGAGGCCATTATGGATTATAGGCAATGCTTCATGTGTACTGAACTCCTATTGAAGTATCATCAGGTGAAATCAGTTTGTTTGTTTTTATTATTTGAAAAGTTTTATTTAATTAATTAATTTAGAATATCTTTCCATGGTTACATGAATCATGTTCTTTCCCTCCCTTCCTCCCACCCCCCTCCCATAACCAACAAGCAGTTCCACTGGATTTCACATGTGTCATTGATCCAGACCTATTTCCATATTATTGTTTGCACTAGGGTGATCATTTAGAGTCTACATCCTTGAAATCAGTTTAAATGAAGACCATGCCACGTGAGGATTGGTTGAAGGATCTCAAGAGGCTCAGCCTGGAGAAGAGATCACCGAGTGGTCACAAGATAATTGTCCTTGAGGTTTGGGAGGGCAACAATATGAAAGAAGTAGCCCTGCCTTAGGACCAAGCAAGGATGAGTTCTGGAGCTTCATCCAGGAAAAAAAAAGCAGTGTCAGGAAGAGATGGGAGAATGGGATACTTTCTTTCTTTCACTACTATCGGACCTTTAGGATATTATCTAGATGGCTTCTGCCCTTGGAAGATGATTACATTACTGCCAATAGCTATGTGACCTTGTATAAAACATTCAACTTCTTGTCTATGAAAAGAGAGGGTTGGAGTAAAATCCCATTTGACTTGAAATGCCAAAAAAAAAATCAATGTGAAAGAAGGATTAGACTGGTTCTTCATGGCCTCGTAGGGCATAATGAGAAGCAATAGAGGGGAACTGCATTGAAACAATAAGAGTTAATGTCAGGGCAAACTTGCTAATGATCAGAACCTTCCTCAAAAGAATCAGAACCAATGGAGGAGTTAGTGGGTCGCACGTCTTTGATTGGAAGTTTGACAATACCTTGGTAAGGATGCTAGAGAGGGATTCTTCCTTCAGGTACAGGTTGAATTAGGTAACATCTGAGATCTCCTCCAAACGTTTTGAATAACAGATAGATATGGATAGAATATTGAACCAAGAGTTAGGAAATCTCATCTTCCTGGTTCAAATCCAATGTCAGACAACTACTAGCTGTGTGATCCTGGCCAAGTCATTTGATCCTGTTTGCCTCAGACTCCTCATCTGTACTGTGAGCTGGAGAAGGAAATGGCAAAGCACTCTAGTATCTTTGTCAAGAAAACCCCAAACACCCAGTGGAATTGCGCATTGGCTATGGGAGGGTGGGAGGAGGGAAGGGAAAGAACATGAATCATGTAACCATGGAAAATTTTTCTTAATTAATCAATAAAATTAAATTAAAAAAAAAAAGAAAACCCCAAACAGAGAGTCAGATAGGACTGAAACTGAATAATAACAACACACTAAAAAAAAATCATTTAGAGGAAAAAATGAGAAAGTCTATGCTTAGATCAATAGCAGTATATCAGGGGCAGCGAGGTGGCTCAGTGGATTAAGAGCCAGGTCTAGAGACCAGAGGTCCTGAGTTCAAATCTGGATTCAGACACTTCTTAGCTGTGTGTCCCTGGGCACTGCCTAGCCCTTACCACTCTTCTGCCTTAGAACCAATATATAGTATTGATTCTAAGACGGGAGGTATAAGGGTTTAAAAAAATGGAAATATATCACATCCCTTCATATGCAGATGTCCTTTAACACCCATGGGTCTATTGTATACCTAAATATTTCTATACTTATCAATGACTCTGTTCCCATGGTTGAGTAAAATTAGAATGGTATCATGGTGACTCAGGATATATGAATTTTTCCATGCCTCTCCCCTGGGCCTCCAGACACAAGATTCCCCAGGGCCTCTGACCTACAGTAGAAGACTGAGCACAGGATGTGAGCCCTGATGTTTACTAGCTGGGTGAACTTAGGAACGTCACTTGGCTTCTCTAAGACTCAGCTTCCTCACCAGCAAAGTAAAGGAATTGGAACAGATGATCCCTAAATTGCCTTCCAATTGTAAAATTTCTGATGCCATGATTCAGGTCACAGAACGGGTTGGCCTCTCTTCTACATCAACCCTGGTTGGGATGTAGGGCGGCCACTGACCAATGGAGATAACTGGTCACAGGAAGTAGGATGGTCATTGAACCAGAGGACTCATGTTTATAAAGTGCTTAGCACAGTGCCTGACACTACTCATTCCTTTCTTCTATCCTACCCCTCACCTCCATTGTGAAAGTTTGCTTCCTGACTTCCATTTCAATTCTAATGAGGAAGCATATATTAACATTAGTGGACAGAGCAATGGACCTGGAGTTAGAAAGATCTGAGTTCAAATCTAACCTCCCACACTTCCTAGCTATGTGACTCTGAGGAAGACACAACTTCTCTTTGCTTCAGTTTTCTCAATTATAAAATGGAAATAATAATAATAATAACACCAACTTCCAAAGGTTGTTGTGAGGATTAACTGAGATAATTGCAAAGCTCTTAGTGTAGTGCCTGACAAATAATTAATGCTATGTAAATGTTAACTTATTATTAAAGGCACTTGGGAAGTACTGGAGATACAAAGACAAAAATAAAGCAATCTCTATCTTTTTATCTTTTTTATTTATTTAATTTTTTTTTAATTTTTACTAGCAGAGATACTAGAGTGTTTTGTACTTCCTTTTCCAGCTCATTTTAAAGATGAGGAAACTGAGGCAAACAGGGTTAAGGGACTTGCCTAGGGTGATACATCTATTAAGTGTCTGACCAGATTTGAATTCAGGAAAATGATTTTTCTTCACTCCAGGTCTATCCACTACACACAATCGAGCTGTCCACTTTGCTGCCCTAGAGGCTCCTAGTTTAGAAGGGCAACTTAGGCTTCCCTGAAAATGAGAGGGATGGGGGCGTCTGGGTGGCTCAGTGGATAGAGAGCCAGGCCTAGAGATGGGAAGTCCTAGGTTCAAATCTGGCCTCAGGTATTTCCCAGCTGTGTGACCCTGGGCAAGTCACTTGACCCCCATTGCCTAGCCCTGACTGCTCTTCTGCCTTAGAACCAATACAAAGTATTGATTCTAAGATGGAAGGTAAGGGTTTTTTTTTTAATAAAGAGAGGGATTTCTCCTATCTGAGAGAAGAACAACCAGATGTTAGAAATAGGACCAAATTCAGGCTGTGACCGAATATAAAGGAAATATCCTATGGAATTAGTGTTGGTCTTTCATTTTTGAAGAGAGCCAATGATATCGCAAAATGATGTCTTGACTAAAGAGTGAATTGAATTTAAGTGAGGCAGAATTACACAAAGGCATTAATTAACCTTACTCTCCCTTCCAAGGTCATTGAAATTCAATAGCAAGACAGAAATCAGGATGGCTGGTGATGGCCCAGATTCAGTGGATGACTTTGGCATCTTCAATGTCTGAGCCATCTTGATGGCCATTGGAATAAATTATTCTCATTTACCCATTCTGCCTGGGGAGGTCTTTTCATGCTTAGAATAGACACCCCCAAACTCACTGACAAATTTTTGGCCCTTTGGTTGTCCCTCAACCTGGTTTAGCCCATCTGCCAAGATAATATACCAGGGTGTGGCAACTGTGTACACTACAATTTCTTGGAGCCAAGTGAGAGCTGAGTGCCAAGTAGACTTCAATGGTGGATGAGCAGCCTTGAAAAGAGCTTGGTGAGCCCTTGCACCTGAGGTGCTAGTCCTACTTTGGAGTAATAGGGTGACAAAGGATGATGTGATGACAAAAATGAGAAGCAATGCTCCCTCCAGTCCTGGGGTGTTCTCCTCTAATTGGAGGGCAGGTAGCTCCTCCCAGAAACTCCATTTAGGGAAGATTCCAAAGACCTCTTTATTTCCTACCAGAGTCTACTTCTCTGGATTTCTCCATCATGCCTTTGTGCATAGCACCTTCTACCCTTTGTCTTTCTTCCCCATTAGAACATAAACTCTCAAGGAGAGGGCAGGGACTACCTTTCCTTTTTGCTCATATTTGTCTCTTAGCACAATGCCTGGCTCATGGCAAGTGACTAATAAACTCTTCTAGACATCTGCCTGACTTTGTACTATAGAGTAAGAGTTCTCAAACCTTTCTCTGTTCCTACCCTCTTGAGCTTTTGAGAAACCCTCTTATATTCACTATTCAGTATGAAAGGAAAGGAGCTCAAGAATTCATTGTTCAGGTACCCACAAGAAATAAAATAGACTCATTTCAATAGTGATGATAGGTGGTACAGTGAATAGAACACTGAGCTTAGAATCAGAAAGCTTCCTCTTCCTCAATTCACAAATGACCTCAGATACTTACTAGCTGTGTGACCCGGCTAAGTCAGTTTGCCTCAGTTTCCTCATCTGTAAAATGAGCTGGAGAAGGAAATGGCAAACTACTCTAGGATCTTTGCCAAGAAACCCCCAAATGGAGTCATGAAGAATAAGATGACTAAACAACAGCAATTTCAATAGTATAATATAATTATTTGCCAGATACTCCCCATGCTTTTTGACAAACTTCTCATATCTTCTTGGGGTATACGTACCCCAGCTTGAGAACTTCTGGTATTAAGTCCTAAGTACTAGGCTTGACTCAAGAAGGTCTTCATATCTTGGAATCTTATATCTGCTACGTGCTAGCTAGTCATCATCATCATAGTTGACATTTTTATGGTATCTTGAGGTTTGTAAGACACCTTACAAATTTTATCCTCACAACCACCCTGAAAGGTATATGCTATAATTATCTCTCTTTTACAGGTCAGACATGCAGAGTTTAAATAATTTGCCCAGGATCACTCATCTAGAGAGTGTCTGAAGCAAGATTTTAACTCATGTCATCCTGCCTCCAAGTCCAACAGTTTAATCACTGAATTGGGCAAGTTATCTACATTTGTTTCAGTATTCTTATCTGTAATGTGTTTTAAAAGACCCATAGTATCCACCTGGGGCAGCTAGGTGGCATAGTAGATAGAATGCTGGACCCTAAGCCAGGAAGACCTGAATTAAATCTAACCTCAGACACTTACTAGCTATGTGATCCTGAGCAAGTCACTTAACCCTATTTGCCTCAGTTTCTTCATCTGTAAAAATCAGCTAGAAAAGGACATTGCAAAGTGCTACAAAATCTTTGCCAAGATAACCCCAAATAGGGTCATAAAGAGTCAGACACACCTAAACAACAACAATAACATTATTATCCACCCACAGGGTGGTTGTGAGTATCTAAGGAGATAATGTGCATCTGAAGCATTTGTAAGCTTTCAGCAGCATATAAATTCCAGTTAACATTAAAGTGAGGGGCCCAATCACTCTCTAATTGACAAATGGGCAAAAGGACAGTAATAGTCAATTTTCAGATGAAGAAATCAAAACTACATATAGATATATGAAAAAATGCTCCAAATCACTACTGATTAGAAAAATGGAAACCAAAACAACTTTGAGAATTCACCTCATACCCACAGACTGACTAAAATGACAAAAAGATAAAATAACAAATGTTTTGGGAGTGTGGAAAAAATGAAGACACTCATGCACTGTTGGTGGAGCTGTGAAATGATCCAATCATTTCAGAGAGCAATTTGAAGTTATCCCCAGAGAGTTATAAAACTGTATACTCTTAATCCCAGGAATCTAATACTATTCCTGGAACTGTTTCCCAAGGAGATTAGGGGAAAAGGAAAAGAACCTATATGGTCCAAAATATTTACAACAGTTTTCTTTGTGGTGACAAAGAAATAGAAACCAAGAGAATGCCCATCAATTGGGGAATGACTCAACAATACTACTGCACCATAAGAAATGATGAACAGATTTTTTTTAAAACCTGGAAAGAACTATTTGAGATAACGAACAGTGAAATAAATAGAACCAGGACAATATTATACACAGCCACAGAATTAGTGCTAGAAGAATAAACTGAGAATGTTACCTTTGGAAAATGAACAGAAAGATAAAACATGAAAGTCTTAATTTATATGAACATATTGACCTCCATGATGTTATCCTATATGATATGAAGGGTGGAGAGGGATCTGGGCACTAGTTCATGGGATCTATTATTTAGATATGAAGAAAAGTAAGTTCAACATAAAGGAAATCTGTGATTTCATTTGTGTAATGCCTTCTGTTATATATATATGGAAATAAGTACCTTGTTGGGTTTGTAAACATTTGGAATAATAATAAAAATTTTAAAAATAATAAAGCGAGGGGCCAGGCTTTGGAATCAGAGTTTCCAGAGCACTAATTAGTAAAAGAAGCACTTCATCAGGTGAGAATTAGAGAAAGAGGAAACCCTCAGTCCAAGGGCAAGCTCACTCCTCTGGGATCAGTTCCAGGAAAGTGGGAATACCCTCAGAAGCTCATCCTCTTCCCTAGCAAGATTCACAGAAGCAATTATTATGAATTAGAGTTATCCCAAGTAAAATGATGGGCCTCCAGATGTAGATCCCCCTCTTTGGAGATCTTTGAATGAAGTAGCATTCCTTTTGTATAACTGGGTAGAACTAAATGGCTATAAAGATCTCTTCCAATTCTCAGAGGGAGAGTTTCTATGAATCCTTAAGTCCACGAACAGGAAAACTAATGCTAGTTAATAATAAATGAGTATAATATATAAATATATGTATATATTTATATAATAATATATAAATTAATAAATAATAAAGTTCATACTAGTATTAACCATGAGGTTGTTGAAAGTTCAGAGGGGCAACCATGATAAAGAGGACTTAGTCATGAGACCTGGGTTCAAATAATGTTCTACTTACTAGTCGAATGACTTTGGGCAATCATTGCACTTTCCCAACCCTCAGTCTCCTATTCTATAATCAATACATGAATGAAAAAGCATTACAGTAAGGTTTCCTTCTCCATGGTTTCACTTTCTATGATTTCTGGTTATCCAAGGTCAACCCTAAGCACTAACGTCCTAAGATCCACCTACAAAGCACCAGAAGTCCACTGGAGGAAGTCAGCCTGTGGCAATGCTCTACCCCTGGCAACAGTCTCTCCTACTTCAATTTTTTAAATATTTTTTAAATGGGAGGAGTGGGAGGCTGTCATGTGCCAGCTGAAGGTCTGACACAAAAAGAGAGAACACATATACAGTATAGAGGTCAGAAAGTTTGCTTGTGTCCCCAGTTTCGGCTATTCACATTAGGTCTTGGAATAACCCTGCAAATACAGGGCCTCTACTGTATTTAGTGCTTATCATATGCCAAGCACTTTCCTGAGGGATAAGGAAACAAGGCGGTCTGTTCTGGTAAAGAGCTTATATTCTACTAAGGAAAGAGAGCAACCACTAGAATGGTGGCCCATTCTAGGAGGAATAGTTTGAGAAAGGATGCCAGAGAAAACAGTGCCTAGAGAACTATGTTCTTTTGATTACTGCTTTCAGAACCAGAATTGGAAAGAGGGAAGAAGTACTTACCTGCTGCTTGAATGAAATAGAAATGGCCTAGAAATGGGATGTTGGTACTCGCCAATCAGAGCCCAGAGCCACAGGGCTGAAACTCCAAATCCAGATGGAGGAGTCAGCTGGAGTTGTCAGCAGCATGACAAGGAGATGGCCAAGATGCAAGACAATGTGAAATGCTATTGCTTTGGACTCCTGATCTCACAAAGCAGCTGTGAAATTAAATGACATAAATAGCTGGGTACTACTAAATTTCTATTTTAATATGAACTATGTGAAGAACTCATAGGTGGTACAGTGGATAAAGAGCCAGGCCTGAGACTAGGAAGATCCATCTTCTTGAATTCAGATGTAATCTTGGACATGTCCTGGCAATGTGACCCTGGACAAGTCATTTAACTCTGTTTGCCTCAATTTCCTCAACTGTAAAATGATCTGGAGAAGGAAATGGCAAACCACCACTCCAATATCTTTAGAAAAACCCAAAATAAGATTACAGAGAGGTGAACATGACTAAAAAACAACAGAACACATGAAAAAAGGCTCTGGAATGAGGACCTGGGTTCAAATCCCACCTCAGAACCTTGCTATCACTTCAGTCAAGACATTTAACCTTCCAGGAAATCAACTTCCTCATTTGTGAAATGATAGGTTTATACTAGATGACCTCTTTCTCATTCTATATCTACAAGTCAATGAAATTTTTCTCCCACCTGTTTCAGAGAACTCAAGGCTACACCAGTTTGAGCAGAATCTTTGTCATTTCCAAGATGGAAAGAAAGACTTTGGTCACAGGTCTTGACCACAGATGGTTTTTTGGTTGGAGGAAGGGAAGTGCCAGTTTTCCTATGCTGAAAAGGACAAGTTGTCAAAGTGTTGGTCATGAGTGATCAAACTTTTCTGGCCACAATAATTCATAGAACTACCCACAAAGGCAAAGAAGAATTAGCTACAACCATACCAGTGGGATTACCAAGCCTTAAACTATTGCAGTAAATGCTACCATTTATTTTCTTATTGCAAGTCAGTTCCTCCAGGCATCTGGGCATAGTTTCATCCCTCATATACTGAAGAATTCTCCCTGGGCCCCTAAAGCTAGGACACTCCTCCCTTAAAGCTCAAAGTCAAATTTATCATTCTCTAAGAAGCTTGCCCACATCAGTCCCACCTCACTTTGGTTCTTTATTCTGCACCCCACCCTACTTAAATATTTTCTGTATAGAATAATCTATTATCTGTCACTTCTTCACTTTACCCTGTGGGGCAGATGATATTCAGGTAGGACTAGCACCTCTGGTGTGAGAGGTTGTTGAGCTCTTTTCATCCAACTCTCAGCCATAGCTCCAAAACCTTGTAGCATGCCCAGCAGCTACACACCATTTAAAAAAAAAACTGTCTCAGCAGATGGGCTAAACCAGGTTGAGGGTAACTGAAGGGTCCCAAACTTGTCAGAGAGTTAGGGGGATGTCTGCCCCAAATATGTGAAGACTTCTCCAGGCAGAATGGATAAATGAGAGCAATTTGTTCCAATGGTCATCAAGATGACTGAAGTGGGCCATGTGGAGCACTTAGAGCTTGATCGGACATCCAAGTGGCCAGTAGCATGCCATCTACTGCATGCCAGACCATCACCAGTCATCCTAACCACTTTGGTTTGGGTTTACCACTTTGGAAGAGAGAGTGAAACTGATGACTTTGTGCCACTCTGCCTCCCTTAAATCCAATTCACTCTTCAGTCAAGACATCATTCCATGATGTCATTGGTTCTCTTCAAAAATGAAGGGAAGGTCTCATAATGACTTTACACTCTAATTGGCTTTTCCCATCTCCATTTGTTGATCCCCTTCCCTATATAATCCCTCTCCAAGAGGGATTGCCAAGGGAGACTAAGGAGAGTTTGCCTGGCAGGTGCGTGTGCATTTAAAAGGAGTTTTCCAGGTTTCTAGGTACTTCTGACCTCACAAAGAACTTTTTTCTAGGAAAGCAGCTACAGGGCTGAGGAGAAAGACCACAAAGAGAAACACAAGAAGAGGAGGATTGGGAGCCACGTCAATCTGCTATACATCACCTGCTGAGCTAGAAGGGAATGAGGGAACTAAGCATGGGTGCTAAAGCATAAAGCAGGAAAAACAAGCCGACCAGACTTCATGAGGTACTAAGAGTATGTACAGAGTTGGGGAGAGATACTGTCAGGCAGACCAGCGATGGGTGCTTGGAATAAAGAAGAAATGAGTGGGGTTGATGAGGCTAATGTAGCCCAATTATAGCACCAGTTTTTCCCATCATTCCCTGGAGCACTGTCCATTGATACAGTACTCCATTTACATTTTTGTCTTTCTTTGTGGTTCCCCATCCAACCAGTGGGGAGGAAAGACAGTGGAGAGAAGAGACACAATTGTATCTTCACTGTACATTCTGTCATACCCCACAATATGCTGAGTTTAATGGTTGTTAATGTCCTTGTGTTTTTTGAAATTATTATTGAGGAATAAATTGGAAATTGAGAGAGAGGAGACTAGCTCTGAAAAGAGAGAAATTTTTCTTTAGCTTAGGCTCATGTGGGGATGAAATGATTAAAGATAACTTCCCAAATTTAGTAATGTCTGACCTATTCATGCCCCAGACTGCTTTTGAACCCAGAGACAGTGAATAAATGAGCCAATAGCAGTGAGAGTTGAAGATGGCATTTTGTTCAGGTAAACACACCACACACACAGTATCCAATCAACCCCCACCCAGCAACACTTATATGAAAATTCAGCTCAGATGCCACTTCCTTTAAGATGCTTTTCCTGATATTATCTCCTCTCCACCTTTGCTGATTCCATAGTATTTCATATTCATTTTTATTTTCACTCATCCCAGTTTTTACCTTGTATCAGTTACCTCCATGAACACTATAGCTACCCATCAGACTATAAACTCCTGGAGGGCAGAGTCCATTTTTAGGTACACAAACATGCATAAATCAACCATGGTGACTTGTATATAATGGACACTTAGTAAATGCTTATTGGAATGCTTCATATCATGAAGATGTTTTCTTTATTGTAAATTCCCAGAAGCAGAAGGCTGACTATCTTCTGTGCAGAAAAAGAGATGGAGAATGGAACTGTCATATCATTGGTATAGAAAACATTGTCCAACAAAATCTAGTACCAGGCTTAATATCTTGTGAAATCTACCTGCCAAAACAAGCCCAGAAACTACACAAACGTAATTATAAAATATTTTTATAAAAAATAAAGTTGAAACTAAATAATTGGGAAAATATTGTTTGTTGATGGGCAGAGCTAATATAACTAAAATGACAATCCTTCCTAAATTAATCTACCTGTTCAATGTCATCCCAATCAAATTACCAAAAGATTATCTTATTAAGCTAGAAAAAAATAATAACAAAATTTATTTGGAAGAACAAAAAATTAAGATAGCAAGATAATTCATGAAAAAATGTAAAGGGAGGTCTAGCAGTACCAGACTGAATTATAAAGCATTTATTATCAAAACTGTCTGGTACTGGCTAAAAGATAGAATGCCAGTTAATGAAACATCACAAACATACAACAGTAGTAAAAGATTATAGTGACTTTGCATTTGACAAAAATATTAATCCAGGGCATTGGGATAAGAAATTGCTATTGGTAAAAATTCATGGAACAACTGAAAAGTAGTTTGGCAGAAATTAGATAGAGACCAATATCTTAAGGCATTATAAGATAATATCAAAATGGATACATGAGAGGGCAGCTGGGTGACTCAGTGGAGTGAGAGCCAGACCTAGAGATGAAAGGTGGTCCTGGGTTCAAATCTGTCCTCAGACATTTCCTAGTTGTATGACCCTGGGCAAGTCACTTAACTCCCATTGCCTAGCCCTTACCACACTTCTGCCTTAGAACCAACACACAGTATTGATTCTAAGATGGAAGGTAAGGGTTTAAAAAAAAAGATACATGATCTAGACATAAAAGCACATTAGAAGAACAGGGAATATATTGCCTATTCAATTTATGAATAGGAGAGGAATTTATGAGTAAACAAGAGATGGAAAACACTGTAAGCAGTAAAATAGATAATTTTGAGTACATTAAATTAAAAATCTTTTGTACAAATAAAACAAATGTTGCTAAGATTAGACGGAAAGCAGGAAATTGTGGGGAAATTTTCATGGACAGTCCTTCAAATAGAGGTCTCATATCAAAAATATATAGGCAACTTTGTCAAATGTATAGGAATAAGAATCATCCCTAAATTGATAAATGGGCAAAAAAGATATGAACAGACAATTTTTAGATGAAGAAACCAAAGCCATATGAAAACCAAAGCCACATGAAAAAAATGTTCTAAATCACTATTGTTTAGGGAAATGAAAACCAAAGCAATTTAGAGGTATCATCTCACACCCATCAGACTGGCTTAAATGATGAAAGGACAAGTGTTGGGGGGATGTGGAAAAATGGGGACACTCATGCACTTTTGATGAAGCTATGAAATGATCCAACCATTTTCAAGAGCAATTTGAAATTGCCCCCAGAGAGTTATGAAACTTTATATTCTTAGACCCTGCGAGATTATTGTTGGGTCTATTTCCCAAGGAGATCAGGAAAAAAGAAAATGAACGCATATGTTCCAGAATATTGATAGCACCTCTCTTTGTGTTGTCAAAGAACTGGAAATCAAGGGGATATCCATCAAATGGGAAATAGCTAAATGAATTGTGGTACATGATTGTAATGGACTACTACTGCATCATAAGAAACTATACACAAGTTAATTTTTTTTTCAACTTGGAAATGGTTAGGTGGCTCAACAGATTGAGAGCCAAGCCTATGGACAGGAGGTCCTAGGTTCAAATTTGGCCTCTTTCTAGCTGTGGGGCCCTGGGCAAATTGTTCAATCTTCATTGCCTAACACATACCACTCTTCTGTCATGGAACTAATTCTTAGTAATGATTCTAAAATGATTGATAAATGATAAAAAAAAAATAAAAGAAACACTTGAAAAGAACTACATGAGATAATGAAGAATGAAATGAGTAAAAGCAAGAGAATATTATATACAGATATAGATTTAATATTTGAATAATAACTTATGAATGTTCACCTCCATAAAATGAACTAGGAAATATGAAAGATTTTTTTTAATTTATAGAATTTTTTACAAAGAAATAAAAGTTCTATAACATTAAGAGGTAACTGGACAAAGAGGGAAAATATTTAACATGGAAAGGCCTACTTAATATTATGAAAACTGTAACAAGTAGAATCAAAGGAACATTACATATAACTACAGACTAATGTTGAAGAATAATTTTTGAATATCCACTTTCAGAAAAAGAACGGATAAACAGAAAGATGAAAGACATAGTTTGTATATACTTTTTTGTCAAGGGATACTTTTTCTGGGTCAGGGAGGGGAGAGAGGGAGAATCCTGGGAATTTTCATGTAACCAACAAACTAATTAATTAAAAAAATAAAATAAAACTCTAAAAATTGCACACAAAAACATCTCATGAAAGCATTAGCTTCCACTTGAGCAATCTAGTTTTTAAGAAACCTTTCTTCAAAGAATTTTTGTGTCTCAATTATCATTCAATAAATTGTTTTTTAAGGTGTTGTTTTCTTTCTTTTGTAAAGATATTTTATTTTACCAAGTACATGTAATAACAATTTTCCACATCAGTTTTTCTGGAGTTATAGGATCCAAATTATCTCTCTCCCTCCCTTCCCTTCTCCTTCCCAGAGCCAGTAAGCTATTTGATCTGGGTTATACATGTATTATCATGCAAAACGTATATCAATATTGTTTATTTTTGTGAGAGAAGATTCATATAAAACCAAAACCCCAAAATAAAAACCTATAGCTTTCTTTGTCATAAGTCTAAGCTGCTATTTTCTTCAGTAACTTGTTGTGCCTCTTTCACCATGTTATTAATTCTCTTTTCATAATTTTCTGGCATTGATTAATTTATTTTCCCAATTTTTCATCTGATGCTCTTATTTTATTTTTATTTTGTTTTACTCTTTTAATCTCTTTCATCAGCTCTGCTAGGAATTCTTGTTGGGCTTATGTCAAATCTGCATCTTTCTTTGAGATTCGGATTGTAGATATTTTCACTTCATTGTCTTCTCAGTTTGTAGTTTGAGCTTCCCTGTCACCACAGGAGTTTGTTACGGTCAGGGCATTTTTTTCTTGTTTGCTCATTTTTCCAGTCTATTTCTTGACTTTGAGTGTCATTCTACGGTTGGGCTCACTGGTGAGAGCGGTGTGATTGTCCCAAACTTAAGGTTTTTTCACCCTGCTGTTTTCATAGCTAGTCCTAGGAGTATGGAAGTTTTCGGTGGCGTGATCCAGGGAGAGGTGTGGTTCTTGCTGCCCCAGTCAATGTTCCGGTCCGTACCCAAGAAGGACCTGCTCTCTAGTGAACACAACCTGCAACCCAGAACTGCATAACGGGCAATGGAGTTACAAAACAGAGCGTACCAGTGCTAACACAAAGGTCCCCTGGAATCTCTTCCTGATTATCCATTCCCTTTAACATCTCTTGGTGGTAAAGAGCTTCGAATGCTGCCGCCGCCACCTCAGCAGCAGCAGCCAATCTATACTCTGAGAGTAGCCGCTTGCCCAGAGCCAGAGACCTCCCCTTCTGATCTCCTAAGCGGTCCTGGACTAGAAAAATCTCACCCTGACCTTTGGTGGGCCATGCTGAATTATGAGAATTCAGTTAGACTCAATAATCCCAAATTGTTTGGAGGGAAGCATGAGGAGAATTTTCATTGAAATTCTGCCACATATTTCCCTGTCTGGGCTCCACATCCCCAGCATCAAGCTCAGATAGTCATGGCGGGGGATGACTTTGAAGATGGATGAGCTGAGTCTGACTAGACGGAAATTGTTTTTTTCCAAAATACAGACACTAGAGGGCATCAGACAACCACAGTGTAAAGAATTCTCGATGTGGGGGAAATGGGCAAGAGATCCTCACTGTTTGTTTGAGCATTTAACCATGGTACAAGAAATTACTTTCCTCTCAGGACAGTCCGGTGCTCTCTGGCACCTGGATAATAAGTCCCCAAATAATCAATTAACTGAAAGTAACTTTTTTTAATTTATTTTTTTAACTTTTTTTTATTTTTAGTTCCAAATTCTCCCCCTCCCTCCAGTCCCTTCTCCATCATTGAAAAAGCAAACAGTATGACATAAACCATGCATTTGAAATCGTGCAAAACATTTCCATGTTAGCCATACCACCAAAAGGCAGGAAAAATAAAGTGAAAAATTCTAGCTCAATTTGTACTCAGAGTTCACCAGTCATCTCTCTGGAAGTGGTTAGCATTTTTTAAACCTTTACCTTCTGTCTTGGTGTTAATACATAGAGTATCATAGAGGGCCAGAGCTAGGCAATTTGAGTTAAGTGACTTGCCCAGCGTCACACAGCTAGAAAGTGTCTAAGGTCAGTTTTGAGCTCAGGTTCTCCTGACTCCAGGACCTGTCCACCATGCTACCTAGATGCCCCTTAGACAGCATGTTTCATCATGAGTCCTTTGGAATTCTCTTGGACCATTGCACTGATCAGAATAGCTAAGTCTCACAGTTGATCATTATAATATTGCTATAACGGTGAACAATATTCTGATTCTCACTTAATTTCATTTTGTATTGGTTCATAGAAGTCTTTCTAGGTTTTTCTGAAGGTATCTACTTCTTCATTTCTTAAGCACAATAGTATTCCCTCCTAATCATATACCACAAGGTGTTCAGACATTCCCCAATTAGTAAGCATATCTTCAATTCTCACTTCTTTGCCACCAAAGAAAAAAAACTGCTATCAATATTTTTGTACACATAAGTCCTTTTTTCCTTTGATCTTTTTGGGATAAAAAAATGGTAGACATATTACTGGGTAAAAGAATATGAATAGTTTTATAGCCCTTTGGGCATAGTTGCAAATTATTCTCCAGAATAGTTGGACTAGTTCATGACTCTACCACCAGTGCATTAGTGTACCAATTTTTCCACATCTCCTCCTTGAAATCATTTTACATGTTGAAATTGGCATATGTGTTTACTGAGGAAAAGTAAATTAGTTTGAGGATCTACTTCCCCAAGTTGGTTTATTCACTATATTAATCTGTTGCACAATGAATAAAACAGTTCTGGGAGTCTGGAGACCTAGGTTCAAGTCCTTGATATGAGTCTTCAATTATTTGAATGGCTGTCTTGGGGCAAATTTAAGTTCTACATCAGGAAAAAAAAATCCTGGAAATTAGAGCTGTTCCAAAGTAAAATGATAAAGCTCCAGACGTGGGTTCCTTCTCCTTGGAAGGCTTCAAGCAGAGTATATTTTTAGGACATGGATAGGATTAGACAACCACCAAAGTCCCTTTCAACAAATCGTGAGATTCTGTGAGTCCTTTTTAAATGACTGCAAAGCACATAAAGCCCAAGTTGGACTATATCACTCCTCTGCTCAGGAAGCTTCAATATGGCTCCCTTTGCTTCTAGGATGAATACAAATTTCCATGTGGCATTTATAACCCTTCACAATCTGGTTTCAATTGATTTTTCTGGACTGAAGTCACATTACCCACTCTTACACACTCAACTTTCAGTCAAATTATCCTCATTTCTATTCCCCATCACAAATACCATCTCCCACCTTTGCACCTTTATATAGGCTAGTTGCTATGCTAGCTACTCTCTGCCTCACCATCTTGACCTCCTAGACTCTCTAGCTTCCTTCAAGGGTCAGTTCAATTTCCCTCTCCTAAGAGATCCTTCCTGATCCTCCCAGTTTTCAGTGAAATCATACCTCCCAAAGCTACTTTTGTTATGATTAAAATTCTCTGGAGACTGTATCTTAATTTATAAATATTCATTAAGTAAAAAAGGAGCCAGAGAAAGAGAAGGCACCAAATACATGTGGCTGACTGCCTTCCCTTCAAGTTAGTCCTGAACAGGCACCTATTCACTTTTATTCTGGGGGGCGGGGGGGGGAACACACTTCCTCCCTGTATTCCAATTTGTGTTCTTTGACACATTCCTTTCCCAAACACTTTGATTGGAACACTCCGACCTCACTTTGGACAAGAGGTAGATCTTCAGGATGCCAAGAGTCACAAGACCTTTAGAATGGCAGAACAGTGTGCCTGCCCATTTTTCTCAGATATACTATCTTTAGAGGTTTGTTTATAGATTAAAAAAAAGTTTTGTCTCCACCCTTAAACACTTTGTAACTCCAATCTCAAGATTAAACTTTTTGCCCTTTAAAATCCAGCGATAATCTTAGGATGTCAAAAAAGAGGTACAGGCTAGTGTTCAGTTTCCACACTTTCTATACATGTAATTGTGTACATGTCAACCCAGTCCCTTCCTGAGTGAAATGCATGTCCCTGAAGCCAGTTTCATTTTTGCTTTAGAGGCCCCCAGTCCTATAGATGTGTTTTATGTATAAATAACAATTTATATGATATTATTATTATGTGTTTAATTATATTTTAATAAATGTTTGAGTAATTGATTAATCTCCAAGTTCCTTTGATATTGTGAGAAGAAGAAAAGAGCTGTATTTGGAGTTTGGATCAGTTTCAACAATGGCCAATGTCTCTGCTGGCTATCAAGTGCCTCTCTAAAGTAAAAAGAGAGGTTTGAAGGCATAACTACAATGGTCAAAGGCCATTAAGAAGAATTCGGAGGGGGGTGGGGAATGGAAAGGCTCATGTGAAATAATGTAGAGTGAAAAAAATGCAACCCAAAACAACATCTACAATGAGTACAATGATATTTGTTTATAAAGTCAATATGCAAAGGCAACAACACTGTCCAAACTAAAAGTCAACTCTCCCAGACCAGAATTAATAAAGGGCACATCCTTCTTTTTGTGGGCCATGGATAAACTATTTTTGAGAGAATGCACTCTGTAAGGGGGTCTCTTTGGGGATGCATTGTGTTGAAAACCAATGTATCAGTGCTTATTTTTAAATAGTAAGAAAAGGTTAGATTGTGAGAACAGGCTCAAAAGGTTGAGACTCAATTCATAAATTCATGGAGGCAACAGGAAAGGGTGATGTGTATGATTGGTTACCAAATGATCTCATCTTGAATTCTAGAGTACAAGAAGTTTATAGAATCTGAGTATCATTGAATATGAGAATTAGAAGGTAGCTTTAGATATAAGCTATTAACACAAAGAACACAGAATGCTAACATTGAAACACAGAACATTTGATCATATTGTTGGAGCTGAAAGGAAACTTAGAAAGCAGAACTTTGGACATAGAATGTTTAAAATGAAAGAGGTTTTGTTGATCATGTAGTCCATCTTCCTCTATGCCACTCACACACTCTTTTAAATGAGGATATGGAGAATTAGAAAAAGAAAATGACTTATCTAAGGTCATAGAGTCAGTTGGTGGCAAAGCTAGACTTGGAATTGGAACCCAGGTCTCTTAAGTCTCACTCTGGGCTTGATAAAGGACAAATAAAGAAAGTTCTACTTCAACCAGAGAGCAGCAAGCAAACAAAACTTAGTTCCATAAGAAATTATATAGGCTGAAGGGTAGAGAATTTCAAAAAGATTTGACACTGGTTTCCAGTGATGTTAGATATTAAGTTTTTAGTAATCAATTTTTCTGAGGTTTATATATGAAGTTTGGGGGGTAAAAATGAGGGCTTCACATTTTTCCTTTGGGGCATTGTTGTCTTCTTCCAAAGTTTGTAGTTTGATCTTCCCTGTCACTAAAATAATTTTCTCAAGTCAAGTTTTTCCTTTGTCATTTTTTTTCAGCCTTTTTTTGCCCATAATTTTGCGCAAAGTTGATTTTCAGCTCTGTTCATGGGGTGGAGGGAATACTGTCCGGATTCGCCAAGCCCAAGCTGTATCATGCACTGGATTGAACTGGATCCCTCTGCCCAGCTGCCATTTTCCCTGGGTATGCTTCCGCTGGGCTGCTTCTGGTTCTCCCAGTGCCAAGTGTATATGATTTCTCCTCAGTGTGTATTGGAGTGTTCCTCACCCTACCTGTTCTACTACTCACCCCTCTTACCCTGGAGACATGAGTCCTTCCTGTTACCCATCTACATTTTCTTGGATTGAAACACTGCTTCTCCCTGGTTTTTTGTTGGTTCTGCCACTCGAGAATATGTTTTAATTTGTTTTGGTTTGTTTTCTTGTGGTTGTTTGGAGATAAGTTTGGGCAAGCTCTGAACATTCTTTACTCTGTCATCTTGACTCCCAGCTATAAGTGTTTATTTTTAGATGAATTATTTTGGTTCATTTATGATTGAAAGGAAGCAACTAGATGGCTCAGTGGATAGAGTGCCAGACCTTAAGTACAAATTCAGCCTCAGATGCTTACTAGTTATGTGACTTCAGCCTCAGATGCTTACTAGTTATGTGACCCTGAAAAACTCAGTTAGTTTCAGCTTGCCTTAGTTCACTAGGGAAGGAAATAACAAACCATTCCATTATCTTTGCCAAGAAAATCTTATACAGGATCATGAAGAGTCGGATATGACTAAACAACAATGAATGGAAGATGTTATAATTATTTGTTTCTAATTTCTTTGCCAAAAAGAACAATTTTTGGACTAGAAAGTGCAAAATACAGTGGTTTGTTAGATTGGGGGAATTGGGTAAGAGATCTGGACTGGGAATCAAGGAAGACTTAATTGCTCTGTGCCTCAGTTTCTTCAACCATAAAATAGGAATAATAATAGCACCTCACCTACCTTGCAGGGTTGTTGTGAAGAGCAAATGAGGAAAGGAAGAAAGGAAGGAAGGAAGAAGGAAGGAAGGAAGGAAGGAAGGAAGGAAGGAAGGAAGGAAGGAAGGAAGGAAGGAAGGAAGGAAGGAAGGAAGGAAGGAAGGAAGGAAGGAAGGAAGGAAGGAAGGAAGGAAGGAAGGAAGGAAGGAAGGAAGGAAGGAAGGAAGAAATATAAGGCAAAAATTCTCAGCTCTCTGGGTAGGAGAGAGGAGTAATGGGAAGTTTGAGGAAGTATGAAAATGTTTAAAGAAGAAGCCCTGGTTTGTTGACTAGCATATCAACTAGGGAGGTATAAAAGGATAGTTTTGTGGCAGTTTAGAATATGCAACAAATCTATAGCAGATTCAATCAACATGGCTTCATGGTTTACTCAAGCTCCACTAGGCATTAAGGTTTATTCCTACTCACTTCAGTAAGTAAGGGCAAAGGCAAGAGGATGGTGGGCTGAGGTTTGGCAAGGCAAGATCAGTCATAGAATAGAGAGACAAAGAACTGAAGAGGACAGTGTAGAGTTGGCATGACTCACCAAAACATCAAGATGGAGAAAGAATGAGAATATAGCCAGTGTAGGGTGATGGCCAACAGAAAAACTGAGACCTGAAGGGACTGGAGATCAAGAATGAAAGCAAGGAACAGGATCCTGTTAGGATAGGGATTTATTTAAGTGGATCAGCCTAGATAGAAGCAGGATTTCAGCTCAGAAGTAAGGGTGTTTGGATTTTGAGACTTCCCCTTGTAGTGAGGGGAAAGATAATTTCCTGTGGATCCCTTAAAGAAAAAATTCCCAGAAACTCCAGGGAAAAGTCAGTTGGGAGTCATTCTTCTCTGACATTTGAGGAGGGCAGTGGCAACTTTTTGATCTCTGGGTCTGAAAGACAGCTGGTAGTATTTGAAGATAAAAAGAAGAGATATAAGAAAACTAAGAAACTGAAGAAGAGAAACCTTTCTACTAAATGGGTTTTACTGCATGCTTTTCATTTGAGCACCACAGGGAGGCAGCAGAGAGCTTGTCTGTGAAAGCTATCATGGATAGACTTTTGAGGGAGGTTTGCTTCAAACTCTCAAGATTATATAAACTACTTTAGGAGTTACTATATATATATATTTAAGGTTCATCATTTTGTAAATAAGCTTCATAAGTTATATTATCATTTTAGTCAGATAGTATAGTAAATGTAGTGTCTACCTTCCTAGACTGAGAAGCAGCTACTTGCGGAGCGGTTGGGCGGGTTGTTTTATTTATTTATTAGGGATTATATAAGAGATCTCCTAATCCTATTCTTCCTTCCTATTCCTCTTTCTACTACTAAAATTAAATAATCATTATTTAATAAGCTGCCTCAGGCCTTCATTCCACTGTCTGTTTGGCCCCATCTTTAGTCTGTTCACTATAAGTTTAGATTATCGTTCATTACTTTTGACCAGCCAGTCTAATATAGAAAACAAGTTTTATTTTCTTTTTATTACAGTCCACATATACACTAAGTATTTAAGTTGACCAAAACAAAGTTTTTGCTGTCAATAGAAAGTTCTTTGATAGGATCCCATGTTTGCTTCTTTCAGAAGTGGAGGAGTGTGCTAAAGGATGGAAAGGTTTGCAATTTGCAAAACTGTGCAAGAACTGAAAAGTGCAAACCTAGGTATGATTGACAGTGGCATGTGACCAGAGGTCACATGGGAGCCTGAGATGGAGGATCAGGGAAGATTCCATCTTGCCCCAATAGACTTTTCTTCCGGTTTTCTGAGGAAATTAAGAGGAAGGTCTGAAGAGGATTTCCCTGTGTTGAACTGAGGAAGAATTCCTGTATCTAACTGCTGGCAGCATTCAGTCTCATTTGGGACAACAGGACTTACTTGGACATCTAACAACAACAGATCCTGGCTCTAACTGTTTTTTGGAACCCTGCAGAGTAAGATTTGGGAACTTGGTTAAGTTTTAGTTTAGTAACCTAGTTAGCATAGTTAGTTTTTTAATTAAGAATAAGCATAAGTAAACCCCTATGTCCTTATTCCTTTCCCTTCCAAAACTATAATAAAGTAGGTTTTTATATGTTTTTTCCTCTTGTGTTTCCCTTATCCAAAATCCTATCCTAACAGTTTGGTCAGCTAGGTTAAGAATCTGTATATTGTAGTTATTTCTTGTATGATTGTATATATTTATCTGTGTACTTAGCTAGCTAGGAGCTTAGGGGGTTACATAGAATTCTGAGGGGTGGCTTCCTGAAGGGGTTACTAAAGCTGCACCACAGACACCTTGGGGCAGCCATCTTAAGAGGAAAAAAACTATTTTGATTGAAATTTATTTTGTCGTCTTTAGTATGTGTACAATATACATCGTAGCAATAATCTTACAATGGAAGCTGGCATGTCTGTAGACATATTTAGCAATGTACTGTTTCTGTTCTTCGATTATTTTCTGTATGTACCATATTTTTTATTGTGATATTCCCTAATTATTGTCTTATGTGTTTGCTATGGACTGTCTGAAACCCCTAATGGATGTTAAGCTATGTGACATTATGGCTTATGTACCCCTGGCTATAAGTCCCTATAAGTCTCGTGCCTCTATATGCCTATGTGTTAAGCGTCTAAAATCTCTGGTGACCTGGTTTAGAAGGGATGACATGAAGATGATGGTTATGCAAATGAAATTCCAACTAGATACCCTCAAGCACTTAATAAACCTAAATATGACTCAAGGCTTTGCACAAGATACCAACAAAGTAAACAATAATGGGGAAAACTTAAATAGACTAGATAAAGAGGAAGCAGCAGGAATAATTTCTTTGTGCCCACTTAGAGATATGCCAGTGGTAAAACAAAATGAAGTCCATAAAGTGAAAATACATAAGAGATTTTCCCCAGAAGACCTTGAGTCCATCAGGAAGAGAACACCACTTTTTAATAACAAACCTAATAGGGTGATTAAGGAGATGCGTAGGGCAATTGATTTATATGATCCAGACTTCAGTGATTTTGCCCTATTGATGAAGGAGGTCTTGACTAAGAGAGAAAGAACCAAATTTATTCAGGAGACTAGAACAGATCTGTTATTGCAATCCTGGCCAGAGAATCTGAAGTTAGATACATCTGAAGAGGGAGTTTATAAGATGTTAGTAGTGGCAAGAGATGCAATTCTGGAGGTAATGGGAAGGTATACCAAAAGGCCCAATTCATGGTCAAAATTTGAGGCAATCAAACAGAAAGTCTCTGAAGCTCCTGCGGTTTTCCTGGAAAGGATAATTGAGGCAACTGAAACTTTATTGGGAATGGATCCCCTGGAAGAGAACTCAATTGCACATATTAAGAGGGTCTTTGTTAAAAATGCTGTCCCAAAGATCAGGCAGTTTTTTAAAACAAATTACCCTGACTGGGAGGAATTAGAGTTGGAAGATCTAGGAGGAAGGACACATATTTGATTACAGACTCAGAGGAAAGGAATGATGACAGGGATCCTATTGTTGAGGACTTAAAGAGGAAATTGAAGGAAGCTTAATCAAAGGCTAGAGAGAGTAAAATCAAAGAAATAAAAGCTGTGGCTGCGTTAAGATCTGTACAGCCAAGGTATACTAATAATACTTATAAACCAAATGAAAGAAGATCAGGCCCCAGATGGTGTTTTCTGTGTGATTTGCATTGGACACCTGTACAGAGATTATCACTTTACAAATCAGGTTAGGAGACAAGTAATGGGTGTAATAGAAACAATAACTGGAATAATAATTATAATAATAATAGATTGAATGTAAATAATAACAATAATCAAACTAGGTATACCAATCAATGTCAAAATGCCTGTTGCCAGGGACAATAAGCACCTGATTTAAATACTATGCAGTCTTGAGTAAATGCTGGAGCAAGGTCTAAATATAGTCAGATTATAAAGAGTGACCTGAGTAAGAATAGTGTCTTATGAAGGTTTCCCCAAGAAACACATGAGAATGAATCAAGGAATGAGTGTGATATAATTGCAAATGAGTTGAGGATAAATGAAAATGGGAGTAATGAAAATAAAATACATGGTGATACAAATGAATTAATTGAATCAAAGGAGAATATAGTTGGTGTAAATAATTATACAAAGAAGGAACATTGTAATATAAATTTAATAAGCAATCCTAATGAAGGTATGAGAAGAAAAATTAATGAAGAATATAACCTAAATAATAATAATGAAATTGTAAATGGGAGCAATGAGACTAAGATGGAGAATTTAACGACCAATGACAGCAATATAAAAGCTGATGATGCAAAATCCTGGGAAAGTCATGTAATTCATGCAGATGTTGACTTGGATGGACAGGAAATGACTGAGCTTCATACTGATGTTACTGTGCTTCCACCAGTTCTTGAAACCTTCCAACCCCCAAATAGCACTGAACGCTATGTTTTGGTAACTATAGGGGATCAGATATATGATCTTTTGGTGGATACTGGACCCAGTAAATCAGTTTTGCAAAGTCTTCCTAAAGATTGTAGAGCTGTTGATACTATGGAAGTGATTGGAGCCACTGGAAAACCGGAGAGAGTAACTAAATTACAACCTAAAATGATTACCCTTGGTCCATTAAGCGTGGAAAACACATTTCTATGTATGCCTGGATGCCCAATGAACCTTCTCGGGAGGGACTGGCTTTGTAAATTACGAGCAACGATTCAATGTACTGACTGGGGATATATCATTACAACTCCCAGAAGAATCTCTGAAAGCCTTTCCATTGCTCTTCTTAGATTCAGTCAGTGCAGAGAATGAGTTGAATTCCATCTATCCTCTTCCTGAGGATATACCAGAAGGTTTATGGGCAAGGTCTTCCACAGATGTTGGCCTATTGAAATCAGCTGATCCAGTGATCGTGAGAACCAAGGAAGGGCCAGTTCCTTGTGTTCCTCAATATCCTTTGAATAAAGAAGCTATAGATGGAATAAGACCAATTATTGAGTCCCTAATTCAACAAGGGATTATAATACTGTGTTTTTCAAATTACAATACTCCCATGCTGCCAATAAAGAAATAAAAGCTCAATCAAGATGACAAAGTTGTCTATACATTCATACTGGATTTAAGAGCTGTAAATGATCATGTAATTAAGACTCATCCTGTAGTACCAAGCCCAGCTACCATAATATCATCCATTTCAACTCAAGCAAGATATTTTACTGTGATAGATTTATGTTCAGCATTTTTCT
This sequence comes from Monodelphis domestica, assembly GCF_027887165.1. Taxonomy (NCBI): domain Eukaryota; kingdom Metazoa; phylum Chordata; class Mammalia; order Didelphimorphia; family Didelphidae; genus Monodelphis; species Monodelphis domestica. The sequence continues at coordinate 174,551,333 of NC_077228.1, forward strand.
TGATACCAATTCACGGGGATTCTCAAAAGATCTTTGCTTTCATGTGGGACAGTGCCCAGTGGGGGTTCACTTGTCTTCCACAGGGATTCTGTGACAGCCGGAGCCAATCCTCTCAAATTTTGAACAGAGACCCTAAAACAGTATCATTCAAGGAAAGTAAAATAGTGCATTTTGTAGATGCTATCCTCCTAGCATCTCCATCTGCTAAAGTGTGTTTTAGAGATAGCAAGATTCTTTTGAGTTAATTGTATAAATGTGGACATAAAATCTCTAAAGCAAAACTTCAGTGGGTTTTGCCACAGGTTGAATATCTTGATTTTGTGTTGTCAGAGGGTTCCATAAGTATCACTAAGAAAAGAATAGCTGATATCCAGAAACTGAGTGCACCTAAGACCAAGAAGCAACTCAGAGCTGTTCTTGGGACAGACAACTGGTTTTTGTAGACAATGGATACCTGCATATAGTGAAATTACTAAATGTTTAACAGATCTAACTAGGAATACAGAACCAGAACCTCTGAAACTCAAATCTGAACATCTTCAAGCCTTAAGTAAGCTTATGGATGCAGTTTTATCTGCACCAGCTCTTGGAATCCCAGACTATACTATTTGTGCATATGCATCAATTATTTGTGCATGACACCAAAGGTATTGCATCTGGTGTACTGAAACAGACTTTAGGACAAAGTTATCATCCAATTGGACACTATAGTTGTCAGATAGATCTAATTGCTGCAGGTACAGTTCCTTGTCTAAGGGGTGTAGCTGCTGCAGCTGTGTTAGTTCGAAAGTCATCAGAATTCATTTTGGGATGTCCATTGATGGTATTCTGTTCACATCAAATAGAAGCACTAATGAGGAAATTTCATACTCAAGCATATTCAGACCAATGAATATCTAAGTATGAAATTATACTTCTAGGTAGTAAAAACATCATGTTGAAAAGGTGCAGTGTATTAAACCCAGCTACACTTCTTCCTGATTTGCCAAAGAATGGTGAACCATTACATGAATGCTTAGAAGTTGTAAATCTAGTGGATATGCCAATGATGGATTTAAAAGACACTCCAATCAAAAATCCAGATTTGGTTTTATTCACAGATGGATCTTCATATTTGTGTAATGGAATTAGATGTACAGGTGCTACGGTTGTCACAGAATTTGAGACACTGTGATATGGATCATTACCTAATAACCTTAGCACTCAAACTGCAGATTTAATCGCTTTAAAGCAAGCATTTCTTCAGGAGCTGGTAAAAGTGCGAACATTTATACAGACTCTCATTATGCTTTTTCTGTTTGTCATGCAACAGGAAAGATCTGGAAACAACAAGGTTTTATTACAGCACCCGGAAAATCAATTGCTCATGCAGAAATAATAACTGAGTTGTTGGATGCTATCCAGAAGCCTAAATAGCTAGTGGTAATCCATTGTAGAAGTCATACTAATAGAAGAGATTCTGTTTCTAAAGGAAATCATAGAGCTGACATAACGGCAAAACTTGCGACCAGAAATGCTCCAGTGTATATTATGAGAAATGCTCCAGTGTATATTATGAACTTATCAACTATAGAATCTGATGATCTAGAAAAAGCTTATGTAGACTCAGAACATGGTATATGGTTAACAGATACAGGAAATCCACTGTTACCAAAAGATCTATATACCTATTTGTGTCAAGCCATTCACACAAAAGATCATTTTGGTAGTCAAGCTGTAATCGACACTGTAAAGAGACAATGGGTTGCACCTGGAATAAGCACTGTAGCAAATAAGATCTGCTCAAGCTGTTCTGTTTGCCAAAAATTCAATCAAGGAACATTCAGACAGAAAGGTTTAGGTGGTAGACCTTTAGCATATTGTCTATTTGAGTGTCTGCAGATTGATTATATCAGCATTCCAAAAGCTGGAAGATACAAGTTTTGCTTGGTAATTGTTGATAGATTAACTAAATGGCCTGAAGCTTTTCCATCAAATACAAATACAACTAACTTTGTGGTGAAAGTGTCGATTAAGGAAATTATACCTAGATTTGGAGTACCATTAACAATAGACTTGATAAAGGATCCAATTTCACTCAAGACATCCTGAAAAGAGTCTATGAAAATCTAAGAATAACACCAAAATATCATGTGCCATATCATCCCCAAAGTTTAGGCCAAGGTGAGTGTGTGAATAAGGAAATAAAGACTATGGTAGGGAAGCTCTGTACTGAAACTCATCTCAAATGGACAGAGATTCTTCCCATAGCTTTGTTTTACTTACATATGAGGCCAAGAGCAGATTTGCATATATTTTCCTATGAAATGCTCTTTGGACATGCTCCACTACAAGCAGAAACTTGTAAGACAGTCTATACATCTCTCTTAGGAGGAGATTGTCAACTTGCTTCTTACTTAAGTGCTTTACAACAAAGACTAAAAGAATTACATGAAATGGGAGTATTAATTCAAACTGGTCCTTTGGATTATTCTCTTCATAATTATGAACCAGAAGGTATGGTATATGTAAAAAATTTTGCTAAAACATCAGCATCACAGGAAAGTTGGTTAGGTCCTTACACTATTGTGTTGGTTTCTCCATCTTCAGTAAAAGTTTTAGGTAGAGATTCTTGGTATCATTGTTCACATATAAAATTAGCACATAATGAAAATGTGCAAATCATTGAAGAAGAAGGAAACTAAGAGATTGCAGAAAGATAGAATCATCAGTCAAATTGAGTCTGCAATCAAAAAGATCAGTAAGGAGAGGACCATTCCTGTGGAAGAGGATAGAAGAGGACAATTCAGATGAAGAGGAGAATTCAGGAATTAATGGATATTGATGAAATACTGAAAACTTAAAAATTTTAAAGACTGTGAAATTTTCATTGAAGAGAATTACAGGATAAATGGGCTAATGATTTTATACTTTAGGTACTGTATTACAGTATATAATAACATAGCATTTATTCACATACAAACACAAATATATTTCCTACTATGGAATGGCAGAAGGATATTCAAGAGGAAGTAGGGGTAAGTATGTGGCATACAACAGTAACATAAATCTTATATAACAGTAACACTGACATTTAAATAGCAAAACAACATGACATAACAAAAGTAACAACATAATAAAACATAAACACAAAACATAAACATGGTTAGGTTACATTGAATCGCTGCTTAAATGAGTGAAATAATCTATAGTTAGAGTACTAACAGTGTTATGATTAGCTATAGATATGTTATTTACTAATAAAATGTAGTTACATACTTAGATTTCGTTTAGGTATAGAAATTTAGTTAGAAGTATTTTTAAGTTGGGTAAAATTAAGTAAGATAAGGTAAGAAAATTAGATACTGACTTGTACTGCGTCATACATTACACAACACAAACAACATATGACATCACATATCAAACAAAATTGTAAATAAATATGTAAATATATGTGAATTGGGTGTATAATAGGATTGTAAATTAATTGTATTATAGTATGTGTAGACATGTAAACTATGTGTAAACATGAAGTATACATGTGTATGTGTGCATGTGTATGACATGCATGTATATTGTGTGCGTGTACTATATGTGTATATGTAAATTATGTACCTATCTCACTGTTACATGTATTTGCATAAATGAATTTATTGTTTGGTTTAATTTTCATTGTAAAACTTATGCAATGTGTTTATTGTGATTTTCAAAATGTTTTCTCTAAGTTTAATGTTAATGTGCTGCAATACTAGTACATTGTTCTGTTTTAGCTGATAAGAGTGTTTTAAGTTTGATATTTGCATGGAAGTTATGTTCATGTGTTTGATGTTATTTGCTGTTCTGTTTGACTTTTGTACTTGTTCATTATTTACTTTGTTTTCCTTTTCCTTTTCCTTTTTCCCTTGTTACAATTCCTTAGAATAGGTTAGTGTAAGTTAGAGTAAGATAACTGAGTGTAGGTTGTTTGTTATTTTGGGTAGATTTCTTAGTTTAGGTAACTAGTAAGTATTTTAGATTGTGCACAAATTCAAAAATCATGTTTCCAAAACGATTTTTGATTCATGCAATAGGGGGGAATTGTGATAAAGGATGGAAAGGTTTGCAATTTGCAAAAGTGTGCAAGAACTGAAAAGTGCAAACCTAGGTATGATTGACAGTGGCATGCGACCAAGGGTCACATGGGAGCCTGAGATGGAGGATCAGGGAAGATTCCATCTTGCTCCAACAGACTTTTCTTCGGGTCTTCTGAGGAAATTAAGAGGAAGGTCTGAAGAGGATTTCCCTGTGTTGAACTGAGGAAGAATTCCTGTATCTAGCTGCTGGCAGCATTCAGTCTCACTTGGGACATCAGGACTTGCTTGGACATCTAACAACAACAGATCCTGGCTCTAACTGTTTTTTGGAACCCTGCAGAGTAAGATTTGGGAACTTGGTTAAGTTTTAGTTTAGTAACCTAGTTAGCATAGTTAGTTTTTTAAATAAGAATAAGCATAAATAAATCCCTAAGCCCTTATTTCTTTCCCTTCCAAAACAATAAAGTAGATTTTTATGTTTTTTCCTCTTGTGTTTCCCTTATCCAAAATCCTATCCTAACAGTAGGAAGTGCTCCTCCCTCCATAGTTACACATATTATCCCTCCACAAGCTTCATGAGTTATACCAAAGACAATCACCACCTTGAAAACAGCCCCTGAGAGTATCACTCAATTTAGTTAAACTGGCCCTGAGCTAAATACAAGATTCACCATGAAGCCTAGAATTGAAACTTTTCACCATATTAGAAAATGACAGAATTAGAATGGCCTTCAGGAATCAGGACTCCTTTCAGGCTACAATGAGACTCAGGAGGCAAGGCAAGACAAAATAACATTTATTAAGTGTTTACTGAATGCCAAGCACCAGAGGAATGTCAGACTCTGGAGATGGCTGTATTGAAAAGTGGAAGAGCTAGTGGTTACAGCAGGAATAGAGCTGTTCAAAAAATTTTAAGCATACTTGGGTGTATCAAAATGTTTTCTCCAAATAGCTAAACAGCACAGTAAATAGAGCACCAGACCAGGAGAAAGGAGAAAGACCTGAATTCATTTCTGGCCTCAGACATTTCCTATCTGTATGACCCTGGGCAAGTCACTTAACCCCCATTAGGCTTACTGCTCTTCTACCTTGGAACTGATATTTAGTATCAATTCTAAGACAAAAAAATAAGGGTGGGTTTTTTTTTAAGTAATTAAGAAAGGTACAGATAGAATGCTATGGAGATTCACGGGAGGTAGAAAACATTTTCAGTTTTATTGGAGGAAGTGGTTGAACTGAGAGGATGAGACAGATATTCAACTGCTAGAGCTGTGGTGGGCAGGCATTACAGACATTCAGGATCATGTGAGCAAAGGCATGGAAGTGGGAATAATAGTAACTGACATTTTATATGGCATTTTAAGTTTTGCAAAAGACTACACAATTATTTCATCTGTATCACAACAGCATTTTGAAGGAGGCAACAATACAAATTTTATCATCTCCATTTTATATGTGAAGAAACTGAGACCAAGAGAGGTTAAAAGACTTGCCCAGGGCCATTTAACTAGCAGATATCAGAGGCTAGATTCAAGCTGAGGTGTCCTTGACGTGGAAATCTAGAACTTTAAGCAATTACTGTGCTGTCAAGCACAAGAGGGAATTTGTATAAGGCTACAGTATAGAGTACATGAATGAGAGCCAAGATGGTGGAGTAGAAGCAGAGAAGCTCAAAGTCACCATGAGAATCCTTTCCAGTCAATCTTAAAATAACACCACAAAATGAATACAGGGGTGAAAGAACCAACAAGGAGACAGAGTGAAACAACTCTCAAGAAGAGATAAACCTAAAAGATAGGCAGAGAATATATGGGGCACTGGGGTGAGAGGAGCATAGACAGCAGGAAGCTTCAGCAAGTAGTGAAGAGCAAGCCAAGAGCAAGTCACACACCCCTATTCCATATCTGCTATTCCAGGTTCTGAACCTAAGCCCAAGCCAACATCCAGACCATAAGACCCTGCCTGGGTGAACAGAGGTCCAACCAACCCACACCCTTGAAATTCCAAATCTGTAGTTAAGTCTGGAATTCTAGCCCAGGACAGTCTGTACTGAAGCAGCCTGATCTGTGTGGGTCCAGAGCAAAGCCAGGAGTCTCAGTTTGTGGGAGCCTCCTGATCCTCTTACCAAAAGCTCAAGGAGGAATCCCAGGACAGAACAATCTACTGTGTGACTGAGAAGAACAAGCCCACAGTGAAATCAAAAGCTTATGCCTAAGCCTAAGGCTAGAATTAGAGGACCTTTAATATAAAGGAAATAATTTGGTTTTTTCTCCTATAGTCAAAGAGGAAATATTTTTTGGGCAGGGGAACAGCAATGCCCAACTAACCAGAGCTTTAGAGAGATTACCTTGTCATTCATGTAAAGAATAGAAGAGAGAAATTGGAGGTAGACAGACCAGTTGGGAGTTTGTTGAGTTCTTTTTTTAAGTAGCCCAAAGGAGAAGTAATTGAGGGCCTGAATCATTGTGGTTATACTGGAAATTGTAAAGGATGTGGCATGAGAACAATCTCAGAGACAGAATCAATGGGACTTGGTGACTTGTTGGATGTGGTCACTTAAGGAGGGGGAGGAATCAAAGATGACACTGAGATTACAAGACTGGGTATTTGGGAGTAGGGTTTGTGTCATGTCATTTGTGTCATGAACAGAAACAGGAAAGTTAGGAAGCAGAGCAGGTTTGGGGGAAAGAAAAGTTTTTGTGATTCAGAGGAACAAAAGATTTAGGCATAGGTTTAGAGGTCATCTAGTCCAAGGCTTCTTAATCAGTGACTGATTGGTTATGAGGTTAACAATTAATAATAATAATAATTTGTTGTTCAGTTTTTTTCAGGTGTATCTGATGCCTCCTGACCTCATTTGGGATTTTCTTGGCAAAGATACTGGAATTATTTGCCATTTTATTCTCTAGTTCATTTTACAGATGAGTAAACTGAGGTAAACAGGTTTTCCCAGGGTCAAATAACTAATAAGTATGTGAAGCCAGATTTGAACTCAGAAAGATAAGTCTTCCTGACTCTAGGTTCAGCACTCTATCCAATATGCCACTCAACTCCCCATAACAATAACAATAATTGGGCAGCTAGGTAGCTCAGTGGATTGAGAGCCAGGCCTAGAGATGGAAGGTTCTAGGTTCAAATCTGACCTCAGACACTTCCCAGCTGTGTGACCCTGGGCAAGTCACTTGACCCTCATTGCCTAGCCCTTACCACTCTTCTGCCTTGGAGCCAACACACAGTATTGATTCTAAGATGGAAGGTAAGGGTTAAAAAAAAGAAAGAAATTACCCAACAATAATGATGATAATTAATTAAGAATAATTAGTATTTATACAATGCTTTAAGGTTTACAAAGCCCTTTTCCAATAGTATATCATTTGATCCTCATGATAACTCTGAGAGGTGGTTGCTATGATTATCCTCATTTTAATGATGAGGAAACTGAGGCAGAGGCTAAATGACTTACTTGAGGTTAAATAGTTAGTAAATGACTGAAGTGGGATGGGATCTGAGGTCTTCTGATTCCAGGTCCTACTTTGTGTCATAGGAGGTTCATCAATTTAGTGGTATTGTGTCTTTAAAAACATTATTCTAGACTTATGATGGGAAATGCTATCCATCTCCAGAGAAAGAACTGTTGGAGTCATCTTCCTTGAATGCCTGATCATGGCACTGAGTTCTCAGGCTACATCAGCAATCTCAGGCAAGTTCTATCAAGTAGAAAACCCATATATACCCATCCAACCTGGAAATACATCATGAGAGTCAGACTAGTTAAATTCAGGAAGACTCATCACCTGGCTAGACCCCAGGTAATGATATTTTTTCAGCCACCACAACAGCACAACATCTGACCATCTATTAAGTCATGGTAATGACTCATATTATAAAGCATTTTATGATTTACAAAATATACTTGTGTCCCCAATTGGGAAGTGGTCAAAGGATATGAACAGGAATAAGGAAATGGATGAAGAAATTAAAGGCTGTATTACGTTATATGAAAAAGTCCTCTAAATCATTATTGATTAAAGAATTGCAAATTAAAAGAACTCAGATATCTTCTCATACCTACAAGACTGGCTAAAAAGACAAAAGGGGAAAATAATAAATGTGAGATGGGATGTGGAAAAAGAGACACTATTACACCATTAGTGGTTAGATCTACCAACAGTGTATTAGTGCCTCTGACCCAACTTGTTTAGCCATTCCCCAACTGATGGGCATCTCCTCAATTCCCAGGCCTTTGCCACCACAAAGAGAGCTGCTATAAATATTTTAAAATATATAGATTCTTTTCCTTTCCCCTAACTACCTTAGGAAATAGACCTAATAGTGGTATTGCTAGGTCAAAGGATATACACAATTATGCCCAAAGAGTCATAAAATTGTGTATACCCTTTGACCTAGCAATAGTTGTGTCATGTGATTGTGATGAATACAATTCAAGGTAAAAAAAAATGATGAGCAGGTTAGTTTTTTAAATAATATGGATGGGGCAGCTAGGTGGCTCATAGAGAGCCAACCCTGGATAAGGGAGGTCCTGGGTTCAAAGATGGTCTCAGAGACTTCCTAGCTGTGTGATCCTGGGCAAGTCACTTAACCCCAATTGCCTAGCCCTTATCACTCTTCTGCCTTGGAACTGATACTTAATATGATTCAAAGACAAAAGATAAGGGTTTAAAAATAATATGGAAAGACCTGCATGAAATTATGAAGTGAAATGGATAGAGCCAAGAGAATATTGTATACGGCAATGGCAATATTACTTTAAGGATAATATTAAAACTATTTACCTCCAGAGAAAGAACTGATAAATAAAAGTATTCATGACATAGTTTTACATAAACATCTTTTTTTTGTCAAATGATGTCTTCTACAGTTTGGATTGGGGAAAGAGGGAGGAAATTTTAATGTAAGAAAAGATAAATTAAATGAATTTTAAAAACTATGCTTGTGATTTGTATTAGTGGGGGTAGAGGTTACTCAGATGCTTGCAATCATCAATCAGGTACTGAATTTGGTCTAAAGGAAATGAGCACTTAAGCTTTCATTATGAAAGATGAAAAGTGCTTCTTTGGATTCAGATGATCTGGGTTCCAAATCCTGTGTGTTAACCTTTTCTGGGTCTCAATTTACTACCTTTAAAGTGAGACTTCTCCTATTTCTTCCCACTTTAAATCTGTGATGTTATTTCCCCTGGTCTGGCTGCGGAAGGTGGAAAATGTTATCTTTCCTCCCAGAACACCCCCACTGGTTTAGGAGTATTCAGTCTTTTCTCTTTTCTCCACCATGAATCAAGCTCAGGGATTCATTCTTGAATCCTAGGCTAATTCTCAGCCAGGCAAGAGTGAGGAGAGGTTTGTGGAAATTCTAACCAAATTATGAGACCATGCACAATCACATAATGAGTTAGCTATTTCCCCTCCTTTAGGAATATGTCATTTTAGAGATGAGGAAACTGAGGCTCTGAGAGGTATCTAGACCAAAGGCTCATAGATTTAGAGGCGAAAAGTAGTTTAGAGGTCATCTAGTCCAACTCCCTCCTTTTATAGATAAGGAAACTGATAGTCAAAAAGGTTAAGAGTCTTTCCCAAGGTCATGCTATTAGCAAGGAGAAAAGCTGGGATTTGAGCCCAAGTCACATGACCCCTTAAAATGACTATACTAAAATCATACAGTCAGTGCTGGAACTGGACTTCAAGTCTCCTAACTTTCAAGTCAATATCCTTTCAACCAGATTTTCCTAGAAGTAAATTTAAAAAACTTCTTGGAAAAGTAGGAACAGAAGGATTTCAAATGGGTGAGAGGATGAACTGAGGTAACAGGTACACAGGCATCTAGTGGGGAATGGACTGGAATAGTGATTTTCTTTAAAATAAAAATATCATGTCATTTTGACCCAACTGCCACTATTTCCCTCTCCCTTTCAGACTTCTCTCAATACTTTACAGGTATTGTACTCAAAGCACAGTACCTTATTGAGTTCTTACCTTTCCAGCAAAATCCTAATATCATCTTATTCACATTAAGATGTAAATAGCTGAAACCAGCATAAAGTATAACTTCCTAACTAGCTTCCAAACTTCCTAACTAGCTGAAAATTAGCCCAGAATGAACCAATAAGCTTAATTAATGGCCCAGGAAAGGGTAAGATTGAATAACCCCCAAACCAGTGAGGGTGTTCTTGGAGGGAAGATAATATTTTTGGTAACTGTCCAATATAAAGGGAGTCTGAGTGGACCAGACTAGACCCAGGGAACTAACGTCATAAATTTAGAATGTTTTTTATCCCATAGATATTTGCATTTTAACCCCAGGCAAGGATCTTAAACTAAAGGGATGAAGCTCTTAGTTGTCTTTGAGACATCAGGAAAGGGTGTGAGAATGATTATTAATTCAGACAGCTAAGATTTCTGGGAAATCTTCTAGGGAGGGAGTATAGGAGTGGGGAAGGATTGTTCTAAGGATTAATGCAGGCTCTGCCCCTGAACTGAGCTGGTTTCTTGCTCTCAGGGTGCTGTGCTTGCCAACCAGGCTATATATAATAAGGCTGTGCCTGGGAAAAAGTAGCATTGTGACTTAGTAGAGAGTCTGGCTTGGGCACTTACTAGCCATGTGACACTGGGTAAGTCTCTAAGTGACCTGAGCCTCAGCTTTCATGATTGTCTTGAGATTCAAATGATATGAAGAATGCAGAATGCTATAGAAATGTAGGCTCTTATTACAGAGGCAGTAAGGTGGCATGGTGGATAGAGGGACTGAGCTTGGAGTCAGCAAGCTCTGAGTGCCTCTGACACTTACTAACTGTGTAACCCTGGGAAAATCCCTTTATCACTGTCTGCCTCCGTATCTTCAACTATAAAATGGAGATAATGATAACATCTACCTCACAAGCTTGGCTTGAGGTTCAAAAGAGATCAGAATTATGAAGTGCTTAGCTCATATGTCTTGCACAATAACAGGCTCCCTATCTGTAAATTGAAATCTGTTCCAAGCTTATGCCCAAGGAATGGGAAATGGCTAATTTATTAAATGATTGTTCACAGTCTAGTTATTTGGTTGAAATGTCATAAACTTCCCTGCCCCCATGCCATCCCCAAACTTCCTAACTAGCTGAAAATTAGCCCAGAATGAACCAATAAGCTTAATTAATGGCCCAGGAAAGGGTAAGATTGAATAACCCCCAAACCAGTGAGGGTGTTCTTGGAGGGAAGATAATATTTTTGGTAACTGTCCAATATAAAGGGAGTCTGAGTGGACCAGACTAGACCCAGGGAACTAACGTCATAAATTTAGAATGTTTTTTTCTGCCCTAATCCATCTCTATGTGCCGATAAAAACCTGTGCCAAGCAGCTAGCCAGTCCATATTCAGCCAGATGGATAGCAACTATTTTTCACGTCTAAAGAGAGAAACTGATGTAGAGAGAAGGGGAGGTGAGGGAATGAAAACTAGAATGAGGATCTATTCCCCCTATGTGCTGACCCTTATGCCTCTCTCTTCCTTCTCCCCTAAGAATCTTTCTTTGGGGATCCACTGGCAGACTGAGACACAACCAGGAGCAAAGAAGGAAGTGACCTCATTTGATAAAGAGATACCAAGTCTCTTAGTTAACATAATGGCAGTGGAAAAAGCAACAATTTTGGAAAGAGAGGAAATGGGTTCAAATCTCACTAGCTATTTAGGTGTCTTTGGATAAGTCATTTAACTTAAAAAGTTGGATTCAAAGACCTTTAAGTTTCCTTCTAGCTCCAAATCAATGATCTTAGATTCAGATGTTAAAAGGAGCATTCAGAGAATATTTCAGAGCCTAGTTACTTGGTGGAGTTTTGCTGTCTTTGTTCTTGTTGCTTTATTTTAAGCTAGGAATTATAGAGCTATAGAATCTATGGAAAGAAAGGTACAGGAAGTTTCTGAGAATCTTCACCCTGGTCCACTGAGTTCAATTATTTCTCCCATTCCCATCCAGCCTTATTTTTATAAAAGAAGATACTGGAGCCCAGAGATTTAACTTGCCCAAACTGGTAAAAAATAGCAAGTGGTAGAGACAGGATTTGAAGCCAGGTCTCCTGAATCCTATTATCTCTAATGTATCAGGTTGAACAACAAAGGAATTAGCCAAAACAAAGCCAGACATCAGTTATAAAGGGTGCTGGAAACAGAGATGGTGTTGGAGAATAAAGGAAAAGACTATTTCAGGAATTTCAAGATTTATTAGGAATACAAATGCCCACTCACATAGAATCAGTCATACATAGACACAAAACCTAAGAATGAAATTTATGACACCACAAGGGTTATAGAGTCCACCAAGCAAAGGCTCAGTTCCCAAGGTGAGGATGAGGTTGGGACAGGGGTTGAGGGGAAGTGGGACAAGGGAGAAAATGTCTCCCCTCTTTTGATCCCTTCTCCCTGTCCTAGACATGGCAGAGAGAGGAAGGGAATCAGGAACATTCACAGGATGAGGGAGACCACCTAGGCTGGGGAAAGCATGAGGTAAGCCTGGGGGGTCTCTCTCTAACTCTTCATTTTGTGGCAAGAAGAGGTCCCGGGGGAGCTGGGGAGAGTTACTGTTGTTTAAAGGGCCAATGTGCCTATTGCTGCTGCTGCTGCTGCTGCTGCTGCTGCTGCTGCTGCTCTACCGGAGGGACATGGCCTTTCTAAGCCTGAGGGACAAGCTCAGGATCAATACAATCTTGAGGCTCCTGCTCTGGTTCCAGCTGTTGCTACTGCTGCTCTTCCTTCTCCTCCAGCTGCTGCTTCAGCTCTTCTTCCTTCTCTTCTAGTTGCTGCTCCAACTGTTGCTTCATCTCCTCTTCCTTCTCTTCTAGTTGCTGCTCCAACTGCTGCTTCAGGTCCTCTTCCTGCTTTTCCAGCTGTTCTTCCAGCTGTTGTACTTGCTTGTGTCCCAACTGCTGCTCTTGCTTGTGTTCCAGTTGCTCTCCCAGCTGTTGATCCAACTGCTCTCCCAGATGTTGTTCTTGCTTATGTTCCAGCTGTTGCTCGTGTTTATGCTCCAGTTGCTCTCCCAGTGGTTGATCCAACTGCTCTCCCAACTGCTGCACCTGCTTATGTTCCAGCTGTTGCTCTTGCTTATGTTCTAGTTGCTCTCCCAGCTGTTGATCCAACTTCTCTCCCAGATGTTGTTCTTGCTTGTGTTCCAGCTGTTCTTCCAGCTGCTGCTCCTGCTTATGTTCCAGCTGTTGCTCTTGCTTATGTTCCAGTTGCTCCTCCAGCTGTTGATCCAGCTGTTCTCCCAGATGTTGCTCTTGCTTGTGTTCCAGCTGTTCTTCCAGCTGCTGCACTTGCTTATGGTCCAGTTGCTGCTCATGCTTATGTTCCCGTTGCTCTCCCAGCTGTTGTTCTTGCTTGTGTTCTAGCTGTTCTTCCAGCTGCTGCACTTGCTTATGGTCCAGTTGCTGCTCTTGCTTATGTTCCAGTTGTTGTTCTAGCTGCTCTTCCAGTTCCTGCCCTCCTTTCTGCTCCAGCTGTGGAGTAAGAGTAGGAACTATCTTCACAGGAATGGTGGTCTCTTCTTGCACATCTAGCACTTGCTCGGGCACTGGGCATGGTGGAGGTACTGGTGTGGGTTGCTTTACTTGTTCCTGTGGGACAGGGTCAGGGATCTGGGGCAAGGGCTGCTTACACTGCTCCTGGCTGAAGACAGGGGGAAGGCTCACAGGCTGTTTGTACTGATGCTGAGACATCTTGGAGGCGAGATTAGTTCTACCTAACACAAAAAAAAATATTTTATGTTATCATAAGGTCTCAGGACATAACTGAGGTTAGTAGCCACAATCTAGAAGTCAGGAACAACAAGCATCCCCTGCCTTCTCAACTGTAAAGTACACCCATGACCATTCTCCAGAGAATAGAGGAGGCCAGTGATTTGAGGTTAGGGTTAAGGGTGAGGAGAGAGACAACTTTAGTTTGGTAATGATCTCTATCTATCTATCAAGTGAGCAACTTGGGCCCTGGAGATTTTAATATTTGGAACGTACTTTGTATATCACATTTAATCCTCACAACAATCATAGGAGATAGGTACTATTATTATCCCCAGAAGAAAGGTTATGTGTTTTGCCCAGGATCACATAGCTACTAAATGTCTGTGGAGGGATTTGAACTCCAAGTCTAGCACTTTATCATTATGAACTAGAGCTGCCCAGTTCCTGGAGATTTGGTTTTTGTTAACCACAGAGTAAAACAAACCTCCAAGAGTTGTCCTGGAAGAGGCTACATAGGCAGTGTTCACAAAGCCCTTATCCAAAGGATCCTAGATCTAGAGTTTGTTAGGGACATTAAAGGCCATCTAGGCCACCCCCTTGATGTGACAGGTGCAATAAGTGACTTTTCCAAGGTTTGATTTGGATCTAGGTGCTATACATGCTAATCTACCTCTTTCTGACATAATAGTCTCTCTCCTTTAATAATCAATACCCCTAACATTTGGTGTCACAGTGGATAGAGCACTGGGCTTGAAATAAGAAATACTCATTTTCCTGATTTCAAATCTGATCTCGGATACTTACTACCTGTGTGACCCTGGGCAAGTCAATTAAACCTGTTTGCCTCAGTTTCTCATCTGTAAAATGAGATCAAGAAAGAGAATGAGAACCACTCTAATTTCTGTGCCAAGAAAACCCTAAAATGGTATCATGAAGAGTGGCTGAAATAACTCAACTACTACAAGAGGAGAACTGGAGATGTGAAAAAGGGAATTAAGAAGAAGTAGCCTACCTCATGAGGCTCTTCCTGTCCTAAATCTGACATCTGGAATAAATCAATTTTCCACACAGATGAATAAAATACATTCAACATTGTGTATTGAAAAGTCTGCTAGACTTATAGTTAGAGGACCTGGGTTAGGATTCTGGCTTTAGAAGTCACTTAACCTCTCTTTGTCTCCATTTCCTCATCTATAAAATTAAGAGTTTGAACTAGATGACCTTTATGGTCCTATTCAGATCTAAATCTAAATGTAAAATCCTTTGTTCTCACACTCTAATCCCCCCAATCCTCAGATTTTATTCATTTGAAGGGACTGCTGACACATTTCTACCCAGACACCAGGCTTGAGATACAGGGTAAACTAGTCCCAGCATCTCCTCACACCAAGCCCCATCATAAACTCTATTTCTTTTTTTTTAACTCTTCAGGAGTGTTTTTTCCCCAAATTACACATAAACAATTTTTGGCATTCTTTTTCTAACATTTCAGTTCCAAATTCTCTCTGTCCTTCCCCGCCCTGGGTCAGTAAGCAATTTAATATTGCCTATACCTGTGCTATCATACAAAACATTTCTAAGCCAAATACATGATTATAGACTGTCATATGTTTGGGGGTTATCTGTGCTATCCCTTCCCTTCTTGAAGTATGGAGACAAAGACTTAGAGGCTAAGTATCTAATACTGAGATGGGGAAACACAGCTGGATATAGCTGGAGAGCATATCAGTCCAATCCTCACCCCCATCCCCAGCCACCCTTCCCTGGGCTCTGTGGTCATGAGATTGACTGTGATGGAAGGAATACCACCCTGAAGCCCGGGGATCAGTTGGCTAAGACTTACCAGCGTTCACCAGGAGAAGCTGAGCAGAAAGCTGCAGAAGTGTACAATACTGAGCCCTGGGGTGGGAGAGGCTTTATAACCCAACCTTCCACGTGTGGGGCACTAGAGCGGGATGGGGACTGACTGGTTTCACCACCCCAGGTTGGTCAACTTCCTCTAGTCCCTTCCTGACTCATGCTCCAATCCAGCAGCAAACTCCCCCTGGGGGCTTTTTCTCCCAGGGACAGCTTCTTTGCCATTGAAATGTTCTCCAATGTGACACTCACCTGATGGGGCATTTGCTGGGGTCTCTACTGGGTGAGGCATATAGCCTTGGGCTCCTGGGCCCCATTTCCCTCTTGTGACCTCAGCTATGCCTCTCCTCTATACCTTCATTTCCTCATCTGTAAAATGGGGTGATCATATTTATTTCAGTGTGAGACAGGTCTTTAGGGTCTAGAAAAAATAGGTATTTGGGAACAACAGAGGCCCGGAGAGAAATGGTAAAAGAGACAAAGCACCTCTACAAAGGAAAGGAAAAAGGGGGGTTAGGGTTTGTCACTGAACCTCTGCTTATGAAATGTAACTCCAAATTGGAGAACATTGGAATCTAATTAGAATCTACAATAATCATCTAATTCAAACTCTGGCATAAGTAATGAGGCTGAATTTTATAAAGGTAGTCTCTCTTTACATCAAGAAAGGATATTTCCTTTCAAACTGGGCTATGACCATGTTCCTAGAACCCCTCTATGTGCTGCCTTCCACCTTATCCAAGCAACTAACTGAAGTACTCAAAGGATTCTGTTCTAAGGTGAACTCATGTAGACATTGGTCACACTATGCTCTAGGGAGATGTAGGGAATACATTGTGCTTTTTTTATTTTCCTTTCAGAATACAAGATAAATGTGGCAATGTGGCAATGACAGATACCTTGTTGCTGCTCCCATCTGGGGCAGATCCAATGAGGTTTTCTTCTCCTCCACAGCTTCTCCAACTTCTACCTCAAAGGTGTGGAGCAAAAATTACTGAAATGATTTATGGGAGGAGAAGGGAACATCATTGGTGAGAATAATGAAATAACCACCAGGATCAAACAGTAATCCAGTATTTGTCATTTAAAACTCTTCACAGTCTGGCCACTGCCTACCTTCCCCAATTTCCTTTTATTTTTTAAATCCCTACTTTCCATCTTAGAATCAATACTGTGTATTGGCTCCAAGGCAGAAGAGCAGTAAGGGCTAGGCAATGGGGGTTAAGTGACTTGCTCAGGATTACACAGCTAGGAGGTGTCTAAGACCAGATTTGAACCCAAGACCTCAAGTCTCTAGGCCTGACTCTCAAACCAATGAGTCACTTACCTGCCCTCACCTTCCCAATTTCTTATACTCCCCTCCCCTCCACACACTGGCATTTCTTTGGAACAGCCTCTATCCTGGCTGTCTCTAGTTCCTTAGAATTATGTCCCTCTCTACCTCTATCTCATAAGCTTCCCTAGCTTCCATGAACAGCTCAAATTCCACCTTTTCCAGGATGTCTTTCCCATCCCCACAGCTGCTGTAACCTTCCAGTTCAAGGCTATCTTACTTCTCTTCTCTCTTTGTGTACATACATATGTGTATGTATATATATATATACACACACATATATATATTTCATCTGCTTCCTCATTCTACTTCCTCCCCTTCTCTACCATATATCTATCTATATCTAGATGTATATGTGTGATGGAGACATACAGGGGAAGATGGAGAGGGAGAGGTAAAGAGAAAAAGAAAGATGAGAAAGAGAGGAGAGAGGGGAAGGAAAGGGGGGAGAGAGAGAGAGAGAGAGAGAGAGAGAGAGAGAGAGAGAGAGAGAGAGAGAGAGAGAGAGAGAGAGAGAGAGAGACAGAGAACCTATCCTATTTATTTTCATGTTGTCTCCCTCTCTAGAATGTAAGCTTCTTGAGGGCAGGTGCTGTTTTTTGCCTATCTTAATAGGCTCAGCACTTAGCATAGTGCCTGTCTCATAGTAAACAAATAATAAATGCTTATTGACTGCCTGCTGGAAATGTGTACTTCAGAAAGTTCAACAGAATGGAAAGATTTCATCTTTCCCCACCCTAAACTTTTTTTTGAGACCTACAGTTCCTTCAAGCAGCAGTCACCAGCCCCCTCTTCCTCTGGAAATTCCTCTTCCTTCTTCAAATCCTCTTCCTCTTCCATTTTCCCTCTAGGCTTGTCCCTGTCCCACCAACTCTCACTCTGACCCACACTACCTTTCTCACAATGACCTCCTTTTCTCTCCGGTTGGCTTCATCCTCTCCACTCCCTACACCACATACTGGTACCCTCTAACTTGAGCCTTCTCTTCTCCTCCCTAACTTTTCCCTGTGATCAAGACTGGCATAAATCTCAATGGGTGGGAGGGGTAGCAGGATAGGAGGGTAAATCAAGGGAAAGAAGGGGAGCCTCTGACTCTCCAGTTCTGGAAATGGGCAATGCATCTCTCCCTCATTCATACCCTTTGTCTCTCCCTGTTCCTTCAGCCTACACCAAAACCCTTGTAACCCTTCCTGAGGAACAGGGGAAGACAGACCCCCTGTCTTAACCTTGTACAGTTTCCTGTTCAGCTCACAGAGTGACCAAGTTTTGAAGGGGATGGGGAGAGGAGTGAGGGATATCACTGAGTGGTGAGAACAAAAATCCCAGGACTTAAGATGGGGGCAGTGGAGGTGGTGTCTGTCAGGCATCGAACATTCCCATCTTCTCTCTCAGGCCTCAAAACCATTCATCATGAGAAGCTGAGAAACTGGGCTCCTCCTAAGAACCAGAGTTGCCTCACCTGTATGCATAATGGTTTGGCCCTTTCACCTCTGGATGCTGAGCTCAGAGGTGAAATATTGCCCTTCTCCCCCTGGCAGATCTGTGACAGCCCAGAGGAGCTGGCAGCTGTCAAGAGGAAGTCACACCGGTCGAATGGGTTTCTCTGGGCCGGGGTATCTGAAGGATCTCCTTCTCCACCCTCTGATTCACAGCATAATGAGGCCCTTAGGGGGGAGTGTGTCTGTGTGAGCATTCGATCATTCAAGGAAAATCAGGAAGGACAGGTGAGGTTGGGGTGGGGGGGAGCAGTGAGAGAGGAAAGGGATGGAGGATGGAGGAAGGGAAGGAAAAGATGAAATTAGAGTATCCATTAGTATCTAGAAAAGTCAAACCCCCAGCTTCTTCCTTCAGTACCAGATCCTCCACTGTTTGGGCTGCCCTTTGAGGGGGCTACCCTGGAGTGGGTTTCTCTCTAACCCCCAGCCTGCCTCAAGGTTGACCTCACAGACCCATAAGTTCACATGATGAGTGTAACTGTTCAGCCCCCGCCCTCCATAACCAAGATGATCTCATACCCCATGACATCTGAGGCTTCTCTGATCCCCTCCCCAACGTTACCCCAAACCATCAGTGTTAATGTTAGGTCTCAGCCTGGGCCAAGAGCCCAAGGGGTTCATTGGCAGTTTCCTTTCTAAAGCAGAAAGTTTGTTGGTTTCTGTCTAGTGAGATCTCAATTGGTCTTATGCTTTAAGGGAAAGGAGAGGAGTGGGAAGAAGGAGAAGGGGCAGAAAATGCTTTCTTACTGTCTAGATATGCTGACACCAGCAACTAGTCATGAGAAAATATCAAATGAGATTTCTATCCTTACCTGGGACTTGTCTCTTGATAAAGGCTGTCTTCTCACCATTTCACTGACTTCTTCTACTGGTCTCACAAGGGTCTTCTCTTCTCCTTCCTCTCCCTAACTCTCCCCTTTAAATTATGTTCTTCATCATTAAGGAAGAGAAGAAATGGAAGCACTGAGGGAAAGGATCTAATGTCTATTGTGGGGCAGACAATACAATGCATTTATCCTTTTTAAAGCACCTGTAGCCTGTAGACTATTCTATAGCACTTGTTCCTGATGCAAAGTCTGGTTAAGACACACACAATCTCATCCCTTATGGAATTTATAGTTCTGTCAGAATATATAAGCCACAATATTCCATAAAACATGATCATGCATTAGCAAGTTACCAAACAAAGCAATAGCCAAGTTTGAAGAGGAAAGGGTGCACTGGAAAATGTTTTAACAGCTGACTCTCTATCCACAAAAAATCTTCCTAAAATATACTTTTAAGATTAATATGCATTGTTATTTACATTTTCTCCATCATCAGTTTAGACTAGTTTTACAAACCTTTTAGAGATCACATGCCCAAACTGTACCTTCAAGCTGTCTATGAGCCCCCTGCATTATCCCAGACAGCAGAGGGAGGAAGTGTTCACATTGGTCTGCTGAGCATAGGGGTGGGGCATGTGAAAATTGTCACCAGACATGGTAGAGAGGGGGAATGGAACAGCCCCGTCCAGCATGTGTGCCGTGCCTTCACCAACATGGGTCTAGACAATCAAGAAGTCAATAAATAAATCAAGTCTTGATTTGAAGTTAACTGATTTCTGAAGTATAAGCTTACCCATAGAAAACTTTATTTGACCTCAGCACATCCCTAGAGGGGAGGAAAGACAGACTCTCTCCTCTGATTGACCAGAGCTATAGAACCTAATGCTTCAGTGTTCCTCACCCCCATCTGACTTTACTCCCTGGCCTATTGCATTATTGGTTTTCCTTCCCCTCTCCTCCCTTCTTCCTGTCACCTTCATCTTCTTTGATGTCTCAGTGACTCACTTTCATTCTCTAATCCTGGCCTTCCCAAGTGCTAGGTCAGCAGGGGCATAGTGAACTTCTGTCCTTTGCAGTGGGTATAGAAGCAAGTAGAGACTAGGACTCTTCTCTAGGCTGGGTGGGAAGTATGGAGGGCATGAACATGAGGTGGGGAGTCAGGAAATGAGGGGTCCAAGGATTCCTGAATGTAATTCCAGCCCTGACCTTCAAATGAGGGCTTATATAGAATAAGTGTTCTCTCCCTCACATTTGTACTCAGTCTTCAGGCCCCAAAACAGTCTCAGAGGCTTTGTTAATCTTCTTTATGCCCTAAAAGCCTTAACTTACAATTGAATCTGAATTTTGGAGCTCATTTTTGGTGGTGGTGTCAGACTTTTCATTACCCCCTTTAGGATTTTTTTTAACCCTTCCCTTTGATGTATTGGTTTTAAGGCAGAAGAATGGTAAGGGCTAGGCAATGGGGTTTAAGTGACTTGGACTATACAGGATCATTCAGATAGGAAATGTCTATGGGCAGCTTTGAACCTAAGATCTCCCATCTTTAGGCTTGGCTATCAAACCACTGAGTCACCTTGCTGTCCCCCACCCCCTAACTGGGGTTTTCTTGACAAAGATATTGTAGTAGTTTGCTATTTCCTTCTCCAGCCCATTTTACAATTGAGGAAACGAAGGTAAACAAAATTAAGTGACTTTCCCAGGTTTACACAGCTAATAAGTGTCTGGGACTGAATTTGAAGTCAGGTCTTCCTGATTCTGTGCTCAGCACTTTATTCCACCTAATTGCCCACTGCTGCTTCTGGTGTCAAAAGGCATTCTGAGAATAAATGAAAAATCTTTTAAGTGCTTACTATGTGCCTGGTACTATGTCAAGTGATGGGGATTCAGATACAAAAAGAAAGACATCCTTCCCTCAAAGAGTTTACATTCTAATAAGGGAAGAAGGGAATGAGGAAGTGGTAGCCAGCAATAGATGTTTTGGATTGAGAAATCACAAGAATGGTGAGTGGCGCTATATCACCAATGATTAACATGCTCTTTCCAGGAATGGAAAATCTGATTGTCATTTTAAGAACTAGAGGTAGAAAGGTGTATATGGGGGTGGAGGTAAGGGACAGGAATGGCATGAATATGGCAAGAGAACAGCAATGTTTCCCACCTATCCGGGTCAGTCTTGTCACTGGATGAATGCTAAGGTGTTTTCCAACTCCAGTTCTCATGATTTGATTTGCCCCAAGTAGGTCTAGCTCCAGGGTCTGGACTCAGTTCTGGTTGTGATGAGTTCTAAAGGTATTGACCTTGTTAAAAAAAAATAGGAGGAAAAGGGTGTCTCAATTTCTGATTCATGGTTGGGCTTCATTTCCATCTGTCACTCACTTTTCCTCTATGGTGTCTTTGAACAAGCAGCCTCCAGTGACTGGAATGCATTCCCTTCTCATCTCTACAGAATGCAATCCCTAGATTCCTCCAAACACAGCTCAAATGTCACAGCCTAATTCTTAACTTCACCCTCCCCTCTTATTAGTAATCATTCCCTCTTAAAATTACTTCATAATCCTTTGTATATGTTTTGTATTAACTACCAATAGAATATTGTGTCTTCCATGTAGAGTGGATATTCCTGAAGGACACCATCTGTCAGTGAATGTCTTTGTCTCCCCAATTGTACTAGGCAGGTTCAAACTCAAAATCTCAGTATGCTTGCCTCTGTTCTGCTGTGTTTGTACCACGTACTAACCTGTCTGGGTCTTTGACTTCTATTAAAAAGTGGTTTATAGCATAAAGGCATTTTTCTGTGTACATGTTATATTTCCTTTTATTATTTTACATTCCTAGCACTTAGTCCAGTGCTTTGCAATTAATAGGTATATAATTAGTGTTGATTGAATTGAATGAAAATGGTGTAGGGGAATACTTGAAATACCTATTTCTAGCTTAAAGCCAATGTGTACCCTAAATTCAACCTAGAGCTCACTGCTATTTGCTCCATTTTCTTCTGGAGTTTCAATATGCTAAAGTACACAATTATTCTGCTACTGCCACCAGAACACAAATTGACCATATGTTCCCCTCGTATTTTTCCAGAGCCAGAATTTGAACCCAGGTCCTCTGACTCCCAATCCAGTGTTCTTTTTATTCTGTCATGTTCCCACAAACATATAAGGCTCAATTGAAGAAAGCAGCTCATTTAGCCTGGAGAAAAGACTGAGGAAGGGTATGGTTGCCATCTTCAAGCTTTGAAGGACTGAAATAGGGAAGAAGTGTACTCCTTCTTCCTGGATTTCAGAGAGCATAATGAAGATGGACATAGCAGAGGGCATAATTTTGGCTTTATGTAACATTTGGAGCTGTATCAAAGTGGATTTAATCACCTAGTAAAGATAATGAGTTACTACTTGTTGGGAATATCATAGAGGGAATTTGACCAGATGATTTCCCTTTGTGGTTCCATATAACTCAGAGGTTCTACTATCTTTATCCTATATTTATCCTTCAAAAGTCTGGATGGCTGGTACAAGCCTGAACAGATTAAATGTGAGCTCTTTGAGAGCAGAGACTGTTTTGCCTTTCTTTGCATCACTCTGCTAAGAATGCCTGACACATAGTAAATGATGAATAAATCTTTCTTGACCTCCCTTCCAGTCCTGAATCTATCAATTTTTGTTTGAGAAAATATCCCATAATTCAAATATTTAAATTTAATTTATTCCTGAAAATCAACCTAATTACTTGTATCAATTATCTTTTAATATCAGCTGTAGAATTTTTTAAAAGTTTTATTCTAAAAATAATAATAAATAAAGCTTTTTATGACTTGATTTGACCTGACTATTCCCAAACTTTTCTCTGAATAGAACTGCTATTTTGGTGTGGATCCAACATGTTTTATACACCAGTGTCCCTGTCCCTCCTTCCTAATGTCTAAGCCCAACTGCCCCTTTTATTCTCAAGAACCCTTACCCAATTGTCCTCCATCTTCTAGTGAAGAAATTCTTGGGATTATAATACCTGTCCTTTAATAATGATAATTATAATAATGAATAACTTACATTTCTCAGGTATTTGAAGACTCACCAAATGTTTCCTCCCCATGATAACCCTTTGAGGTAGGTAGAATAAGTATTGTCTTGGTGGTGTAGTTGCGTGGGCGTAGTCCTCTTGGTGGCTTAGGGAATGGGGCTTGGGGTCAAGAATATCTGAGTTTGAGACCAGTTCAAGTCATTCAACTTCTCAGTCTTAATTTTTTCATCTATAAGATGAGGATAATAATGATACCTGTTTCAAATGGGTTGTTGTGACAGTCAAATGAGATCATGTATATAAAGTACTTTGCATACCTTAAAGAGCTATATAAATGTTAGTTTTAATTATCCCTGTTTTAGAAATAAGGAGGCTAAGTTTACTATAACAAAAATCTACTACTCATTAAGCACATGAAATTCCTCTTTTCTTTCTTTTTTTCTTTTTTCTTTTTTTTGAGACTGGGTCTCCCTATCTCATGTAGGCTTGAAGTACAGTGGCCTCTTGTGGATCCCATCCCAATAATGATTGGGACAGAGGTTTTAATCGGGTCTATTTTTCTAACTTGGGCTGGTTTTTTCCTCCTTAGGCAGCCTAGTAGCCCTCCACACTCAGGGACTCTCCTTTGTTTCCGTATTTAGGGTGAACACTTGATCATCTTGTTGTTTTTGAATCATTTCAGTCATATCCAATTCTTCACGACCCCATTTGGAATTTTCTTGGCAAAGATACCATAACGGTTTGACATTTCCTTTTCCAGCTCATTTTACATTTGGAGTTTTCTTGGCAATGATACTATAGTGGTTTGGCATTTCCTTCTCTAGCTCATTTCACAGATGAGGAAATTAGGGCAAACAGAATTAAGTGACTTCCCCAGATTCAAATAGCTAGTTGGATTTGAATTTGGGAAGATGAGTCTTCCTGACTTTAGATCAGGTGCAGTGAATACTGCACCACCAAGCTCTCTGATTATCTTTAGCCCTACTACACAGAATCCCACAACTGAAGTAATCAGCCTCAGTCTCCACAAACAGTAAAGACTCACTCGAAGTGATTGCATTGCTATGGCTGACCTAAATTCGATTTCCATCACCAATTACAGTATGAATTCTATTTCTCAAAGAAGCCAATCCAAAATCTAAGATTTGCTGGTTTGATGGATTTTCTGGTTTGATGAAATATTACAGAAAAGTTCCAACTCCTCAAACCCTGCCCAGAACCTCTCTTTTGTTTCTAATGTTCTGTGATCTCAATAATGACATCTGACAACTCCCAAACCTTTGGGTATTGGTGCAATCAACTGATCAAAATTATGAAGCACCTACTATGTACCAGGCTCTAAAAACACACACAAAAGGGAAAAGACAGTATCTGCCCTTGAGGAGCTTACAATCTAATGGGGGAGACAACATGCAAACAAGAATCTATGAAGAAAGCTTTATACAGGATAAGTAGGAAATAATTAATAGAGGGGGAAACACTGGGATTAAGACAGGGTGAGGAAGGCTTCCTATAGAAAGTGGGATTTTAATTGGAACTTAAAAGGAAAATTCAACACCCATTCCTATTGAAAACACTAGAAAGTATAGGAATAGAAGGATCCTTCCTAAAAATAATAAACAGTATCTATCTAAAACCATCAGCCAACATCATCTGCAATGGGGATAAACTAGATGCATTCCCAATAAGATCAGGAGTGAAACAAGGATGCCCATTATCACCTTTATTATTCAACATTGTACTAGAAACACTAGCAGTAGCAATTAGAGAAGAAAAAGAAATTGAGGGTATTAAAATTGGCAATGAGGAGACTAAGCTATCACTCTTTGCAGATGACATGATGGTCTACTTAACAAATCCTAGAGAATCAACCAAAAAGCTAGTCAAAATAATCAACAATTTTAGCAAAGTTGCAGGATACAAAATAAACCCACACAAGTCATCAGCATTTCTATATATCTCAAACACATCTCAGAAGCAGGAATTAGAAAGAGAAATTCCATTCAAAATCACCTTAGGCAAAATAAAATACTTAGGAATCTATTTGCCAAGACAAACACAGGAATTATATGAACACAACTACAAAACATTTTCCACACAACTAAAACTAGATTTGAATAATTGGAAAAACATTAACTGCTCATGGATAGGACGAGCCAATATAATAAAAATGACCATCCTACCCAAACTTATGTACCTATTTAGTGCCATACCCATTGAACTTCCAAAAAACTTTTTTATTTAACTAGAAAAAAACCATAACAAAGTTCATTTGGAAGAACAAAAGATCAAGGATATCCAGGGAAATAATGAAAAAAATGCAAAGGAAGGTGGTCTTGCAGTCCCAGATCTCAAACTATATTATAAAGCAGTGGTCATCAAAACAATTTGGTATTGGCTAAGACACAGAAAGGAGGATTAGTGGAATAGACTTGGGGTAAGTGACCTCAGCAAGACAGTCTATGACAAACCCAAAGACCCTAGTTTGGGGGGGGGAGGGAATCCACTATTTAATAAAAAATGCTGGGAAAACTGGAAGACAGTGTGGGAGAGATTAGGATTGGATCAACACCTCACACCCTACACCAAGATAAACTCAGAATGGGTGAATGACTTGAATATAAAGAAGGAAACTATAAGTAAATTAAGTGAACACAGAATAGTATACATGTCAGACCTTTGGGAAGGGAAAGATTTTAAAACCAAGCAAGACTTAGAGAGAGTCACAAAATGTAAAACAAATAATTTTGACTACATCAAATTAAAAAGGTTTTGTACAAACAAAACCAATATAACTAAAATCAGAAGGGAAGCAACAAATTGGGAAATAATCTTCATAACAAAAACCTCTGACAAAGGTCTAATTACTCTAATTTAAAAAGAGCTAAACCAGTTGTACAAAAAATCAAGCCATTCTCCAATTGAAAAATGGGCAAGGGACATGAACAGGCAATTTTCAGTTAAAGAAATCAAAACTATTAATAAGCCCATGAAAACGTGTTCTAAATTTCTTATAATCAGAGAGATGCAAATCAAAACAACTCTGAGGTATCACCTCACACCTAGCAGATTGGCTAACATGACAGCAAAGGAAAGTAATGAATGCTGGAGGGGATATGGCAAAGTCGGGACATTAATTCATTGCTGGTAGAGTTGTGAATTGATCCAACCATTCTGGAGGGCAATTTGGAACTATGCCCAAAGGACAATAAAAGACTGTCTGCCCTTTGATCCAGCCATAGCACTGCTGGGTTTGTACCCTAAAGAGATAATAAGGAAAAAGTAATGTACAAGAATATTCATAGCTGCGCTCTTTGTGGTGGCAAAAAACTGGAAAATGAGGGGATGCCCTTCGATTGGGGAATAGCTGAACAAATTGTGGTATATGTTGGTGATGGAATACTATTGTGCTAAAAGGAATAATAAAGTGGAGGAATTCCATAGAAACTGGAACAACCTCCAGGAATTGATGCAGAGTGAAAGGAGCAGAACCAGGAAAACACTGTACACGGCAACTGATACACTGTGGTTCAATCAAATGTAATGGACTTCTCCACTAATGTCAATGCAATGTCTCTGAACAATCTGCAGGGATCTATGAGAAAAAACACTATCCACAAGCAGAGGACAAACTGTGAGAGTAAAAACACCGAGGAAAGGCAACTGCTTGACTACTGGGGTGGAGGGAATAAGATTGAAGAGAGACTCTAAATGAACACCTTAATGCAGATACAACAACATGGAAATGGGTTCAGATCAAGAACACATATGACACCCAGTGGAATTGCGTGTCTGCTATGGGGGGGGGGTGGAACAGGGAGAGGAAAAGAAAATGATCTTTGTTTCCAATGAATAATGTTTGAAAATAACCAAATAAAATAATGTTTAAATAAAAATTTTTTTTAAAAAGAAAACCAAGGAGGTCAGTAGTTGGAGTGGAGTAGGGAGAGCATTCCACACATGGGGAACAGTCAGGAAATACCTGGAGCCAAGAGATGAAGATTGAGGAACAGCCATGAGGCCATGATAGAGATTAAGATATAAGAAGACTGTAAAGGTAGGACAGGGCTAAGTCACAAAGGGCTTTGAATACCAAGCAGAACATTTTGTATTTTATTCTGGAGGCAACAGAGAGCCACTGAAACTTACTGAGTAAGGAGATGGCATGATGGAACTTGTACTTTAGGAAAATCACTTCAGTGGCATATGAAAGATGGATGAGAGTGGGGAAAGATTTGAGGCAGACTCACCAGCAAGCTACTGCAATAACCCAGGTGTGAAGCAATGAGGGCTTGCACTAATGGTAGCAGTATTGAGAAGGGGGCGTTTTGGAGAGATTGTTACAAAATAAAATTGGCAAGCCTGGGCAACAGTTTGGATATATGAGAGTGAAAGATAGTGAGGAATCTAGGATGACTCCAAGGTTGCAAGCCAAAGGAAATGGAAGAATAGAGTTACCCTCTATAGTAATAGGGAAGGTAGGAGGGGAGATAGTTTCTGGGGAAAGATAATGAACTCTGTTTTGGACACATTGAGCTTAAGCTGTCTAGTGGATATGAAGTTAGAGTTGCCTGAAAGGCCACTGGGGATGGGAGATTAGAGATCAGCAGAAAGATTGAGGCAAGAAAAGTAGATTTGAGAATCACCAGCATAGAGATGTTAATTCAATCCATGGAAGCTAATGAGATCACCAAGTGAGAATGTACTACTGTACTGGTTAATATTAACAACCAGTTCTCTGGGGGAAATGTAACCAAGACACATTTTTAAGTTTAATTTGTATTAACATTTTCTCCATCACTTCCGTAAGTCAAGATAATCAAATAAATAAAATACACTGATTATTTAGCAATCAGTTCCCTACGTGGTCTGAGCTGGCTCCAGCATACCTTTGAGGGACCTCAGAGGTCATTTAGTCCATTCTATATCTAAGGAGTAATCCTTTTTACAGAATTTCTGATGACCTCCCGCTATTAAAAACCTCCAGTGATGAGAGACCTGATACTAAGATAGTCCATGTTCCTTTGGGTTATTTATGATTGTTATATCAAGATAACAATAATAGCTAGCATGTATAAAATGCTTATAAGATTTTTTAATAGTTTGTCCTCTGTTTAATTTGTTTTATTTTTTTAATAATAGAATTTATTTCCAAGTATCTCAGCTCCTTCCTCCCTCCCCACATCATAAAAAGTATCACCCAGAAAACAGTTTTGTATATATAGATTATGCCTTTTGTGTTTTCATTTTTCAGTTCATTCTCTAGAGATAAACTTTCACAAATTTTTCTTCAAATATTATGTCTGTGGCTGTATATAATGTTCTTTTGATTCTACTCATTTCACTCTTCATTACCTCATGTAGCTTTCCAATTAAAAAAAAAAATAGCCGGCTCATCATTTCTTACAGGGCAGCAGTATTCCATCACAATCATATACATAATTTGTTTAGCCATTCCTCAATTGAAAGAAATCCCTTCAATCTCCAGTTCTTTGCCACCACAAAGAGAGCTGCTATAAATATTTTGGAATATATATATTCTTCTCCCTTTTCCCTGATCTCCTTGGGAAAAAGAATCCTCAATCCTGGGTCCAAGGGCATACATTTTCATAATTCTGGGGGTATAATTGCTCTCCAAAATGGTTGGATCCATTCACAGTTCCACCAACAATGTATTAGTGACCCCATTTTTCCACATTCCCTCCAACATTTGCCATTTTGCCTTTTTGTCATTTTAACCAGCCTGATAAGTCTCAGAATTGTTTTGGTTTGCATTTCTCTAATCAATAGTGATTTAGAGCATTTTTTCACATATCAATATATGGCTTTGATGTCTTCACCTGAAAACTGTTAATATTTTTTTGCTCATTTATCAGTTGGGGAATGGTTTGCTTTTAAGATTTGTAAAACATTTTAACATGCTATATTGTTTGATCCTATAAGATACATGCTATTATTATCCTCATTTTAAAGATGAGGAAACAAAGGCTGAGAAATTGTGACTTGCCCAGTGGTGCACAGCTAGTGAGTGTCTTAAAAAGACTTTAAATCTGCCTCCTTGATTGTGAATCTAATACTCTACTATGCCACTTAGCTGCCTCCAAGACTAAATCTGCCTCTGCAACTTCTCCTTGCTTATTCTGCTCCCTGGGGCTAGATAATCTGTCTGATCTCTCTTCTACAACAGCTCTTCAAGGGCTTGAAAATCGATTATGTTCTCCTGCTTGTTTCTCAGTCTGAGTATTCCATCTCTCACTCTCATGCTTTTGTAAGGGTCAACCATATGCCTCAACTATACTCTTTTCTCAATTCTGTTTCTTAGAATCTTTTAAGGATCCTCTCATATACTTCCTCCTATGAAGGGAGGGGATTTTCTTTTCTAATACACCTAATTATTAATGTTCTTTCCCTTCTCAAATTATCTTTAGTTTACTCATCTATTCAAATATTGTAGATCCCAGTAAAATATTTAAATTGGACTCATAACACCTCAGACCCATGTTCCCCATGTCTCCCTCATCTCTCTCCCTTCCTCTGAGGTTAATTAGAGAATGAGGGGGTGTGGGTATGATCACCTGACCCTGCATCAGCTGCCTCATGGCAGGCATAATTGTTTCCTAAATTGTTCATGACAATAATTTCAAAGATCTTTCCACGGGGGTGGGGAGCTGGGTAAAGAGTAGGTTAGGAGAACTAGTCCCATGAGGACCCAGAGTTCAGCCAAATGCCCTCTAGCACTAACTTGCTCACCCAAGTAGAAACTCAGAGACTTAATACCAGGATCAATAGTCCCACTATGTCAGTCAGTCATGGTCAGGTCAATCAGTAAGAGACCATGTTTATTTCCTTTATCCTGGTAAAAATAAAGAAAGAACAAATCTTCCCAAGACTATAGGGGAACACCCTGTGTGAATTCTCCCAAAGAGTAATAATATGGCCAGTAGTCATTTACTAGAAGGTCTGAGGAAAAAGTCCCTGACACTAGGCAGATACAGTCTGGAGGTGAAAGAACAGTCCCTAACCTCAGGGAGCTCCCCAGTCTGTTAGAACAGGCATAGTTCCTATCCTTAGGGAGCTTCCAGCATGATGGAGGCACAGATACTGTGTTTGGACAACCCCAATCTCACATGGTTCCTTTCCCCAGATAGTTCCTAATTTGACAAAGGAGACACACTCCCTATCATAAGTGGGGAGTGGGGAAGGCAATCTGATAAAGAAAACAAAGTCCTTGACCATGAAAAAATCATAATTTGATGAGGGTGACATAGTCCTTGACCAGAGAAGACCCACATCTAATTGAGGACACAGTCTTTGCCTTCAAGGAATTCCTAGTCTGAGCAAAATGAGGAGAAAAAGATGGGATTTAGAGAGAGATTGAAATCAAAAGAGTGCAAGGATACCAACCCTGAGGGATGAATAAGAATATTGAGAGCAAAGATAGATGAAATTAATAAAGGAGGGATTCTGGATGAGATGAGTGTGATTGAACAGAACCAAGGCTAGCACATAGTAAAGATTTGGTTGCTGATTTTAATATTGAGTTATTCCACTAATGGTGTGAATATGGCCTGAGATCTGGTATAGGAACTTGGATACTGAACACAGGAAAGAAGAGTGTCCAACATACTACTGCTGCCACCACTGCTGCCAAATCTTTTTATTGTAGCTCTTTCTTTTTCAACAAAGAAGTGGACACAAGGAAAATATGAGCTCAGGGTTTTCCAGACAAGTTCACATTTGTTTTATGGTAACAAGTCCTTCACTCTTTGCCCATATCCCCATATCCCACCAATCCTGAAGCCCAAAACTCTAGTCTAGCTGAACCAGTGCCTTCATTCTCTCAGCAACTTCCTTCCCACTTCCCTTTCCCAACCCCAACTCCTACCCTACCTCCAATCACCCCACCCCTTTCTCACTCTTAACACATATGGACAACCTAGTTTAATTCAGACCATTGGAACTAGAGGGCAGGCTGGAAGTCATCCAATACAACTTCATCACTTACCAGACTACCTCCTGTCTCATCATCATTTTTAGAGACATGGAAAACAAAAGCAAGGACAAGTAATTTCATAGGATCATAAATATAGAACTGAAAGGACCTTGAAGGCTTCTGAATTCAATCTCCTCACTTTATAGAAGAGAAAATTGACATATATAGAGGTTGAAGGACTTGCTCAAGGTCACACAGCTAATAGGATGGGAATTGAACTGAGGCCTTTTCTCTTTATTATGCCATGTCATGCTGCCTCTCAACCAAGTTCAAGATCAAATAGTGGTTAGCTACAAAGCTCTGTCCTTCATGTGAAGAGAAGAGAGAATAGAGTGCTAGATCTAAAGACATGAAGACCTGAGTTCAAACACGTATTAGTTGTGTGAACTGAGGCAAGTTATTCAATCTCTTTCTGCCTCCATTTCCTCAAATGTAAAATGAGGGTGATAATAGCATCTGTCTCTCGGGATTGTTGTGATAGTCAAATGAAACAATATGTATTAATAAATGTTTTCCCTCTCCCTACCTTTCTCCTCTGATGAATTAACCCCACCTCTCATCTGTCTGATCCTTCCAAACTGAATTGAAATTTTCATCCCCCCAGGAAGGCATTTCTGACTCAGTCTGATTATTCCTTTATTCTTTAACCACATTAAAACACTGATGAAGTCACATTGCCTTTTGCCCTAAGTACCAATTACTTTGGAAATCTGCCTGAGCAAGTCTACATGACTTGTCACCCCAACTCCATGGAATGTCAGGAGGTTCCAGATCTTCCAGACGCAGATAGGTCCTGCTCATCAGATCCAACTATCCAGGATGAAGAATTAAACAGGAAGCAGCAAGAGGAAGAACTGGCCAGACTATATCAAGGGAAATCAAGGTCTGGTGAATCTGAGACGTAGCACTTGCTAAACACCCAGTCAATGCCTCTCATCTTCAAGTGGGCACCCCCCTCCTTCCTCAAAGCCAGCTATCAAACCAAAAGACTCCAGGTCCATGGTCTGAAGTGTTCTATTCTACTCTATCATGAGAATCAGCACAGAATATTATTAGTTACAAAATCCTTGAACTTGAAGAGATCTCAAAAGTCATCTGATACCTGTGTTGTTATTCATTTTTCAGTCAGATTCAATTTGGGGTTTTATTTGGCAAAGATACTGGAATAGATTTCCATTTGCCATTTCCTTCTCCAGTTCATTTAACAGTTGAAAAAACTAAGGCAAACGGGATAAAGTGACTTGCCCAGAATCACACAACTAGTATGTGTCTGGGGCCAGATTTGTACTCATGAAGATAAGTTTTCCTGATTCCAAGCCCAGTGCTCTATCCACCGCACCACCTAGATTTCCCTATACCTCAATAGAAAGCCTCTCTACCACATCCCTGACAAGGGTCCATCCCACTGTGACTGAAGCTCCTTGGAATGAGAATTCTCCTCAGGTAACCTGTTCCATTTGGAGACGGCTCTAATTTCTAGGAGTTTTTTCTTCACATCAAGCCAAAACCTGCTTACTTGAAACTTCTACCCATTCTGGTTTCTAGTTTTGTCCACTAGGCCCAGTAGAATAAATGAAACACCTCTCTCACATCACAGGTCCTCAAATACTTGAAGACAATCAAAGACAGTTTATCATTTACTATATCCTCCCTGGGCCTTCAATTCAGTTCAACAGGTATTTATTAGTCAATTACTACTCCTCCAACCAGATATTTATTAAGCACTTAAAACAGTATGCTAAGTTCTGTGTTTACCAATGGAAAACCAAGACCATCTTTGCTCTCAAAGGGTTCATATTCTAATGAGGGCAAGGATACATAGGGAAGGTTTAAGGTTTCAGCTGCAAGTCACATGGAAAGATCTCATGGTCACTGGCCTGCAAAGGAGAAGATGAGGTATCTCTTCAAATGCCATTTCTTTTGATAAAATCTGTCCATTTCTGATATTGAATCATTTGACAGTGGGAAGGGCTTTGGTGTCAAGGATGTTCTTTAGTGAATCATCAATAGCTGTGGTTGCAGAGACTATTATGTTGGTTCGGGTATTATGCCCACCATACAAAAATAAAAGTCAAACAGTCCCTGGCCTCAAAGAGCTTACGTTTGACTACTGAGTCTTCTTTAACCTTTTGAAGGAATTGGGGGGAGAGGGGGAGGGGACAGGGTAGGACGGGTTCCAACTCCTAACCATTGGATCAAGCTCAGAAGGGGAATCCTAGGTGTGGAAGAGCCATAATTCAACCTATTTAATGGTGTGGTATTTCCCTGTGGGTCTCAGGCACAATTGAGAAGTAATGAAATGGGGGTCAATGGAGGAAGGGGACTTTCTAGGGGAAAGGGAAGTATCTAAGGCCTGAGGTCTAGACATGGCCCAGAATTTCGGATTTCATCCAGTTCCTGAGGATTTTAGAATCAGAAATATGAAACTGGAAAGACTGTCTATAGCTAATCCTTTCATTTTGCAAACAAGAAAATGGAGGACTGAGATTGTTAAATTACTTACTCAAGATGAGAAGTAGTAAGCATCAGCAAAATTATCTGAATCTAGATCCTCTGACTTTAAACCAGAAATGGGTGTTTTTGTTTGTTTGTTTTTAAGCCCCTACCTTCCATCTTTTTTTTTTAACCCCTACCTTCTGTCTTGGAATCAATACTGTATATTGGTTCCAAGGCAGAAGAGTGGTAAGGGCTAGGTAATAGGAGTTAAGTGACTTGCCCAGGGTCACACAGCTGGGAAGTGTCTGAGGCCAGATTTGAACCCAGGACCTCCCAAATCTAGGATTGGCTCTCTCTCCACTGAGCCACTCAGCTACCCCAAGTCAGGAATGCTTTTACTGGCATGTTCTCAGCAGGAATAATGCTTTAATTTCTTTCATTTCATCACATATCCATCACTTCCTATATCTCAATCTGCTTCTCCTGCTCTTGATTGGTATATTAAAAATACTCCTTAGCTTATTGATCTTTTTTATTATATCAGAAGGTCCAACAGTCTGAGGAAGAAGCAAGGAAGCCTCTTCCACCTGGGTTACAGAGGAAAGTAAGCAAAAATTAAACCCCCTACTGTGTGTAAACCTTAAAATTTCACAGACTTATGAATGTTAAAAATTTTACTCCACATTGAGGAATCCTCTAATTCCCTACTTGAAATAATTCCCTACCAGATAGTGAGAACTCTACTTGAATGTGAAAACTCCTTGCTATGGGAGGATCTCTACCCCATCCCTACTTGGGACTGCTTTAGGGCAGAAAACTCCTTGCTAAACAATGAAAATACTTGAAAACCATACTTATAAAGGAAAGGAGTTCTTTGAGCCATGCCTATTTTTGGAATTGATACAATGGGATGCTAAGTGCCTATAAAGGTGGGGCAACTTTTAAACTACTTAGACCTAAAAGGTGAAAACTTACTCAGAGGTTTTCTCTTAATGAAATTAGTCAACAGAGCAGCATTTTTTTTCTGACTTACTAAAGAGATTAATCTACTCAGCTGTGAATTCAAAATGGGCTGTCTTTTGGAAAACATCTACAGTGATTGGTAGATGGAAGAACTTGGGGGAGGTGACATAGGAGATTTTGCCCTTAAAAATAATAGCTCAGAGAAGAGCTGGAGGTCGCTCTGAAACATTCAGATTGAGGAGGACTCATTTTGAGGAAGACCAATTCTGAAACATTCAGATGGAGGAGGGAGCTGGTGAAAGCAGCTGAGATGATGCTGGCCTGGTGTCATTAGAATCCTTGCTTAGACAGATCTTGTGGTGAGTGTAAAAAAACTGACTGATTTCTCTCTTAAGACTCAGGTCTAGGCCATATTGGCTTGAGGCCCTTCATACTCTATTCCTTTCTTACTCTCTCTCTCTTTCTTTGATTACTCATTGTATTATTCATTAAAATTCTCTATAAAACCCAGTTGACTTGGGCATATTCATAATTGGGAATATATTCCCTGGCGACCACCTTATATTTGATTTAAAACAAGACACTGTAGAAAAACATATTTTGAGTGGTCATAATGCTTTTCCTTGTCTCTCCGCACTTTTAAATGCCACAGTTTAAGGCTACAACTTATTTTAAATCTTACATGTGGTAGAAGCAACATGTACTATTAATCTGTTTGAGATTCTTGGTAATAAGATTTAAAAACTACTAGCTACCAAATCCGCTAGTTTTATTCCTTAAAAAGACAAGTCATCCTAAAGCTATGAACCATCAATGTTACTTCTGAATCACTTGTCATAAAAGCCCAGTACATAAATAGTCATCACTCTCCAGTTTACCATGTGATTTAGCACACCCTTCTGACTAGGCATGCCATTGTGGCAAATGTGGAGTCAAGGGGAGCTGCACCCAACCCAAATCATGCCATGTATTTGCTGAATATCTGTCCCTTGCTGTTGTTGAGTAGATTTCCATTTTTAAAAAGTTATAGAATGTATAAGTCCCTCATTTTGTTCCAACTCCAAGTCCTAACCATTGGATCAAACTGAGTCAGGCTAGGCCCATGTTCTTGGTGTTACTTAATCCACTCACTTTTGGAATTTCAGCTCTTAGGTCTGTGGCATCTTACTTGTGAAAGGAAAATTATCTTATTGCCTTTATATTATTGATCATGAACCAAGTGATCACATGTAATCCTTTAGAGAAGTAACTTCAATTAGAATTTTTAGAATGAGACCCAGTTAATTTATTGCATATAAGATGACAATTATAATAATAGAACATCAACCATAGTATTAGAAAGGATATAGTTTGGTATATTAGACTATTATAGCAACTAAATATGTTAAGAGCTTCTAGTGGAAAAATAAGAACTTCAGGTCTGTGTATTTATCTAGGGAAGCTAAAACCCATGCAGAGGAGCTGGGTTCATTGAGAATGGAGAGTATATAGCTGGCCTGATGAGATCATATGAAAATAACCGTGGCTTGTTCAGGTGTTTGTTGATCCTTTGAAGATTTATGCCACTCCAGGTTCCCCATGGTATTGTGGCCAAGAAAGGTTTCTTTGACCTAAGCAGTAAAATAGTTATCCTTATACTTATATAAATATATATAAACTTTCAGGACTTTGAAGCAAATGTCCCAAACCCTTGCATATTTCTTAACATCCTCTGTACCTTCTTCTGTATTAATGACGTGCTAATTAGATATCAAAAACGTATGAAACATACTATTGAACATCTATATGGGGTGTGGCAAAATCTTCAGCTTTAATTTACCACAATTAAAATCCATACCTTCAGCTCAGAATGATGTTCCAGAGATTTCTTCATTTCTAACATTTAATGAGTATGCCAGCCAAAATTCACATGGTTCACTATATCTATCTGATCTGCACCTTGTTTCAGGTTCTAATCCAATTGTATTCTTGCCACAGGCCATGTTGGCAAACGTATAGCACGCGGGCCAGAGTGTGTCAGAGGGGGCTGCTCCCCTCCACGTCTCACAAGCACTTAAAGACATTTCTCACATCACCTGCCCTTCTGCCCAGCAGCCCAATGGGAACTTCCTCCCTCCCCTGTGTGGGGTAAGGAAGGGAGCTCAAATGAGCTTTGCAGTTTGGTCACTCAGTCTCTAAAAAGTTTGCCATCACTGCTACAGTCATGTAGGTGGCACAATGGATAGACCACCAGGCCTAAAGTCAGGAATATATATATCTTCCTACATTCAGACTTGGCCTCAGACACTTACTAACTCTGTAAACTTGAGCAAATCACTTCACCCTACTTGCCTCAGTTTCTTCATCTGTAAAATGAGCAGGAGAAGGAAATGCCAACCCGTTCCAGTATCTGCCAAGAAAACCCCAAATGGAGTCACAAAGAGTCAAAAGACAGAAACGGCTCAACAATGAAAATTCTTGCCATACAGTCAGCAGTAGCATGTGTACATATCTCCTGAATCCTCTCCATCCTTTCTATCTCTTACTCTAGAAATTTGGAAGTTATAATCAAATCAATACTGTCATTATTACTAGAAAAAGCATTTATCAGTTGATATTCTGTGTCCCTATTTCACCCTCCAAAAAAATTCTCCATAGCTTCCACTCTTGTAATATTTCCACCTTACCCCCATTAAAAATATAAGCTCCTTGAAGATAGGAACTGTTTATTTGGATCTCTGGCTCTAAGCACAATTCTTGACACAAAGTATTTAATAAATGCTTTTTCATTCGTGTGTTGTCATTGTTATTGTTATTATTATTATGGCAACACTTACCTTTTAGTGGTCATGAGGAAACCAAGAAATAACCTATCTAAAGTGCTTTATGAATGTTAAAAATGATATGTAACTTCTAGTTATTTTAGGGGGCTTCTAAATGCAAGCTGCCTAAGGGGAGTGACTGCACCAGTCTGATCTTTATATCACCTTGGATGGTAATTTCCAGAGTGTGATTGGGAGACTGGGACCCCTTACAGTTTTATTTATATTTAAAACTATTTTCATATCTGAATTTATTTAAAACTTTTCATAAATATACTTAATGTGTTTTAATTTCTAATATAGTAAATCTTGATAAATATCATCTACACAAACAAAAGCTCTTTGGGAGAGTTCTCAATATTTTAAAGAATATAAAGGGTTCCTGAGACCAAAAGGTTTGAGAACCACTGTTAATATACCAGTTTTCCTCTCCGTGCTCTCTATGGACCACATAAATTAAAAGAGTTGTCACAGAACTAGACAGACAGGTCCAGTTATAATGTCCCACCCAGACTGCCAGGTTACAGATTCAAACAAATAAAAATACACAGAGTCCCCAGCTAAATGGAAGTAGGATGTAGGAGGTGGGCTAAGGCACTTTGGGGAATGGGAAGAAGCTTGTTCTGTCCTTAGACTCACAAGGCCACAGATATGGTACTAGAATGTAGGGTGGTTTAGAGTTACAGGACCAAAGTTCAAATCCAATCTCTGATGTTTTCTATCTATGTAGCCTTGGAAAAGTCACTTTTCCTCAGTTTCCTCACCTATAAAATGAGGGGATTGGATTAAATGGCTCTTGTAGTTCTAGATTTATGAGACTGAGCCTCCTGTGGGGAGATTGTAGGAGTTTCTGGCCACATCACTGCCCTGTTAAATTAACTCCCGTATTTTTCTATTTTTGTTATTTTTCAGTCACATCTGACTCTTTGTGAGCCCATTAGGGGTTTCTTGTCAGAGACACTGGAGTGATTTGCTATTTCCTTCTACAGATCATTTTATAAATGAGGAAACTGAAATAAACAGGTTTTAGTGACTTGCTAAAGGTCACATAACTAGTAAATGTCTGAGACCAAATTTGAACTCAGATCTTCCTGACTCCAGGTCCAGTCATCTATCCACTGTGCCACCTAGTTACTTGTTTTCCTATTACTTCTAAGATAAAATATTAGCTTCTTCTGCTCACTTTTTTTAAAAATCATCACCTTCCATCTTAAAATCAACAATGTATATCATTTCCAAAGCAGAAGAGCTGTAGAGCTAGGCAATTGGGATTCATTAGAAAGTGTATGAGGCCAGTTTGAAATCAGGATCCCCCTTCTCTGAGCCTGGATCTCAGTCCACTGAGCCACCTATATACCCTCCTCAGCTCAGCTTTTAATTTAAAGCCCTTTACAACTGGCCACAACCTATCTTGTCAGTCTCGTTCTAAACTCTCATTTCTTTACTCTTTAGTCTAGCCAATCTGGCCTTTTTAATGTTTTTCATATGTGATCCATGTCTCCTGTCTCCATGCCCTTGCAAGAGCCATATCCTATGCCTGGAATGCACTTCTTCCTCACCTCTGCCCTGTAGAATCCCTTACTTCCAGTTCTTCACAAAGCCATTCTTGATTACGCCCAGCCTTCCAAACTGCCTTATATTTTACATGCACACACCCCAGGCATTTCTATTTTCATGTGAGATACATAACACACACACATAGCTGTGTTCATGTGTGTAAATATACATTAGGTACAAAATGTATATGTGGCATGATTTGCTGTTTGGGCACATTGTAGGAACATACATGCATGTATTTCACACACATACATACATATTATCTCCCCCAATAAAATGTAAATTCCTTAAGAGCAGCAGCTGTTTCATTCTTTGTCTTTGCGCTCCTAGCACCAAACAGTGCCTGGCCTACAGACTAAAAGATTTCTGTTGTTTAATTGTGTGATTGACAGGCCCTCATCACCTGGGTGATGAAGAACAGGATGGAGGTGTTTGACTTTAGGCAATGGAAGAGGAATCTATTTGCCTTCCTGCTCTTAGAGATCAAAGGCTTTGGCCAAATCCAAGAGCCTGGTGAGCAAGGTTGTTCTAATCCCTCCCTGACTTCCTTCTTTCCATCTGATCTTCTGTATTTTGGAAGGAAGATGGGTTGGGGATCACACATACAGGAAATGCTTGATTTGGGGGTAGTAATTTCTTTATGCCTGCTTGACTGGGACTAAAATTGGAATCTATATAAATAATCTAGAAAATCCCCGTCTTTGTATTTGCTTCACATGCACCAATTGGTATGGCATCTTAGAAAAGTAGAATCATGGCACTGGGAAAGATCTCTTATGTCATCTACTCTATCCCCATATCTCATCTATGAATCTCTTCTATAGTATATCTCGTGGGCAGTAATCTAGCCACTGTTTAAAGAATTCTTGTAAAAAAGAACTGACTTTCAGAGTAATGAATTAGGTGTTAGATTTCAGTTTAAATCCCCACTTAGTCACTTACTAAATAAGCATCTCTAATTTTCTGGAATGGAAAGACAGGTGGTACAATGGATAGAGCGCTGGGCTTGAAATCAGAAAGACTCACCTTCATGAGTTCAAATGTGGCCACAGACACTTATTAAATGTGTGACCCTGGGCAAGTCACTTAACTCTGTTTGCCTCAGTTTCATCATAAGTAAAATGAGCTGGAGAAGAAAATGACAAACCACTCCAGTATCTTTGCCAAGAAAACCCCAAATGAGGTTACAAGGAATTGGACATGACTAAACAATAACTTTCTAGAAGTTTTCTCCTTACATTGAGCCCAAACCTTCCCTTTTGCAATCTCCAATTATTATTCTTAGCTTTGTTACTTACTAAGACCACAATCTAAAAAGATGAAACATTCCTGTTACTGGATATGATGGAGGTTGGGGAATTACTTGAGTTTGGGAGCTCTAAGGTATAGCTGGTCAAAAGCCCATCTGGTAACCTCACTAAAACCAGCACAAATAGAATGAGCCCATAGGCAAAAAAATGTCACCTAGACTGCCCAAAGAGGAATGAATCGGCCCAAGTCGGAAAAATAAAATGGAGCAGGTAAAATTTTCCACAAATTCCAGTATTGGGATTGCATCTAAGAATTGCATCGACCCTTCCACTTTCCTCTTGGGCAAGATAGAGAGACCCATTCTCAACAAACAAAGCTAATTATTTTAATGATTAAATTTAATAAACCTAGGTGTAAAGTCCCTTACTTGGCTTTTAAAAAATGAACTTCACAAGCATTCTTCAAAAAGACTGTCTAGAAAGATGCCTCCACTTTCCTCTCTTCTCAGTCCCTGCTTACTATTCTACCAAAATTGCTCTCTCCAAAGTTACTAATGATTTCTTATTTGCCAAGTCCAGTGGCCTTTTCTCATTCCTCATTTTTCTTGACTCTGCAGCCTTCAGTACTATAGATTGTTCTCTCCTCCTAGATACTCTCTTATCTCTAGGGTCT
This sequence comes from Monodelphis domestica, assembly GCF_027887165.1. Lineage (NCBI taxonomy): Eukaryota > Metazoa > Chordata > Mammalia > Didelphimorphia > Didelphidae > Monodelphis > Monodelphis domestica. Next base: position 174,592,318 of record NC_077228.1, read on the forward strand.
GGGGACACCACTCTTTCCTAGTGTTTCTCTTCTCTATCTGACTACTCTTTCTAGGCCTCCTTTTTGGGATTCTCCCCCAGATCACATCTCCTTGCCATAAATATCCCTCAGGGTTCTGTCCTGCCCTCTTTCCTGATCCTTCCATATAACTTCATTTAATTATTTCATCAGCTCCTGTGAATTTAACTACCATCTCTATGCTGATGATTCTCAGTTTTACTGCTGACTTTTAATCTTGCATCTCCAATTGCCTCCCAGACAGTTTGAACTGAATATACAATAGACATCTTAAACTCAACATGTCCAAAAAAGAACACATTATCTTTCTCCTAGCCAAGTCTTTTGAATATGTCCCCTTCTCTCTTCTGACAGTTACCACTGCTACAAGTCTCCATAGTTTGCCTCAGGTCTCTCCCCGCCCCAACCCATTCTCCATTCAGTTACAAAAGTGCTTTTTCCGTCATGTCATACCCCTTACTCAATAAACTCTAGTGGCTTCCTGTGATCTCCAGGAGTAAATACAAAATGCTCTCTTTGGCATTCAAGGTCCTTCATAATGTTTCAGCTTTACAGTCTTCTTACACCTTAATCCCCAACACATACTTTTTCAATCCAGTGACACTGACTTCCTGACTGTTCCTCAAACAAGACACTCTATCTCTTAGCTCTGAATATTTTCTTTGGCTGCCCCCATGCCTGAAATATTCTCTGTCATCCACTCTAACCACTATCTTTAAGTCCCAACTAAAATCCTACCTCCTGGAGGGAGCCTTCCCCAATCTTTTAATCCTAGGGTCTTACCTCTATAAATTATTTCCTATTTATCCAGTAAATAGCTTATTTTGTATATGTTTGTTTGCTTGTTGTCTCCTCCATTGGATTGTAAGCTTCATAAGTCTGCTTACTGTCTATTGCCTCATTTTTGTATCCCCAGATCTTAGCACAGTGCCTACATATGGTTGGTGCTTAATAAATATTTCTTGATTCTACACAGAAAGTGAAACATTGTGGAACTATCCAATGTAATGGACTTTACTTTACTATTAGTAGCAATGAACCAGAACACTCCTGAAGGACTTAAGAGAAAAAAACGCTATGCACATTGAGAAAAAGAACTGTCAGAGTAGAAAGGCAAAAGAAAAATGTATGACTTATCACTTAGAACTTGTATATATAGGTTTATGATTTGGGGTTTGGGCTTTAAAAGATCGCTCTATAGCAAAAATGAATAACATGGAAATGGGTATCAAGTGATAACATTTGTACAACCCAGTGGAATTGCTTGTCAGCTCTGGTAGGGGGGAGGGAAGAGGGAAGGGAAAGAAAGGGAATCATGTAAAAGTGGAAAAATATTTTGAAAATAAAAATGTTTAAATGACCTAAAATATGTATAGAAACAAGAGACCATTATATACAGCTAAAGAACTAAGTGTCTAAAGAATAACTTGTGAATGTCTACCTCCAGAGAAATAAATAAGTAGAAACCTAAGAGACACCATCTATCTATCTAACTATCTATCTATATATATATGTGTATATATATATATATATATATATATATGTATAAACTTTTTTTGCCAAATGATGCCTTCTTTAGTACAAAGAGGGAAGAAAAGGATAAAGATACTAGGGAAAATTAACTATAAACAAATTAATTAGCTAAAAATTAAAACTTTCTTGGGCATAAAATGGGGGTACATCTGACTCAGGATGGTTTGTATGAAAATAATCTGAGGAAGGTGGACTGTGAGATCAATATAAATGAAAGAATAATAAAGCAAACATAAAAAGCTAAATGCTAACTTAGGGCTGCAGAGTGACGCACATAGTGTCCAAAACAAGAGGTGTGATCATCCTATCTACTTTGCCATGAGGAATCACACATTTACGGTCCTTTTATTTTTTTTCAGTTTTGTCTAGCCTACTTTTGTAAGTGCAGGACAAGTTGGGAGGTATCTGAGATGGGTAAACAAGATGGCAAAGGGCTTTTTTCTGGGAGAAGAATTAGATTTATTCTGATTGACCTCAGAGAGCAAACAGCAATAATAGTAATGACTAGTGAGTGATTAGAATTTATGAAGAGACAGTTTTAGGCTCCCTGCAAGAAAACCTTCCAAAAGTTAGATCTACTTAATAAAGGTATGAACTGTCTTGGGAACTTGAAGTCTCTCCCCTACCAGAGCCTTTCAGGTGAAGGCTGGATCACCACTTGTTGGAGATTTTGAAGAAAGGCTCAGGCAGAGATTGGACTAGATGGCCCTTTCCAACACTGTGATTCTGTGATCCTCTATTTACTAGCTTTGTGATAGTGGACAAATTATATAACCTTTATGAACCTCATTTTTCTCATTTATAAAATGGACGTGATCATACTTGCAGTGTGAGGCCAGGCTCTGGCTAAGAAAAACTTATTCAGGTTCAACCTCTGAGCACCAGACAACTTCCTAAATCTATAATACACATGAGTGAATGATCTGTGTCTGTGGAGGGAGATTTCACACTAGGAATTCCCTGAAACAGTGAAATAACAGGTCTAAATTCTTCTCTAAACACACACAGAATTGATAGGAGGCAGAGTCAAGATGGCGGCTTAGAGACCGCTAGACCGCAACAGCTCAGACCTCTTCGGCACTGATCAAAAACACAATGCTTCATGGAAATGAAAACCAATCTAACAACACGACAGAGTTAGGGAACCCTCCTCCTGGCCCCAACTTAAAAGGTACACCCTCAAAAAAGCCTGAACTCCAGAACAATTGAGTTTAAGGGGAAGGAAGAAGGAAGGTCCCAGGACCCCTCCCCCACCTACAGTTGAGACTCCAGCAGTGGTTGGAATCTCTGGGCAGGCAAGGGTGATAGTCTGGAGGGAATACTTTTCTGGCAAAGCTGTGCCAGGCTCAAGGTGTAGAGCACAGGCAGCATAGAGGCAACTGGAAGAGAAGTACAGAGCAGGCAACCTAGTCACAGTCAAGAGGCTCCATCTTGCCATCCCCCTTTCTGGAGGTTTTGGCCTCAGGGCACATCCAGCTTTGCAGATCAATTTGTAGCAGAAGCTACAAATTGGGAAAAAATCTTCATAACAAAAACCTCTGACAAAAGTCTAATTGCTCAAATTTATAAAGGGCTAAATAAATCAATTGTACAAAAAAATCAAGCCATTCTCCAATTGATAAATGATCAATTTTCAGATAAAGAAATCAAAACTATTAATAAGTCCATGAAAAAGTGTTCTAAATCTCTTATAATCAGAGAGATGCAAATCTAAACAACTCTGAGGTATCACCTCACACCTAGCAGATTGACTAACATGACAGCAAAAGAAAGTAATGAATGTTGGAGGGGATGTGGCAAAGTTGGGACATTAATGGATTTCTGGTGGAGTTGTGAATTGATCCAACCATTTTGGAGAGCAATTTGGAACTATGCCCAAAGGGCACTAAAAGAATGGCTGCCCTTTGATCCAGCCATAGCTCTGCAGGGTTTGTACCCCAAAGAGATAGTAAGGAAAAATACATGTACAAGAATATTCATAGCTGCACTCTTTGTGGTGACAAAAAGATGGAAAATAAGGGGATGCCCTTCAGTTGGGGAATGGCTGAACAAATTGTGGTATATGTTGGTGATGGAATACTATTGTGCTCAAAGGAATAATAAAGTGGAGGAATTCCAAGTGAACTGGAATGACCTCCAGGAATTGATGCAGAGTGAGAGGAGCAAAACTAGGAGAACATTGTACATAGAGACAAACACACTGTGGTATAATCGAACGTAATGGACTTCTCCATTAGTGGCAATGCAGTGATCCAGAACAACTTGGAGGGATCTATAAGAAAGAACATTATCCACATTCAGAGGAAAAACTGTGGGGAATAGAAACACAGAAGAAAAACAATTGCTTGATTACATGGGTCAATGGGGATATGATTGGGGATGTAGACTCTAAATGATCATCCTACTGCAAACATCAACAACATAAAAATAGGTTTTGATCAAGGACACATGTAAAACCCAGTGGAATTGTGCATCAGCTATGGGATGGGATTTGGGGAGGGGAGAGAAAGAATATGATTCTTGTAACCAAGGGAAAATGTTCTAAATTGACTAATGAAATAAATTTTTCAAAAAATAAAATAAAATAAACACACATACAACACAACAGTTTTAAAAAGAAAGTGTTTTGGGTGCAACTAAATAGCACAGTAGATAAAGTCTCAAGCCTGTAGTCTGGAGGATGTGGATTCAAAACAGACTTCAGACACTTCCTAGGGAGGAAGGAAGGAAGAAAAGAAGAAAAAGAAGAAAGAAAGAAAGAAAGAAAGAAAGAAAGAAAGAAAGAAAGAAAGAAAGAAAGAAAGAAAGAAAGAAAGAAAGAAAGAAAGAAAGAAAGAAAGAAAGAAAGAAAGAAAGAAAGAAAGAAAGAAAGAAAGAAAGAAAGAAAGAAAGAAAGAAAGAAAGAAAGAAAGAAAGAAAGGAAGGAAGGAAGGAAGGAAGGAAGGAAGGAAGGAAGGAAGGAAGGAAGGAAGGAAGGAAGGAAGGAAGGAAGGAAGGAAGGAAGGAAGGAAGGAAGAAGTGTTCTGTAAATTGTAGAGTGCCAAATGTCACTCCATCCTGATAAAAATGTGAATCTTCTCACTGAGACAAAGCCCTACCTCTCCTTCTACCCTTGCCCCTATTCCTTCTCATTTCTTCTAGATTGCCTCCACAGTCATCTCCTACCTTCCAGATTTCTGACTCTCCCTATCTAATGCCTGTTCTACCTTTTATCACCCTCACTTTTCATTGCTTTACAATCTGGTGTCTCCCTCTGGAGTTTTATGACTGCTCTCTCCATAGCTCTCCTTCCTATGTGACTTTGCTCCCTCAGTCTTCCTGGCTCATCACCCATATCCTGCAAGCTGACTCCAAGAGTATTCCAAGACTGTCCTATGTCCTCTTCTTTCTACATTAAGTTTCTTGAACTTTATCCTGTGCTTCCTAGCTCTGATATCTAGGCAATTGGCATTCAGATCAATATACAAATGCCTACTCTCTAGTGAGCTATGACTCAGTTCACAGCTATGGTCAGTTCCACATGACCAACAGCCTCTTGAACATTTCATCCTTGAAATCCTATAGGAATCTCACACTCAATCCTATCAGGTATGACCCTGGCCAAGTTACTTCACCTCTGTTTGCCTAATCCACCAGAAAAGGAAAGAGCAAGTCACTCCAGACAACCCCAAATGGGGTCATAAGGAATTAGACATGATCGGATCTCTACCATCTTTCCAGTTGCCCAGGTGTGCAACTTCAAAATAATTTTTGATTCATCGCTGGCTCAACCTTAATATCTGATCAATTGCCAAATCCACCTTTACAACATCTTTCATAATAATTCCTTTCTCTCTACTCACTCAGACAAACCTATTTCAGATCTTTTTCATCTCTTACCTAGACTATTGCCATCATTTTCCAATTGATCTCCTAGTCTCCAGTCTCTACCCCCTTTAACCCATCTTCCACATAGAAACCAAAGTGATATTCCTAAAGCAAAGGTGTGACCAGATCACTCCCCTGGTTAATAAACTCCAGTGTTCCTCTGGGAACAGTCCATTCTCCAAGGTCTAGAAATATGTCTCCCCATGACAATGGAATTCAGCAAGGGAGGGATTTCATTTCTTTCACCTGAGTTCCCCATCCCTGGTGCCCAGAAATGCCCTCTTCTCACAGGAACAGTGTAGGATATTGACACTGGACTGGGGAAGGTGTTAAGTGGTAATTGATAGGAAGATTGACAGAGTAGGTGCCAAATAACGCATAGCCTATGTTGTCTGACTTTACCTTTAACATTATAACAGACCTGGGACAGCTAGGTGGTACAGTGGATAGAGAGCCAAGCCTGGAGTTGGGAGGACCTGGGTTAAAATCTGGCCTAAGATACTTCCTAGCTGTGTAACCGTGGTTAAGTCATTTAACCTCATTTGACTAACCCTTCCCTTCCTTCACAGGAAGAAAGATTTTTGGAGAAAAGAAAAAAAAATTATACCAGACCTAAGACCCCACAGTAAGCCTCAGGAGGTACCTGAGTTGGGCCCTTTGTTACTATTCAGCTATGTCTGACTATTTGATTCCATGGGTAAAAATTTACTTGACAAAGATAATAGAATGGTTGGCTATTTCCTTCTCCAATATATCCCTATTTTACTGATAAGCAATTGAGGCAGAGGTTTTAAGTGGCTTTCCCAGAGTCATATAGCTAGTAAGTGTCAGAGAGGCCAGATTTGAACTCTGATCTTCCTGACTCTAGGCCCCATCCTAGAGTCTAACCCACCTAACCATCTTGAGTATTGGACCCTTACCTCTTTTCTCCCCAAGGACTTCACACCCTCATCTTCTGCAGATACTTAAGCCAGGTGGAGCTTCAGCCCCACCTACTAAAGCCGGATTGACATCCCTGCCCCTCCCTGGAGCTTCATACCCTTTTTCTCTTCAACAAAAATATCCCATTCTGTCTCAAAGGATTGAACCCTGATCTGAGGCCCAGAACCAAAGGTAGATTCCAAATAGGCTCAGGGTAGAATCGGCCAATATGAATAGGTCTTAGCTTTGACCCTGTTGGTCATGCATCCCCAGGACTCTCTAGGCACACTCTGGACCTTCCTTCACTCACTCTCCCATGCCCAGATCCAGGTCTCCAAAGCAGATTGGCTCTCCTAGAATCTTCAGTGTACAGAACAGAAGTTTTCTCCAATTAGTAGAAAGTGATTCTTTAACACTGGACATTTTCCTTATAGATCAGTTGAGATCTTCACTTTACTGTTTGTTTATTATCTGTGGCTGAGCTGATCGTATTTTAACAAGGAAGGTCCTGGGACCCGATCTCCTAAGAATGACAAGCAAGAGACTCTTCTATCCGGTTTCCTGGTGTCTAGGCAATTCCACTACCAACAGCTAAAAGGAAAGCACAGATGGAATGCTATTCCAAGGATGGCCTTGACCTACTCTCTGACTCAGAAAATCCTTCAGAGGAGGGGAGAGGAAGAGAAAGAAAAAAGGAGGGAAAAAAGAGAAAACTGAAGAGAGACTGAGACAATGCTAACAATCAGAGAGAAGGATCACAATCAGAATAGAAAGAGATCCAAAGGGACAGAGAAAGATAAAGCTACTCAGCTCAAAGGAATATAGATTTAGAACCAGAAGACAATTTAGAGAACACTTAAGCCAATCCCCTAATTTAGCAGAGGGAAACTGAGATCTAGAGAATTGAATAAATAACTTGCCCAAAACCACGTAAATAGGCCAGAATAAACCTGGAATTCAGACCCAGGATTTCTAATTCTGAATCTAGTGATTCTCTACTACAGAAGGCCATCTGATTTTTATGCCTTTTTTGCAATTCCACTCCAAAAGGCTTATGATAGGGGGTAAAGGGTGGTGGGAGGATGGACTACCTATGGCATATATATCTATATTAAGGGAATTTCAGGAAACAGGGTATCTGTTTGCTTTTAAAAAAAAAAACTATCATCAGCTCCTTTGGGTAGAATGACTTCTCTATAAAAGGTACACTTAAACTGGGATTTTGGAGGGACTAAGAATTTGGATAAGGAAAAATATATTAGTGATATAATTGATAAAACTAAACACTTGGAGTCAGGAAGAACTGAGTTCCAATCCCACCTCAGACACTAGCTCTATGACTCTGGGGAAGTTATTTAGCTTCTCTCAGCCTCAGTTTCTTCACCTGTAATATGGGGATAATTATAGCACCTACCTCTCAGGGTTGATGTGAGAATCATATGAGATAATATTTGTAAAGCAATTTGTAAACCTTAAGGTGCTACATAAATGCTAGGCATTATTAGCTATTTTTCCATATAATTAGTTTTCTTTGTAATTCTCTGTATTTTATTTTATACATTTTAAAACATCATTCTGACAAGAATTTCAGACAGCCTAAGAGGTCCAAGACACAGAAATAAGCTAAAAACCTCTGCCCTATGAGGTATAAGGTAAGAAAGGCTAGATCAGTGATGGCAAACCTTTCAGAGACTGAGTGAGTACCCAAACTGCACCCTCACACCACATGTGAGCTTCCCCCTTACTCAAGACAGAGGAGGGAGGAAGTGCTCCCATTGGACGACTGGGCAGATGGATGAGTGATTTGAAAAATGTCCTCAGGTCTGGTAGAGAGAGAGAAGGGACAAGCCCTCTCTGGCACACATGTCATAGGTTCTCCAACACAGTCTTAGATCTTCTTTTAAACCCTGTCTCCCAAGTCCCTTACCTTCTATAGTAGAATTTTTCTGTCTTACAGCCTTTCTCTGAGTTTCTAGGTTTTTTGGTCTCTCCTCATCTCTGCCTCCCTCTCTCCTCCTCTCCTCACTCTCTCTCCTCACTCATCCTCTCTTCTCTCTCTTTTGTCTCTCTTCTCTCTTCCCTTTCCTCTCTTTCTTCTCTTTTTCTCCCTCTCCATCTGTTTGTCTCTCTAATCTCTCTCCCCCTGTGCTTCCTCTCCCCTTCCTTGCTCTTTCTCTACTATTTCTTCATTTACTCTCTGCTCTTCTCTCTCCTTTTTCTCTCCCTTCTCTCTCTTCTTCTTTCTCCTCTCTTCTCTTTCTCTTTGGCTCTGTTTCTTTCTGTCTCTCTCTCATCTCTGCCTTCCTCTCTCTTCCCCTTCACTTTCTTCTCTTCTCTTTCCATCTCTCTCTTCTCTATCTCCTCTCTTCTTTCCCTTTTCTACTCCTCTTTTCCCCTCTCTTTTTCAGTGGTTTTCTTTTTCCTCTGTCTTTGTAGCCCCTCTCAGTCTACTTTGCACCAATACCAAGGAATGTCTTCCCTTCCACTTCCCCATCACCTAAGAGGACTCTAGTCAGAAATCATGTTTAAAGCTTCCTGTTAGCAGGCAGGGCAGGCACTTCACAACATTTCACATGATGCCATCTGGTGGCAGAACAATGGACTTGCCCTTGGCTAATAAGAGATCTTTAGAAACAATCTCTCCCTTTGATACTTACCTTGAAGTGCCAAGTCAAATAATACTCCTTGCTCTCAGGGACTGCAATATTATCTCTGTTGTTGAGAAATATCATTAACATACATGACTAGAGTATTAAACAGTAGCAAAGGCAGAACTTTCAAGACTGGTGTCAAGATACTCCGTATTTTCCCTTTTTTTTTCTTCTGCTTAACAGATTCCTACTTTCCATGCCCTGGAGTCAGGAAGACTCCTCTTCTTGAGTTTAAATCTAGCCTTAAACAGTTACTAGCTGTGTGACTCTGAGCAAGTCACTTAACCCTGTTAGCCTCAATTTCCTCATCTATAAAATCAGCCCAAGAAGGGAATGGCAAACCATTCTAGCGTCTTTGCCAAGAAAATTCCAAATGGGGACATGAGTCTAACACAACTGAAAAGTGACAAAACAACCACCTTATACTCTTCTAATCTCTGAGGCAGAATCATTCTCTATCAAGGTAAAAAGCTGCTTTTCTCCTGCTAACATTCTCATCCTTACCCATCCCCCCTCTTTTTTTTTACTACTGCCCCCTTATTAACTACTTTCAGATGATGTGTTTGGTTGGATTTGCTGAATTGTTGCTTCTTTCTCTTGCTTTTAAATAAATCTCTGTGACAGCCTTGGCTCGTAGAGGAGGGGGAAGCTAACGTTTGGAAGCTAAAGTAATATAGCAACATTAAAAGCATAGATGTTGTTATTGTTGCTGTTCATCCTTTGTTTTCAAAGAGGACCAGTGATATCATGAGATGATCTCTTAACCAGTGAATGAATTGGGTTTAAGTGAGGCAGAGTTGCACAGTCATCGGCCTTACTCTCTCTTCCAGAGTCACCAAAGTTCAATGGCAGAACAAAAGTCAGGATGACTGTTGATGGCCAAGGATGCAGTGGATGAGCTCAGTGTCATGTTATAGCTTCTTAGTGAAAGTTGGGTGAAAGGTGGATGAGCAGCCCTGAAAAGACTGCAGAATCTTCCCTAGACTTTGATTATTTTTCTCTGGGCACATATTATATTCCCCAGAACAGTAAAAGTTCCCAGAGAGCTGGATCATATTTCTTTTGGGGCTTTGTGTCCACATCATCTGGCATAATTTCTGGCACATAGGAAGCCCTTATTAAATGTTTGTTGAACTGAGTCATGTTAAATGATACAATCTTGCTGTACCCTAGTTATCTATAACTAGGATTCTTAACTTGGAATCCATGAATTTGTTTTTTAAATATTTTATAACTAAATTTCAATACAAATTATTTCTTTTGTAATCCTGAATAGCTTATTTCATGTACTTTTTAAAATAATGTTATTGGGGGTAGCTGGGTGGTTCAGTAGATTGAGAGCCAGGCCTAGAGACAGGAGGACCTAGGTTCAAATATGGCCTCAGACAATTCCTAGCTGTGTGACCCTGGGCAATTGCCTAGCCCTTATCACTCTTCTGCTTTAGAACCAATACATAGTATTAATTCTAAGATAGAAGGTAAGGGTTTTTTTTTTAATTGAAAAAAAAAAAAGAAATACTTCATATTCTTATTCTGAATAAAAACTTGCAATGTGTTAAGCCCAGAGAGAATTTAGAAAAGAAAAACAGCCGTAATAAAAATACTTAACTTGACAAAATTATTGCAAAAGAAACCATTTGTGTCAATGATACAAACTTACTTGATTTTAGGACTTCATGACTAGAAGATATTTTTAGAGATCATCTATTACAACCCCCTGTGTCATTTTGGAAAAATTGATCCCAAATAAATTGGGGGACAATAGAAAGATGACTTATTAAAATTGCTTTGTTGTTGTTGCCCAATAGTGTCCAATACTTTGTGATTCTATTTGGGGTTTTCTTGGCAAAGATATGGTAACAGTTTACCATTTACTTCTCCAGCTCATTTTACAGATGAGAAAATTGAGGCAAACACAAGCAAAACTTGTGACTTGCCCAGAGTCACACAGCTAGTGTCTGAGGCCAGATTTGAACTCAAGATGTGGGTGAAGATAGTTTTTATCATCCTTGATTTGTTGTTCAGTGTTCCAGTCATGTATGATATTTTGTGTCCCCATTTGGGGTTTTCTTGGCAGAGATACTGGAGTGGTTGACCATTGCCTCCTCCAGTACATTTTTACAAATGAGGAAACTGAGGAAAATAGGGTTATGTGATTTGTCCAGGGTCACATAGCTACTAAGTGTCTGAGGCCAGATCTAAACTCAAGAGATGACTCTCTATCTGCTATGTTGCCTGGCTATCCCTACCTTATTGCTAGATTTTGGCAAAGAAGAGCCCAAGAATGAGAATTCCTCAGTTCTGACTTGGGGCTTTCCCCCCCAGTACCAAGGGGTATGGTGTGAGGGAGAAGAGGTGGAAGCAGGGGGAGGAGGAAGTATGAAATCGACTTCTTTGTCTATTGTGTTCTCTTGTCTACTACACATTAACAGGACTCTTCAGTCCTGCTTAGTCAACTTTCCTTTCCATGACAATTCTACTACACAGTGCTACCCCCTGCACACATCACCACCAATTACTCTTCAAACAAGAATTTACATGCTCTCTCCTTGCTCTGATGCCTAATTCTTCCTTCTGCCTTGATAAGAATCACTATTCCTACTCAATAAATCACTTCTCTTCCCTTCTCTCAGAGAAACTCTCACTCTCATACAAATTACCACTTCCCCAATCTAGAACACCTTCCTCTACTTCCCTTCCCCTAATCCATTCTGATACTTCTTCCCAACTCTTTTGTCTAGGTGCTAAACTATACTAGTCCCACAACCCTAAAGAAGAAGAGGAGGAGGAGGAAGACAACGAAAAAAGGGGGACTTGATGATGCTGATGATGGTAGTGGTGGTGGTAGTAGTGAGAGTTCATGCTTTGCAGAGTTCTTTTCTCATAATAACCCTAAAGGTAAATAGAATACGTGTTACTGTTCTCATTTTACATTTGAGGAAACTGAGACTTTCTAGGGAATAAAGTAGGGTGCACAGGGCCACAGTTATTAAATGTCATTAGAAATGGAACCCCACATTTTCTCATTTGAAGACCAGTGTCCATTCCCCAACAGCATGCTATGTCCCTTATCTATGCTTCATCATCCAACTTTGTATCTTGTCTCTGTCATTGTTTCTGACTCTGTCTATAATTAGGCTTTTTTTAAAAACCTTTGCCTTCCAACTTATAATAAATACCAAACATTGGTTCTAAGGCAGAAGAATGGTAAGGGCTAAGTAATGGAGATTAAATAAATTGACCAGGATTACACTGCTAGGAAGTGTCTGAGAAGATTTGAACCCAGGATATCCCATCTCTAGGCCTGCTTCTCCATCCACTGAGCTGCCCCTCCCCCCATAAGTTAGCTCTTATTCTGTTAGCTTTTGAATAGGCAAAGTGAGGATGGAGGATCCCTTCTTTGTCTCCCTCTTAAGATTAGAAGTTCCTTAGAGATCAGAATTAGTTCCCCTCTATCAGACTATGTGCCCTCTCAGAATAAAAACTGTTTTTTCTCTCAGATTGTTTCCTGGAAATCTATACTATTCTTTTAACATGGGGAAGCAAAAGAAAGCAAGGAAATATGCAAGCATGAAGCAAATGCTTAATTTATGAGATGAGAGATTAAAAGAAAAAGATTGATTAAAACCAAAAAAGAAAGAGAAGAAAGATCCCAACTCACTCAAAGAAAGAGAAGTCCCTCAACACCTGTCCTGCTTGTTCTTCCAATATGACACGCAGTTGTGACCCTCTTACTACATCCTGGTTGACACCAACTTTATCAATTTCTCCATCAAAGCCATGCTGAACTTAGTGAAATCAGTGATGGATTGTCTGTATGCCAAATGTATTCCTTGCATAACTGACTGTGTAATGGCTGAAACAGAAAAACTGAGACAGAAATACCAAGTAGCCCTGAGGATTGCCAAGGACCAGCGATTTGGACAATTGCCATGCTCACACAAAGGAACATGTGCAGATGATTGCTTAGTCCAGAGAGTCACTCAGCATAATTGTTATATTGTGGCTACAGTTAATCCAGACCGTAAGTAAAGAATCCAGAATATCCCTGGAGTTCCCATCATGTACATTTCCAATCACAGATATAACATTGAAAGAATGTCAGATGGTTATGGAGCCCCTTGATTTTAATTTCAAGAGACTGTGTTTCCTGTGATGCCAGACTACAAAATAACCAGTTAACAGAAAAGCACCACTGTAGACCCTTACTTGGTCCTCTTGTGTAAAATGGGGTTACAGGAACTTATTTTTTGTTCTATTCTGAAGTGACTTTTGTATCTTCATGAAAAACTCATTGAACTCATTTATATACCTAAATCAATTTTGTTCAGATATTTCTATTGACTGAGTTATTCTGATTCTCTTATTCTTCTTCACTACTGGATAATGGCCTTTAAACATGTAATTCCATCGCCTTTCTTCCTTTGTCTCTACCCTTATTGTAAAAGCTGCTGCTATGTACAACTTTATTATATTGGGAATAAACATATAAATGGGGGAAGAAATCTGTACTATTTTATCCACATCGTTTTGATAGTTCTCTGGGGGAAATGGCTGTATTCTCCCTTCCTCCATGAGGCTGAGTATTCCTTGAGAGTAGGATCTGTGTCTCCCCCATGGCAGGTGCTTGTCTTTTCCTTTCCACAGGAGTCTTTAGTTTAATCACTCTGACTATTCTCTACTTTAATTGCCATCATTCAAAGTCTTTCCAGACATGCACCTAGAAACTTAGCTTAGCCCACTTTATTTTTCCTGTAATTTTCCTTATAGTAAATCTTCATAACTGCAATATATGCAACTTTAATCAAAGGGGAGGGTTCAATGTGGGAGAAAAGTTTTTCTTTTCTTTTACAGTCCTCTTAAACAAAAGAATAGGTACAGGTGCAAACTATTGACAAGTAAGAAAGAATGAAAAAGAAATAGAGAACTAGACCAAGTTTGCCTCATATTGGACACAAATCTCACTGACTTGCCTTAGTTCGGATACCTCTGTCCCAGTTTCCTCAATCCAGTTTATTTTCTGTCTAAGATCTTTGAAATGTTTCTGTCTTCCCTCTGTGGGCTGGGGCTGATCTTTGAAATCTCTTAGCTCTTCCAAAATCTGTCCTCTTTAGCCTCTTCTGTATTAAACAGATGTCTGGTTCCTAGAAATCCATTCCTATCCTATGCTGTGGGATAGGAGAGATGGTCATTGTGAGGCAATTCACTCTCCTCATACACTAAGGAAAAAGTCTCAAACTTCTGTATCCTGTGAATTCCATTGGGTCCTTCCAGTACCTCCTTTATGGCTGCAATTTTTTTTTCTCTATATTGCAGTTATTTCCACTCTCACCCACTCCTAGATTGACTCCTCTCTTAAAAAGGATAATTAAGCAAAGAACTCCAATACAACTCTGTATCTGATGAGATGGACAATATTCTATTCATCATCCTTTCTAGTATTTCTTTCTGCTGTGAGAGCTGAGATATTCTGAATCATCTGTTCCCTAAGATATTTGCTGTCTTTTCAACTAGCCAGAATTTGACTTCCCTACAAATGTTCAAATGTCCTGGTACATTGTTGCAGGCAACACATTCATTGTTTTGGTTCTGTCTGTATTGTCCAAGATTGGTTCAAACAAATCTTCTTGTGTTTTTCTGAATTCCTCGAGTTCATCATTTCTTTTTTCATTTAAACCCTTACCTTCTATTTTGGAATCAAAACTGAGTATTGGTTCCAAGGAAGAAGAGCAGTAAGGACTAAGAAATTGGTGTTAAGTGACTTGTCCAGGGTCACACAGCTAGGAAGTCTCTGAGGCCAAATTCAAACCCAGGGCCTCCCATCTCCAGGCCTGGTGCTCTATTCACCAAGCCACCTAGTGGCTCCAAAGTTCATCTTTTCTTCCAGCTTCATAGTATTCTATTCTATTAATGCACCCTAGTGGTTTGTTTGGATTTTAAGCAGTTCTACCAGTCAATGGGCACCCACTTCATTTCCAGTTCTAGTTACCACAAAAAGTATTGCTATAAATATTTTGTTACATATTGGGCATTTATTTCCATCCTTTACTTTCTTGAGTCCTGTGTCCAATATTTAGATCTCTAGATCAAAAGGTATAGTTTAGTCATTTTTTCCTTGTATAATTAAAAACTGATATCCACAATGGCTCAATGGCTTCATAACTTGACCAATAAATAATACATTGGTACTATCAGTAATCTTTCAAAATTCCTTTAATTGGACAATTTCAATGTTTTGTAATATTTGACAATTTTTATGATATGACATGAAAATTCAAAAACGTTTTAATTTGTCTTTATCTTTTGGTGATTTGATTTTTTCAGTTCATTTTTATGTTTACTCATTTGCAGTGTGTCTTTTGACAGCTCTACATACTCTTGGACCATTTACTAATGAATGACCTTTGATGTCAAATACTGCACTAATTCCCCACATACTTTGGGGATTTTTCTCAAAGATATTTACTGAAACTACTTTTATCTTGCCATTTCCTTTCCAATTCTATATTTTATTTCTGCAGAAGCTCTTCCATCTTACATATTCTTCTCTTTTTCTTCTTTAAGTAAGTCTTTTCCTAATAGCCTTAACTATAAAGGTACCAGATTTGGTTCTTTTCTATTTATTTTTATGGGATGACATTTTATATTAAAGTAGAATATACATTTGAAATATATTTTTGGTACATGGTACTAAATTTTTAGTACTTGGCCCAAATTTAATTTCTTTCAAACTGCTTTACAATAATTCTTTCTAAAAAAAGAGATTTTTTTCCCCTCAAGAGTTTATAATCTTAGGTTAATTTTTTATATTTTTTAATTGCATCAGTTCCTGGCTTATCAAGGCTGCTCCACTGAGCTACTTTTCTCCCTTTTTTTTTCTTTAGCCAGTAGCAAATAATTTTTTATGATCTCTAGGATAGATTACTGAGAGCTCTGGGCCTAGAGTCAGGAAGATTCATTTTCATGTGTTCAAATCCAGCCTCAGATACTTATTAGCTGTGTGACCCTGGACAAGTCACTTAACCCTATGTGCCTCAATTTCCTCATCTGTAAAATGCTCTGGAGAAGGAATCTTTTCCATAAAAGTCCCAAATGAATATGGAAATAGGTTTTGTGTGATAATACATGTATAACCCAGTGGAATTGCTTGTTGGCTCCAGAAAGTGGGAGGGAAGAGAGGAGGGAGAGAATATGAATCATGTAACCATGGAAAAATATTTAAAACAAAAATTATATTTTAAAAAATCTCAAATGGGGTTATAAAGAATTAGACACAACTGAAAAACAACTAAAATTTCTTATATTTTATTTCTACCAATGAATTCTATTATCTAACCATATGAGTCTATTTTCTGTTCTGCACACAGGATATCTTTGTGTTTTTTTATTAGCTGTTCCCTATGCCTGGATTGCACTCCCTCCACACCTCTGCCTCTCAAAGTCCCTGGTTTCCTTCAAAACTTAGCATAAGAGCCACCTATTATATGAAGTAAGGTCTTTCCAGAACCTCTTAACCACTAGAGCTTTCCTTCCCCAAACTACCTTATATTCATTTTGCATAAGTTCTGCCTTTGCTAATATGAATGAATGAATGAAAAGACACTTATTAAGCACTTGCTACATACCAGGCTGCATGCTTAGTAGTGGGAACTGTAAGGGTAAATTTAGTGTTGAGACTGAATATAAATTTAATTGGTTGCCAGGGATTAATTCAAATCCCAAAAACAAAATACAGAAGTCCGTTTTGGAAATTTTATGGTGGTTTAATTAATATAGAGGGAAGGAAATAAGAAAAGAGAGAGAAAAGAGTATAGGGTTTCTCTGGCCTAACCTGAGCCAAGGGGAGTTCAGAGACCTTCCAGTCACAAGGCCTCCTCTACAATGAGGGGCCTCCTAGGAGGATGGCATTTTTACAAGGTAAAGGAAAAAGGAAGAATCAGCCAAAATTCCGAGAGAGCTCAGAGAAGATGCCTCACCTGAACTAGGCTACTAAGTTTCTCCCAGTATTGCATCCAGGACTCTCACCACCAAACCCGGACAATAGTTGCAGCCACGCCAAGATGCCAAGATGTTTAGCACACTGCCACCAGCCACCTCTCTGCCACAAGAGCCAGAGCCACCTCTCTGAGAAAAAAAGCCCCAGAGAGAGGAAGTGACGTGAAATATGTAGACTGTTTTTACATCACTTCCTGCGTCTCACATGTACCAATGGTAGCTTAAGCTTGACTTAGGACAGACCAGGGGGTTTGTCAGTTGTTTCTGATTTGTCATTTGCTAGCACATTTCTGTCATAGGCCATCCTCCTCAACACCTAATCCTTAAGTAGGGGTGTAGACATTCCTGTTTTGTTAGACTAAGCAGGGTGGAGTAAATCTGAAATTCACAGAGCACAAACAGAAAAGGCAAGAACAGCTCCTGCCTTGCAGGAACTTTGCTTCTAATATGGAAAGACAACATACCTACAGGAGTGGTGGATAGGGCTGGGTGTCTTAATCAGGGAAATCCTGGGGCTGGTGAGTGGAGTCACAAATTAACTGATTAATGAGTCCTTTCTCCTTGTATGTAATGGCAATATTCCCAGAACTAGAGATAGAAAAGATAGAATAACAGAAAGAGTAGCGTACTTAAACAGTAACATGGTGTGAAAATGTCTTATAGTGTAAGGACCTAGACAGCTTCAGCGGAGTGAAGGAGTAGAAATGGAATCTAGAGCCCAGAAGTGTGAACTGGGAGTATGGTCTCAACTAGAAAAATGGTGAAGCATTTCTATTTTATTGTTCAGTCATTTTGATCATATCCAACTCTTCATGACCCTATATGGAGTTTTCTTGTCACAGATAATGGTTTGCTGATTTTCCCAGGGTCACATAGCTAGTAAGTGTCTGAGACCAGGTTTGAACTCAGGAAGATGAGTTTTCCTGATTCCAAACCCAACACTCTATCCACTATGCCTCCTAGCTGCCCCTGAAGCATTTATATACATTACTAATAAAAATAAGAGATAAAGGACAAAAAAGGGAAATAATACCAAAATTAATCAATAAACTTATTAAGTTCCAACTATGTGCTCATTTTGCCAAATAACAGTTATGCCATAAAATACCTGGGAGTTAGCCTACCTATAAATATATAAAATATTTAAATAATACAAATTTACAGACTATATATGTATATATGTTTATACATATGTATATAATATGTATACAAATAATGCAAATAAAAAACTCTCTTTACAGAATGAAGAGAGACAAATGAAAAACTGTTTACTCTCCTATGATCAGGATGTACCAATATAAATAATAATTTTGTATTATATGACTTAAATTATAGACTTCCTGCTATACTCATCAAATTACTGGGAACATATTTTATAGAACTACATAAAGGAATGGCCAATTTATAATCTCAAGAGAAATAGGTCTCAATTATTGTGAAAAATTGTGTATCTGTAAAGTAGTTGCATGTATTCAAATTAGCATTATTCCAAGTTATAATTATGTAAATTATGGTAATTGGTTCCAGTCCAATGAAAACATGCCATGCAAATTTGAATAATGCAATCACTTCACAACAAATGACTCACAAGATTCATTTTTCATACTAATCAAGACCTAGATGTAATGGAAAAAGAATGAATGAAGGTAGCATAGCATTACCCTATCTTATCTCAAACTATTTATTAGTAAGTGTTTATTAAATGTCTATTCTTGTGTCAAGAACTGTGCCAAGTACCTGGGAAACAAAGACAACAGTGAAATCCTTTGTTCTGAAGCCCTTCCATAAGAAACTTACCTTGAAATGGGAGAGACAACACACATACATATAAGACTCCCTCAGTAGATGGGTACTCCACCAAATTGCCCTGGGTATGTTGACTTCTGATTGATGAACTTTCCCATTTACAACCCAACTTAGACTTCCTTGCTGCTCTTCTCCTTCCATTTTTTCAGGGGGTGGGGGGCCCGCAGGGGGGAGAAAGCATATGACTTGATAGAGGAGAAAGATAAAGAGTCAGAGGACTAGATCATAGACAAGAAGTTGATCTGACTTTTTGGCAAAAAGCTTTTGAGAGTACTGTGGACCAGGACTCAGAATCCTATCCCTACAAATTTAGAATGTGCAGGGAAGCTGACAGCAATGGCTCTGGGGCTCTACTGGTACAGATCATCTTGGAATCTAAAAAGGAGAAAATAATAGGAAGGATGAATGAAACTCATGTCTTCAATGTGACTGGTTCAAGCTGACCTATAAAAGTACAACAATCATGGTG
Source organism: Monodelphis domestica (assembly GCF_027887165.1). NCBI lineage: Eukaryota > Metazoa > Chordata > Mammalia > Didelphimorphia > Didelphidae > Monodelphis > Monodelphis domestica. The sequence continues at coordinate 174,611,578 of NC_077228.1, forward strand.
GCAAGGAGCAGCAAAGAGGAGGATAATGATTTCCTGTAAAAGAAAGACTGTTGTGGATCAAGAAAGGGGCAAAGTTCAAAAGAGTGTGCACCTATTTGAAAAGGACAATAGTCTGACTTGCCCACCTGAAGCAAGCATCAGAGGGCTCCTTGACTAGCATCTTGGGTTACACAGAGGATCAGATTGTACCTTGTGACTTTAATTTTTTTTTGAACCCTTGTCTTCTGTCTTAGAATTGATACTAAATTTCATTTCCAACACAGAAGAGCAAGAAAGGCTGGGCAACTGGGGTTAAGTGACCTGTCCAAATTCACACAACTAGGAAGTATATGATATCAGATTTGAACTCAGGTCCTCCTGACTCCAGGTCTGGCATTCTATCCACTGTGCTACCTAGTTGCCCCTTATCCTATGACTTTAACAGTAATATTTACTGTTCTTTTAATGCTGGAGCTGGTATTGCCCTCAATGATCATTTTGTCAAGCTCATTTCCTAGTATAGCAATAAGTACATTTTATGTACTTGTAGTAGTACATGTAGTAGATCTCATGGTCTACATGGTCTCCAAGGAGTAAAGTGAAAAGCCATGGATCTTTACCCCTAGGGGAAAAAAGAGGGAGTTCCACCAGTGGGGAGTCCACATCCCTAACCTTTGTCCCTATACTGAGGATGCCATGCCCCATTTGCATCTTTGTCCCAAACTACCCAGAGGTAGAGGAGAGAAGCATAGAGTCTTATATCGGGTACCATTAATAAAATTACCATATTCGGTGCAAAAAAAACAACAACAAAGCTAAACCCTGGGGATATAAATGGAAGCAAGTCAGACCATCTATGCCATCAACAAACTGATATTCTAATTTGGGAAAAATAATATTTGTAAAGCACTTAACACAGGGCATTGCACACAGTAGGCATTTAATAAATGTCTGTTGCCATCCCTTCCCCACTTAAGGAGACAAAATCAAAAGTAAAAGTGGAAATTGGCCAGGGTACAACCACAGGGGCATGGTTAAGGCTTCATTCAGAGACTATAAATGGAGGGAGGTGTATAGGAAACATGACCTAGAAGCAGTGGCCAGGAAAGTTCCCCACTTAAATATTGTGGATGAAGAAAAACAGGACCCTGAATGTTGTCCCAAGATTTTGACTCTCCTGGGGCAGAGATCTTAACTCCCCTATGAAGATGCAGCCTAAAGACATCAACATCCTAGGGATCTCCCAGAAACCTGTTTTAGCTAATCTCTCTGGAACAGTTGGAAGAGAAGAGTGAGGAGTTAAGCTCCCATCATTTTAGGACAAGGAGGAACTAATATCCTAGAACTAGCTGTGGACAGCCACACTCTGCCTTCCACAGACCCACCATCAGAGATTCCCAGCTGTGGCTGTGATGATTCCCAGAAGATAACAGCAATATTTAACTTGCCTTCTTTCCAGGAGCCATCAAAGACCACACTGTTTGACATGGTCCATGTGAAAACCAGGGACTACAAAGCAGCCCCCAAGAAGGATGGAAACACCCACTGAAACCCCACTAAGTGACTTTCCTTATTAACATCCCTTTATTATTGGAATTGCTAGGATTATTATTCTTACTTAGCCCCAGGAAAAATAAATGAGAGCAACATGCTTGCAAGGTTAATACAGATGTACCACTCTGTCCCCCTAGGATATTACCAAGAGAGCCCACTTACAAAATTAAACCTAAGGATTCTTATATGCCCACTTAGATAGGACCCTCTTTTCTAGGCATAAAAACTTCTGGCAAATCTCTCTGAATTCCCTAACCTATATCTGGGTCATGTTGATTCTACCCTCTGATCCTGCACTTAGCAACAATGTTTCCTTGACTATCTCCCTAGGCTTCCTGTCTGTTGTTAGGTTCCATGGAAACATGTATGTTTAGAATGAAACTGTGTGCCAAGTAGATGTGTAATCCTGAGGTTATAAAATAAAGCCAGACCTCAGCCAAGGTGGAGCAGTTTATCCTGTGAAACCTGTGCTGTGGGTCGAATGCGAAAGCTGTGTCCCATCCATCATTCTGCCAACACCGTTCCACCTCCAAGACCCCATCCCCTGTGGGAGGCTGCTCCCCCCACCCCCCATAGCAACTTCTGAGTCTGTTCTCTCTTAGTAATCCCAAAGAACCAGAGGCAGAACTAGTGGCTGAAGAATAAATGGGAATAAAAGTCAAGAAACTACTCATTTGGGGCAGTTAGATAGCCCAATAGGATCTGGCCTCAAATTTGGCTCATATACTTCTTAGCTGTGTGACCCTGGGCAAGTAACTGAACCCCAGTTTCCTAACCCTTGCTGCTCTTCTGTCTTAGAACTGGTACCAGGAAAGAAAGAAAGAAACTACTGATTCCTTCTGGGAGCATTGAATTTTATTGTTATTCAGAAAGAAAGAGCTGAGAGCTGAGATAATCTCAGAGTCCAGGCCTCCTTGACACAGGTTTGCAGAGCCAAGATTAAGAGATGTCAGGTCAAAATGCAAACAGATACATGTTGCTGGGGAAACTTGGGGATCTCTAGGATAGATAAAGCTTAAAGCCTTCCCTGGAACATCTCAGCAGCTCCAGCCCCAGGAGGAGTGAAGTAGGAAGGAAAGCTGCAGGCTGGGGCAGGGTACTGGCCTTTGGTTCTTCCATGGTGAAGGTTCTGCCAAGATGGTTCTTCCAACCTCTTGGAGAGACAAGGGAAAAGGTTAGCAGCAGCCCCCAGAGCCTGGCTGATTGCCTCCACTCCCACAGCAATCACTGCTGGATCTCAGATTCCAGAATCGGTAGGATCTCCATGGCCGATGGGGAAACAGGGAAAAACCACCTCCTGTCCCAGCACCAGAATTACAGCAACCTCCAGAGGTAGATGCACAACAGGCCCCAGAGCCTGTCACACAGCAGCAACCTGAGCTTGGTTCACAGCAGGAAGATTCTGGGGGTGGGCATGGAGCAAGGGTTGGTGCAGAGACCTGGGGAGGACATTTTGGGTTCTGGCATTTGGGAGGGGCCTGGCACTGCTGCTGGCTCTGCTGGCAACTCATCTTTGCTGGGGCTCAGGAAACCTAAAAGAAAATGTGAAAGTCTTAATGTTCAATAATAAAACTTCATTTTCCTTTTTAAAAATATGAACCCAGGGAGTCATCATATGCCTCTCTGAATCCAGAAACCCCAGACAAATAATGGCAGAAGAGTCAAACTCTCTGGGATGAACAGAATTCAAGCTAATTGAATTAAAGTCTTGATATAAACAAGAGGCTCAATGTGATATCGTGGATAAAGAGCCTATCCGAAGTCAAAAAGTATGAGTTCTATTCTTGCCTCTGACATATACTAGAATGAGACTCTGAACAATCACTTAATCTCTTGGTGTTCTAGGTAACTCATTAAAATTTCAAATTGCAGAGAATAGATTTTCTTCACCAGGAAGTTACAGCGAAATCAGAAGTCTAATCCCTAGTGCTATGCAAATAGAAATCCATAAGCTACTCTCTTCAAATCCTTCCCCTCCCATGTTCTACTGCAGTTCTTGGCTTCAAGGAAGCATCCCAAGCACCCAAGGTAATGTATAACATTTGGCCTCATGCTACCTACATAGGAGAGCGTCCAGGTCAGGACCCTCTCTGATTTCTGCTTCCTGTTCCCCAGAAGGTCAGACTTGGGACCAGAGACTCCACAGACTATAATAGCTGCTCTCTCTTCTTACCTCATTATTCCAGAATAAAGCTCCCCATCCTCAATTCTACAGGGTGGGAAAATGACCTATTTTTCTTCAGAGGGGTGATTAAGAGAGGCATATCAACCTATAACTAATGACTTGCCTGCTGAACAGGACATAATGTCCAGAAGGTCCCCTTCTAGTAGTTTCTAACCAGCTGAATAAATCTTGTTTCCCCCATCTCTGAGCTACACTTCTGTAAATTATCCTACATTATCAGAGAAGTTTCAATGCAGCATCTCCATAATGGAGAGATTTGGTCCTGATCTGAATTTATGATGCAAGCTCCTCCTGATTCTAAGACCTCTAATTCCTTATCTTCTGTTATTCTTTCTCTCCTTGTGAAGACCAGTATTATCAGCTCCAGAAGCTCAAAATCTCAGTTGGAAGGGCTCTCAGAAGTAGTTGAGGCAAACTGGCTTCAAGAACCCCTTCTGTAAGGACCCTGACAAATTGTTATCTTTCCTTCTCCATGAAGATCCTCATTGATGTGGAATTCTCCTTCTCCCAGACCTCTCCTTAACATTCTCACCCCTGTCCTCATTCTACAATGCCCTCTACTTCAAAAGAGAGCTAAATATCCAAAAGAGAACTTGTAGCTTAAGGTCAACTCTATCTAGGAAGCCTCTCCAGTCCACTCCTACCTTTCCTAGCCACACAAAGCTTCCTAGAAAATCAGGCCTTTCGAGGTTTGTAAAGGAATGCCAATGTCCTCCAATCTAAAATGTCCAGCCATCACCCTATGGAGTCCTAGAAACTAGAGCAAATGTCTAGAGAAGACTATCATCCTGAAGATAACTCACCTCTTTCCTCTAAATGGATCCAAGGACTGAGAAACTGTAGACTAAAAAGCAGCTTGTAGGGAGAGCTTTTATACAGATCCCACCTTATAGGGATGAGGCATGCATGATGGGATAGCCCTTGGCCAACCCCACAAGGCACTGGTGACATCTTGAACTCTAGAGATATCATCCCTTTGTTACTTGCTGTCATGGGTTGTCACTGTATGAGTACTCTCTTATGCATCTCTTCCTTCAATAAAACAGAATAATGCTTCCTAAAAGTTAAGGATAGAGTGTGGCTTATAATGGAATAGCCTGGGGATTGGATTTGGTGTTCCTGAAGGAATGACAGGAATGTAAGGGACCAGAAGATCCCAAACCCACAAGTCTTGGGATCGATAAAATTAAGGATTTCCCCATATTTTTATAGAGTAGAGCAAATATTTTTACAAGAATCCACAGCAACATTAATAAAGAGTTTTTCATACCTGCTGAACACCCCCACAGTTGCCTAAAACAGTCAGTGGACTATATTTAATGGGCGTTATCTAATGACCTTTCTATACTCTTTTAAAGATCCCTGGAGCTTAAGGCAGTTTGTGAATTTTAAAGGGTTTGATTTTAGAAATTCTAGGGAGCTGATTTCTAACTCTGGTATGAGAAACTCAGTGTATTGGTCAACCAGCCTAAAGTATTTATTAAGTATATTCTATATGTAAGAGCACTGTGCTAGGTGCAAGAGGTAAAAATACAAAAATGAGACTGCTCTGGTCTTTAAGGAGCTCATAGTGTATCAAAGAGATGTATGGGGTGTTCAGAGAAATTAGTACCTTTGGTATGAAAGTTTGCCCAGCCCTTTTCAGGGTTTCTCATCCACCTTTGGTGTTCACCTTTCACCCAACTTTTATGGCTCCAGGAAACTGTAGCTTGCACAGTGGCCATACTCCAGGAAAACTGTCTGTCCCAGCAGATGGGAACAGTTTGTACCAACAACCATGAAGGTGCCTGAAGCAGGTGCTGTGACATTCTTAGAGTTTGGTCAGACATCAAAGATGCAAATGGTTCATCACCAGTCATCCTACCTTTGTCTTGCCACTGGACTTGAATGATTCTAGAAGAGACAGTAAGGACAATGATTTTGTGCAATTCCACCTTTCTTAAATCCAATCTAGACATCACCCCATGGTGTCATTGATCCTCTTTGTAAGCAGGTAAACAAAATATTTGTACATATTCTCTCATCCAGCTAGATAGTAAGGTTCTTAAGGGCAAAAAATGTTTCCACTTATATCTTTATGTCCCCACTTAACACAGTGTCTGGTACATAATAGATAATTAATGCGTGCTTGTTGTTGAATTGCTTAGAAGTTGACCTGAATCCTAGAATAGAACAAGGAGCTTAGATAAGATTAGAGGAAGGAAATTTGCTTTCTCTGCTGAGGTGAAAAGAACAAAGGTCTATTCTATCTTATCCTATCCTCTGTCTTATGCTATCCTGTGCTATACTATTCTCTTTTGATATGCTGTGCTGTGCTATCCTATCCTATGCTATTTTGCACAAAGTTTTCCTATTCTGTGTTATCCAATCCTATCCTATGCTATGCTATCCTATCTTCTGTCCCATACTATCCTATCCTAAGTTATCCTATCCTTTCCTTTCCTATCCTATCTTCTGTCCTAAACTATCCTATTCTGAGGTGTCCTATCCTATTTGACAAACATCTTTTAGACTCTGAGGTACCAGCTCACACTTATTAGATTGGCCAATTTGACAGAAAATGAAAATGATAAATGTTTGGGGAGATGTGGAAAAATTGGGACACTAATACACCATTGGTAGAATTGTGATCTAATCAAACCATTCTGAAAAGCAACTTGGAACTGCACTCAAAGGACTCTAAAACTGTGCATACCCTTTGATCCATCAACACATTACTAGGTCTGTATCCCAAAGAGACCTTAAAAAGGAAGGAAAGACCTATCTGTGGAAGAATAGCTCTTTTGTAGTAGAAAAGAATTGGAAATTGAGGAGTTGCCCATCAATTGGGGAATAGCTGAACAAGTTGTGAGCTATAATTGTGATAGAATATTATTGTACTAGAAGAAATGGCAAGCAGGATGATTTTGGAAAAATCTGGAAAGACTTACATGAACTGAAACAAAGTGAAGTGAGAGAACCAGAAGAAGTCTGTACACAGTAAAAATATTTTTAATGAACAAATGTGAATGGCCTAGTTATTGGACAATGCAGCAATCCAAAACAATCCCAGAGATTCGTAAGGAAAAATGCCATCTGCCCTCAAAGAAAGAACGGAATCTGAATGCGGACTGAAACATACTGTATGTCACTTTCTACTTTTTTTGTTTGAGATCTCATCCACAAAATGACTAATAAGGAAAAAATATTTTGTGTGATTGTACATGTAAAATCTACATCAAATTGCTTACCATCTCAGGAGGAGGGATGGGTGAGAGACAGTGAGGGAGGGAGGGTGGGAAGGAGAGAAAGAATTTGAAAATCAAAACTTTGTTTAAATGAATGTTAAAATTTTGTTTTTACATGTCATTGAGGGGGTGAAATAAAATATTTTTAAAATCTGTTAGATGCCTGTTATGTATGCAAAACATTGACCTTTAAATGAAGAGATAAAAGGATGAGTAGCCTAAGAGCAATCTCTGCCCCAGTGGAGCTTACAACTGAGTATATTGTTGTTTGTCCTTGGTTTTCAAGAACCAAAGACTTGATGTAAGTGAGGCAGAGTTGCACAAAGTCATCAGCCTCACTCTCTCTCTTCCAGAGTCATCAAGTCCAATGACAAAAGTCTGAACAGCTAGTGATAGCCTTGGTGTCTTTGATGTCCTGATCAAGTTCTAAGTGTTCCACAGAGCCTGCTTCAAGACACCTTCCTGGCCTTTGGAACAAATTGTTCTCATCTACTCGTTCTACCAGAGAAAGTCTTCATATGTTTGGGATAGATACCCCCTAACTCACCATCAGGTTTGTGACCCATCAGTTTCTCTCAGCCTGGTTTAGCCTATTTACTGAAATGGTTTTACCAGGGTGTAGCTGCTGCACATGTTACAACTTCTTGGAGTTGAGTGCCAGGTGGACAACAAAGGGGCTTGGCAAGTCTTCATACTAGAGGGAAACACCCATACACCCCAAAACTGAGTATAGAGATAAGACAGATAGTTATGAAATTCAATGAAACATAACAATTGCATTAAATAGTTGCAAAACAAAGTTCTATATGGGGCTTGAAGCAGGATCAGGGATGACTTCCTGGAAGAAATGGCATTTGAATTGAATTTTAAAGACTAGTTTAAGAATTCAAGAAGGTGAGTCAGGAAGATAGGACATTCGGTCATAGAGAAGAGAGTGAGCAAAAGTTTGGAGGAGAGAAAAGCTCTGGGTATGTTTGGTGAATAGAAAGAGTAGTTTAACTGTCTGATGCCCAGAGTCCTTTAGGGAAGGAATATACAATAGGACTAGAAAAAAGACTGATGCCAGCTCAGGTAGACCACTGAATACTTTTTTTTTTTTTTGAGACTGAAGTTCACCTGGTTAACAATAGGAGAAGAATGCTAAATGTTAGTTCACATTTAGGTACAGTACTTTAAGATTTACAAAGCTCTTTCCTCGCCCACTTTACAGCTGAAGGAACTGAGACTCAGTGATTTTTAAGGATATGTCTATGGACATACAACTGGTTGCTTATAGGAATGGGATTCCAATCCAAGTTGTAGGTTCAGGGGCTTTAGATGTGCATCTAAAAAAAAAAGCTTTAGAGGTCTCCTCGTCCAATATCTTCATTTTACAAATAAAGAACCTGAGGCCCAGAGAGGGGAAGTGACTTGCCCAAGACTGACTATACCAACAGAGGACTCTTGAATTAATCATTCATAAGATATTTGTTGTTGGTAGCACTCATAAAGTTCCACCTTGGTTCCTGCCCTCCTCACCTCTCACCTAGAATAATGCAATAGCCTCCTAACTGGTCTCCTTGCATCACACCTTTCCTCCTATGGTCCATCTTTCACACTGCCACCAGTGAGATATCCTTAAGTATGGATCTGATTATAACATTCTCATTCTCAATAAATTTCAACAATTCCCTATTGCAACTAGGATCAAATATTAAACTCTCTGCTTAGCTCTTCATAACTTTACAACTTAACCCATTGTACCCCCAAAGAGATAATAAAAAGGGTTGTACAAAAATATTCATAGTCATGCTCTTTGTGGTGGTAAAAAATTGGGAAGTGAGTGGGTGTGCCTTGATTTGGGGAATGACTGAACAAATTGTGGTATATGATTGATGGTGATGGAATACTATTGTACTCTAAGGAATGAAACTGCTTGATTTCTATATGAACCAGAAAGACCTCCATGAAATGATGCAGAGTGAAATGAGTAGAACCAGGAGATCATTATACACAGAAACTGAAACATTATGGAACCATCAAATATAATTGACTTTGCTACTTTTAGCAATGCAATGATCCAGGACAATCCCGAGGGACTTATGAGAAAGAATGCTATCCACATTGAGAGAAAGAACTGTGGGAGTAGAAATACAGAAGAAAACATATGATTTATCATTTGTTTATGTGAGTATAGGTTTTAGGGTTTTGGTTTTACAAAAATGAATAATATGGAAATAGGCATCAAGTGATAACACATATATAATCCAGTGGAATTGCTTGTCAGCTCTGGGAGGGGGGTGGAAAGAGGAAAGAGAGAGCAAATGAATCATGTAACTATGGGGAAATATTTTAAAATAAATTTTTTAAAAACCAACAACTTAATCCATATTACCAGGAAGGGCAGCTAGGTGGTAAAGCAGACAAAGTTTGGGCCCTGGAGTCTTCAAATATGGCCTCAGACATTTACTGGCTCTGGGATTCTGGTCAAGTCATGTGACCCCTGTGCAGGTGGAAAATTTGCCACACCTGAGCTACATTCCCAGCATTCTTTGAAGTTACATCCTCATTTTATATAAGGATGCTTGGGAGATAAATTTGGCTGAGACCCACACTGTGGGGCTCTTTTTTTTGGAGCTTGTGCTTTTGGTAAAGTGCTGCAGGTGTGAGTATCTGGCTCTTTTGCTCTGCTCACTTGACTAAAAGAACCTTTTTTTCCTCTCTATTTTAATTTATTATTAAAATTCCTATATATTTTTCAATACTAGGAATATTTATTTATTTTTACTTCTATACCCCATTTGCCTCAGTTTCGTATCTGTAAAATGATCTGGAGAAGTAAGTGACAAACCACTCTAGTATCTTTGCCAAGAAAAAGCCAAATGGGGTCATGAAGAGCTCAACACAACTGAAAAAGACTGAAATATTACCAACTTGGGACTCTGCAATCCATGAGATCACCAAACAATTGTTCCTCTGCTCCACACCCACAACACTCCATTTCCCATTTCTATGTCTTTGCATTGGCCATTCTTTGTGGCTGAAATATTTTTAACATCCATCTTTCTAAATTTTGAATTCTAAATTCCCTCCCTTCTTCACCCTCTCCCCACCCATTCAGATAGCAAGCAATATGATAACAACTACATATAAAATATATTCTCTCTTTACTGTTGTCTTATAGAATTTCTCTTTTCCTTCAAGACTCAGCTCAAACACCACCTTCTTCTATAGGAAACTTTTCCTGATTCCCTTCAACTGCTACTGCCTACACTCCTAAACTACCTTGTACTTAATGACTTTTCTTTTTTATTCTCTTTATATTATATCTATACTTGTTGTCTACTCCAATAGAATATAAGTTCCTAGTGAAGCTAAGATGGAGGATTAGGGGTAATCACTTGCTGAACTCTACCAACATTTCCCTCCAGACAATTTTGTTCATTTTTATTGTCATGCAAAACACTTCCATAATGGTCATTGTTGTAAGAGCAAAGTCTTACATTACCAAAACCCCTAAATAAAACCAAAAATACACTGATGTGAAAGATGACTGCAACAGTTCTTTCTCATTCCAGACAATTTTAAAATAAATCTTCAAATCAGATCTTGGAGCAGCTGAGGCAAAAAAAGATCAGAATGAAACATTTTTCCAGCCTAAAAAAACCTAACAGGTCAGCTGAAGAAGTCTGTGACATCTGAGTGGAAGCCTATCCAGAGCCCACACAAGGTGGCAGCAATAGTGGCCATAGCAACCATTAGTGTCAGGATCTCTCAGTCCAGAGAAAAGGGTCAGACAACTGGTCTGAAAGAGATTGCGGGAGATCCTTTGCTGATACTTGGGACAGCAATTCTTTGCCCATGCACAGTTCTGGGTCACAGTTCCAGGGTGGAAAAGAGTACTAATGGTAAGTCACAAGGGAGCAGGGGCCCTAATCTCATTCCCAAAGCAGAGGTGGAAAATTTAACACTAGCCACCTTTGGATTTTAAAGGGGGAAAAAAGCTTCATCTTGAGATTGAAGTTACAACTTGCTTCTTCCCCTGACATTCTGAATAATGGTAGAAACAAGTTTTTTGTTTATCTGTAAACAAGTCTCTTAAGATAGAGCGGTAAAGAAAAGTGGGCATGCACACTGTGTAGCCATTATAAAAGTTTGTGACTTCTGGCATCTGGAAGACCTACTTCTTCCAGAGTCCAGTGTGAGGTCAGAGTGCTCCTATCAGAGAGGCTTGGGAAAGGAGCATCACGAAGAGCATAAACTGGAGTACCAGAAGAGAAATGGAACTTATTTCCTTGGAATCAGAATGAGTAGGTAGGCGATCTGGAGCCAGCTCTCAGAAGGGAAGGCAGCTATCCACATGTGGCTGATGGATTTTTTTTTTAGCTCTGGCCCTCTTTTTGTTATGTAATAAATAATTATAAATAAAGAGATAGTCACCAGATAATTTTAATTATGACAGAAGAATGCTAGTACTTGTGACCGCAGGATCCTAGAAGCCCTGCCTGGGTAAAAACCAAAGTATATGTTCTCAGCAATACAATGATCCAAAACAATAGCAAAGCAATCATGATTTTAATAAAAAGTTCCACCTGCTTTCAGAGAAAGAATTGATAAAGTCTGAATCTGTACCAAAGCAAACTTTTTTCACTTTCTTTCTTTCTTTTTTTGGTTCAAGTTTCCTTCCACTAAAATATTAATATGAAAAAAATGTTTTACATGATTGCAAATGTAAAGCCTATGAGACTACTTACCATTTCAGGGAGTGAGGGAGGAAGAAATAGAAATTGAGATCTAAATTCTTTTTTAAATATTAGAAACTGTTTTTATATGTAATCAGGGGGCAGAGTAGGAATTAAATTAAATTAAAAAAAAAAAAAGCAGAACATAGACTAGACAACAGTGACTATACCTCTCCCAGTATCACACAACCTTGGAAGCACCAACAACTTGCAATCTCCCAGAACTAGTTCTGAAAATAGCAGAACAAAAAAGACAAAAGCTTGGCATAGTGCCTCCTCATCCCTAGATGAGCAGATCTCAACTTTAACATAAAGTTCAAAGTCAAAAAATGGGCTAGAAAAATGAGCAAATATTAAAAAACAGAATTTTGCTATTAAAAAAAAGCTACTCTAGTGACAGGGAAGACCAAAACATAAACTCAGAAAAAGAAAACAATATGAAAACAACTACCAAAAAAGTCTCAATGCTGATTGGACCAATCCCAACAAAAATTACTGGAAGAGTTAAGAAAGCAATAAGAGGAGACAGTTAGGTGGATTAAGAGCCAGGACTAGAGATAAAAGGTCCTAGGTTCAAATCTGGCTTCAGACACTTCCTAACTGTGTGACCCTGGGCAAGTCTCTTAACTCCCACTGCCTAGCCCTTACTGCTCTTCTGCCTTGGGACCAATACACAGCATTGATTCTAAGACAGAAGGTAAAAGTTTAAAAAAGAAGAAAGCAATAGAATGATAGAGGGAAAATTGAGAAAATAAATGATTATGAAAAGAGAATTAACAGTGTGATAATGGAGGTGTGAAAAAATCTGAATACTGAAATGGGGGAAGAATAAAACCTCACTAAAAAATTCCTTAAAAATTAGAATTGGGCAACTGGAAGCTAATGATTCCATAAGAAATCAAGAAACAATAAAATAAAGTCAAAAGAATGAAAAAATATAAGACAATGAGAAGTATCTCATTGGAAAAATAACTGACCTGGAAAACAGATCCAGAAGAGATAATTTAAGAATTATAGAACTACCTGAAAATCATAATCAAATAAACAATCTAGACTTAATACACATTTCAAGAAATTTTCAAGGAAAACTACCCTGATGCCTTAGATCCAGAGGATAAAATAGAAATTGAAAGGATCTATAGATTACCTCCTAAAAGAAATCCTAAAGTGCAAAATCCCAAACCTAACCTTAACCTTAAATCCCAGAAGCCCACAGTCCCACAGCTAGTGAATGTCTGAGATCAAATTTGAACTCGGATCTTCCTGACTCCAGGTCCAGCACTGTCTCCATTAAGCCACCTAGCTGCTTCAAAAAAAAAAATGGCTAAGTGACTTACCCAGGATTACATAGCTAATAGGTACCTAAATCTAGATTTGAACTGAAGTCTTCTTGATTCTATCCATTGCACCACCTAGCAGTCTCAATCCTAAACTACATAAACACTAAAGTGGCTACAATAGGAAGAGATGGTTCTTCCTATGGATGGAACTCAGCCTTCTGAACCTATTACATTCCTATCCACCCTGATTTCCAGTTTCTTGCCTCACCTTCAGGTGCTTTCATCATTTCTTCTCCTTGGCTATTTGGTGAAGGGATGTTCCACATTCCTGCCTCCATAGGTATGTCTGTAATAAATAGAAGGGTGGGGTGTCAATAGGCACCAGCAGGTGTTGATGAGATTCTTATCAAATTAATATCCACCTTATTATCTAGAGCAGTGATGAAAGGCAAGCATGGCCCTTCTTTCTACCTCTCTGGTTAAGTTTCAGAATAGTTCTTTTTCATGAATTTCACCAGAAAGTAAGGAGGGCATAACTCAACCTGGAGTCCACAATGTTAATTCAATTCCACAGATATAAGTGGAATTCTAATATGTGTTTACAATGGATCCAGACCTATCAACCATGAAAAAGAAGGAAGGAAGGAAGGAAGGAAGGAAGGAAGGAAGGAAGGAAGGAAGGAAGGAAGGAAGGAAGGAAGGAAGGAAGGAAGGAAGGAAGGAAGGAAGGAAGGAAGGAAGGAAGGAAGGAAGGAAGGAAGGAAGGAAGGAAGGAAGGAAGGAAGGAAGGAAGGAACATTAAGAATCCAATAATCTCTATTTGTAAGATGTCTTCGTTTTTATGTCATCTATGGCCTGTTAACTTAGTTGATAAGAGCTTTGTGCTAATGATGCCATGGCCACAAATTCACCTAGTCATCTGTGGCTCCATGAAGCTGTGGCATGCACAAAGACTACATTTCAGTAAATGTCTAAGCAGTGGACTAAAAACTAAGTTGAGGGTAGTTGACAGGCTTCAAACTGTTGGTTGGTTAGGGAAGCATCTACCCCAGGCCTGTGAAGGCATCAGAATCCGGTGTTGTGGAGCACTTAAAACTTGGTTAAACGTTGAAGAAGTCAAGGTCATCCAATGCATCCTGAGCCTCCACTAATCATCATTTTGTCTTGCCACTGGACTTCAGTGACTCTGGAAGAGAGAGTGAGCTGATGACTTTGTACAACTCTGCCCCACTTACATCCAATTTATATTCAAATAAAAAAAACTAATGATGTTATTTTTGTTCTCTTCAAGTACAAAAGACAACAAACAACCAAACAGCAACATGTCTCTGAACAAATCACTTAACCTAACTTGGGTCTCAGTTTCCTCATCTGAAAAATGAGAGGTTAGGACTCAATGACCTGTAAGATCCCTTCCAGATTTATATCTATGACCTTGCAATCCTATAAGAGACAAAAGTATAAAATATGACCTCCACCCTTGAAAAATTTGTGATCTAGTTGGAAAGATTCACCATGGAAAAGAGTAATGGAAAAACCTCCAAGAATCAAATGAATATAGACATAATTACTAGAAAGATAGACATTAGGATTGATTTGGAACTAGAGGATCTTACCTGGTACACCTTAAAGAACAAGGTGAAGACATCTGCCTACAAAACTATCTATTTCTGTCTGTGTTTAGGCTATCCTAGAAATCTAGTGATCCCAGGGAACCATACTGTAATATTAGCAGCAAATTTATAGGATTATTGAATCTTAGTCATAAAATCACAGAATAATCAACAGATCCACGATCATAGAATCTTTGCTTTATACTGTTTCAGTATTCAAAGATTTGTCAAACCTTAGACTCATAAAATCTTAAAACCAGAAGAAATAGAATTCAGCTAGTCCAGCATCCTAATCTCTCCAGGAACCAGTTGGTAGCATTCTTGATATATTGCCATTCAATTCCTCCTTGAACATTCCTAGTGACAGAGAGCTCACTACTTTATGTGTCATCGCATTCTATTTTTAGACAGCTTTAATTGTTAGGAAGCTTTTCCTTATATCCAGTTAAAATATGACTCCCTATAATTTCCACCCTTTGGTCCTAATTTTAGAGCTGTGCATGTCTACACCCTTGCTCACATGACAGCCCTTTGAATATTTGAGGACAGATATCATGCCCCTTCCAAGATTTCTAGCACAACCTCCCTGGGCTCATTTCCTTATCTATAAAATGGGGGGGGGTGAATTACATGACCTCTGAAATGCATAACTTTAGCTTGAAAGTTGAGCCTGCATTCTGAAGTTCTCTTTTCTAGGTTAGATATCCTAATTCCTTCAATCATTTGTATTCAGTGGTGACTTCAAGTTTCTTCATTCTCTTCACCATTCTGGTTATACCTCAATTTTTCAGTGCTATTCTTGAATTATCTACCCCTTTCTGAAAAAAAAAAGGGCAGCTAGGTGGTTCAGTGGATAGAGCAATAGAGCACTAGACCTGCAGTCAAAAAGATTCATCTTCCTGAGTTCAAATTAATCCTCAAGACACTTAATATGTGATCCTGGGCAAGTCACCTAGCTGCTGTTTTCTCAGTTTCTTCACCTGTAAAATGGGGATAAAAATAACAGCACCCATCAAGGATCAAATGAGAAAATAATTGTAAAGTGCTCACATAGTGCCTAACACATAATAAGTACTGTATAAATGTTAGCTATAATCATCATCATCATGGTATTATAACTATTCAGCACTGGTGCTTCAAAACAATTTCAACTTCCTCAACTGTCTCCCCCATTTCCCAACAAAATAATATCAAACAATTTATGTGATCTATTATTACTAGAACCAAAATAGTTTTCAACCAATAAAAAGTTGTTTTAGAGGATATTACATCAATACAAAAGGACAATATCTTCCAACCATTTTTCTATTAAAATGTTTTATATTCATTTTCTTTTTTATATCAGTATAGCTTTCTAATTGCTTTTTTTCCCACTCCAGAAAATCCATCCTATTAACAAATAAGTAAGGTCAAATAAAACAAATAACTACACATGCCTTCTCTGAAAATGTCTGCCTCATTCCACACATATAGTCCACCATCCCTCTGCTAAGAAACAGGAGATCATTGGCTCCCCAAAATCAATATTGCTCACTGCATGAATCAGAATTCTAAAGTTTTCCCCTATTGTTTTCTTTTATATTACATCATGTAAATTGCACTGGTTCTGCTTTCTTTGCCTTTATTCAGTCATTTCCAACTTTTCATAACTCTGGAGTTTTTCTCAGCAAAGATATTGGAGTGGTTGTCCATTTCCTTCTCTAGTTCATTGGGCAGATAAGGAAACTGAGGCAAAGAGGGTTAACTGGCTTGTCCATGGTCACATATATGATAAGATACTGAGGCTAGATTTGAATTTATGAAGATATCTTCCTGCCCAATGCTCTATCCACTGCACCACCTAACTGCCACTCTACTTATTTTGCCTTGCACCAATTCATAGAAATCTCCCCCAGGTCCTCTGAATTGTTCCAGGTCATCATTTCTTATGATATTATAATATTCCATTACTTTAATACTACACAATTTATTCACTCATTCTCCAATATATAGGTAACCAATTTCCTTATACTTCTTTGCTACTGCAAAAAGCAAATGGCTTCTGAGATCCCTACAATAATCCAGATTCTGTGGTCATCTCATATTAACTTCAGGATCAAATACAATTTTTATATTCATGAATTTTCCCTCTCTCTTTAATCTCCTTGAGAGAATGTGCCAGGTAATGGTCAAAGGACATTCACAGTTAAAAATTTTTATTATTATGATTGTTTTTCAAAGTGTAATTTTCCAACATTTTTTCAAGACTCTTGGTTCTGATTGCCAAAGTCACCTTGCCACCCCTTGCCTCCACACAGCTCTGCATAAGCCACAAACTGGTCTGGATTTATTGGCTCCTTGTCAAATTATCTCATGCTTTTTTGGCTTGGGGGAACAATCTCCCACATTTTTCTGAAAAGGAGATACTTTTGACATCCTTAAAGTCTTTTTCTTAATCATTACCTTCTATCTTAGAATCAATACCAAGTATAGATTCTAAGGCAGAAGAGTGAAAAGGGATAGACATTTGGAGTTAAATTACTTGCCTAGGGTATCACAGGCAGGAAGCTTCTGGGGCCAGATTTGAACCCAGGTCTTCCCAACTTCAAGCCTACTGCTCTATCCACTGTGCTACCTAACTGCCTCATCCTTGAAGTCTTAATGTCACCCACAGCAAGAGATGCTAAGAGCATGGGTCTTATTGAACACAACTGACTCTGGGAATGCCAAGGAATCATGGGCAGTCAGCAGGGAGTGTCAGCAGCAATTGGTCTAAGAAACCAAGTAGTAAATTTTTCAATAAGGTAGCTGATTAGTTGGAGAACCCTGGACTAGATAGGGTATTGAAGTAATAGAGACCACATAAAGATACATAAAGAGACTGAGGCTAGATGAGAGTGAGAAAGAGGTTTCAATTCCAGCCTGGAAACTTTAGAGGCAAGTACAGAGATCACTTATGACCCCTTAGTAGACTCTCTAGAAGTATTACAGTAAGGCCAAGGCATACTGAGATGGAGCCAAGTATAAGAAATAAATGAGTTCTAGACTGGCTATTGAAATCTGAAGGAAGTGAGCAAGGTGGCAGTGAGGGCATCCAGGAACAGAATCCTGCCACAGGCTAGAAATAGTAAGTGCCCATAAATTCATAATATTGGTCTGGGTTTTTATGGTTGGTTAGCTCAGTTGATAAATCCTAGCATGTGCTGATTAAAATTCTCTCCATTGCCCCAGAGGTGATCAGGGCCCTGGTCACAAGCATGACCATGTAGTTTAAAGTGAGTAGTTTAAAGGTCTCCAGGAACAAGACCAGGCTTGTATAAATATGATACCCAATACAATTAATGAGAGCTTTAACTAGTGAATATAGGATGACTATAGTTAGGAATCCATTTATACTTGTATATTCAGGACCTTGTAGTGTCAGAGTCACTGAAAAATCACCCAAGGTCTCTATAGGCATATCAAGGACAAGATAGCTTCCTACAAGAGATAGCAATGTATGGTAGGGGCAGCACAGTGGATAGAGTACTGGGCCTGGAATCAAAAAGACATATCTTCCTGATTTCAAATCAGATAGTTACTAGCTGTGTGACTTTGGACAAGTCACTTATCTCTGTTTGCCTTGGTTTCTTTATTTATAAGATGAGCTGGAAAAGAAAATTGAAAACCACTTCAGTATCTTTGCTAAGCAAACTCCAAATGGGATCATGAAGAGTTGGATACAGTTCAAATATCTAAATAAAATTACAGAAGGAATCGGTTAGGATGTGCCAAGGGCTGAGGTCCAGCCCCGCTCATGGCTCCAGGGGGTTCTCAGTAGGTGGAGCAGATAGGTGGAAATGAGAGATGGAAGGCAGCTCTGTATATATGTTTCTGCCAGGGGCATACTCTGCATGAAGTGGCTGCTTTGCCTTGCCCAGGTTTAGCCTTTATTTTTTTACCCATTTTCTTGGCACACAGTTGCATTATTCAACATACATGTTTGAGTAAAGATAAATGAATAAGTGATACATTAACTTTTAACAAATTGTTTGATTAACATTCTGAGATCATTCTATATATTTGTATGGTAACTATTGATTCTGACAGGAAACACAAAGGTTCTGCACAAGATAAATGATTTTGTCACAAGTGGCTTAATTTTCTCATTAAACTGTGAGGAGCTTACAGATAATCAAGGAAAATCACTTATTACCTTTAATGAAAATACATAATCAATCGGAAATTCTAGAGAAAATTCAACAATCATAGCAGTGAGGTTGAGAGATCAGAGAGGTACTGAGAACACAATTCAGATTTAATATCAGGCTGATCATTTTTCAGAGTTTGTTAGGAAGTTTTTCAAGGAGGGTTCTGGCTGGTAGAATCAAGTCACTGAGGCTTGATGAAGCATGGTATACCAAAGCATTTTGAACAGGTCTTTATGATTTATTTATGTACTGGCTTTAGGAGAATAAGCTTCTGTACAGGGGGTAGGGGATTTTCTGGGCTTGGCTTATGGGCACAGCTTTTGCTAGGAATTATATACGTAAGTAAAAGTTAACCCGTGATGGTCTCTTGGGTTTGGATTTGAGAGTCTGATCTTATGGTGATATTTTGGGGAATTAATGTGCAAACATTTTGCTCTTATATTACTTTTCTGAGACTAGGCAGAGGACAACAATCATGTCATACAGAGGGGGATAAGTGGGCAAGTCCATCCTGCCAAAGAGCCACTTTGTGACCTCTTGACTTCCATGAGTGACCTTGTCAAGACATTGTGGCCTGATGGCTCCCAGCAAGGATGGATGACATATTAAGTTTCCCTCTAGCTCTAAATCTATGAGTCTGTCTCATTGACCCAATGATATATAGTGGGTGTTCAAGATCTAGACTCCCTAAGCTTAGAGAGGCTAATCACCAGATTGGTCACAGGTTAATTAATCATTCAGACCATAGAAAAGCAGTTCTCTCAAGACCACCAACTATGTACAAGAGCAGGAGGTGCCATCTGTGATGGGAGAAGGAGCATCTCCAATGAAGTACTAGACTATTGAAGGGTTGAAAGAGGTCTATACCAACTTCATTGATTATGATTGTAAGGAAAGTGCTTTGTAAACCTCAAAGTACTAACTTGAGGTGATTTCTAGTAAGAGTTAGAATCAAGTCAGACAATTTGGGTTCAAATCTCAGCTCTGCCAATAACTACCTCTGTGACCGTATGTGCCCAACTATACATCATAGATCTAGAGCTATGTATCTCTAAAACCATTTAAAACAACTCCATCATTTTACAGATGAGGAAACTAAGATCTCCAGAGGTTGTGTTTTGCCACAGATTACACAGGTAGGAAGTGGAGAGCCAAGATTTGAACTCAGGTTCTCTGGGTCTATAGTTAATGCTCTCATCACTATGTCATGAGAACATTCTAGCCTGTTTCATCAAGAGGGCAGTTACGGGGCACAATGGACAGAGCCCTGGGCTTCAAGTCAGGAAGACTCCTTTTCCTGAGTTCAAATCTGACCTCAGACACTTACAAGTTTTATGACCCTGGGCAAGTCACTTAGCCCTGCTTGCCTTGGTTTCCTCATTGGTAAAAAGAACCTGAGAAAGAAATGGCAAACCAGCCCAATACCTTTGCCAAGGAAATCCCAAATGGGGTCACAAAGAGCCAGACACAACTGAAAAACAACTGAACAAACAAGAAAAAAAGAACAACGAGGAGGATGGACAAGATGATCCATAAGACTCCCTCTACTTTTAAATCCTATGAGCCCCAAAGAAATAGTGAACTGGAAAAATTCCATGTGAACTGGAATGACCTCCAGGAATTAATGCAGAGTGAAAGGAGTAGAACCAGGAGAACATTATACACAGAAACTGATACACTGTGGTACAATTGAATGTAATGAACTTCTCTACTAGCAGCAATGCAATGATCCAGGACAATTCTGAGGGGCTTATGAGAAAGACCACTATCCACATTCAGAGGAAGAACTCTGGGAACAGAAATGTAGAAGAAAAACAACTGTTTGATCACATGGATCAATGGGGATATGATTGAGGATGTAGACTCTAAGCAAACACCCTGATACAATTATCAATAATAGGGAAATAAGTCTTGATCAATGATATATGTAAAACCCAGTGGAATTGCATGCTGGCTATGGGGTTGGGGAGAGGGGAGTGAAAGAACATGAATCATGGAACCATGGAAAAATATTTTAAATTAATTAAATAAATTTTTTTTATTAAAAAAAAATAAATAATTCTTTTGAGCCCGCTGATTTACTGCCTCTTAAAAACATGTGAGATTCCCCTAGGACAAAGCAACTGAGTGAAGTTGGTGTGATTATAGAGAAAGTATAGAAATGAAGACCACAAGAATGCCCTGGAGGCCAATGAGTTCATAACAGAAAAAATTTATTTTTATTTAGCCAGAGGAAAAGGAAGAGAAAGTCAGATGAACTTCTGTATCCAGTTCTCCTCGTTACGGACCTTGCAATGAGGGTTGCTCCTTTACTAAAAGAAGAAAACCAATGGCTTTGTGGCATCTTTTTCTTTAATTATCATCTAACTTCTTTAAAGGAGCCAGTAGAGGAATCCTGACTATCCACTACTGTTCAACACACCTCTCCCTCACACCCCAGTCCTGGTACCTGGGTCCCTCCACATAGGACCACTGACACCTAGCACTCCTCCTCTTTGCAGTGATAGTAAGTTTCCCCTTGGAGGCATCGGGGCCTCCTAGGTGTGGCCCTATGGGGTTGTCCTTGACTTCCCCTGCAGCAGGAGCTCTGTGTCCTGGGCCTTGGGTGTGTGAGACAGCAACCTCCTGACCTAGAATCTGAGCAGATAGCCGGGCATGGAGGTGGGCAAGGAGAAGTGGAGCACTTGGGAAAGGACTCCTGTTGATGCTGCTGAGACATCACTAATGCTTATGAAATGAACCTGGAAGAGAACAGACAGAAGGTCAAGGCTATAGGTTCCTGCCCCTTATCCCTCAAGGAAAGACTCTGAAAAATGAACAAGCAGAAGTTTTTTAATTGATACTTCCCAATAAAAATTCTACCTCCATTCTGTGATGGAGGGGATAGGGAGGACTGACAATATTCAGAAATCACGAATAAATGTTGAATTATTATTTACTTGATAAATCATTCATAATTCATCATTCTATGGCTGGGAAGGAATTGAGAAGCCATCTAGACAACCTTCTCATTTTACAGATATGGAAACTGAGGCTGTGGAAAAATGTGACATTTGTGAACTCTAGATATTAAAAATATATAAGAAGTATCACTATATAAAATTTAATTGTAATGAAATGGAATGCAACTCTCAAGGAATGTGTCACATCCCTGCAGGGGCAGAGGCCTGTGGTTTTTGTTGAGAATCTAACAATTCCAATAAGAACCATTTTCTAGCAAATCCTGACTAGATAAACTCTGAATTCAATATTTTGTGTTGATAACATTTGAACCCCAATCTCCACTCTGTTAAATTCTGAACTCCAGACCTTCTCCACTGAAGATTTGGCAAACAAGCCAGGCCAAGTGTTTAGACCAAATTCTGCTGACTATTCCAAAGTGGCACTGTATAAAAGAAAGCTTTGTAACTTAGAATCATGCCTTGCTCCTTCAGCAGGGTCTTGCCTTTACTGCTCAATTTCTCACTATGCTCTATCTTAATTAAATGTTCAGATTTCCTGTGATATTTTATGTGTAGGCCTATGATTCTTTTTAAACCCCTACCTTCCATCTTGGAATCAATACTGTGTATTGGTTCCAAGGCAGAAGAGGGGTAAGGGCTAGGCAATAGGGGTTAAGTGACTTGCCCAGGGTCACACAGCTGGGAAATGTCTAAGGGAAGATTTGAACCCAGGACTTCCTTTCTCTAGGCCTGGCTGTCAATCCACTGAGCTACCCAGCTGCCCCCTAGGCCTATGGTTTTTTAACAGGAAATGAATTATTAATATTTTCTACAGGGCCGAAGAGTAATAACTTGTCTAAGATCACACAAGTAGTAAGAGTCAGCTAGGATTTGATCCCAGATCAAGTCAAAGGGGTAGCCAGGTGGTACAGTGTATAAAGCATTGGTCCTAGAGTCAGGAAGACCTGAATTCAAATCTAGATTCAGATACTTACTAGCTGTGTGACCCTTGATAAGTCACTTTACCCTGTTTGCCTCAGTTTCTTAACTTATAAAATGATTTGGAGGAGGAAATGACAAACCACTCCGGTATCTTTGACAAGAAAACCCCAAATGGGATCATGATGAATTGGACATAACTGAAACAATGGAATAACAACAACCTCAAGTCAGAGGTTGAAAATATAGACATTTTGATGGAAAACACAAATAATTTTCCATTTTTATAATCTAACATTTTTCAATTGAAAGGAAGAAAAGATGTTTTCATCTCAGGCATCTGGACCCAATAATAATCACATTATCTGACTAAATTCTATTGTCATTTAGACTTATCTTCATTTACATTATTTTTGTCTTTTTGTGTATTGCTTTGGTTTTTGGTTTTTGGTTTGGGGGAGGGTTAGTATTCTGCATAGAAATTAAGAGGTTGCTCTCAGTCCCAAGGGAAAAGCTGATTGCTAAGATTTTGGTAACAAATGATGCCTATAATTTCTAGAGTTGATCCCATTTACCAGCTTAAAAAGACTCATTGCCTTATCCTCCAAAGGGAAAACCATGGCTTTCCCAGCATGGTCTGACCAATTTCACCAACTGAAGCAACACCCTTCTCTTAAAGCCACCATTAACAAAAAACAGCCAAAAGAGAGAATGTTGACAACCCGCCCATTCCAAAGCCATTGATAACAAAAACACTTATGTATATGTGCACATGCATATACATACACATATGTTATTTTATAGTCTGGATTTGAACCTAATTTATGGATATTGAAATATATATGCTATGTTCAAAAATAAAATATATATATATATATATAAATACATATACATATATCCACATATTTTATAGGCTATAGTTGAACTTAGATTATAGATATCTAAATACATATATATACTAATTTCAAATATAAAATATATATATATATACATACACACATACATACATATATACACATATCTGTATACATACATTTTATAGACTGGATTTTAACTCAGTTTAGCATATATGCTACATATAAAATGAGTTCAAATATAAAACATTTGTGTTTGTATATATATATAATACAGATATAATTTTAAGCTTTGCTAAGTTTGGAACACCTTGGTAATGAAGTGGCTAGATGATGGACCTGAAGTCAGGAAGACTAGAGTTCAAATCCAGCCTCAGACATTTACCAGCTACTTAACTTTGGGCAAGTCACTTAATCTCTGTTTGTCTAATAATTATAAAGTACTCAGTACAGTGTCTGGAGAGTAGTAGTATGTAAATGTTCATTATTATTGAGTATTTTACAACTATTTTTTCATCTTCACAAGAACCCTGGGAGATAGGTACTCTAATTATTCTCATTTTACAGAAGAGGAAACCAAGGCAGACAATGATTAAGTGACTTACTAAGGGTCATATAGCTAAAAGTCAGATTTAAGCTATGTCTTCCTGATTTCAGGTCAAGGACTCTATACACTGTTGTACCTGTCTCTAGAGAGCAAAGAGATCAAAAGCTCAGATTTAGGGGAAGAGCTCGATCTGCCTAAGCTGATTCTACTCCCTTTCTCAATTCTAGCCCATTTGGGACCACTCATGCCATTGTTGTCCTTTGTTTCTCTTGCTATTCTCCCTCACTTTCAACAATGTGACCTCGCTCCTGTGCCCTAAAGGACAAGTTCTGCCTTCTCTTTTCTCCTTTCTCCCTTCCTCTTGTTTTACCAGAATCTAGTCAGGGACAAAGAAGAGAATGACCTTGTGCCCAGGGCCCTTTGGGCAGAGCTAAAAATCAGGGAAGCATCTCTGAGAGTGGGGAGAGAAAGGAGGGAAAGAAACAATTTGGATTTTATAATTTCTGAAAATGTACATTGAGAACTGTCATTACATATAATTGGGAAAATAAAATATCTTTGAGGAAAATAGAAAGACAATCAGAGAAGCCCAGAGATCTTTCCTTACCAGGTCAGTTGTACAGGAAAGAGTGTGAAGCCAAGGAGTCAGAGCCTTTGTGAGACCTGGAGGGATGGGGAGTCTTTTATAGATTGCTTTAAATGAAGCCTCAGGGCTCCCAGAATAGCTGTGGTTGTTGTACGGAAGCCAGGAAACAACAATGTGTGTGATTGATCCGGATATTTCATAAGCCTGCTATGCGATGTCCTCTTGTGACATTCCTAGAAATGAATTCTTCAGACTTGTGCAAGCAAGCAAGAGTTGCAGACATAGGAAGATGCCCATCTGAATGTGTGGCAAGATTTCTACAAGGAATTATGAGGAAGGTAGGGCCAATGATCAAGTGTGATAGCCTTTGGTAGGGTTGAATTGGTATGGGGGCCAGTTTGGGGGACAAGGAACCAAAGCTCAAGAAAAATACGAGCAGGAAAGACTATGGGTCCCTCCCCTCTCCAAATCATCAACTACACAGTTGTCAAAGTATTCAGTCATTTCAGGGATCAGCTGGGTAGCTCAATGGATTGAGAGTCAAGCTTAGAGATGGGAGGTCCTAGGTTCAAATCTGGTCTCAGACACTTTCTAGCTGTATGACTCTGGGCAAGTCACTTAACCCCCATTGCCTAACCCTTACCACTCTTCTGCCTTGGAGCCAATACACAGTATTAATCCTAAGGTAGAAAGTAAGGATTTAAAAAAAGAAAGAAAGAAAGAAAGAAAAATGTTCTTCTCCAGTTCATTTGACAGAGGAGGAGAGTGAGGCAAACAGGGTTAAATCGTTTGCCCAAGAGAGCACAGCTAGTAAGTGTCTTGGGCCAGATTTGAACTCAGGAAGATGAGTCTTTACTTCAAATCTAGCTGCCCATCAAAGTCTTAAACCATAGGTCTGACCATGTCACTCTGTTGTTGATGTCTTCTAGAGTTCATCTCATTTTTACCTCTAGAATCAAATGCAAATTCCTGTTTGGCATTTAAAACTTTTCACAATCTGCTTCCAACTTATCTTTCCAGGCTGTTCCTCCATTATTTCCATTCATACTTCCATTTCTTAGAAGTCTTGCTTTTGAATTTTCCATTAATTCTAGTAACTCCATGGCTTGTCCTTCATAATTCTTCTTTATCTAATCCATGCCAGGTAAATATAAAATTAGGGCAAACTTCTTTTCTAAAAGATTTCTGGCTTTTCTTTATATGTTTCAAGATTCAGAAAGACAGTTGCCTTCTTCACTTGCACTTTGGAAGAAGGGAATTGATTTCCCAATACCTAAGCTTCTTGATAGGATGCTCTCCTTAAAAATTCTTCTGTGTATTTTCCATCCAGTCAATGTCTTCCCCGGGTCAGTAGGCAGGTTCAACTCAAATTGCACCTCCCACATGAAGTTTTTCTTAATCTGCACTTCTCTCCCCAGCTACTAGTCCCACCTTCACCAAATGTCTTTGTATTCATTTTGTATCTACTAAAATGCGATCATTTCAGGGGCAACTAGATGGCCCAGTGGATAGAGAGTCAGGCCTGGAGCTGGAAGGTCCTGTGTTCAAATTTGGTCTCAGACACTTTCTAGCTGTGCCTTTCTGCCTTGGAACCAATACTCACTTAGTATTGATTCTAATACAGGTCAGGGTTTAAAAATATATATATATAACTATGTCAGCCCGAATAGAAGGTAAGCTCCATGAGGACCTGCTTTCTTTCTATTTTATCTTTGTATCTTCGGCCCCAGCACAGTGCATGGAATATAATAGATGCCTAATAAATACTTATTAACTAACTAATTGGTGGGTGTGCTCCTAAACCCAGCTTGTAACTGATTGAGGAAAAAGGAATCAAGGTGAGAGGCAAACTAAATGCAGTCATCAAATGGTTGTTCCCTTTCTATTACCCTTCCAATCAACTTCCTCCCTACATCCAATTTATCTCATTAAAACATATTTTTCTTCTTGTATTCTTTTTTTTCTGGGTAAAAATGTGTTATCATGAAGAATATATTTCCATATTGGTCAAGAGAATACTCAGATAAAACCATAAATAAACTAATGTGCTTTGCTCTGCATCCAACTCCAACCGTTCTTTCTGTGGAGGTGGAGAGCATTCTTTGTCATAAGTCCTTCAAAACTGCCCTGGATCATTGGGTTGCTGAGAATAGCTGGGTTGATCATCCTACAATATTGCTGGTGCAGTGTACAATGTTCTCCTGGTTCTGTTTATTTCACTAGGCATCTCATCTAGTATTCTTTAGGGTAGAGGAACTGGTATAGACACAATTCCTGCTCCTTAGGGCCTTACGGTCTCATTCAGATAAACTCACATGAACAAATAAGTCACAGAAAGTGAGATCATCATTATAGCTGACATAGTGCCTTTAGGTTACCAAGAGCTGACTTTACAATATCTCTGAGAAGCAGGTGAGACAAGAGTCATTAACCCCTTTTTACAGGTGAGGAAACTAAGGATCAGAAAGGTTTATCCAAAGTCACAAAGCTTAGCAAATCCAAGCAATAGATTAATATCAAAGCAGACAGTACTTATTTAATATCAAAGGATCACATAGGATCCCAGATTGAGAGTGAAAAGGGACCTAAGTGGATATATGAAATATAGATCAAGAGTAAATGTTATTTTTTTTTTAATAAAACCCTTACCTTCCGTCTTGGAGTCAATACTATGTATTGGCTCCAAGGCAGAAGAGTGGTAAGGGCTAGGCAATGGGGGTCAAGTGACTTGCCCAGGGTCACACAGCTGGGAAGTGGCTGAGGCCGGATAATGTTATTTTTTTAAAGTATAGAATTAGAGCATGGACTTGCAGCATAACGAGAGGAAGAGCTGTGGGAGCACTTAGTTCTGAGACGGTAGGGTATGACATTTATTTGATTGATCAGGGAAGACTTAGAAAAAAGTTTAGAGAAACAGTTTAGATAAAGGGAGAAAAAACATGAGAGCAAGTAAAATGAATAGGCAACATGGGACTCCATCTGTGTCTTCCCCACCCTTAATACAATGACATTGGTAACCCCTAGGGGAGAAGAACAAAAGAAGATGGAATGAAGGAGAGGGAAAATCAGGTTTTAATTATATTGATATAATTAAGTAATTATATTATATATCTCTTATATTGCCATCACCTCTATATAGAGATTAAGAACATAAAATTTAAACTTTGAAGTAACATGAGATTAACTAGTCCAATCCCCTGGTTTTATAAATGAGGGAGCTTAAACCCTAGAATGAATGAGCAACAACAAAAGCTCAAACCCATGGAAGTTGTGTCCTTTTTGAGGAGCAGTAAGGGAGAGAAAAAGATTAACTTAGACTGTTACCCTCTCCCAAGCCATTCAATAAAACCATTCTACCACACTGCCCTTATTCGTGTGCTTTGTTTTATTTAGCCATTTCCCAATTAAAAGATACTGCTTCAGTTTCCAGTTCTATGTCATTATAAAAAGAGCTGATATAAATATTTCTGTTTAACTAAGTAGATTCTTTTCTTCTTTCTTGATTTTTCTCTGGGATTTAGGCCTAGTGGCAGTATTGCTGAGTCAAAAGGTATACACAGACCAGTAAGTTTTTGGAATAGTACCAAATTACTGTTCAGAATGCCTAGACCAATCCAAAATTCCACAATGCATTAAGATGATTGCTATAGTAATAGCATTTACCTCCCAGATAATATGAGAATTAAATGAGATAATATTTATAAAGCACTTTGTAAACCTTATGTTGACTATAGTTATTATTATTGCTTTCCCACCACCTTTCTAATATGTGTCATTTTCCTTTTTTTTTGTCAACCTTGCCAAATCTGATAGGTATGAGTAGAACCTTGGGATTCCTTAAATTTGCATAGTGATTTAAAGCATTTTAAAATATAAAACTATTGATCACTTGGATTTCCTTCCTCAATAACTGTTCCTATCAACTGGCCGATACCTCGTAGTATAAATTTGAAGAAACTTGTGTACACTTCCTGAGACTTTAAACAATACATTTATATCCCCTGAGACCTCACACAAGATGTAGCCACTCTTTTGGGCCCTTCCCAAACTCCTGATTGCCTGGCCTTTGTTACCAACACCCAAGGGCTTAGATTTTCACACTAATGACAATATATGACCCTAAGAAATCTTCTAAGCTCTAGTCCTTTGCAGTCTTTCCTTAAAGTAAATTTGTATTTCTTTTTCCCTTTTAAAATGGATATTCCATAATGAATGCTGGAGGGGATGTGGCAAAGTTGGGACATTAATTCATTGCTGGTGGAGTTGTGAATTGATCCAACCATTCTGGAGGGCAATTTGGAACTATGCCCAAAGGGCGATAAAAGACTGTCTGCCCTTTGATCCAGCCATAGCACTGCTGGGTCTGTACCCCAAAGAGATTATAAGGAAAAAGACTTGTACAAGAATATTCATAGCTGCACTCTTTATGGTGGTAAAGAATTAGAGAATGAGGGGATTCCCTTCGATTGGGGAATGGCTGGACAAATTGTGGTATATGTTGGTGATGGAATACTATTGTGCTAAAAGGAATAATGAAGTGGAGGAATTCCACGGAGACTGGAACAACCTCTAGGAAGTGATGCAGAGTGAGAGGAGCAGAACCAGGAGAACAATGTACACAGAGACTGATACACTGTGGTACAATTGAATATAATAGACTTCTCCATTAGTGGCAATGCAGTGATCCTGAACAACTTGGAGGGATCTACAAGAAAGAATATTATCCACATTCAGAGGAAAAACTGTGGGAGTAGAAACACAGAAGAAAAGCAACTGCCTGATTACATGGGTGAAGGGGATATGATTGGGAATGTAGACTCTAAATAAACATCTTAGTGCAAACACCAACAACACATAAATAGGTTTTGATCAAGGACACATGTAATACCCAGTGGAATTGCATGTCAGCTACGGGAAGGGTGGAAGGAGGGAAGGGAGGGAAAGAATATGATTCTTGTAACCAAGAAATAATGTTCTAAATTGACTAAATAAATAAATTTAATTAAAAATGTTTTTAATGGATATTCTCTTACTTACATGGCTTTGGGATCATGTGGAAACAAATCAAGTCTAGGTTGTCAATTACAATGACATGGACCAGACATAGGGACTTACTGGCTTCATCACATATCTAACTGGTTTTCCTCAATTCCCTTCAAATTCTGCTATCCAGTCCAAACCCTAGATTGGTCCCCAAGAAAGCCTCTACTCTCTACTTCCAGTTTTGAGCTATTTTTTATTCCTCATTTAGGTTGAATCTCCTCTACTTGACCATCAAAGAACTCCCTTCTCATCTCAAGTATCTTATTGTTGTTGTTCAGTCATTCAGTTGTGTCCAACTCTTGGTGACCCTAAGGTCCATATTGTCCATGGGGTTTTCTTGGGACAGATCCTGGAGTTGTTTACCATTCCCTTTTGAAGTGGATTGCAGAAAACAGAGTTTATGTAACTTGACCAAGGTCATACAGCTGGTAAGGGTCTAAGGCCAGATTTAAACTCAGGTCTTCCTGACTCTAAGCTCAGCCTTCTATCCACTAAGCCACCTAGCTGCCTCCTATCCCAAGTCTACTCCTGGCTGTATAATCAAACAATACACCCTGAAGCCCAAGCTCTTCCAAACTCTTCTAATTGTCCACTCCTTCCAAGGCAATAAATAAACAAGTATTTTTCACTAAATACAAGGCACTATGCTAAGTATGGGGAGAAAATCAAAAGATATAGCCAGCCATCAAGGAGTTAATATTCTACTGGGGAGTATAACTTGTAAGCAAATATATATGTGTGTATGTATACATGTGTGTATAATTCATGAATGCTTGTGTATATACATGTAAATATTTATCTATACACCGATTCATACCATACATACTAGTACATACATCATTATTTGAGAAGGGAAAGGTTACTATTTATACAACGGGATAAGGTAAAGTTTTCCCAAAGGAAATGACGCATGAGTTGAGTTCCTAAGAGGTAAATGAGAGTAGGAAATACATTCCAGGGATGTACAAAGGACCACAGGTGGGAGGTGGAATGACAGGTATGGGGAACCGCAAGTAGGTCAGTTTAATTCAAACATAGAGTATATTAAGGGGAATGATGTGAAATAAACTTGCCAAGGTAGACTGGAGCCAGCATAGACACACTTAGCTCTGTTGTATAAAGAGGACATCTTAGAATAGAACTAGAAAGGCTTCTCTTATGCACTTAGGAAGAAATCACACTTGAGAGATTCAAACCCAGAATGATACCTTACTGCTTATAGGACAAAGTCTGAATTTCTCAGTCTGGCATTCAAAGTTCTATATCATCTTGCCTTATCTCCCACTGTTTTCCTACATGAACCCTTCACTTGAGAAATACCAGTGAATTCCATGCACTTGCTCATTCTTCACTTTTGTTCTGGAGATTTTTTGTTTTCTTTTTGGTTGGTTGTTCTTTGCCTAGAATGCCTTTCTCAAGTCTCTCTGCCTCCTGAAATTAACCTTCCCAGATCTAGATCACATTTTCCCTCTCCTATGAGTTCTGCCTTGATCATTCCAGGTCAACAGGGTCTCTTACTCATATGAGCATAGGATGTACACCTAGAAATGATCACTGAGTCATTGTATGCTAAATAAATCCAAAATTGGTAGAAACATTAGATATCATCAAATTCAAATGTTCTTTGTTTTATAAATGAAGAAACCAAAGTGAGGGGAAGTGACTTGTCCATGAGAACTATAACCTCCTTGAGGGCAGGGATCATTTGTTTTTTGCCAGGTACCTAGCACAGGGGATGCCATATAGTGTTCATTAAAGTTTGTTGAATGAATGAATGTTCAAATTCATACATGTAGTGATAGTGGCAGCACTTGAACTCGGCTCCTCTGATTCAAAATTCAATGTTCCGTCTATTAGGTTATACTAACTCCTCTTTCTACTCTGAGCCAGTCATTTTCTACTTATCAATAATCACCTTGTAATATTCTTTTTATGTGTAATTGTTTTGTATCTTGGAATAACTTATGAACTCTAAGACAGGATTCTTTGTATCTCAGGGATTCACTGAAGATTTATTAATTGATTTGTTGCTGTTGTTCAGTGTTTTGGTCCCATCAACAGGTAAGACTACTTGGGGTTCTCTTGGCAAAGATATTGCAATGATTTGCCATTTCTTTCTCCATCTCATATTATAGATGAGAAAACTGAGGCAAATGGGGTAAAGTGACTTGCCCAGTCACATAGCTAGTAAGTATCTGAGGCCAGATTTGATTTTAAGAAGTTAAATTCTTCCTTACTCTAGGCACAGTATCTGATCCACTGTACCAGCTGCCCTAAATATAATTGATTGATTAGTTATAGATGAATTTACACACACAAGCTAAAAGTAGAGTTCATACCCTTGGATATATTCAGCAGAAGTAGGGTGTAAAGGAAGTCAGTCACCACCTCTCTCTAAATTCTTCCTATGTGCCTTTCATTCACACTAAGTGTGCTCCAAAGGGCTAAGCCATAAGGGGAGGATCCAGAAATGGATTTCTTTTCATACACAAGGAATTCTTAACACAACTCAGCACTTCCTTTCATGTTACTGCTAATGAATGACCTTCAGAAGCCATCTGGTCCATTCCTAGCCTCCAGGCAGGACTATATCCAAACCATTAATAAATAACATTTAAATTCCTGCAATAAGTCAACAATACAGTTTTGGCATCCAAAGGACTTTTCTCACTTTGTTGTAGTGTAAGAATTGAATAATACTATTTCTACCCAGATATATATTTTATAAAGTTTATTAGGAAGAGTAGACAATCATTACTAAGTAACCTGACCTGGCCCCTAGCCTGCATGTCTCTTCTCTCCTTCCCCCCCCCCCTCACCTGCCTGTTCTGTTCTCTTCTTGGTTCTCCCAAGATTCTCTCTCAATTTTCCCCCTAAGAAGCCCCAAACCTTGACCTTTATTGACACACAGCATGTTGACCAACACAAAACCTAGCGCAACTGTGGCATGACTGGAATGTTTGATAGACAAGTAAAGCTCCTCAGGAGGGGGAAGGGATAAAACTTACTTGACACAATTCCTCCCTGTGATCCTTTGGGCAACCCATCTTCCCAATGGATCATTTAAATATAACTATCTTATACTCTAAATACCTTCTAGATAAAAGTACATACAATATTGCATTTTTCTAAGAGGGAGTTACAATAGTTATAGATGAGAGTAAAATACAAAAACTGATTGATAGGCACATTGACAAAATGTCAATTAGGGGTAGTCCCCTTTGGCAT
Source organism: Monodelphis domestica (assembly GCF_027887165.1). NCBI lineage: Eukaryota > Metazoa > Chordata > Mammalia > Didelphimorphia > Didelphidae > Monodelphis > Monodelphis domestica. The sequence goes on from NC_077228.1 coordinate 174,644,445, forward strand.
AAGAGTTTACATTCAGAATAAATTTGTTCAACCCCCTTCAATTCAGTTATTTATATCCCAAAGTTCATTCTGGATCTTTTGATGTAATGTGTGACTTCTTCAGGCATCTTTACAGCACCTTCCCAAAAGGATCTATTTTCTTGATTTTGGGGTGTTGGCAAGTTTCTTTTCCTGAAATTTCTCCAAAAATTTTTAAATCTTAGATTTTAGGATAATTACACAACCCCCCCTGAGGAGGGTGTTGACCAACACCAGAATCACACTGGGATATATGACTGAGTTTATGAGGTATATGAAACAATTGTCAAAAGGAAAAACAAAACAAAAACAAACCACCCCCCAAAAAAATCCCAAATAAAAAATTTTAAATGAAATTCTGTATAAAAATAAGAAAAATAGAAAAGATTAAAAAATAAAAATCTTATATGTATAAAAATCATAGTAAAAAAAATAAACCTGGAACAGGTTTTTTAATCAGAGGCAAGGCTCTATTAAAGTGACATATCCCACAAGCCTGTAGGACAATAGCAGAAACACAGCACTTTATCCATTTGCAGCTAGAACTACAGAAAATGGTCAGAGTATAACAGAGAAAGGCAGCAAATGGGAAAAATCATTCCCTGGTCTGATTGTACCTTCACTGTCAGAGATAGGGGGAGCCAGAATGATAGCCAAACTGAGGTACTTGAGTCAGAATGTTACACATGGAGTGTGGTATAAGGACTCCTGCATCTTAACATATGTTAAGTGCCACAACCTCGATTCTCACACTAGGTTCAAGTCCTTTTGTATTGGCATAGAAATTCAACAATCCTCCCTGAATTGGTTTTTGGACTGTTTTGACCTCATGTAACTTGGCACTGTATAACGGCTCTTTTGTTCCCTTCTCTTGGAATCAGGAACAATCATTTAACAAAGTCCCATAACATTTATCAATAAAATGGAAGGTTTCCATAGTTGAAAGCCTTTTGGGTATGCATATTACTAGGGCTAGCAGATACTGTAAACTTTATCCTTCAAGTAAAAAAAATTAATACTGATTTCATTTACTTCAAGTATCACCAAGGTTAAGAAAAAAGAAAGAAAGAAATCAAATATACTATTACAAACATAAAGATAAAAAAATAATTTAAAAAATCATAATTTCACAGTTTACATTCCATGTGACAATGTGTTAGCCAAGCAGAGGAAGAACACAAAAGGTGTTCACTCAAAAATGAAATTTGTATCACTCTTAACTTGTCCAGGATCCACAGTGTGAGTGTACATAATTTTTTCACCAGGTAAAAACCTTTTAACAACAGTAGTACAACAACAAATACAAACTCTAAAAAGTAAAAAAAAATCCCCAAAATTATGAGAGCCCATTTAATGATAACTGCAAACAAACCAACTATCATTAGGATTCACATGAGTTGCTGTGTGACATGTAAAAAACCTTTGAAATCATGACTACTTATCACAAGTTCTACAGATTTAGCCAATCTTTCAACTTTGGCAAAGATATTATTAACAAAGTCTATTATTACCATCATTCCAAAATTTGATAGGAGAGAAACCCAGAAAAAAAAACTCTGTACTGTTGAAGAGTTACAAATACAAGAAATCTATTTCGAAGCTACTAGGCTACACAGGAAAAATGATTCCCATATACTGGATGAGATTATAACATATCACAGGTTAACTAAGCCACTTGGGCACCTCCCTCCCTCTTGATATGAGACTGTAACAGTGTAACAGAACTGTCTCCAATATTTCCCAAATATTTTCACGTGGAGCCAAGGACTAAAAAGTGAAAATCACTTCAGATACGTCATCCATTACATTTACAATAAATGCGGAGATGGGAAAATACAACAATGCCATTTAACTTTACTTCAACTACAAATGGACCTTTACCTCTTGTTACAAACAACTCAAGAGGCAGGCAAATAAATGATCAATCAGAGGTAGGGATGCTCCCAGATAGCTGAAAATCACTTCTGAAGACCCATTAAAATCAATTTAAGATAGTTCCGGGTAAATATGGCTATAATCTAGACACAAATTGCTTCCTCTCCCCAGCACCCAACGAAATAGACTACCGCAAAAGAGCATAAAAATCATCTTTGAAGAATGGAGGGACTCTAAAGTAGGGCCCAGCAACGAAAGTACATAAGGTTTGAGCATTTCTACACTATAAGAAGGAGAAAAAGCTCACACCCAAACGTGATCTGAACTACCCTCCCCCATCTCACCTATGGAACCAGAGTAGGGACCAGTGTGCTCACTGGAGACAGCAAGTGAGTGAGGAACATCTCTGTAGTGACTGGGGGGGGGGCACACCAGGGTCATTGGGATCTAACTAGGACTGCCAGGGAACTACCCCTCAGAGAGGTTTCATAGGAGACCCCTGTGCACTGGAGAGCACACAGACCATGGGGGCTCTTGCAAACTGTGAATGTCGAGGAGACTCTAGAGACTGCCTGAGGCAAAAGCTCCGCTCCTGGCTGGGGGAGGGGGCATGACAGGGTCCTTGGGACTGACAAGGTCTACCAGGGAACTACCCCTCAGAGCTGTTTCACAGGAGACTCCTGCGCATGGTAGAGAAGAAACCACAGACCATGCAGACAGGCTAACAAACTGCGGAAGGCTGCTGCGGAAGAACCAGCCTGAGGCAAAAGCACTGCGACTTAAATCCACAGAAAACCTGCCCATCTCACTCAGACCTCTGACAAAAAAGAAAAGGGAAAACCACCAAAGGGATGACTCATAGTGCCCAAGATCAACCCTCCAAGAAGAAAGAGGAAAAAGAGACTATTGAAAAATTTTACAGAGGGAAAACCCAGGCTACAGAGGAAAAAGAGGATAAAATTCAAACAAAATCACAACCATCCCAAAAAATGGAAATTATCCACAAGCTCTGGAAGAACTCAAAATGGAGCTTATCCAAAAGATGGAAACCTTCTGGCAAGAAAAATGGGGAAAAAATCAGAGAGAGGTCAACAGTCTGATAGACAAGAACTCCCAATTGTGGAAACAGCTGGAAGCCTCAAACAGCAGAGCAGACCAAACTGAAAAGCAAAACCAGTCCTTAAAGACCAGAATTAAGCAACTGGAAGTCAATGATCTTGCAAAACAGCAAGAATTAGTAAAGCAAAGTCAAAAAATTAATGAATAAGAATAATAAGAAGAAAACATAAAATATCTCACTGACAAGGTGACAGACCAGGAAACCAGAGGAAGGAGAGACAATTTGAGAATCATTGGTGTACCTGAAAAACCAGAGATAAACAAAAATCTCAATGCCATACTACAAGAAATAATCGAAGAGACCTGCCCTGATGTTCTCAAACAAGGGGGCAAAATAGAAATTGAAAGAATTCATAGAACACCCTCTATATTAATCCCCAAAAGACAACCCCCAGGAATGTAATTGCCAAATTCAAGAGCTTCCAAGCTAAAGAGAAAATCTTACAAGAAGCTAAAAAGAGAAAATTCAGATACAAAGGAGCACCAATAAGGATTACACAAGACCTAGCAGCAGCCATGCTAAAAGACCACAAAGCCTTGAACTCGATATTCAGAAAGGCAAGAGAAATGAGTCTTCAACCAAGAATCAGCTACTCATCAAAATTGACTATATACTCCCAGGGGAAAGTATGGGCATTCAAAAAAAAATAGAAGATTTCCAAGTGTTTGTAAAGAAAAGACAAGAACTCAGTGGAAAGTTTGACATCCAAACACAAAGAGCAAGAGAAACATGAAAAGGTAAATATGAAAGAAAAGGAAAAGGAGAAAAAAAATTTTCTTTTATCCAAACTCTCTTCTATAAGGGCTACAATTAGATCAAATTATATATATTAACATATGGGGGAAATGTTATGTGTAACTCTCAAAAATTGTATGCATTAATAGAGTAATCAGAAGAATCACTCATAGGGAAAGATTGGGGCATTAACATGATTTGGAGGAAAAAAGCAAAAAGAAAGAAAAAAGGGAGGGGGGAATCAATGATGGTACTAAGATGTACTTGAAGAAATAGAAATAAATTAAATAGAATAATCTTTGTCACACAAAGATACACATGGGAAGTGGAGGGGAAGAATTCTCTTATAAGAATGAGAGGAAAAGAGTGCTAATTGGTATTACTTAAACCTTACTCTCAATGAAATCAACTCTGAGAGGGAAGAGCATCTAGATCCATTGGGATCTTGAATTCTACCTTATCCAACAGGGTAAGGGAGAAGGGAAAGCTAAGAGGGGTCTGGGGGAAGGGAACACGAAAAGGGAGGGAAGGAGAGGGGGAGGGGAAAGGAACAAAAAGGGAAGCATAACAAGGGAGGGGACTAGAGGGACTCTCCCATAAAACATAGACAAAGAGCAGAATGGATTAGAATCCAAAACCCTACCATATGTTGTCTTCAAGAAACACACATGAGGAGGGTAGATACACACCAAGTCAGAATTAAAGGTTGGAGTAAGATCTATTGGGCCTCAACTGACAGAAAGAAGGGAGGAGTTGCAATAATGATATCTGACAAAGCCAAAGCAAAAATAGACCTGATTAAAAGGGGTGGGGTAGGTAAATACATTCTGATAAAAGGGAGTATAGACAACGAGAAAGAATCACTAATCAACATGTATGCACCAAATGGTATAGCAACCAAATTTCTAACGAAGAAAGTAGGAGAATTGAAGGAGGAAATAAATAATAAAACTATACTAGTGGGAGATCTGAAACAAGCACTATCAAATTTAGATAAATCAAATCAAAAAATAAATTAAAAAGACATAAAAGAGGTGAATAAAATCTTAGAGAAATTAGAGTTAATAGATATATGGAGAAAAATAAATAGAATGAGATGCTTCATATTTTCCTCAATTTTTTCATCCTTTTGGTTTTGTTTTATAGTGTCCTGCTGCCTTGTGAGGTCACTTGATTCTAGTTGTTGTATTCTGGTTCTTAAAGACTGGATTTCATCCTTAGTTTTTTGGTCGTCCTTTTCCTTTTGGTCGGATTTTCTTTGGAGGTCTTCTTTCATCTTCTTCACCTCATCTTTCATCTGCTTTGCCTCATCTTTCATCTCCTTTGCCTCATTTTCCAGCTGGTTGATTTTGGCTTTCAAGACACTATTTTCTGTTTCCAGATGACTTATCTTAGTTTTTAAGTTCTTTTCCCAATTGTCTTCAGCCTCTCTTAGTTATGTTTTGAATTGCATTTTGAGTTCTTCCAAAGCCTGTATCCAATTTGCTGGGATTTCTGATTTTTCCTTTGCTTATCCCTCCCCCTCTGTTTCATTCGCTCTTTGCTCATTACCTGTGCAGAAGCTGTCTATTGTAATTTCTTTCTTCTTTTTCTGTTGTTTGCTCGAGTTTACCCCTTCTTTGCTCCCCATATTTGTCTGTGCTCTTGCTCCTCTCATTTGGTTTTGGTTTTGGGGCTGTCAGTCTCTCCTCTTGGAGCTTTGTCAGATCTCTTGGAACAGTCTCTAGGGGAGGAATGTTAGATTCCCTGTCCTCTGGAGGCTTTTGATTGGATTGAGTTCAACTGGGTTGGGCTGTATATGGTATGAAGCTCTGAGTCTCTGAAAACTCCTGGAAGGCTGGGCCACCCAGGCTCTCTCCAGTTCTCTCCAGCTGCTTCTCCACTGTCCACAAGTGCCTTTGCCTGCCTCCCTAAACTCTGATGGGATTATGTTCAACTGGATTGGTCTGGATGTGCCCCGAGGCAACAGTAAGACTGGAGCCTGATGGAGGGACCCAGCCACAGCCCCGTCTCTCCCTGGCTTCCTCCCCACTGTCCAAGCTGGATGCTCCTAACCCAGCACCACACTGCTCACAATGTAGACCCTCCAAACAAGCACTTTTGCCTGCTCAGAGGTTCCCGCTGCTGCTGGGGGCTCAGCCTTCTGGGTTGTGGAGGAGGGGTCCTGGGACCTTCGCTCTGCCTTCCCCTTAGCCCTGAGTATTCTCGGATTCTGGCTTTTGGGGGGCATAACTTTTGGTTTGAGTCCAGAAGGAGGGTTCCCCGCTTCTGTCCTGTTGTTTAGCTTGAATTTCGGTGCCCTAGGAGCATTCAGTCTGTATCGGTTAAGGAAGGTTCTTCCACGAGGTCTGAACTTTTGCTGCTTGCTAAGCTGCCATCTTGACTCTGCCCCCCTTTTTTCTGAGAAAAATAAATAGGGGCAAAAAGGAATACACCTTCTTTTCAGCAGCACATGGCACATTCACAAAGATTGACCATACACTAGGTCATAAAAACATGGCATACAAATGCAGAAAAGCAGAAATAATTAATGCAACCTTTTCAGATAATAAGGCAATAAAAATAATGATCAGTAAGGGTACATGAAGGGTACATGAAGAACAAAATCAAAAATCAATTGGAAATTAAGTAATATGATGCTCCAAAATCATAGAAACAATAATTTCATTGAAGAAAATGACAATGATGAGACATCCTTTCAAACCTTATGGGATACAGCCAAAGCAGTACTCAGAGGAAAATTCATATCCCTGCGTGCATATATTAACAAATTAGGGAGGGCAGAGATCAAAGAATTGGACATGCAAATCAAAAAACTTGAAAGCAAACAAATTGAAAAACCCCAGAAGAAAACCAAATTATAAATCCTAAAAATTAAGGGAGAAATTAATAAAATTGAAAGTGATAGAACTATTGAACTAATAAATAAGACAAGAAGCTGGTACTCTGAAAAAAACAAACAAAATACACAAAGTACTGGTCAATATAATTTTAAAAAGGAGAGAAGAAAAGCAAATTAACAGTATCACAGATAAAAAAGGGGACCTTACCTCCAATAAAAAGGAAATTAAGGCAATCATTAAAAACTTCTTTGCCCAATTATATGGCAATAAATATTCCAATCTAGGCAATATGGATGAATATTTACAAAAATATAAATTGCATAGACTAACAGAAGAAGAAATAGAATTCTTAAATAATTCAATATCAGAAAAAGAAATCCAACAGGCCATCAAAGAACTTCCTAAGAAAAAATCCCCAGGGCCTGATGGATTCACAAGTGAATTCTATCAAACATTCAGAGAACAGTTAATCCCAATACTATACAAACTATTTGACATAATAAGCAAAGAGGGAGTTCTACCAAACTCCTTTTATGACACAAACATGGTACTGATTCCAAAACCAGGCAGGTCAAAAACAGAGAAAGAAAATCATAGACCAATCTCCCTAATGAATATAGATGCAAAAATCTTAAATAGGATACTAGCAAAAAGACTCCAGCAAGTGATCAGAAGGGTCATCCACCATGATCAAGTAGGATTTATCCCAGGAATGCACGGCTGGTTCAATATTAGGAAAACCATCCACATAATTGACCACATCAACAAGCAAACCAACAAGAACCACATGATTATCTCAATAGATGCAGAAAAAGCCTTTGATAAAATACAACACCCATTCCTATTAAAAACACTAGAAAGCATAGGAATAGAAGGGTCATTCCTAAAAATAATAAACAGTATATATCTAAAACCATCAACTAATATCATCAGCAATGGGGATAAACTCGAAGCCTTCCCAATAAGATCAGGAGTAAAACAAGGATGCCCATTATCACCTCTACTATTTGACATTGTACTAGAAACACTAGCAGTAGCAATTAGAGAAGAAAAAGAAATTAAAGGCAATAAAATAGGCAATGAGGAGACCAAGATATCACCTTTTGCAGATGATATGATGGTCTACTTAAAGAATCCTAGAGAATCAACAAAAAAGCTAGTCAAAATAATCAACAACTTTAGCAAAGTTGCAAGATACAAAATAAACCCACATAAGTCATCAGCATTTCTATATATCTCCAACCCAGTTCAGCAGCAAGAATTAGAAAGAGAAATCCCATTTAAAATCACCCGAGACAATATAAATTACTTAGGAATCTATCTGTCAAGACAAACACAGGAACTCTATGAACATAACTACAAAACACTCTCCACACAACTAAAACTAGACTTCAGCAATTGGAAAAACATTAACTGCTCATGGGTAGGATGAGCTAATATAATAAAAATGACCATCCTACCCAAACTTATGTACCTATTTAGTGCCAAACCCATTGAACTTCCAAAAAAAATTTTTACTGAATAAGAAAAAACCATAACAAAGTTCATTTGGAAGAACAAAGGATCAAGGATATCCAGGGAAATAATGAAAAAAAAATACAAAGGAAGGTGGCCTTGCAGTCCCAGATCTCAAACTACATGACAAAGCAGTAGTCATCAAAACAATTTGGTACTGGCTAAGAGACAGAAGGGGGATCAGTGGAATAGACTTGGTGTAAATGACCTCAGCAAGACAGTCTATGACAAACCCAAAGACCCTAGCTTTTGGGACAAAAATCCACTATTTGACAAAAAATGCTGGGAAAACTGGAAGACAGTGTGAGAGAGATTAGGTTTGGATCAACACCTCACACCCTACACCAAGATAAACTCAGAATGGGTGAATGACTTGAACATAAAGAAGGAAACTATAAGAAAATTAGGCGAACACAGAATAGCATACATGTCAGACCTTTGGGAAGGGAAAGATTTTAAAACCAAGCAAGACATAGAAAGAGTCACAAAATGTAAGTAAATAATTTTGATTACATCAAATTAAAAAGCTTTTGTACAAACAAAACCAATGTAACCAAAATTAGAAGGGAAGTAACAAATTGGGAAACAATCTTCATAAAAAAAACCTCTGACAAAGGTCTAATTACTCAAATTTATAAAGAGCTAAATCAATTGTACAAAAAATCAAGCCATTCTCCAATTGATAAATGGGCAAAGGACATGAACAGGCAGTTTTCAGCTAAAGAAATCAAAACTATTAATAAGCACATGAAAAAGTGTTCCAAATCTCTGATAATCAGAGAGACGCAAATCAAAACAACTCTGAGGTATCACCTCACACCTAGCAGATTGGTTAACATGACAGCAAAGGAAAGTAATGAATGTTGGAGGGGATTAATTCATTGCTGGTGGAGTTGTGAATTAATCCAACCATTCTGGAGGGCAATTTGGAACTATTCCCAAACAGTGATAAAAGACTATCTGCCCTTTGATTCAGCCATAGCTCTGCTGGGTTTGTACCCCAAAGAGATAATAAGGAAAAAGATATTCATAGCTGTGCTCTTTGTGGTGTCAAAAAAAAAAACTGGAAAATGAGGGGATGCCCTTCACTTGGGGAATGGCTGAACAAATTGTGGTATATGTTGGTGATGGAATACTATTGTGCTCAAAGGAATAATAAAGTGGAGGAATTCCATGGAAACTGGAGTGAACTCCAGGAATTGATGCAGAGTGAAGGGAGCAAAACCAGAACATTATATACTGTGGTACAATTGAATGTAATAGACTTTTCCATTAGTGGCAATGCAGTGATCCTGAACAACTTGGAGGGATCTACAAGAAAGAATACTATCCACATTCAGAGGAAACACTGTGGGAGTAGAAACACAGAAGAAAAACAACTGCTTGATCACATGGGTCGATGGGGATATGATTGAGAATGTAGACTCTAAATAAACATCCTAGTGCAAACACCAACAACAAGTAAATAGGTTTTGATCAAGGACACATGTAATACCCAGAGGAATCATACATCACCAATGGCAGGGGGGGAGAGGAAAAGAAAATGATCTGTGTTTCTAATGAATAATGTTTGAAAATGACAAATAAAATAATGTTTAAAAGGGAAAAATTCTATTTAAATTGTTAGACAATTAAATTCTCAAAAACTTGTACACAAGTTGAAACCAATGTGATGGGGTCCATCCATCATCTCTGTGTGACAATTAACAAAGGCAAAAAAGGAACAAAATGCTGCTCATGGGCTTTTACAGAGATATTTTTCATTACAATCACAGTCATAGGGGAGGTACAAATAAAGACAGTTTAACAGAATATTTCAATTTTGATAACTTATGAAGTAGTTAACAGTAAAGTACATACATCTTATATTTAGAATTGAGATACAGTCTTCTTCATTCTGGGGAGGGTGAAGGAGGTCAGAACAACCTCCCTCTGGGGACCAGGGGTAAACTCTTGCCCATGTCAGCATAACCATTCCAGTAGCTAAGCAGACACTCACTGTAATGTGAATCCCTTAGCTAGCTGCAACTGTCAAATCACTATATCCTATTATTGAACATTTCATGATAGCCCCCTATACTACAAAAGGTGTTCCCCTAGTCAAGTCAGTGCGGCTCCTCCTTTGGGGCAGCCCTAGTGCCTAGCACGCTAGTAAGTAAAAGTTGATCCTTTGCTTACTTGCATTGTCTCCATGCTCCATTCTTGGGTGATTTTCTCAAACCCTACAAGGGGAACAAAGTGAAACAGTTAACATCAAGGCATTGAGGTCTGAAAAGGCTTAAAATTCACCTCCAGACTCCTTGAGGTTCCTTCCCCTCTATAAAGATTAAAATTTAGGGGAGACTGAGGCAGGTAGAAATTGGTTTCTCTCTGCAAGGAGTATTATATTTTATGAGGTTTATTAAAGTTAAGGATTACAAGAAAAAACAGGATAAGAAAAAACACGTGCCTAGGCCAGAGGCCTAGACGAGACCTCTCCTACATTATGGAAAGAGCCACATCTGCCCCAAAACAGAAGTCCAAGAGCCATTCAAAAGCCCTTGCAATCAGGTTAAATACCTTCTTGATCTCACCCACCTCAGAATTCCGTGAGATAACAAAGCATTTTGGGGAAGTGGAGCAAGGGCCTGTGGGGATTTAAGTTCAGAGTTCAAATCTCAATTTTACATTCCCCCCGTTTGATCCTCTGGGAAGAAGTCCTTCCCCAAAGGATCATAAAAACATAATCAATTTAAAGATTACAATAATTTGAGGATAAGAAAAAAAACAAAACCAATAATTGCTGAACACATTGACAAAAAGCCAGTTAGGGGGCAGTCCCCTTTGGCATGAAAGTATACATACAAATAAATGTTCAATCAACTACACCCAAAGTTCATTTTTGTGCAGCTTGTGGTCTGGAGGCTTCTTCATGGTGTCTTCTCCAACAGTTCAGTTCTGGATTCAGAGAGGTAGCATCTTCTTTACCTAAAATTCTACTCAAAAGGAATTTAAACTTTGCAATTTAAATAATGATATTTTTTACATTCCCCCCATTAAGAGGGTGATTGACAAATACCGAATCACTTAGGGATGCATGGCTGAGGTCTGAGATATATGAATCAATTGGTAAGAGATATTAAAAAGATATCAGAAAAATCAAAATTAAAAAAAAGAAAAAACTGGATGAAAATATAGACCATCAAAGTCTTATGTGTAAAAATTCCAAGTAAAAAGAAAAATAAATCTATCACAGGTCCTTCTATCAGGGCCCAATCAACATGATCTAAGCAATGATGCATTTACCCAGTCAATAGCCAGGACTACAGAAAGTTACCACACTGGGACTTCCTGTCAAGATGGTGGCTTAGAGAAAGCTAAAGTTCAGATCTCCTGAAACCCTTCCTTACCGATCTCAAACCAAATGCTCCTAGAGCACCGAAATTCAAAACGATCAACAGCATAGACCCCGAGAGTCCTCCTCTTGGACCTGGACCTGGATCAAAAGGTACACCCCCCCCCAAAAGCCAAAACCCGAGACCACTTGGACCTAAGGGGTAGGCAGAAGGAAGGTCCTAGGACCCATCCCCCCCAACCCAGAGCTCCGAGTCGGAGTCCGAGGCAGCAGAGGCAACCTCAGAGCCCCACGGCCTGCTATTCTGAAGGCCATATCCTGAAAACAACCTAACCCAGTCGAGGGGGCACCCAGACAGCAGGGAAACAGAGAGGGACAGGGGAGCTCATAACCCCCTGGGAGGAGCCCTCAGAGCTCCGGGAAGCCACGGCCCCTCCCCCTCAGAGAGCAGGGTCCTCTGGAACAACAGCAACCCTCAGGGCTGGCAAAAGGGCCTCAGGAGCTGGCTATTCTGAAGGCCACATCCTGAAAACAACCTGACCCAGTTGAGGGGACACCCAGACAGCAGGGAAACAGAGAGATGGGGGGAGCTTGTAACCCCCTGGCTGGATCCCTCCATCCAAGTCTCAGGTCCCTGCCTCAGGGCACACTCAATTCAACCCAGGGAAAGCTAATCTTCTTATCAGGAGCCCTCACCCAGAGCTCCGGGAAGCTGAGGCCCCTCCCCCTCAGAAAGCAGGGTCTTCGGAAACAACAGTAACCCTCAGGGCTGGCAAAAGGACCCCAGGGCCAGCTATTCTGAAGGCCACTTCCTGAAAACAACCTGACCCAGTTGCGGGGGCACCCAGACAGCAGGGAAACAGAGAGAGATGGAGGAGCTCCTAAACCTCTGACTGGATCATTCCATCAGAATCTCAGTTCAACCCAGGGAAAGCAAATCGTCTTATCAGGAGCCCTCACCCTGAGCCCAGGGAAGGCGCTGTCCCTCCCTCTCAGAGAGCAGGGTCTTCGGAAACAACAGTAACCCTCAGGGCTGGCAAAAGGACCCCAGGGCCGGCTATTCTGAAGGCCACTTCCTGAAAACAACCTGACCCAGTCGAGGGGGAACCCAGACAGCAGGGAAACAGAGAGACGGGGGGAGCTTATAACCCCCTGGCTGGATCCCTCCATCCTAGTCTCAGGTCCCTGCCTCAGGGCACACTCAATTCAACCCAGGGACACACCAGCAATTCCTGGCTTCCTGGGGAAGACAGAACAACAACTTCATAGAAAGGACAATCTGCTTGGGGCTAAAACCTCTGAACACCAGACAGAGATAAGAAAAGCTAAACCTCCCCACTCAGATAGAGATGGCAAACTACACTGAAGCACAAAAGCCCCCAAATTCCAAAAAAAAAAAAAAGAAGGGGGCAACTTTGGATACATTTTATGGAGCAAAAATACAAAACACAGAGGAGACAGAAGAGGAAACACAAGCAAATGCTCCGAAACCTTCCAAAGGAAATGGAAACTCTCCACAAACCCATGAAGAATTTGAATCAGAAATGATTAAAAAGATGGAAGCCTTCTGGGAGGAAAAGTGGGAAATAATGCAAAAGAAATTCACGGATCTACAAAACAAGTTTGACCAAACTGAAAAGGAAAACCAGGCCTTAAAACAAGAACTAATAAAGTAAAACCAAAAAACCAAGAAATTAGAAGAGAACATAAAATATCTCACTGACAAGGTGACAGATTTTGAAAATAGAGGGAGAAGAGATAATTTAAGAATAATTGGACTTCCAGAAAAGCCAGAAATAAACAGCAAACTCAACATCGTAATACAAGAGATAATCAAAGAAAATTGCCCAGAGATTCTAGAACAAGGGGGCAATACAGCCACTGACAGAGCTCACAGAACACCCTCTACACTAAACCCCCAAAAGACAACTCCCAGGAATGTAATTGCCAAATTCCAAAGCTCTCAAACAAGAGAAAAAATCCTACAAGAAGCCAGAAAAAGACAATTTAGATATAAAGGAATGCCAATCAGGGTCACACAAGACCTTGCAAGTTCCACTCTGAATGATCGTAAGGCATGGAACATGATCTTCAGAAAAGCAAGAGAGCTGGGTCTTCAACCAAGAATCAGCTATCCAGCAAAACTGACTATATACTTCCAAGCAAAAGTATGGGCATTCAACAAAATAGAAGACTTCCAACTTTTTTTGCAATGAAAAGACCAGAGCTCTGTGGAAAGTTCGATATCGAAAATCAAAGAGCATGGAATACCTGAAAAGGTAAATATGAAGGAAAGGGAAAAGGAGAAAAATGTTATCTTCTTCTTTTACTCAAACTCTCTTCTATAAGGACTACATTTATATCAATCTAGGTATACTAACATGTGGGGAAAATGTAATGTGTAAATAGGGGTAAAGAAAGACCAAATAGAATAATCTTTCTCACACAAAGATTCACACAGGAAGGGGAGGGGAAGAAAACTCTTATAAGAAGGAGAGGAAGAGAGTTTGTACTTAAACCTTACTCTCAGGGAAATCAACTCTGAGAGGGAAGAACATCCAGATCCATTGGGATCTTGAATTCTATCTTACCCAACAAGGGAAGGGAGAAGGGAAAACCAAGGGGGGGGGGGGAGGGAGAGACGGAAAACAAAAAGGGAGGGAAAGAGAGGGGGGAGGGGGAGGAAACAAAAGGGGAGGGACTAAAAAGGGAAACCTATGAAGGGAGGGGATAAGGGGGACTGATTTAAAGTAAATCACTGGACTGAAAGGTAGAGCTGAAGAAAAAAAGGTTAGAATTACGGAAGGTTATCAAAATGCCAGGGAGTCCACAAATGACAGTCATAACTTTGAACGTGAATGGGATGAACTCACCCATAAAACGTAGACAAATAGAAAAATGGATTAGAATCCAAAACCCTACCATATGTTGTCTCCAAGAAACACACATGAGGTGGGTAGACACCCACAAGGTCAGAATTAAAGGATGGAGTAAGACCTTCTGGGCCTCAACTGACAGAAAGAAGGCAGGAGTGGCAATCATGATATCTGATAAAGCCAAAGCAAAAATAGACCTGATCAAAAGGGATAGGGAAGGTAATTATATTTTGTTAAAAAGGACTTTAGATAATGAGGAAATATCACTAATCAACATGTATGCACCAAATAATATAACACCCAAATTTCTAATGGAGAAACTAGGAGAATTAAAGGAAGAAATAGACAGTAAAACCATATTAGTGGGAGACTTAAACCAACCATTATCAAATTTAGATAAATCAAATCAAAAAATAAATAAGAAAGAGGTAAAAGAAGTGAATGAAATCTTAGAAAAATTAGAATTAATAGACATATGGAGAAAAATAAATAGGGATAAAAAGGAATACATCTTCTTCTCAGCAACACATGACACATTCACAAAAATTGACCATACATTAGGTCCCAGAAACATAGCACACAAATGCAGAAAAGCAGAAATAATAAATGCAGCCTTCTCAGATCACAAGGCAATAAAAATAATGATCAGTAATGGTACATGGAAAACCAAATCAAAAACTAACTGGAAATTAAACAATATGATACTCCAAAATCGTTTAGTTAGAGAAGAAATCATAGAAACAATTAGTAATTTCATCGAGGAAAATGACAATGGCGAGACATTCTTTCAAACCTTTTGGGATGCAGCCAAAGTGGTAATCAGAGGTAAATTCATATCCCTGAGTGCATATATTAACAAACTAGAGAGAGCAGAGATCAATCAATTGGAAATGCAAATAAAAAAACTCAAAAGCGATCAAATTAAAAACCCCCAGCAGAAAACCAAACTAGAAATCCTAAAAATTAAGGGAGAAATTAATAAAATAGAAAGTGATAGAACTATTGATTTAATAAATAAGACTAGAAGCTGGTACTTTGAAAAAACAAACAAAATAGACAAAGTACTGGTCAATCTAATTTTAAAAAGGAAGGAAGAAAAGCAAATTAACAGCATCAAAGATGAAAAGGGGGACAGCACCTCCAATGAAGAGGAAATTAAGGCAATCATTAAAAATTACTTTGCCCAATTATATGGCAATCAATACACCAATTTAGGTGATATGGATGAATATATACAAAAATACAAACTGCCTAGACTAACAGAAGAAGAAATAGAATTCTTAAATAATCCCATATCAGAAAATGAAATCCAACAAGCCATCAAAGAACTTCCTAAGAAAAAATTTCCAGGGCCTGATGGATTCACCAGTAAATTCTATAAAACATTCAGAGAACAGTTAATCCCAATACTATACAAACTATTTGATATAATAAGCAAAGAGGGAATTCTACCAAACTCCTTTTATGACACAAACATGGTACTGATTCCAAAACCAGGCAGGCCAAAAACAGAGAAAGAAAACTACAGATCAATCTCCTTAATGAATATAGATGCAAAAATCTTGAATAGGATACTAGCAAAAAGACTCCAGCAAGTGATCAGAAGGGTCATCCACCATGATCAAGTAGGATTTATCCCAGGAATGCACGGCTGGTTCAATATTAGGAAAACCATCCACATAATTGACCACATCAACAAGCAAACCAACAAGAACCACATGATTATCTCAATAGATGCAGAAAAGGCCTTTGATAAAATACAACACCCATTCCTATTAAAAACACTAGAAAGCATAGGAATAGAAGGGTCGTTCCTAAAAATAATAAACAGTATATATCTAAAACCATCAACTAATATCATCTGCAATGGGGATAAACTCGAAGCCTTCCCAATAAGATCAGGAGTGAAACAAAGATGCCCATTATCACCTCTACTATTTGACATTGTACTAGAAACACTAGCAGTAGCAATTAGAGAAGAAAAAGAAATTGAAGGCATCAAAATAGGCAAGGAGGAGACCAAGTTATCACTCTGCAGATGACATGATGGTCTACTTAAAGAATCCTAGAGAATCAACCAAAAAGCTAATTGAAATAATCAACAACCTTAGCAAAGTTGCAGGATACAAAATAAACCCACATAAGTCATCAGCTTTTCTATATATCTGCTCAGTAGCAAAAACTAGAAAGAGAAATCCCATTCAAAATCACCTTAGACAAAATAAAATACCTAGGAATCTATCTGTCAAGACAAACACAGGAACTCTATGAACACAACTACAAAACACTCACCACACAATTAAAACTAGATCTAAACAACTGAAAAAACATTGATTGCTCATGGGTAGGATGAGCTAACATAAAAAAATGAACATCCTACCCAAACTTATTCATCTATTTAGTGCCATACCCATTGAACTTCCAAAAAACTTTTTTACTGAATTAGAGAAAACCATAACAAAGTTCATTTGGAAGAACAAAGGATCAAGGATATCCAGGGAAATAATGAAAAAAAATACAAAGGAAGGTGGCCTTGCAGTCCCAGATCTCAAACTACATGACAAAGCAGTGGTCATCAAAACAATTTGGTACTGGCTAAGAGACAGAAAGGAGGATCAGTGGAATAGACTTGGTGTAAATGACCTCAGCAAGACAGTCTATGACAAACCCAAAGACCCCAGCTTTTGGGACAAAAATCCACTACTTGATAAAAACTGCTGGGAAAACTGGAAGACAGTGTGAGAGAGATTAGGAATAGATCAACACCTCACACCCTACACCAAGATAAATTCAAAATGGGTGAATGACTTAAACATAAAGAAGGAAACCATAAGTAAATTGGGTAAACACAGAATAGTATACATGTCAGACATTTGGGAGGGGAAAGGCTTTAAAAGCAAGCAAGACATAGAAAGAATCACAAAATGTAAAATAAATAATTTTGACTACATCAAATTAAAAAGGTTTTGTACAAACAAAACCAATGTAACTAAAATTAGAAGGGAAGCAACAAATTGGGGAAAAATCTTCATAGAAACCTCTGACAAAGGTTTAATTACTCAAATTTATAAAGAGCTAAATCAATTGTACAAAAAATAAAGCCATTCTCCAATTGATAAATGGGCAAGGGACATGGATAGGCAGTTCTCAGATAAAGAAATCAAAACTATTAATAAGCACATGAAAAAGTGTTCTAAATCTCTTATAATCAGAGAGATGCAAATCAAAACAACTCTGAGGTATCACCTCACATCTAGCAGATTGGCTAACATGATAGCAAAGGAAAGTAATGAATGCTGGAGGGGATGTGGAAAAGTAGGGACATTAATTCATTGCTGGTGGAGTTGTGAACTGATCCAAACATTCTGGAGGGCAATTTGGAACTATGCCCAAAGGGCGACAAAAGAATGTCTACCCTTTGATCCACCTATAGCACTGCTGGGTCTGTACCCCAAAGAGATAATGGACAAAAAGACTTGTACAAAAATATTCATAGCTGCGCTCTTTGTGGTGGCCAAAAACTGGAAAATGAGGGGATGCCCATCAATTGGGGAATGGCTGAGCAAATTGTGGTATATGTTGGTGATGGAATACTATTGTGCAAAAAGGAATAATAAAGTGGAGGAATTCCATGGAGACTGGAACAACCTCCAGGTAGTGATGCAGAGCGAGAGGAGCAGAATCAGGAGAACATTGTACACAGAGACTAATACACTGTGGTATAATCGAATGTAATGGACTTCTCCATTGGTGGTGGTGTAATGTCCCTGAACAATCTGCAGGGATCTAGGAGAAAAAACACTATTCATAAGCAAAGGATAAACTATGGGAGTGGAAACACAGAGGAAAAGCAACTGCCCGACTACAGTGGTTGAGGGGACATGACAGAGGAGAGACTCTAAACAAAACTCTAATGCAAATATTGACATCATGGCAATGGGTTCGAATCAAGAACACATGTGACACCCAGTGGAATCACACATCGGCTATGGGGGCTGGGGGGGGAGTAAAAGAAAATGATCTTTGTCTTTAATGAATAATGCTTGGAAATATCAAATAAAATATTATTTAAAAAAAAAAGAAAGTTACCACACTATGAAAGGCAGAAAAGGGGACCAGATTATATGAGCCAAAGTTTTGGGGATACTCGTCTGTGAGTATTTTCAGAGTGAGTGTGGACACAAGGAAAGCCTATGTCTAGCAATGATAAACACAGTAACCTCGAGTCTTCACATTAGGTTCAAGACCTTTGTATTGGCCTAGAAGTGCATCAATCCATCCTGGATTGGCCTTTCTTTGGCTCTGTGCAATGGCTCTTGTGTGTATATCTTGTCCTGGAATCAGACAGAATCATTAATCAAAGTCCCATAACTTTTAAATAATTAGTGGCATCATTTTTATAGTCACAAGCCTTTTTGGTCATTCTCTGACAAATGTATTTCAAACTTATAGTACTGAAAAATCAAAAGGTTAAAGAAAATCTTAATACTGGTGACATATGCTTGAAATATAAAAAAGAGGAAAAAAAATAGTGTATTGCACATGCAAGAAAAATATAATAATAAAAGAGCTTTAAAATGCAAAAATATAGATTATAATCATTGACACTCTATGTCAGCTAAGAAAATATAAAATGCAAGGCTTTCTCACCTAAAACGAGATCCATTTCCTCTTAATATATGGCCATGCTCCACTGTGAGTAGAAGGCAAATGAATTGAACAGTAGTGAAAATATGTAGATATCAATATCCCCAAAATTCTCAATAGCCCAATTAATTACAATAGCAAACAAACACACTATCATATTTCACATAAGTTGCTGTATGGCATTTCTTAAAAACCTACGAATTGATGGATATTTGTCACAATTTTTACAAATGTAGCAATCTTTCAACCTTGGTGTATAAACATATTTTTAAACAAAGTAAAACTCATCTTGGGTTAAGAACATAATCAAGAAATCTATATATCATTCTGGTGCAAGTAAAGTAGTGAGCTGAAGAGTATAAATAAAGGGGTGCTCCTTTTTGGAGGCTTATAGGGATACAAATGCCCTGAGATAAACTGCCCAACTTCCATTCACATGTGGGAAGGTTGGGGTTTATAAAATGTATTTCACTTCATTTACTACAGTTGGCCTTACCTCGTGGTAGGGGCAGACAAAAATAACCAGAGATTGTTAAAAAAAATTCCAAAAATCATATTTAAAAAACCCTTAAAATCATTTGTGGTATTTAGCACATTAAATTTTCCAAAGGTTTTATACAATTGTAACCAGTTCTGAAGTCCATCTCTCCTCTGTGACAATTTTACAAAGGCAAAATAGAAAAACTATTTTTTTCATATATGGGCTTAATCACTAATATTTTTTCAACACAGTTATAGGGGGAAAACAACAGAATTTCAAAATTCAGTACATTCAAAATAAATTCAATCAACCTTCAGTGTGACAGAATATTGAATCGAGTAATATATGAACTTAAAATCACAAAGTTAAACCTTAAACAAAAAATGCAATAGAATACAGAAATTTTTATAAACCATTGGAGTCTGAAATGTCTTAGAATATAGCCTCTAGTCTTTAAAGTTCCTTAGTTGTGTTTATCCATTTAAATGTCTATTTTCAGAAGGCAGAGTGGTAAGGGCTAAGCAATGGGGGTTAAGGGACCCATCCAGGGCCCCACAGCTGGAAAGTATCTGAGGCCAAATTTCAACTAGAGAGCTCCCACCTCTGGGCCTGGCTCCCAGTTCGCTGGGCCACCCATTTGCCCCTTCAAAGTTAAAGTTGAATCTTTAGGCTGAGTCTGCTCCCTGACAGGCAGGTGAAGTCAATGAAATTACCAGAAGAGTCAAAAGGTATCCTTTTAAACAGTCCATTGCTATTAAGTTTCTGTTTGAAAAATCTGTTTCTTCTCCTCTCCCTTTCTCTCTCCCCTGTGGTCAATACCCCCATCCACGTGGAGGCTTAGCCTAAGGGAAAATTACCAGTTCTCCTTTCCCTCTCATCTCTCCCCTCTGCCCATGTGGCCAATACTGTTACCAGCTGGTCGCAATGAGTCCTGAGCAATCTGCTACAAGGATCTGGGTGATGAGCCAGCTGGGGTCACACTTGTGGGTCTGGGGAGCAGAAATAGGCAGGCAGGGCCAGAAGATCTGGTACTAGGTGATTGCAATCTTGGTTGAATCAGGTGGGCCAGGTGAGGGAGAGAAAGACCTCAGGGTGGGCGGGGCCGGGAGCCGGAGCACAGACAAACAGGGCCGGGAACTCGGGCACCAGGTGAGAGGCCATGAGCAGAAGCAGGAGCCAGAGAGGGCCGCAGGCAGGAGCTGATCAAGATGGTTTTCTAAAAAGCATCTTGGAGAAACATGGCTTAAAAAAAATCATTATCTAGGCTAAAAAATTTGAGAAGTTCTCATCCAATCTAGTCATCGCCAACTGTAACAGTTAAAATTTAGGGAAACTGAGGCAGGTAGAAATTAGTTTCTCTCTGCAAGGAGTATTATATTTTATGAGGTTTATTAAAGTTAAGGATTAAAAGAAAATACAGGATAAGAAAAAACACATGCCTAGGCCAGAGGCCTAGACAAGACCTCACCTACATTATGGAAAGAGCCACGTCTGCCCCAAAACGGAAGTCCAAGAGCCACTCAAAAACCCTTGAAATCAGGTTAAATACCTTCTCGATCTCACCCATCTCAGAATTCCATGAGATTACAAAGTATTTTGGGGAAGTGGAGCAAGGGCTTGTGGGGATTGAAGTCCAGAGTTCAAATCTCAATTTTACACTTCCCAAGTTCCATCATTCATTTCAATCCCTTTGTCCACACTTCTGGGGTCCCCCATACTGAGGGGAGTTCCCACATTGAGTACAGGTGTTTGGGTATGAGTTTTGATTAGCCTCATTTGAATAACTATTTTTCCTATTCAAATAATTATTCCCGAAACTTCTATTCCTATTTTCCTGATTACTCTTCTTACAATTCATAATTACATGACCAACTTTTCTACAAAAATAACATGTTAGTGGTTGTTTTGTAGATTCTTGTAAGGGAGCTATGATCTCTCCCCCCATTCTCTCTCAATTCTCCCCCAAGAAGCCCCAAACGTTGACCTTTATTGACGCACAGCACATTGACCAATGCAAAACCTGGTGCAACTGTGGTATGTCAGGAATGTTTGATAGACAGGCAAAGCTCAGGAGGGGGAGGGGATAAAACATCCTTGACACAATAGGAAATAGATTTTCCCAGCTTCAGAAAATTCTGGCAGGAGATATATATAGATAGATATATAGATAGATATATATAGATATATATGTAAATAAATATTTATTTATTTTTCTATATTTATGTCATATATATTTCAATATATTTATATATTTATATATGTCATATTTTCCTTACTAGTAAATAAAGCATAGTAATGTTTAAATTTCTGAGGGTCTCCTGTTAACCATGGATGTCATTATTCCCTTGGATCAGGAAGGACAGGCAGTGTATAGAGAGGAAATGATCAGAACCAGGAAATATTCCAGGTTTGACTTAGAACTAATAAGAACATGAGCCCAGAGCTGAGGCAGGTAGATGGATACTAGGGTGAAATTGACAATGGGAATGAAAAAAAAAGCATGAAAAAATCAGGGTTTTTTTTTTTTATTATAAATGTATACATTTTAGGGGCAGCTGGGTGGCGGACTGGATTGAGAGTCAGGCCTAGAGATGGGAGGTTCTAGGTTCAAATATGGCCTCAGACACTTCCCAGCTGTGTGATCCTGGGCAAGTCACTTAACCCCCATTGCCTAACCCTTACCACTCTTCTGCCTTGGAGCCAATACACAGTATTAACTCCAAGACGGAAGGTAAGGGTTTTTAAATAAAATAAAGTAAATGTATACATTTTATGAAAAGAAAATTCTCCTCTTTATGGATTTAGTTATCAAGTAGGAAAATTCAAAGCATCCAGCGGGCAGAATGACACAACAGGGAACAATGTTTAATCCTTGCCTAAGGTGCATAAACATATTGTCCCAGCTCTGCCAGAAACTGCTTCTAATGGTAGGAAATTGCTAAATCCTAGGCCTGAATCTGTCTTTTCTTTTTTAAATTAATTGTTACCCTCTTCTTGACAGACTTTCAGTAGTTGGGGAATTATAGGGGTTGGGGAGAGAAGAGAAAAAAGTAATTAACCTTAAAGGTTAAGGAAGCCTGAACTCAGGGATCTAGGTTGATTGGACTTTCTCCCAGGGAAGTCATGGTTTGGACTTAAGTATTCTGATGGTAACCAATATGGATGCCTGGAAATGTGCCCAGTCTCCTCCTGAAGCTATATGTGTGCTGGTGGGAGAAGGGAAGGGAGATGGAGAAAGAGAGACAGAGAGAGGCAGAGACAGGCAGAGACAGGCAGGCAGGCAGACAGATAGACAAAGAGAAAGGTGCTGATGGGGTTAGCAGAATAATGGATTGCCCCAGACATACAAGCAGGTGGAGCTCTGTCCCAGAGGATAGTGAGGGATAGTGAGGAGGAAGAGATGAAGTTTAGTACTCAAGTAGGGGGGAGGGAAAGCATTTGTGTTGCCCAGCTGCCCCAATCTGACCTTGTTTTTGAGTTGTATAATGCTGGGTGAGTCATTTAACTTCCATGAGCTTCAGTTTTCACATCTATAAAATAGGGATAATAATAGCAACTTCCTACCAGAGTTGAGGTGAGAATAAATTGAGATAGTCTTTGTAAAGCTTTTGTAAATGAACAAGCAGTTTTCAAATGAAGATATCAAAGCCATCAATAATCATGATGAAACAATCAATATGAAAAAAATGTTCTAAATCACTCTTGATTAGAGAAATGCAAATTAAACAACTTTGAGGTACCACCTTATACCTATCAGATTGGCCAATGTGTCAGTAAAGAAAAGTGGTAAATGTTGGAGGGAATGTGGCAAAATTGTGATTCTAAATGCATTGTTGGTGAAATCGTGAACTGATCCAACCATTCTGGAAGGCAATTTGAAACTATACCCAAAAGGCTATAAAACTGTGTGTACCCTTTAATCCAGTTATACCACTACTGGGTCTATATCTCAAAGAGATAATTAAAAAAGGGGAAAGGACCCACTTGTACAAAAATAATTATGGCTGCTCTTTTTGTGGTGGCAAAGAATTGGAAATTGAGGGATGTCCATCATTTGGGGAATGGCTGAACAAATCATGGTACATGTTTGCAATGGAATACTATTGTGCCATAAAAATGATAAACAAGATGATTTCAGAAAAATATGGAAAGGTCTGTGGAAACTGCTGTAGAGCAAAATAAGCAGAACTGGGAGACAGAACATTACACAGTAACAGCAATATTGGATGATGATTTTCTGTGAAAACTTGATTACTCTCAGCAATGCACTGATCTGGGATAATTCTGAAAGACTTGGGAATGCTCTCCACTTCCAGGGAAATAACTGTTGGAGTCTTTCACATCTGGGTATTTGTGGTTTTATTTGGGGGGTTTTGTTATGTATGAGTTTGTTCTTACAATAGTAACCAATATAGAATTGTGTTTTGTGTAACAATAAAAAATGGGGAAAAAAGGGATTGTGAAGGAAAGACTATAAGCCAATGCCTCTGTTCATTGGAGGTCTGTAGATAATACCTGTCAGAATCATGATTGAATAGTAAATATGGATTAAATGAGTCTGAAGGGAAGGAGAATTTACTGAATAATGGTGGTGGGTGGAGAGCCTGAAAGAAATAATGGGCAGCAAGGAGTATCTTGATTCCTCCACAACCACTGAGCCTGGGGTATAAGAGCAAATAGTGATGGAAGGGTTGGTCAGGGAAACTAAATCAACAGAAGGAAACCATGCATCAGCAAGTTCAAGAAAATGGAAGGAATGAAAAAGGAAAAGGCTCAAGATGGAAGCAATTTGTAGCCATTACAAACAGTATAGTAGAAGGGAAGCTTTAGAATGGCATGTTGGAGGGGTTGATTTGGAAGAGGTGAGAAAAAGTAGGGTTTGAATAATGTTAGCTGGGTAATCAGAACCCCTGGGATAGGGAGGGTAGGATGGGATGAGTGTTTGTTAATCACTGGAATAAGCAGGGTTCTAGGAAGCAAATAAAGGGTATGAGAAAATATCCTGCAGTAGAAGAATATTCACAGCCACCACTGTTCATTGGCACCCCTTCACCTGAGTCCTCATCTGACATTTTGGTTCCAAATACTATGATCAGGTTGTTCATACACATGTGCTCTGATTGCCATAGCGATGATGATCTAAGGGAATATAAACTCCTTTAGATTTTTGTTCATCTGAGGAAAAAGTTGGAAGTGTTTATAAGAAATTTAGCTAGGAGGCATGGAAAATAAACAAAAGCAATACAAATAAAACAGAAAGTGCTTGCTTCAAGAGCACATATACTAAAATTGGAATGATACAGAGATTAACAACCCCCCCCCCATTCAAAGATGATGAGCAATAAATTAATTAAATAATAAAACAGAAACATATGAATATAAGTAAGGCCTCCCATCACTTGCTTGGCTTCATAGGAGTCTGGCTTAAGATTGGGGGTAATCCCTCAAAATAATACTTCTTTGGCTCATACTACTCCCACATTAGCATTCCCTCTGGGTAGTCAGAATATAGCTTGAACATAGCTCATGTACAAGTTTTCCACAGATAGGAATCAAAGAGTCTCCTTTTCTGTGTAAACATCTGGGGTAACAGTGATCAGTTTCAGGAGACCCTTTATTCCACCCCAAAGAAATTGCATAAAATATATGAAAGACTAAGTAGTGTAAGGGTAGGTTGCAAAAGGGGAAAAGATGGAATATTGAAAGAAGAGTTGATTGACAGCAAAGACCGTTAGGAGCAGAGGATACTGGGAGAGAAGAAGGGATTTAGCAAAGCTCCATGAAGAAGTCTAGGCTTTTGAGCAGAGACCTCAAACAGGCAGGAAGCATTTTCCTTGCTGGGGATCTTGCCAAGAGCCAATAAAGGATTCACCTGTGTTTAGACCTGAGATTACTCCTACCAAGTTATTTCAACAACACAGTACCTCAAAGAACATCTCAATAGTGACAAGACTTCAGACCTGGGAGGGTTGTGGACTCTGCCCCACAGCCCGGCTCTCTCCCTTTGCCCTTTGCACCTGCTCAGACTATTCCTTAGTGAATTAGTGGGTAAGGGAATGAAAAACTCATGTTGGCTTGACAGCTGCCTGAGTGAAGGACTTTTTTTTTTAGTTTGAATTTTTTTTATTTTTTAAACATTATTTTATTTGGTCATTTTCATACATTATTCATTGGAAACAGATCATTTTCTTTTCCTTCCCCCCCCCTCCGTCACCCCTCCCCTAGCCAACAAGCGATTCCACTGGGTATTACATGTGTCCTTGATCAAAACCTATTTACGTGTTGTTGGTGTTTGCACTGGGATGTTTATTTAGAGTCTACATTCCGAATCGTATCCCCTTCACCCATGTAATCAAGCAGTTGTTTTTCTTCTGTGTTTCTACTGCCACAGTTTTTCCTCTGAATGTGGATAATATTCTTTCTTGTAGATCCCTCCAAGTTGTTCAGGATCACTGCATTGCCACTAATAGAGAAGTCTATTATATTCAATTGTACCACAGTGTATCAGTCTCTGTGTACAATGTTCTCCTGGTTCTGCTCCTTTCACTCTGCATCAATTCCTGGAGATCTTTCCAGTTCACACGGAATTCCTCCAGTTCATTATTCCTTTTAGCACAATAGTATTCCATCACCAACATATACCACAATTTGTCCAGCCATTCCCCAAGTGAAGGGCATCCCCTTCATTTTCCAGTTTTTTTGCCACCACAAAGAGCACAGCTATGAATATTCTTGTACAAGTCTTTTTCCTTATTATCTCTTTGGGGTACAAACCCAGCAGAGCTATGGCTGGATCAAAGGGCAGACAGTCTTTTAGTGCCCTTTGGGCATAGTTCCAGATTGCCCTCCTGAATGGTTGGATTCACAACTCCACCAGCAATGCATTAATGTCCCTACTTTGCCACATCCCCTCCAGCATTCATTACTTTCCTTTGCTGTTATGTTAGCCAATCTGCTAGATGTGAGGTGATACCTCAGAGTTGTTTTGATTTGAATCTCTCTGATTATAAGAGATTTAGAACACTTTTTCATGTGCTTATTAATAGTTTTGATTTCTTTAACTAAAAACTGCCTATTCATGTCCCTTGCCCATTTTTCAACTGGAGAATGCCTTGATTTTTTGTACAACTGGTTTAACTCTTTATAAATTTGAGTAATTAAGCCTTTGTCAGAGGTTTTTGTTATGAAGATTGTTTCCCAATTTGTTGCTTCCCTTCTAATTTTAGTTACATTGGTTTTGTTTGTACAAAACCTTTTTAATTTGATGTAGTCAAAATTATTTATTTTACATTTTGTGACTCTTTCTAAGTCTTGCTTGGTTTTAAAATCTTTCCCTTCCCAAAGGTCTGACATGTATACTATTCTGTGTTCACCTAATTTACTTATAGTTTCCTTCTTTATGTTCAGGTCATTCACCCATTCTGAGTTTATCTTGGTGTAGGGTGTGAGGTGTTGATCCAAACCTAATCTCTCCCACACTGTCTTCCAATTTTTCCAGCAGTTTTTATCAAGTAGTGGATTTTTGTCCCAAAAGCTGGGGTCTTTGGGTTTGTCATAGACTGTCTTGCTGAGGTCATTTACACCAAGTCTATTCCACTGATCCTCCTTTCTGTCTCTTAGCCAGTACCAAATTGTTTTGATGACCACTGCTTTGTCATGTAGTTTGAGATCTGGGACTGCAAGGCCACCTTCCTTTGTATTTTTTTTTTCATTATTTCCCTGGATATCCTTGATCCTTTGTTCTTCCAAATGAACTTTGTTATGGTTTTCTCTAATTCAGTAAAAAAGTTTTTTGGAAGTTCAATGGGTATGGCACTAAATAGATGAATAAGTTTGGGTAGGATGTTCATTTTTATTATGTTAGCTCATCCTACCCATGAGCAATCAATGTTTTTTCAGTTGTTTAGATCTAGTTTTAATTGTGTGGCGAGTGTTTTGTAGTTGTGTTCATAGAGTTCCTGTGTTTGTCTTGGGAGATAGATTCCTAAGTATTTTATTTTGTCTAAGGTGATTTTGAATGGGATTTCTCTTTCTAGTTTTTGCTGCTGAGCAGATATATAGAAAAGCTGATGACTTGTGTGGGTTTATTTTGTATCCTGCAACTTTGCTAAAGTTGTTGATTATTTCGACTAGCTTTTTGGTTGAATCTCTAGGATTCTTTAAGTAAATCATCATATCATCCGCAAAGAGTGACAGCTTAGTCTCCTCCTTGCCTATTTTGATGCCTTCAATTTCTTTTTCTTCTCTAATTGCTACTGCTAGTGTTTCTAGTACAATGTTAAATAATAGAGGTGATAATGGGCATCCTTGTTTTACTCCTGATCTTATTGGGAAGGCTTCGAGTTTATCCCCATTGCAGATGATGTTTGCTGATGGTTTTAGATATATACTATTTATTATTTTTGGAAAGGCCCTTCTATTCCTATACTTTCTAATGTTTTCAATAGAAATGGGTGTTGTATTTTATCAAAGGCCTTTTCTGTGTCTATTGAAATAATCATGTGATTTTGGTTGGTTTGCTTGTTGATATCGTCAATTATGTGGATGGTTTTCCTAATATTGAACCATCCTTGCATTCCTGGTATGAATCCTACCTGATCGTAGTGGATAACCCTTTGATGACTTGCTGGAGTCTTTTTGCTAGTATCCTATTTAAGATTTTTGCGTCTATATTCATTAGGGATATTGGCCTATAGTTTTCTTTCTCTGTTTTTAATCTGCCTGGCTTTGGGATCAGTACCATGTTTGTGTCATAAAAAGAATTTGGTAGAACCCCTTCTTGGCTTATTCTGTCAAATAGTTTGTATATTATTGGGATTAGTTATTCTTTGGATGTTTGATAGAATTCATTTGTCAATCTATCTGGACTTGGGGATTTTTTTCCTTAGGGAGTTCTTTGATGACTTGTTCAATTTCTTTTTTTGATATGGGGTTGTTTAAGTAATTTATTTCTTCACCTTTTAGTCTAGGCAATTTATATTTTTGTATATATTCATCCATATCACCAAGACTGCCATATTTGTTGCCATATAATTGGGCAGAGTGATGGACTTTTAGGGGGAAAAATCAGGGACCCCAATTTCCTCATTCCAACTCCTCAACTTTCCTTATAGTCATTGCCCATTAAACCTTCTTACATGCAGTCAGATATTACTAGTGGCTTATTTCTACGAACTAAAAGGAAGGGTATTTGTTGTGGCTAGATCAGCCAGAACAGAGTGCTAACCAAGACCCCTCCCCTGCTGAGTCAAAGACTTGAGAAGGCTTGTCTCCATAACATCCTTGTGCCAGGGAAATCTGGAGTACCCCTTATATCACCAGATAGGGGAGACCTTCCTTCATCTTCCCATCACCCTCACACAACAGGGGAACCCCAGTTTCCTGAGTAGCTACTACAGCACTACACAGGAATGAGTGAGAGTATAGGAGTCTGCTCATCAAGACTCCTACTAAACGGCACTTACCTCCTTCACAACAAGCTCCCTTTGACCATCTTTAACTGGCTTTACAGCAACAGCAGTATCAAGTCCCCATATAATCATTACAGTAGTCTGTGAACAATCAATACCATTGTTATCCCACCTTTCCCCAGGGCTCTGTCACTCCTCCAGACCCATAGAAATACCTTGTGTTCATTTGAACCAGCAAGTTCCTGTCTCAGGATCACAGAGGATCACAGACAGAGTCAGAAAGAAACTTAAACGTCATTTAGTCTAAGCCCCTCTTTTTGCATCTGAGGATACTGAGAGCCAGCCTAGTTGAAAGATTTGTCTTAGGAGCAGAGGATCAAAGAACTAGATCTAGAAGGGAACTTTAGAGAATCCAGAGACCAATTCCCACATTTTATAAGTGAGGAAATAGCACCTCCAGTCTCTCCTTTCCTCTGGCTTCTTCTCATATACTTACAACATGGGGTCAGAAGATAAAGCATGTTAACAGATGAATCAATACAGGATAAATTCAGTTATAATAATAATAATAATAATAATACACATTTACATAGTAATTTGTTTTTCAGTTGTTTCAGAAACATCTGACTCTTTGTGGCCCCATTTGGTGTTTTCTTGCAAAGATACTGAAGTGGTTTGCCATTTTATAGTTGAGGAAATTAAAGCAAACAGTTAAGTGACTTGCCCAGGTCACAGTTAGTAAGTGTCTGAAGCTAGATTTAAAGTCATGAATATAAGTCTTCCTGACTTCAAGTCCAGTACTCTATGCCACCAGGCCATCTAACTGCTGTAAAAATTAAATTTAGTCTCTAGTAATAGAAATATTCTATTTTATGAGATTTATTAAGGATTATTAGAAATCAAGGATACAAAATAATAAATGGGCTGATTAGCCCATTCAAACACCCCCCCCCATACCTTCCCTTGGCTTACCCACTACATCTTTGCAATGGAAGAGAGCACACGTGAGAGGCAGAGTCAGTTAAATACTAATTGTGATCTCCCCCAGGTGGAGACTCAGGTAAAATTATAGGGAATTCTGGGAAAAACCAAAGACTTCTGGGGATTGACGTCTAGGGTTCAAATCTCCATTTTACACTGCCCATAGTACTTTAGCATTTGCAAAATCTTCATATATAGTATTAGTATACTTGTATATCATTTTACCATTAGTATACTATATATATGTATAAATATATATATGTGTGTGTATATATATATATATATATATATATATATCATATTGGCATGCCATATAGAGTATATAGTATACCCAGTGCTGCAGATTCCTCATCATCTACTCTCTTCAGTCCTTTGCATTCTGGTTTCTGCTCCTACTACTCTATAGACACCACTCTTCCTGACCTACCTCCAAATTAGTGGTTTTTCTTTTCTCGTCATTTTCTCTTGGCTTTCTACAGCACTTGATGTCATTCAAATCACACATACCTCCATTAGAGAGAAAAAGAGAATAGAATCAGGAACATCTAATTTTTTTTTTTAAAAAGGCTTTCATAAAAGTAGTTCAGTTGTTGAGGGGACAGGTAGTTCAGATGGAAGAGAGTTCAGATAGGTGGTAAGAGGAACCTCCACTAGAATGTTTGCCTAATGAATAGGGAGAAGGAAACAGAGGTAAGAGATGCTGCAGAGAGAGAGTCAACAGGATTTGGGAACTGATTGGATATGAGACAGGGTGAGTCATTTTATTAGTTGAGGAATTGATCATTATTAGTTGAGTAACTGGTATCCAAAGGAGTTAAGTTACTTGTCTGAGGTCTTGTTGCTGAGTCATTTTTCAGTCATGTCTGACTTCTTGTGACCACATTTAGGGTTTTCTTAGCAACGTTACTGGAATGAGTTGTCATTTCCTTCTGCAGCTCATGACAAATAAGGAAACTGAGGCAAACAGGGTTAAGTGACTTGCCCAAAGTCACACAGCTAGTAAGTGTCTGAGGCCAGATTTGAACTAAGGGTGAGAAGTCTTCCTGACTCTGTCTATTGTACCACCTAGCTGTCCCCTAGGTCCAGGGTCAAAAGGTATTAAGTCAAAATTTGAGCCCAAGTCCTATGACTCCCAATTCAGTATTCATTCCATAATACCAAGTAGGTGTTAAATGTTTATTGAATTATTAATGTGGTCTCCCAGGACCCAGTTACCTATTCAAATGTTCATCTCCAAATTTATAGCCTTCAGCTCAGTGAGGTGAGTTTAGTGATGGCACAGAAATTAAGGCAGGGAAGAAGAGCAGGGCAAAGGTAAAATTCAAAGAGAAAAAAAAAATCAGAAATAGGAGTCAGAGTAAACTTATTTTATTTTTCCATCTTAATCAAGGAACCCTGTAGATCAGAAAATAGAGCATTAAATTTTGTTTTGGGGTCTCCTCTCCTGCTCTCTGTGCTTTCTAGATTAGAAGACAGGAAGTAGAACTGGGATGAGACGAAGCCATTCAAGGTTTCAAGCAGAATGAATCCCCCAGAAAACTTTTGATAGATACTTCTAAAATCTTAGGCGTTCAGGCCAGAAGAAGGAAGAGAGGAGACAGGAGAGCAAGAGAGAAGGAAAAGGTGCAGAATGGGGCAGGGTCGCTGGTTTGTTGATTCTTCTAATACAGTTGATGTAGACTGGGGAAGACCGGTTCAACAACATCCGCCACAGCCCCCAGATTGCTGACTGCTCCCACCGCCACTGCTACAGCAGCCTCCTCCGCTGCCACTACTGCCATGGCCGCTACTGCAGCAGCCCCCGCCGCTGCTGTGGCCGCTGCTACAACAGCCACTACCGCCACTGCTGTGGCCGCTGCTACAACAGCCACTACCGCCACTGCTGTGGCCACTGCTACAACAGCCACTACCGCCACTGCTGTGGCCGCTGCCGCAGCAGCCTCCACCACCGCTGCTGTGGCCTCCGCTACTGCCACAGCATCCAGAGCTCTGGCGCTGGCGTCTGCGGGATCTCCTGTGGGAACCTAGGCAGCATCCACCGCCTCCGCCCCCACAACTAGAACCACAGCATCCTCCAGAGCTGGAACCGCAGCAGGAAGAGACAGGGGGAGGGCATTTTGGTGGGCACTTGGGGGTCGAGCATTTGGGAGGGGGCTGGCATTGCTGCTGGCTTTGCTGACAGGACATCTTTGTGGAAGTTCAGTAAACCTGAGAGAGAATCAAACAAGGGATTAATTTGTCTTTAGTTTCCCAAAACATCCCCAGTGAGGCTGAGGGTTTATGGGAATGTCTAGTGCAAGGCCCAAGATGGGCAACAAGAAAATGGAAACTGATCAAAAGAAACTGGCAACAAGTGACTCCTGCAGGGCTCCTGGGTCTTGTCATATGACTGACCCTAGGGGCCTTTCTCCTCTCCACTCTTTGTTTTACTACCAGGAAACATCTGTACAGAGTTCCCTTCTGTGGGAACTCCCAGCATCCCTCCTTTTAAGATCTTCTTCCCTCTCTCAAAAAAAAAAAAGTGTTCTCCTTAGTCATGGAAGTCAAATGAGGGTGCTATATTTATCTCTAAATAGATTTGTACATCGGAAAAAATATCAGGAAGAAGACCCAAATCTTTACTGCTCCTTTATTTTTATCTTTCAAGATTTTAAAAGATCAATTCAAGTGAGCGAAGAGGAAATGAGAAAATATTTTTAGAAATTCTCAAACTAGGAACAAACTGAGAGTTGTAACCTTTTTTTATGAAAAAAAAAAGCATTAAAGCTGTCACCATATTTTCTCCAATAACCATTCCTCAAAGAACAGTATTGTTAAGGCATTGAATATCAGCCCTCAAGAGGGACTTAGGAGAGATTCTTAACTCTACCCTCACCTTGGGCAAATGAAAAAACAGGCCTGCAAGAATCAGGTGCCCAGCCCATAGAAACAGAAAGACAAGACCTACTAACCCTCTAACCTATTGCCTATTAATTACACTCTACCATATAACTTCCCCAAATGTAAGAGGCATATTTCTGTGGATAGAAAAAATCACAGAATGACTGTTAGAATGAAAAAGAATCTTAAAGATTACATAGTGCAATCCTCATTTCACCAGAGACTGAAGAGATTTGCTTATAATCACACAGCTGGTAAGTTAAGGAAGTAGAGTTTGAACTCAGGTCTTCTATCTAGAGCCTCTTTCCAGGAATACAGGTGTATTTTCAAAATTCTCTTTGTACAAGTCATTATACAACAATGTTACTTTACTTTCTTTCCCAGGGACAACTCTAGGTAAGAAGGGCGAGGGCTAGAAAAACAGGGTTAAGTCATTTGCCCAAAGTCACATTCTAGGAAGTGTCTGAAGTCAGATTTGAACCCTGCTCCTCCCATATATTTTCTACCTATAGCCATAAAATGTCAGGGACAGCTAGGTGGTACAGTGGATAGAGTGCCAGGCCTGGAATCAGGATCTTCCTGAGTTCCAAACTGGCTTCAGACACTTACTAGCTATCTGACTCTGAGAAGTCATTTAGCCCTGTTGGTCTCAGTTTCCTCATCTGTCAAAAGAGCTGGAGAAGGAAATGGCAAACCATTCCAGTATCTTTGCCAAGAAAACCCCAAATGGGGTCATCAAAAGTTAGACACAACTAAAATGACTCAACAACATAGAATGTCAAGGCAGAAATTGACCAAAATAACCATCTAATTGCATCTCCTTCACTCCTTTCTACAATCTTACCTTTCCCCTCACATCTGGCCCCAACCTGCCTTCCTTCCTCTCCCCTTGTGCCTGGTTCTCAGCTTTCCCCGACCCCAAATTGATTCACATACCTGATCCACTATCGAAGTAGGTCTCAGTCTGTGACCACAGAAGGCAAGTGAACTGAGATGTCCTATGCCCCAGCATCCCTTTTATCTTGGTCTTGGGCTCTGCCCTTCGCTTGTGAGACACAGCCTAAGCTTGTGGAATGCTACTTTCCACCCACATAGATTCTGTGATTGACAGTTTCTCACATATCTATCCCTCATCAGGTTCAGGGGGAGATGCCATCAAGGCAGGAATCTGAATTACTTGGAAAAGGAGGGGCCCATCCCTGACCTCTACTACCTATGCCACACAGGAGGTAAGGCTGCCTTCAACGCCATTTGTTTCACATTCAAGTTCTGTGACCCCTCCATCCTACAATCCCATTGTCCCTTGGTACAAAGCAACCTCATCAGAAAGTCCATACCCAACCTACTTCCCAGCACCATTGCTCCAAATTCTAGATTCTGCCTTCCTAAATTCTTCCCAGCTCTTATCTATACATCTTGAATATCCATACTCATGGACTAAAGAAATACATAAATAATCCAAGATATAAACAAGAATCTTGGAAGATAATTTTAAAAATTCATTTCTTAATTAGAATGCTAAGTAAGTTTATTTTGGTAGAAGATCATCAGGATATAGACTGAGAGCTCAAAGGGACCTTAGAAGTCACCTAATTAAGCCCCTTCATTTTACAGTCTAGGACACTGAGATCCAGAAAAGTTTAGTGGCTAACCCAAAAATCACAAAGCTATTAAGTGACAAAGGCAAGATTTGAACTTTGGTACAAATTCAACCCAAATTCCACTGTACTGTACTGATCATATTGAACATTTATTAGAATCAATTCATAATCCCTGGATGTGTATGTGGTGATGGCAGTGGTGGTGGTGGTTGTGGAGTGAGTATTATGTAAGAGCATGCTAGACTGCATAGGGAAGATGGCCCTAGATGAAATGTTGATCATGTATAACCTGCAAGGTAGACAATAAATGTGATAGATAGTTAAGATGATTCTGATTCCTTAGAATGACGAAGTTAGCAAGAACGGTAGAGGTTTTCTAATCCAAACCATGCCTGCATAGGAATTCCCTTTGCCAATCAATCAATCAATCAACATTTTTTAAGCACCTACTAAGTAGCAGGCACTGTACTGAGCACTGGAGAGACAAAAACAGGCAAAAGACAGTCTCTTCCCTCAGGAAGTTGACAGTCTAATGGAGGAGACAACATACAAATAAATAAACATGAATTGAGTTAAACATAGGAAAATTAGGAAATAATTAACAGAGGGAAGGCCCTGGAATTAAGAAAATTGCAGATGGTTCCTATAGAAGGCAGGATTTTAGTTAAGACTTAAAGGAAGTCAGGAAGGTCAAAACCAGAAGTATATATAGGTTGTAATGAACAGGACTTTTCCCCAAGGCATTGACATCTAGGAGACATAATTCCTCCTTGCAGTTGGGCCCTTGTCTGTACCTTGAACCCTTCTCTGGCCTATGTCATGGCACATGATTCCACTCCCTCACCTAGATCAAATTTTCATCCATACACACCTGTCACTATACCAAGCCCCCCTCACCTCCACATGTGAACCCACTGTGATTCAGGCAGAACCCTCTGGGGTAGACTGTTCCCTCTCATATAAGACTGTACCAGAAGTTGAACTATCCTCTACTACTGGGAGAGCTACTGGGAGGCTCGCCCTGATCACCCCTTATAAATATAGCTTTGGCATCCCTAAGAGGTGGTCATCTAGTTTCCAGTGAAAGATTTCTTTCTTTAAAAAAAAATGTTTTTAAACCCCTTCCCTTCTAAGAATCAATACTCTATATTGGTTCCAAGGCAAAAAAGCAGTAAGGGCAAAACAATGGGGATTAAGTGACTTGATCAGGGTCACATAAGAAGTGTCAGAATTGAACCCAGGTCCTCCTATCTCTAGGCCTGGCTTTCACTCTACTGAGCCACCTAACTGGCCCCTGAAAAATCTCTTATAAGTGGAAATTTGCTTCTTCCTGAAGCAGCCCATTCCAGTTTTAGACCACTCCAATTGTTAGTAAGTTTTCCTTCATGTTGAATCTAAATCTGCCTCTCCACAACTTTTACTCATTGCTCTTAGTTCTCCAATTTCAGGACAAGTTGAATAGGTAAAATCCCTCTTCCACATAATTGTATTTCAAATACCTGAAAATAGGTGTTATAAGGACCTCCCATGCAGGGACTCCAGATCCTGATTTGTGAATGTCTCATGTTTAACCCACTACTGTATTAGGACATCTGCTCCAGTTATGTTTCACTTTATTCCCCCCTTCTACCTCACATGTACCCCTTCCCTCTCTACTGGCTCCTATGTCATTTTAGAAAGTATAATCAAATCAGCATTGTCAATGTTCCTCGGAAGGGTATGTCAATCTACCACCTTACAGCTCTGTTCATCATCCCAATAACTTTCTAAACCAAAATTCCCAGCTGCCTGGCCACTACTTCCTTATATGGATGCAGGAAAACCCATCTCCCTGAATTCAAATCCAGCCTCTGACACTTACTAGCTTTGTAACTCTGGACAAGTCATTTTTTTTTTAAACCCTTACCTTCTGTCTTGGAATCAATAATTAGTCCCAAGGCAGAAGAGCTGTAAGGGCTAGGCAGTGCAGGTTAAGTGACTTGCCCAGGGTCACATATCTGGGAAATATCTGAGGCCAAATTGGAACCTAGGGCCTCCTGTCTCTAGGCTTGGCTCTCAATCCACTGAGCTACCCAGCTGCCCACCCTGGAGAAGTCATTTAATCCTGTTGGCCTCAGTTTCCTCATCTGTCAAATGAGCTGGAAAAGGAATAGCAAACCACTCCAGTATCTTTGCCAAGAAAACCCCAAAGAAAGGAGTGGGGAACATCTAAGTGGCACAGTGGATAGATAGAGCATCAAGCCTGAAATCAGAGGGCCTGGGTTCAAAACTGACCTCAAATACTTCCTAGCTGTGTGATCCTGGGCAAATCGCTTTATCCTGATTACCTAACCCCTGTAGCTCTTCTTTCTTAGAATTAATAATAAGGAAGAAAGAAAGGAAGGAAGGAAGAAAAAGAAAGAAAGAAAGAAAGAAAGAAAGAAAGAAAGAAAGAAAGAAAGAAAGAAAGAAAGAAAGAAAGAAAGAAAGAAAGAAAGAAAGAAAGAAAGAAAGAAAGAAAGAAAGAAAGAAAGAAAGAAAGAAAGAAAGAAAGAAAGAAAGAAAGAAAGAAAGAAAGAAAGAAAGAAAGAAAGAAAGAAAGAAAGAAAGAAAGAAAGAAAGAAAGAAAGAAAGAAAGAAAGAAAGAAAGAAAGAAAGAAAGAAAGAAAGAAAGAAAGAAAGAAAGAAAGAAAGAAAGAAAGAAAGAAAGAAAGAAAGAAAGAAAGAAAGAAAGAAAGAAAGAAAGGGAGAGGAGAGGAGAGAATCGAATCCCTTTTCAACTTAAGTTTTTTGTGGGTCTTTTTATGAGGGATTTGTGCTGCATTTATCCTTTCAGATTTGGGGGCCTGAATGTCCTCTGAGGATATAAACTCTATCTCTCCCACCCCTAATCATCCATTCTTTTCCTCTGGTGCTCTTGTCAGGGGAAAAGTCAGAGATACCCCCAGGGGTTGCCACTTTGATTTCAGTCAATGGCATACACTGAAAAAAGTTATTGATATAGGGGCAGCTGGATGGTTCAGTGAATAGAGTCAGATCTAGAGATGGGAGGTCCTGGACGCCGATGTCACCTCATTCACTTCCTGGCTGTATGACCCCCAAGCAAGTCACTTAATGCCAATTATCTAACTCTCACCCTTAGAACTGATAATTGGTATCAATTCTAGGACAGAATTACCTTTTGGTAAGAGTTTTTAAAAATAAAATAAAATAAAAAAGTCATTGATAGTGCAAAATGGAGATAATAATAAGCATCCACCTCTCAAGGTTGTTGTGAGGATCAAATGAGATAAATATTAGTGAAGTGCTTAGCACAGTGTCTAGCATATAACAGGCAATATATAAATGCTTATTCTCTTCCCTTCTTTTCCTTTCCCTTCCCTTCCCTCTCACTGGAGTAGTAACAATTTTTTTCCCAATGGCTGAGGATGCAATCCCCCCTCTAAAGCTGAGAATTCTGATAGCATGCCAGTCATGCACCCTCAGTATTTCCACTGGGCCTCTAAGTCCTCGTGTTAATCAGCCGTCCCCAGTGAAGCCTATCATTATTTAGCAGGTGGAGTCACCTTGTTATTTTTGATGAACAATGGCATGTGTTCTTTGGAATAAGGTCAACACTTGCCCTGCTTGGCCCCAGATTGTAGAACTAGGAATAATGAGTAGAACTTGCAAGATAAGTTATCTGTTGCCTGGATAGAAGGAGGAAACTTCCTAACGACTAGAGGAAATCCCAAAGAGAAGGATGCCTGCCAGGTGGGCAAAACAGGCAAAAATGGAGGCTTCTTTGCCAGCCTCCATTCTGCCGGCATTTGACCTCCCAGGTTTCAGCAACAATGTCTGAAGCTCAAAATAGAGACTGGAGCAATGCAGCATTCTTCTTATGGAAATAGTGACAAGAAAAATAAGACCAAATTTCTTTTTCATCACAATCTTTCTCATCACCTGGACAGCAAGAATTCTGAGCTAATTCTCTTGTCAAATTCTCTTGAAAAATTATCTTGTCAAAAATTCTCACACTGGTATTGGATTTGGCCAAAAGGGACTATTTTGTTTTTGTCATTATACATTATAGAGCATAGTACATTGCTTTGAATACTGAGGGATAGGGACAAACCTATGATTTCATTGGTGAAGAGAGCTCCTAGTGAGGGACTTCCTCCTTTTCTGAATCACAAAGTCTTTGAGAATTACCTAGAGTCTTCAGAAGTCAAGTGATTTATTCTGGGTCATTCATCCAATATGTGTCAGAGGAAGGACTTCAGTCTAGGTCTTTTTGGTTCTAATACCAACTCTGTTTGCTACTCCCATGCTTTCTTTCTTAAACATAGATAGCATTTAATCAATACAGTTAGAAGTACTGTGAATAGAGTGCTCAGACTGGAGCCAAGAGTACCCAAGTTTAAATGTGACCTCAGTTACTTACTAGCTGTAACACCTTGGGCAAGTCACTTAAACCTCTGTTTGACTCAGTTTCCCCATCTGTAAAATGGGAATAACAGTAGCAACTACCTCCCAGGGTTGTTGTGAGGATCAAATGAGACTCTGTTGTAAAGCACTTAGCACAGGATCTTGCACAGAGGAATCACTATATAAATATCAACTATTATTATTATTAACAACAAATATAAGGCAGAATTAGGAGAGGTTGATTTATAACTAGAATGTGTCATATCTGGCTAATGGCTAATGTCTATTGAAATGTGAGCTCTGATTATTCCTTTCCTCTTTCAGCACATTCTTTCATCAGCTCTTGACTCAGCTAATACACATATCTTATATGTGTCTTATATGTATACATGTTAGCATTTATATAGTGTTTAACTTTTGCCAAGTACTTTACAAATATTAGCTCATTTTTATCCTCAAAACAACTCTGAGAGGTACATGTTATTATTATTTCCATTTTACTGAGCAGAAAACTGAGGCCAAGCAGGGGCTAAGTGACTTCCAATTGTCCAATAGTTATTGAGTATATAATACTGATCTGAACTTAAGTCATTCTGACACCAGATCTAACATACTTACTGTACCACTTAAGTGCAATACACATCTATAAGGTTTTATAATTATTCTTTCCTTTTTCATGTGTGTCTAGTTCCTCCATTTTTCTAATGAATCGCAGTAGACTCTAATATCGTGCCATAGGGTCTAGTAAATCCCTATTACAGAAGTTCATAAGCCACAGCTTATGAATCACAATTCATGGACCCCTGTAGATTTCATGGTGTTGATGAATTTGAATGAGAAAAAAAATTACATTTTTCTTTACACTAATCCCTAGCTAAAATTTAGCATTCCCTTCCATTATTAATGTAGACCGCATGTGTTTTTCTGGGAAGAGATCTATAATACATTTCCACCAAACTGCCAAAGAGGGCTATAATGTACAGAAACTTACAAACCTCTGCTCTACAACAACTAACATGCCTCTAATAATATTGTTTTCTATGTTCAGTATTTTTTATTATGTCCAACATTTCCCCACAATATTCTCTCCATAGATTTCAATATTTCTGCAACATGTCTTATGAATTGCATAACCTATATCAAATTAGGGGAGGGAGAAAAGTGGGAAGGAAAGAATTTGGAGCTCAAAATGTGAAAAAATGAATATAAAAAATTGTTTCTACAAGTTTGTACAGGAGGAAAAAATAAAATATTACTGGAAGAAAAACAAAACAAAACAAAGTTCCTTGTGAGTGGATGTGGTGAAGAGAATAGAGCACAAAATTTGAAATCAGAAACCCTGAGTTTGGATCCTAGCCCTGATATTTTCTCTGTAAATCTAGGCAAATCAATAATCTTTCCAAGCTTACCTATCTCCCAGGGTTGTTGTGAAGAAAGCAATTTATCATCTTAAAGTAGTATTTAAGTACAAATTATTGTTGTTGTTATTTTTACTATTTACTCAGTAAATAATCTAAATCTCCATAGTACCTAAAGGTCCTCCACAGTGTCTAGTGCAAAGTATCTAGGACTAAATCTTATCTAGGTTCATCTATCTATCTGTTAACTATCTATCTAGTTTACAAAATATCTATGACTAAATCTTTATGACTCTCCAGCTTTCAACCCTATAATCTTCAGTCCAATGATCTCTCCCACAATTTGCAATGTCACATATTTTTCCTCAGTGTTCAACACATTCCACAAGGTAAAACATACTCCCAAGTTATCTAAAATCCTCCCGAATATCCAATTTCTATTGTTTTCATGATCATGCCCTGCTCCATGCCTCTTATATACCTCCCTGTTTTCATTATTTTGTTTAAGCTATTTCCCCACAACCAGAATGGCCTGCTCTTTCTCCTTATCTATTAACCAATTAATAAGGCAGCCTTTATGAAGAGCTTACTACATGCCAGGCACTGTGCTAAGACCTGGGGCTATAAACACCAGCATGAGACAGTCCCTGCCCTCAAGGACCTTACATTCCATAGGAGGAGACATGAACTAGCTTTAATACCAACTGCTACAAAAAGCTTTCTCCAGCCTTTCCTGCCCAGTTGATTTTTATCTTTCACATTAACAGTAAAGTAATATAAGCTCCTTGAGGGTAGGGATTATTTTTCTTCTTGAAAAAAAAAAAACCTTGCCTTCTGTCTAAGAATCAATACTGTGTATGGGTTCCAAGGCAGAAGAGCAGTAAGGGCTAGGCAATGAAGGTTAAGTGTCTTGCCCAGGATCACACAATTAGGAAGTGTCTGAAGTCAAATTTGAACCCAAGACCTCCTGTCTTCAGGCCTGGTTCTCAATTTACTGAACCATCTAGCTACTCCCAATTATTTTTCTTCTTATCTTTATATTCTTAAGCCCTAGCACAGTGTCTCACTAAGTAAATGATCTGTAGTCTTACATATCACTTACTATTTGTTTATGTTGTTCCTATGAAATTATCCTCACTATATCTTGTTTATACATAGTCTATATGTTGTCTCCCTCATTATGCATAAACAAATGAAATAATATGTGTAAAGTGCTTAGCACAGTGTCTGGCACATAGTAGGCACTTAATAAATGCTTATTCCCTTCCCTCTTCCCATATCCATAGTGTTTAATAAATGTTCATCACTCTCATATTTTTTAAATTATTTTAAAATTATCATTTAGATTTTTTTTCAAGAACTGTAGGCTATGTGTGTTATATGTGAATGGAAAACTAAAGAATACTACAATGATCAATCACCTATTGTGGTTAAGGGCATGTTGAAGACAGCCATGCTTTGGGATCAGTCCATCATGGCATGGTATGGCCATATGGGAAGTCACTCTTTCCCTGTAATCTTAAAATCTAGGTTTACCTATTATGAAAGTTCTTTCTTAAAATCAGAAATAGGAAGCCTACTGGCATAGTGTCTGTCCTACATAAATCAATGCTATTGTCTTGCTTTTCTTTTGCTATTGTTTCATTGGCCTCCTCAATTAGACCTTATGATTCCTTTTTTTAAAAAAAACCCTTACCTTCCACCTTAGAATCAGTACTGGGTATTGATTCCAAGGCAGAAGAGTGGTTAGGGGTAGACAATGGGGGTTAAGTGACTTGTCCATGATCACACAGCTAGGAAGTGTCTGAGGTCAGATTTGAACCCAGGACCTCTCATCTTTAGGCCTGGCTCTCAATCTATTTGAGCCACCCAGACCTTACAATTCTTCAAAGTAGGGACCGTGCCTAGTGACCTTACAATCCCTTACAAAAACTATGACAAAAGTGAACACTTAGTAGTAACTCCAAAAATAATTCATTGAATTTCAAAATAGGGAGGGACTTCTGGAATCATGTAACACAACCTTTCAATCCCAAATGGGAATATCCTCTAAAGCATCTGCAATATCCGATATTTGCTTGAATACTTTGAACAATGGGGGAGGAAACTTCAGGGCTAAAGACGCTTATCTTCCAATATCTGAAAGTTTGTAAGCTAGGAAGAGGGAAGAGATTTGTTCAAGCTGTATCAATAGTTTCATTTTTGACTTAAGGAAGGAAGGAAAGAAAAAAACATTCATTAAGGACCCACAATATACCAGGTACTATGCTAAGTGCTTTGCAAATATAATCTCATTTGATTCTAATAACTCTGGGAGATAGGTATTATTGTCTCCACTTTGAAGAAACTGTTGAAGAAACTGAGGCAGACAGCAATTAAGGATTTTTAATAATAATAAATATTATTATATATTAATAAATAAATATATTATTGTAGATAAATATAAATGAAAATATAATATAATAATAATAAGCAATTAAGCAATTAACTTGTCCTGAGTTATATAACTATAGATTGTGTCCTGAGTAGAGCAGAGTACAGCTCAATGAGCCTCTCCAAGTTCCAGATCTAATACTTCTAATAACATAGTCCAAGTTATTTTGTTTTCTTTTTTGCTTGTGTTTGTGTTTTGCAACCATGTTGACCAATCATTCAATCCACAAAGCATTAATTAAATGCCTATAAATATCAGGCACTGCCATACTCCTCTTTTTTTTTTAAATCCTTACCTTCCATCTTAGAATCAATACTGTGTATTGGTTCCAAGGCAGAAGAGTGGTAAGGGCTAGGCAATGGGGGTTAAGTGACTTGCCCAGGGTCACACAGCTAGGAAATGTCTGAGACCAGATTTGAACCCAGGACCTCCCATCTCTAGGTCTGGTTCTCAATCCACTGAGCTACCCAGTTGTCCCCTGTCATCTTCTTTGATTCAAACTGAATTAAAAATAACAAATCTTTTTCACTGAGACTGTCATTGAGATCATTCTCCATCATGTTTTATTTGCAACATTAATTTTGTCTGCAGGTCTTTACACATATCCTTCAGTTTTATCTTATAATATATTATTGTTTTTGCATCCAGCAAGCAGAATAACTACAAAGCTCCCCCCCCCTCAGCTTTGTTTAATCTTTACATCTGGAAAGCTTGCCTTTGCTATCTTCATCTAAATTGCTGACACACAAAACAATCAAAAATCATATGAAAATAAAACATTCTAAATCGCTCTTGATTAGATAAATGCAAATTAAAACAAATCTGAGATGCCACCTCACACCTATCAAACTGATCAATATGTCAGTAAAGGAAAATGATAAATATTGGAGGGGATGCAGTAAAATGGGGACACTAATGCACTGCTGGTGTTGCTGTGAAGTGATCCAACCATTCTGGAGGGCAATTTGGAATTCTATCCAAAGGGTTAAAAAAGAATGCCTGCCCTTTGATCCAGTAATACCAAAGAGATTTTTAAAAAAGGTAATTACCTACTTGTACAAAAATATTTATAGCTGCTTTTTTTATGGCAAAGAATTAGAAAATGAGGAGATATTCATCAGTTGGGGAATGGCTAAACAAATTGTAGTATATGGTGGTAATGGAATACTATTGTGCTCTAAGGAATAATGAACAGGATGACTTCATAAAGATCTGGAAAGACCAACATGAACTGATGCAGATTAAAATAAGAAGAACCAGGAGAACATTGTACACAGTAACAGCAATATTGTGGAATGAGCAACTATGATAGTTCTAGCTACTCTCAGGAATACAATGATCCAGAACAACTCTGAGGGATTTATGACAAAGAATTCTATCCACTTCCAGAGAAAGAATTTTTAGAGTCAGAATGCATATGAAAGCATGTGAATTTTCACTTATTTTTTGGATTTATGTTTTAGGGTTTTGGTTTTATAGATTACTTATAAAATTAAAATAAATTAATTCATTAAAATAAATTGCTGATCCATACATTTAGGACAATCAAAGGATGAAGCCTATTGGCATGCTTCTATATGCTTCTTCCTAGGTTGAATGAAAGTTTCCTGTGGGCAAGAACTATCTCATTTCTATCTTTGTATTCTGACAGATTTTCTGTTGTTGTTTATCCCTGACTGATTCTTTGGGGTTTTCTTGGCAAAGATACTGGAGGGGTTGCCATTTCCTTCTCCAGTTCATTCTACAGATAAGAAAACTGAGGCAAACAGGGATAAGTGATTCACCCAGAGTCTGAGGCTACTGTCTGAGATCAGATTTGAACTTGGGTCTATCTAACTCCAGACCTGGTGCTCGATTCACTCTGCCACCCAACTGCCCTATTCTGACAC
Organism: Monodelphis domestica; assembly: GCF_027887165.1. Lineage (NCBI taxonomy): Eukaryota > Metazoa > Chordata > Mammalia > Didelphimorphia > Didelphidae > Monodelphis > Monodelphis domestica. The sequence goes on from NC_077228.1 coordinate 174,688,828, forward strand.
ACAGGAGTAGATTAATAATGATTGCTGAAGTCAACTGAATGTGCATATCGTTCCATTCACCAACCCTCTGGTGAGTTGTGAATCTAACTATCTATTCTCCTACCCCGTTGGCTATCTTACCCCAAATTTATTTATGAGGTGCTTTAATCAGGTCAAAATAAACTCAATGGAAGCATTATTTAAGTGTGAGTTATCTTAAATCTTGTTACTTGGTGATTATTTAGCTGATTAACATCCCTAGTGCTCAGTAGATACTTAAAGTCATTGTACAATGCAGTGGGTGGCTAAGAGGAATCATTCCCTGACGAGTTGAGGATCACTGAAGACCTGGGCCAGGGGAGAGGAGATGGGCCTATGAGCCTCTTTGGACCCAGCCTTCTCAATTTGAGTGCTTGATAAATGGCTAAATATTCCAGCTCAGGGTAGGGAGTTCTACAGCCAGGTGTGCCTTACAAGTGGTAAAAGAGATGGATACATCATTCTCTCTTCCTTTTCTGGCCTCTGAGCCATGATCATAGCTATGCTCGCTCACATTTTGTCACATCACATTACAAGAGGTCTGTTTCAATCAGTGCCAATTTGCTTATCCATCACCAATATATCCTCCTCTATATTACCTATTTCTTAACTATCACTGATCTATTCTCTTTGCTTCATTTGTCTATGCATTCTCTGAGAGGATCCCCAATTTGTCCTGTCTGTATCTTATTTGTATGTAAATATTTACCATAGATGAGATAATAATAATAAATAATATCCCATGACCCAAACTTCAAAGACCTTAAGGTCTTATTGAGAAGGCAAATGAGATAACAGAAAAAGAAAAGCAAGACAAGCCTGAAAATAGCATTGATTTGTGTAGGGCAGACACTATGCCAATAGGCTTTCCTATTTCTGATTTTAAGGAACAGTTTACATAATAGACTAATCTAGGTTTTAAAATTACAAGGAAAGAGTGGCTTCCCCCATGACTGTGAGCTCCTGGAGGGCAGGGACTATTTTTGCCTTTCTTATCCCTAGAACTTAAAACAGTATCTGGCACATGTAGTAGATGCTTAATAAATGTTTGTTGACTTGACTTGTGACCTACATGTCACTCTATCCTGTTGGATAAATAGTGGGGTGTAGATTTTTTTTTCCTTTTGGTATTTAGAAAATAGTCAGACTTTTATATTCAACCATTGGAACAGAAAAGTAAGACCTAGACAGAACCACATCCCAGTGTTGAGAAGAGATAGAAGAAATAAAAGTACCTCCCTCCCACCACATGGTGAACTTTTAGTCTAATGGGGAAATCAGGGCTCCCTCATGTCCAGCCAAGTAAGCCCACCCACCTATTAAGATGTAATTGTTTTCTGAGTTGATTATGATGCAATAGACATATTAGTGGTCTTTAAGCCAGAAAGAGAGGTAAAAGGAGGCTTAGGCTGGGTTTAAGTACTGTCTCTTAAACTTTTTATCAACATAACTTCAAGGCAAGTTATTTCACTACTGCTAGCCTCAATTTATATAGCCTCATCTATAAAATGGGAATGATGGTTGGGTCAAAAAATATGGAGCGGGTAAAGTCCTCAGAGATAATTTAATCTAAATCTCTCACAGTCTATGCCAGAAGACCTCCAAGGAGAGAGAGAATCTACCAATTGTTGAGGCTGTCCATTCCACTTTTATACAGCTCTGATCATTGGGGATGTTTATCTTCCTAACATCCATTGTTCCTGGTCCTGACCATTTGGAACCAACAAATATAAAGATGATAACCATGGGGCATCTGGGTGACCAAGCCTGGAGAAGGGAGATCCTGGGTTCAAATATGACCTCAGATACTTCCTAGCTATGTGACCCTGGACAAGTCACTTAACCCCTGTTGCCTCACCCTTACAGCTCTTCTGCCTTGGGACCAATCAGCATCTATTCTAAGATAGAAGGGAAGGGCTTAAAAAAAAAAAAGATTCTTCATGACATCTCTTCAGATACTTGAAGGCCACTATCTGGTCTACTTTGACTCTTCTTCAGGAAGCTAGGTGGCATGGTGAATAAAAAATTGGACCTGGAGACAAATTTAGCCTCAGACACTTACTAGCCTAATTGTGTGGCCCTGGGCAAATCCCTTATCTTCCTCGTCCATAAAAAGAGAATAATAATATCACCTGTCTCCCAGGATTGGCATGAGGATCAAATGCGATAATATTGGTAATGTGTTTTATAAACCTTAAAGTCTTATATTAAATTATTATTATTATTATCAACAAACTAACCATCCTGAATTCCCCTGATTCTCATATGGCAGGGACATAAGCTCGTTGCCCTTTTGGATATCCTCCTCCAAATGTAGCATATCCCAGAAATGAACATAATACCCTAAATGGGGTCTGAGATGGGCAAAGAACAGACGGACTGTTGTTCAGTCGTTTTCAGTCTTCATCATCCCATTTGGCATTTTCTTGGCAAAGATCCTTTTTTTAAAAAAAACCACTGGAGTGGATGGCCATTTTCTTCTCCAGCTCATTTTACAGATGAGGAAACTGAAGCCAACAGAGTTAAGTGACTTGCCCAGGATCACAAAGCTAGTAATTGTTCAAAGCCAGAACAGAACCAAGAAAATGAAATTCCTATTGCCTATTTCAGACCTAATCTACTGCTGCCACCTACCTGCCTAGTGGAATTATCACCACTTTTTTCCTCAAAGTATATTAGCTTTTTTGGCTGTCAGATCATTCTATAGACTCCTGCTAAGATTTTTGCCCACTAAAACCCCCAAACTTTTTTCAGACAAATGGCTATACAAGCATGCCTTTCCTAAACCAAACTTTTGAAGTCAATCGAGATCTGATACACACACATACATACACACCTTACTTTTAAATTTATCCCTATTGAATTTCATATTATTATTATTATTATTAGATTCATCCAGTTTTCTAGATCAGTTTTTCTTTAACATTTTTGTATCATAGACCCCTTTGACAATATGATGAAATCTATCGCCCACCTATCAAAAGAATGTTCTTAAATGCTTATAATAAAATATGTAACATTACAAAAGAAATTAATTCTATTGAAAAACAATAACCAAAAAAAATTTTTTTTAATTCATGGGCCTCAAATTTTTAAATCCCACCTCCATATTGTTAAAATATTTTTAAATTGGTCTTTCAGTGTGTCAACTAACCATCCCATCTTGGGTCAATTGACAAATTAAGTGTGCCATCTGTGTACTACTGCTGATAAAAATATAGAATTCAATAAGATTTCTGGGGTACTCCACTGGACATTTCCTGCCATAATGATATTGAATGACTCTTTGAATCCAGCCATACATCCATTTCAGAATCCATCTGATCACATTATCTTCTAGTCCATGTGTCTCCATCTTTTCCCCAAAGTAAATGATACTTATCAAAAACTTTATACAACCTTTTCCTGATTCACCTGTTTTATAATCTTGTCAAAGAAAGAAGTTAGTCTGGGATAACCTAGTCTTTTTGTTAAATATATTTTTATTTATTTTGTTAAGTATCTCCCAAATATAATTTTACTTACTTTTAAGTTCCAAATTCTCTCCCTCCTCAACCATTTCTCTCCATGAGAAGGTAAATAATTTGACATCTATTATACATGAGAAGTCTTACAAAACTTATTTCTATATTAACAATCTTACAAAAGAAAAGAGTCAAAAATAAAGTTATTTTTAACTAGTGTGCTTCAATCTGCATTCAGAGTTCATCAGTTCTCTCCCGGGAAGTGGACAGCATTTTTCATCATGAGTTCTTTGAAATTGTCTTGAATCATTGTCTTTTATCAGAGTTGCTAAATCTTTCACAATTTATCATCATTACACTTTCATTGTTACTGTGTACAATGACCTCCTGGCTCTACTCACTTTGTTTTACATCAGTTCATTTAAATCTCAAGTTTTTCTGAAAGAATCCTGATCATAATTTCTTTTATTTTTTTAAACCCTAACCTTCCATCTTAGAATTGGTTCTAAGGCAGAAGAGTGGTAAGGGCTAGGCAATGGGGGTTAAGTGGCTTGCCCAGGATCACATAGCTAAGAAGTGTCTGAGGTCACATTTGAACCCAGGACCTTCCTTCTCCAGGTCTGGCTCTCAATCCACATGAGCTACAACCTCATCATTTTTTTAGCACAATAAGCATTCCATCCAAAACATATACCACAACTTGTTCAACCATCCCCAATTAATGGTCATGGGATGATCAACTCTTGACAAAATCATGCTGGTTCTTTGCAAATGTCATTTCTCTTTCTAGATGTTAAACAACCATCTCTTTAATGATCCACTCTAGAATTATCTCCAGAATTGAAGTCCAGTTCACTGGCTTATAATTTGCAGATTATATTTCCCCCTTTTTTATTAGCTAAGGACCACATTTACCTTTCTCTAATCTTGTGGCATTTCTCCTGTTTCCCTTCATCTCTTGAATATTACTCACAGTGATTCATCAGTCATAAGCCATTTCTTCATCTGGGCAAGGCTACTTGAATTACCGAGGAGAGCTCTATGCTCTGTTACTACCCCCTTACCTATCTTGAATATTAATTTTAAATTGGTTAATGAGCTCCCTGTGAATCCACATTAGTCTCTCCAAACAAATCTCATTTTTCCTCCTCAATAGAACTATTTTCCTTTAATCAGTTTCTATTACTCCAAGTTGAGAGCTCTTTCCACTGCCCCTTCTATGCCTTTTCTAATTCCCTCACAGGATTATTTATGGGGTAAAAGGAAGTAACTTTTGTCAAGTATTTAGTAAACCATAAAGTGCATAAAACTGTAAATGGTAACTTTTTATTATCTCTTTTGCAATCTAATCAAGAGCGTGTCTCTTTTCCTCTGAGTTTTGTGGGTACAGACAGAAACAGTGTAATGAGGAAATAAGTATAAACCCTGGTACCCTAAGAATTCTACCATCACCTGTATTTATTTTTATCTGGCTTGCTCATGATTGCTCTATTTCAAAGATTCCTGGAGTCTGCTTACCCTTGTCTACTTCAGTATAAGACCACAGAGATCCTAACACACACACACACACACACACACACACACACACACACATACCCATTAGAATATTCAGTCAAGTCAACACACATTTATTAAACACCTACTTTGTGCCAGGCACTATGTTATGGTTGCTATTTGCATATCTGTCTGCTGACAAACCCTCCAACACTGACAGTTTCCTCCTTCTATCAACTCTACCAATTTATTGGGTATGAGATGAGACTTTAAAATTATTTTCATTTACATTTCTTTTTAATGATCTTTTAATTATTTAATGATTGATAGTTTCTTCTCCTGAAAATTATTTATATCCTTTTACTATATATCTTTTTTTGGAATGAAATATATTAGTGAGTGCGTTTACACAAACAATTTGTATGAGATTAATAAAACTGATGTTTCTATTAGAGTTGAATGTTGATGTGTTTCAGTTCCTTGATATCCAGGACATGACTGGAACAATGTCTAAGATGGCCCTGCCACATACTACTGTAGGTATGTGTCTTATCTTGTGTACTAGATTGTAGGCTTCTTGAGGACATAGACTTCATTCTCTGTCACTCACTCACAGGACAGTCCAAAATGTTAAATATAAAAGGAACATGATATTCAGTCTTTCCTGAACCTTTTGCAGAAGAAGAAACTGAGAGCAAGAGATATTTTATAATTTTCTTGAGATTACGTAGTTGGCATCACATTAGAATGAGGTTCTTAATCTCTTGATATCCAAGTCAATGTTCTTTCCACTGTATCTCTCTACTTTCCACAATTAGGAGCTTTTTTTTTTCATCTTGTTCAGTCATTTTTCAATTGCATATGACTCTTCATGACCCCATCTGCCATTTTCTTGACAAAGATATTGGATTGGTTTGCCATTTCCTTCTCCAATCCATTTTTACAGATGAAGAAACTAAAACTAGCAGGGTAAAGCAACTTGTCTGGTATCAAATAGCTAGTAAGTGTCTGAGGCCAAATTTAAACGTGGGGAGATGAGTCTTCCTGACTTCAGGCCCTGCTTTGTCTACTGCACCACCTGAATCACTGAATGTCAAAACAGGTACCAAATCAGGTGCAAACTGAGTCCATATTGGTAGTGAGATTGCTTGGTGAAGGCAAAAAACAGGTGAGTGAATTGATCAGGGAATGGACTTTGAGGGAAGGAAAGATAAAAACAGGATTTGAAAGAAGGGGAAGGACTTAAAATTGCTGAGATGAGTGTTACTTGGTTTGGAATAATGACCTTTATCCCTGGTTCTCCACAGAAACTTCAATTTCTAGTATCTACCATCCCATGTTCATTATGCAACACCACTCCCCAACCCTTTTCACTGAAATTTATTTCTAATATATTGAATTATTTCTATTTCTGGATTTTGAATTGAGGCTCAGGTTTGTCCTTCATTTATCTTTAGTCATTCCTTTTCCTAGAAAGGAATGCTTCTTACATCTCCCACCCTAGAATATCTCCCATTGTAGGACAATTTAGAAGTGAGATTATGGGTAACCAGCTTGGGCCAGGTGTGTCCTTGAGCACCATACTTTAGTGCTTAAGGTTCCATTGGACTTAATGGAGAATGTCACTCTTAACCAGAGGGCACCTGAACACAGGGCCAGGGCATGTGATTTTCTATCATCTACCCAGGAATCAGAGGTGGGACTGAAAGAATGATGGACTGCTTCCTTTTTGGGTATTCACCAACTAGAGATTTCTTGAGATGTCAAGGGAAGGACTGAATAATGAACTTCTCCACAAGGCTGGATTTCTTTGTCTTTAATTGCCAAGAAAGATCACTGACCGATTAATTTATTGATTATTTTCCAGCCTGATAAATAAATTTATTTTTTTACTCCTAACCTAATCTCTCAGAATTTTTATTCTTCACATTCCATATGAGTCACCAATTCAAATTTGAAATAAAATCCTATCCTCCATCCTGAAGTCGCAGGATATAGTTATACAGTATATCTAATATATATTCATAGTTTTAGAGCTGAGAAGGAGCCTTAATGGTTGAAGAGCCCAATACCCTTGATTCTAGATAAGGAAACTAAGACTTATCGGATGATTCAACCATGCTCACACAGATAGGTAATAAGAAGCAGAACTAGATTTAGAAGTTGGGTCCTCAGACTCCAAATACAGCATTCTTTTTATTGGACCATGCTATCTTAAATCTTGGCTTAGAGCAAGTCATTTGACCTCTCTGAGACTCCTTTTCCTCCTCTGTACAATGAGATGGTTTAACTTGATGATCTCTGAGTTACTTTCCAAATCCTATGCTCATTTCTAGCTATGCCACACCTAGGCTTATACCTAAAAGAGAACAGAGAATGGGGGAAAAAAGTATTTTATGCATAAAAATATTTATAGGAGCCGTTTTCTTTTTTTGGTCACTATAAAACCTGGAAAATAAAGTTTCCATTCATTAAGGAGTGGTTGAACAAATTGTATTCTATGAATATAATTACAGTTAGGTGACACAATGGATAGAGTGCTGGGCCTGGAGTCAGGAAGACTCATCCTCCTGAGTTCAAATCTGGCTTTGGACACCTCCTGGCTAGGCAAGTCACTTAACCCTGTCTTCCTCGGTTTCCTCATCTATAAAATGCTCTGGAGAATGAAAAGGCAAATCATGACAGTATCTCTGTCAAGAAAACCCCAAATAGCTGCACTATGAAGTTTTACAGATCCTATTTTGTCATCTCTGGGTTCAAGGATCTCTAAAATTCTTTCTAGCGCTAGATAAAGATTTTGTGGTCCTGTGATTGAGAAAGGGAGGAATCAGTACTTGAGTTTGTCCTTAATAAGATGTATAAAAGTAAAGGGAAAAATTAGTAGGTCAAATAGCAGGAGAAAAAACAGAGAAGAATTTGGGAAAAGGTAACCAGGAAATTTATCTGACCAGAAGATAAAATGTAAATTTTCTTTGGTATAATTAAACAGTACCTTTAACAAACTTTCATTGCAATTGTGGGGTTTTTTTTAAGTCTGTAACTAAAAATAAGAATTAAATATAGTTCTAAAGGATAAAAAAAATAGGATCACAGAGTCAGACATAAATGAGATCAATTGAACAACAAACAAACTAAAGAACTAAGGTTTTTAGAAAAAGAGGGTAAGAATGGGGTTAAGGGATAAGAAGAGAGGTTAGTTTTGGACAGGGTAAATAGACAAGGACCAAATACCGAACTAAAAGGTATTGTGGTATATTAGAACAAACACTTGAATGAGAAGCCGGACACCAGAATTCCCACTGAGTTCTGCCACTAATTTAGTTGGGTCTTAGACAAGTCATTGGCCCTCACTGAGCATGGATTTTCTCACATAAAAAACAAGAGGATTGCATTAGATCAGGCATTCTTAATCTATGATCCATGGACCACCCCACCCCTGGGGTCTAAGAATAGATTTCAGAACATCTGTAGATCTGTTATTTTAAAAAATAATTTGATAATTATGTTTCATTATAACTGGTTTTCTTCCTGATCCTATATATTTTCTTATATGCATTTAAAAACATTATTCTGAGAAATGGGTCCTTAACCTTAAAAATATGCTAAAATGATCTCTAAGGCCCTTTGTTGCTATGATGTCTAGGTGCTAATTTTCTATTTTCTAATGTCCCTTCCATCTATAATGTGCTATGTACTAAGGTCCCTTAGCTAGCCCTGAAGCTCTCTTTTAGTTTTGGCAATGGAGATCTGACTTTTGAGCATGGCTTCCTTTGGCCATATTCTCAAAGGAAAATTACAGATCCCTCTCTAACCCTCTGATGTTTGGGCACATCATACCTGTGGAAAGGAGAACTGAAGCAAGTTTTGAACTTTATACCACTCAGGTGGAACAAACAGCAGTTGGAATGTTAGAGAGACGATATCAACAAGAATGACAGTTGGTGGGGGGAGGGGAACTTGGAGAGTGACAGTTGGTCTCCTGGCTCTCTCTTTCCTGGCCCTCGGACTAGAAGGACTGCTCTTTCCCCGTCTCTGGATAGAAGTACCTCTATTCCTTATTTTCCCAACTGTGTGCTCTACCTGGATTCCTGTGATCGTGTCATCAAACAAAAGGATTTAAGGGGAGTGGTTTGAACTATAAGGTCAGTCTTTAGGGGATGTCAGCCCAAAGAGATAGGCCCAACCAGCTCTGAAAGTCAGAACCTTTTCTTCCTCTTGCTGTCTACTGCTAAGACTTTGGACTTAAGAAAATTAGTATTGATTAGCATAGACAGGAATAAAAGAAACCCTCCACCAGCTCAAAAGCTGAGACTCAAACCCAATCTCGGGAAATCCTAATTCCCTCTTTCCTTATACCTCCCCAATCCAAACTTGTTCTTAAGATTCATCTTTATTTAAATAACCGCAGTCAGATAAGAAGACTATCATTTCATGGGGACATAAAGGGAGCTGAACCTGAGGAGAGTCATTCAACCACAAACAGTCCTTATTGGACCCCTGCTGGGTGACCTTGGTCTGGGGAGAGGCTTGTCCCTCAGGGGGGTCCATGCTTACCTGCTCTGGGGTATCTTCCACATCAATCAATAGAGAAGACATACCCTCAGGCTATCATAGGTGGCCCATTTCTTGGGAACCCCATTTTTCAAAGATAGCCTCTCAGCAGAGGGTACTTCTCTCCTTTTACCTCACTGGCAGTCATTTTCCCTCTTTCCCTTCAACCCCTCCATTCCCTGTTACAAAACCTTCCTTATCCCCTGTACCTCTTCAATCCCTACAATTCCTTTAAAAATTACATACCTCACTATTCCCTAGGGAAGTATGACATCACCTAGCCATGCATTTCATCCATCACCAAAAACTGATTGAGTACAGAGTGTACAGATGTGGATGAGTGACCAACTCTGGCCACAGCATTGCCATGCCACAGACCACTATTTAGAGAGGATGCTTACAGCAAACATGAACAGGCCAAGCAAACTCTGAAAGGTCCTTATTTATACTTTTGAAAAGCAAGTATGTATGTGTGTGTGTGTGTATGTATATATATATATATACATACATATATATATATATATTCTTTTGCTCTTAAAGTTTACTTACTGAAACCACAGAGTGGTTCAAATTTAAAAAAGAAAAAGAAAGAAACAGAATGTTTGTCTTTAACTTCTCATTTTTATTGTTGCAAGTTTGCTGTCAGTCCCATCTCTTGGTGGTATAGGACAGAACTTAGTGAGGGAAGGGTAAAAAGGGAGACCCACACAGTTAGCCACCAGCAAGGTAGGAGAGTGATAAGAAGTGAAGGAGGGTTTGGACGGATCAATCAATCAACAAATAATAATTAGTTATTGACTACATTCAATGGTCTCTGCAAGAATAGAAAGAAGGCTAAGATGTTGTCCTCTTCCAGTTTACCATATCTTAAGGGGAGGTTGGAAATAAATCCCAGAAAAAGAAAAAATTTAAGCGATGTCTCAGGACAGGGAATATTTTGCCCGCATAGCAGCAGTAAGGGGAATAGGGTTATTAGAAATAGCAGCCCTTCACTCCACAAAAGGCACCCCCTTTGGTACCAGACCCACCCATATCTTGTGGTCCTGAGCATCCTCCAGAACCACAGGCCCCTCCCTCATTATATCCAGCAGGGCCACAGAGGGGAGGCTCGATATCTAGGTGTCGAGGATCAGATTCATTACAGCCAGAAAAACTTGGGCAAGGAGGTGGGCTTGGGCATGGTTTGGAGTAGTTGCAAGGACTGCTTCGGCCACAGGATTCCATATTTGGTGGCTCGGGACAACAAGGCTCTGGATATGGCTCTAAACTGGGCTGGGGTGCAGGACAGGGCTCAGGCCGGGGTGCAGGACAAGGCTCAGGTCGGGGTGCGGGACACGGCTCAGGACATGGTTTCCGGCACGATCGTGGAGCTGGAAGTGGGCATGGTCTTGGCCCTTGCTCTGAAGATGAATGGGAACCTCGGCGTGGATATGGCTCTGGACATGGCCGTGGGCAGGGAGCACTACAAGAATATTGTGTACTAGAGCCCTGGCAGGGTCGTCTGCAGGGGGGGATCTGAACAGGCCGCCTAATTGGGGGGACCTGAGCAGGACAGTTGGAAGAAGAAATTTCTACCCGGTATTTGGGACCACATCTCTGAGAAGACCCTGAAGCTGGACGCCTAGGAAGACAGCTATCATAGCACGGCTGAGACTGGCGTGGAGGGGTACAATAAGTACAAGTAGGCCAAGATCTGTGTGGAGGGGAACAGCTCCTATAAGTAGGCCGAGACATGCGTGGAGGGCTATACGGAGGGGAGCAACTCCTATAAGTAGGCCGAGACATGCGTGGAGGGGAACAGCTCCTATAAGTAGGCCGAGACATGCGTGGAGGGGAACAGCTCCTATAAGTAGGCCGAGACATGCGTGGTGGGCCACATGGAGGGGAACAGCTCCTATAAGTAGGCCGAGACATGCGTGGTGGACCACACGGAGGTGAACAACTCCTATAAGTAGGCCGAGACATGCGTGGTGGGCCACACGGAGGGGAACAACTCCTATAAGTAGGCCGAGACATGCGTGGCGGACCACAAGGAGGAGAACAACTCCTATAGGCTGGCTGAGACACACGTGGTGGGCCACATGGAGGGGAATAGCTCCTATAAGAAGGCCGAGACATGCATGGAGCTTGACTTCTACTGTAAGACTGCCGACACTGATTTTGAGGGGAGCAGCCGCTGTAAGATCCTTGGTATTGGTCATAGTATTGAGACTGGCGTCGAGGGGCACAGCTGCTATAGTACCCCTGAGATTGGCGCTGAGAGACACAGCTGCTATAGTACCCCTGAGACTGGCGCTGAGGGGCACAGCTGCTATAGTACCCCTGAGACTGGCGCTGAGGGGCACAGCTGTTATAGTACCCCTGAGACTGGCGCTGAGGGTAGTATTCTACATAAGTCTGAACTGGCTGAGGAGCTGGGACTGGTATATAGACCTCGGTGGGGCATGGAGCTGGGCACTGCACGTAACAAGTTTCAGTACAGCAAGCTGGAGAAGATTGTACATAGGTCTGAACAGGGCATCCGACTTGGTATTCTATGTAGGATCCTTGGGCCTGGCTTGGGGCCTGGCACTGGACGTAGCAGATCTGGGACTGACCCGAAGCTTGACCATTTCCTGAATATATATTGTCCCCATTGACAGGGGCACCGGCTGCAGAGGGAACAAAGGAGGACCCTTTCACACAGCACTGCTGCTGCTGCTGGTCACACATGATTCGGACTCCAAGGAATGGGGCTCTGTGGGCAGAGAGAACAGAGGTGAGTTAGAATTCCAGAATCAGATACAATTTAGAGCAGGAAGGGGCCTGAGAGTTCAACTCCTCCCCTTACAAACAGATTAAGCAATGATTCATATAGATCATTGGATTAGCAAAGAGCAGAGCTGGGATTTGAGCACCAGTTGTCTGGATCCAAATCTAATACTTTTGTTTTCTTACTACAGCTTCTGGGAATTGGTTTGAAGCAGGAACATATAGACATTTATTTATTAAGTGTTTTTAAAGCAATTTGAATTTGGTGAGTCATTTTCAGTCATGTCTAATCCTTTGTGACCCCCATAAAGGGTTTTCTTGTAAGAGTGATTTGCCATTTCCTTCTCCCACTCATTTTACAAATGAGGAAACTGAGGCAAACAGAGTTAAGTGACTTGGACAGTCCAGGGTCACACAGCTAAAAGTGTCTGAGAACAGATTTGAATTTGGGAAGATGAGTCTTCCTGACTCTAGGCCAGGCATCTAGCTGTCCCAATAGGTTTGACATTTCCTTCTCCAGCTTATGTTATAGATGAGGAAACTGAGGCAAATAGGGTTAAACAACTTGCCCAGGGTTAGACAGCTAATAAGCGTCTGAGGTCAGATTTGTACTCAAGAGGATGAGTCTTTCTGACATCAGAGCCAGTACTCTATCCACTGTATCACCTATCGATCTCAGACACTTGCCTTCTCACAAAAATTCTCCTAAAAGGGATCTAAAGCCAAATGCATATATGCTCTGACACCATAAACATGTTTTCAGAAGTCAATTAAAAATGATTTTTCAGATTGCTGGTCATTGTACACAATTCTGTGGGTTGGCCCAAACTGGGATTTGTATCATCTGTGGAATGATTAACCTCCATTCAAGTGAATAATGGCAAGATGAAGTCACACAGAGGTATGCACCCACATTCAAACTGTTTTGACAGGATGCCAAAACCACCAGTTGGGATGTAGAGAATCTAGTCAGAGTTATTTGGCACCATGCACACAATAGTTGGCTACCACCCAAGTAAAATATTTTGTATCATGGTAGTTTTGTTTCTAAACAAATCTTTTTTATTTGTAAAAGAAAATGTTAATTTAATTCAAATGATCATATAGGTACAGACCTAAAGTAGAAAGAAGAGTTGCTTTGGAATCAAAGGAGCCAAATTCAAGTCCTGACCTATCCATTTAGTTCCTGTAAGACTGGACAAGTCAATTCACTTCTAGGTCTTAGCTTCATCTATAAAATGAGGAGGGTTGGATGATCTCTAAGGTCCCTCCAGCTCAAGCTGAATATATCCACTTTGCCAATAATTCTTTCCTTGCCTACTTCTTTCAATAAACCCCAATTTGCACAGGGATAGGAAGAAAGGTTGCTGGCCTCAGTTCTTTTTTGATCTAGATCGTCCATGGGATGAGGCTCAGAGAATAAAAAACAAACATGATCTGGAAACTTTGGATCCCTAATTTACAATCTGGATATACATCCATTATTAGATTTCTTCTTGGCCTTACAAATATGATGGATACACTTTTATATAGGCAAGAGTTCCATATCTAAATTCATGTAGAGCCCTGTCCTAAATCAAACTGTTTCACAAAATAGATAATTAAATGGATGGATGGATGGATAGATAGATAGATAGATAGATAGATAGATAGATAGATAGATAGATAGATAGATAGATAAGAGGGCAGTTAGGTGTGTCAGTGGAATGAGCACCAGGCCCAAAGATGGGACCTCCTGGGTTCAAATCTGGCCTTGGACACTTTCCTAACTGTATGACCCTGAAAAAGTCACTTAACCCCAATTACCTAGCTCTTACCACTCTTCTGCCTTTGAACCAGTCTAAGATGTAAGGTAAGGGTTTTTAAAAAAAAACAAATAAACAAACAAAAATGTTCACAAGACAATTATCTATTTTAGAGACTCTAGGAAAATCTCCTCTGCTTATTGAAGAGCCAAATCCTTCTGCCACCTTTTCCCTGACTTCTGAAACTCCTTTTCCAGGGGCTCAAGTCCATCCTGGGGGGGGGGGGGGAATGCCATTCCACCTGAGAGAAATGGCACATAATCAATTCACTTCAATACTTCAAGGAGAAATCTATATCATGACATGGCTACCTCTACCCAGATCAGGGAGAAATCCCTCTGCCATCAGGTAGATGATCTACAGTAGCCTTTGTGATCAACAAATGCATTGTCCCATGACCCAGACTGGTCATGAGTCTCTCCAAACTTAATACAGTGACTCCATGAATAAGAATTAATCCATCCCAAGGCAATTTGCACGGCTATCCCAATTTGATAACACTCTCCGGTGCCTTGTTCTCACCAGGAATAGCCTGTTATAATCAAGGGTCACTTCCACCACCAATTATCAAAGGAAGATTTTAGTGGAGGGACCAATTTATTCTCAAATACAAATCAAATCAATCAAACAACCCATCACTGCTTTGCTGAAGGCCACTCTCTTTTCACACATAGATCACAGATCCTTCCATTTCTAAGCCCATCTTCCATCATGCTCCTCTGTATTGTCCTTTTCTCTCCAACTCACAACAGTATTCTTCTTAGTCTTCTTCCTTTCTTTCTGTACCCTCATAGCTTCCAACAATCTCTCTGCTTTGATTCCTTGTCACTTGTATCTACCCTTCTATCCCTAACCCAAACCCCTTGTCCAATCTCAAAGACTTACCTTCCTTAATGGTGTATTATCACTCTGGCTAAGGATCCTTGGCCTGGGAGCTGATTTATAGAGTTCCAGAGTCTGACTTGGACCATGAGACAATTTATTGGCATCTGCTCTTCTCACAAGGGAGGCAACTGAGCTCCTGGTGACCAGGACTGACATTCCATTGGCTAGTTCCCTCCCTGTGTACACCTGGGTGTGTCTGAGTTCAATGCTGAGACTTCTGGTATAACAAGAGACTGTTGCTTCCCTCATCCTTCTTCATCTTATATGTTTCCTCCATTCCTGGAAGTCTTGGGAGGTTACAAACTGGTTGGAGATTACAAAGTTCTCCCATTCTCCATGTTCCCCCCCTACACAAACATGTATAACCCAAGAAGTCACATTTTCTCTCCTGTAGGATTTAACAGTCTTTAGTAACCAACCAAATCACAAATAATGACTGAGTGCCTACTATGAGCAAGGCCAGTGTTCTAGGTGTTATGTCTAAACCCTTCAACTCCAATCCTATAATTAATTACTAGCTCTAGACGTGATTTCAGATACAATTCCTGATTAGAGCAAATCTTCCATTTGAGCTCCTTGAGATCTTTTTTATCTTACTTTATTTGATTATCTTTCTTTGTATCCTTAGGGCTTAGCACAGTGCCTGGTACTATAGTAGGTGTTTAATAAATATTAATTGGCTGACACACTTGATTCTCTATGGTATATTCTTGCTTGGGCATGTGTGGTAGGTAGGCCACGTGAGGCCTATGCACATTACTTGGGTCTGAATGAGCTCTGTGTGGCAGAAAAAATTTCCAAGAAAAATTTCTTAAGTTTTGAACTAGTCACATGATCCCACATATTCATATAAAAGCACCCATGTAGAAAAAGACACCACCTTTTCAAACCTTGCAGATGTTCTATTCCATGGGCTCTTGCCATCATCTATGTGTCACTACTATGGGGGGAACGAAGATAAATAATTGTCTTAGTGCTCAAATGGACCAGAACCAGAGCCATAAATACTGACATTTTTCTGATCCTGTGTTTATAAGCTGAATATACTGTAGTGGACAGAGGGCTGGACTTGGAGTCAAGAAGACCTGATTTTGAGACCTGCCTTAGACATTTAGTAGCCATATAATCCTGAGCAAGGCATTTCATTTTTCTTGTCCTCAGTTTCCTTATCAATAAAAGGAGGATAATTTTAACTCCTACCATATAGGATTATTGCAAAGATTAAATGAGATAACATTTATAGAATGCCTTTCGAACTCTAGAGTGTCATACAAAATTTAATTATTTATTAAAATCCCCTTGCTTCCTTAGACCCAAGTTCAGCTAAATATTTATATCCCCTCAACATCAGAGATTAGTAAGGTGCTTTCTAGCACATTGTGTGTCCCCTACGGGGTACATTTGGCATCATCTATGGAGTGAGGTGAGGAATAGTGGAAGAAAGTATAAGAAGCCAGTTCCAGGACTTCATAGCCCCATCAGAATGTGAAGCATCTAAATTTTAATGATGGGGGGGGTGGAATATGGGTTCCATTCTAGTCACTGAGTTCTTGGAGAATCAAGTGATAGAAGGCAGTAGTAGACAAAGCTCAGGGACTAAGGAACACTGTAACTTCTGCATTTTCTGATTCTTGGAACTTCAGCAATGAAAAAAAATGTGTAAAGGTATGGAGGTAACCTTCAAAGGAGCAATAGGGAATAACATTTCTAGTACCATTTCATTGACCTCCTTTGGAAAGCACTAAGTTTTCTGTAACCAAACCCAAACCATGAAATAGAGGAGTCTTCCTTCTTCTTCATGAGGTTATAGAAACCTAGAATTGTGGGTGGTTTAGAAAGTTGAGGGTAGGGCAAAACATTCTTGAAATAAGGAAGAAAGCAACTTTCTCTTTAGAACAATTGGCATGCTGCATTCTTTTTTATGTGGGCTCCAGGCTTATCCCCAAGGACTTTTGTTGCTCTGAGGGGTAAGGGAACTAATTAACTCTTTTAAATCTGTGGCTTTATAGCAATTAATTATGATCTAGTTTCTCTTAAATGAAAAACTTGGGCTTAAATCCTCCTCCTAACACATATAGCTGTTTGGCCATGTGCAAGACAACAAAACTCTGAACCTCAGATAAATTCCTAAGATTCATCTATTAAATTGTAGACTGGTTTGTGTTGCAGTCTGCATACCAAGAAAATCACAGACCTCTTATGTACAAAATGACAATCAATAACTTGAGTGACTATTCTCAGATGAAAATATTTAGAGACATGGTGATATAGTCTATAGAAGTGATGGCAAACCTTTTGGAGATGGAGTGCCATGCCCCTCCCCCATGCCGAGTGCTGGGCACATCCTCCCCACCCTTACCCCACATAGGGGAGGAAAAAAGTACTCCCATTGGCTACTGGGCAGAGAAGCAGGTGATGAGAAAAAATGATGTCAGCTGCACAAAGAAGGGGAGGGGAGCAGCTCCACCTGAGCCCCTCTGCCTTTCTGTAACAAACTCTGGGTGGGGGGAGGGCAGCCATGTGCCCATAGAAAGCACTCTGAGTGACATCTTTGGCATCCATTTCACAGGTTTGCCATTACTGGTCTATAGAAAATATATGAAATTGAGAGAAAAATGAGGCAGAGAAGAATTTATGTCTGATTCAATAACCAACTAGGATTCCAAAAGACCAACACTGTAAATGGACTATCCGTCTCTTATAGATTGAGGGTACAAAAAGCTTTTTTTTTTTAAATCTCTTCTGTAAACACAAACATTGATTCCAAGGCAGATGAGAAATAAAGGCTAGGCAGTTAGGGTTTTAAGATACTTACCCAGAGTCACACAGGAGACATTTTTTTTGGACATGGCCAATGAGGGAATTTGTTTTGCTTGAATATATATACATATATGTATATACATATATGTATATATACACACATACATATTACTATGAATAGTTTGTTTCCCTTTTTTCTTTTTTCCAATAAGGTTGGAATAGGAGGGAGATAAAAATAAATTTGGAGTTTTTTTAGTTTTTTTAAAAGAAAGATGTACATGAAAGATAGATATATAGTAGTGAACAGTATATTATTATAATTTTAGAAATAAAGTGATATCTAGTAATGAAAGTAGAGCTAGAGATAGAAATATATAGGAACAGAAGAATATATAGAGATCCCTAGAGACAGAAAGATAGAAATTCACGGACATGATCTCTAGATAAATATAGGGCGTTAGCAATAAAGACATATACCAAAACAAAAAAAAAGAGTGCCATAGAGACAAGGAGGGGGAAAGGAGACACAGACAAGAGAGAGAGGGTCAGAGAAAAAGAAATAGAGGTAAAAAGAGAGTGAAAGGCAGAGATAGAAACAAAGACAAAAAAAACAGAGAATAAGAAAGAGAAAATAGAGGAGAAACAGAAACAGAGAGAAGAGACAGAATAATAGTCAGAGGGAGAAAAGAGATAGCAGGAGAGAGACAGACAGACAGAAAGAGAAATGTAACTCTATATCTGGATCCTATCTTGGTCCATTGAAAGTCCTGCCTCCCCAGTGATAGTATAGGCCTGAGTACTATGGCTCCTGAGATATCCTTAGTTCTTGACTTCCATCAGTGCTAACTGTCTGCTTCTTAGTTCTACACTGATTTACAGAATCAAGAAAGTCATAGAAATATCAGAACTAAAAAAAATTGAAAGATTGTGTTCCCTCTCATTTTGTAAAAGATTGAAAGAGGCATAGAAAAATTAAGTGTCATGTCCAAGGTTCCACAGTTAGTACATGGTAAAGTCTGTATTCAAAACCAAGTCAGATATCTTTTGTTTTCTATGGTTTCTTATATATTAGGCTTGTTTTACAAGCCCAACTGTAAAGTCTTAGATCAGGGATCCTGTCTATCAATAATAATAATGATGATAATAAATAGTACTTTAAGGTTTTCAAAGATACGGGTAGACAGAGATATTGATAGAGATATATAGATGTAGATAAAATAAGGCAGCTCAGTGGTACAGTAGAGTGCTAGACCTTTCAACAAGGCTGAGTTCAAATCTAGGCTGTCTCAGATATTTACTAGCTGCCTGCTTTACATTGGACAAGTCACTTAACCTGTCTGCCTCAGTTTCTTCATCTGTAAAATGGGGATGATAAGGGTATCATCTACCACCCAGGGCTCTAATGAGCATAAACATGAACATATATGTATATCTATGTTCAATGTCTATCTAGCACATAGTAGGTTTTTAATAAATGTTTGTTAATTGATTAATTGTTGGGAACTGAAAAATACCCATCACTAGTAATTCTAGTTCTTGGCATAGACATGCCAGGTCCAAGGCAAGCAGTAAGAAAGATCAACTCTGTTGATCAGGGTGGTAATAGAGGTAATAGAGGAAGGAGACTGTAATGAGAGAGGAGAAGAGATCTTGAAAATCCTTTTCCTAAAAAAAAAAAAATCCTTTTTCTGACAACTCAACCCTCCTTACCCCAGATGCAAAGACCAGTAAGAAGAAAGATCCCCAGATTTTGCCCCATAGTGCAAAGCAAAAAATCCAAGACTCTGGGACCCACCATGAAGCCATGGCTGGAGAGGTTTTCACTGAAACAAGTTGGGAGACAGACCTTGGAGAAGTTCACTTGAGGTGCTCCCTCTCAGGAGAAGGAAATGTAGTAACTTAGTTCTGAATTATTCCTGTCAATGAAAGTGCTAATTCAGTCATTTCTGACTACTAAAGGAGAACAGGTGCTGTCCACCTTCACTATATTTCTATACATTTATATCAAAAGCCCTATTGCCCTCCCCTAGACACAGCACTAACCCCAGCCCTCAAGACATTTCTCCTTGAGAAGACAAGCTTATCATGATTACAGGGAACATACATAGCATAGAACAAAGTCAAATTGGCATTAAGATTCTGTGGTATGGGGGCAGCTGGGTAGCTCAGTGGATTGAGAGTCAGGCCTAGAGACAGGAGGTCCTAGGTTCAAATCTGGCCTCAGATACTTCCCAGCTGTGTGACCGTGGGCAAGTCACTTGACCCCCATTGCCTAGCCCTTACCACTCTTCTGCCTTGGAGCCAATACACAGTATTGACTCCAAGACAGAAGGTTTAAAAAAAAAAAAAGATTCTGTGGTACATTCTATAGGCATCATAGAAAAGAGATCAGGATGGACTGGGATAGCTAAGAAGGACACGTCAAAAGATCCCTGCATTCATGTCAACTCTGGGAAGGCAGTTAGTTTGAGGGTCCTTTCATTTTTATCTTTGTTTACTCGGCACCCAGTTCAGTGTCTGGCTCTTAGAAAGGAACTGTTGACTAATTATATTGATGACAATGACATTCAGAGAGAAAGAAAGAGAACTCTTGCTTCTGTCCCCTCAAATCCTGCCTCCCCAGTGACGCTCCTGAGTACTGTAGCCTGCTGAGATTTGCTAACACTCTGTAACACTTTATTTCACACCAATTTACAGAATTCGGAAATACTACAATGATGAGTACAAAAAGTATGGCATATCATATTAAAATAAATGGACTTCTAGGAATGTTTCTTTAAGTTGAATTTTCATGAGTTGAATTCTATTTTCCTGTTGATTTCCATTACTTATAAAATAAAAGCTGTGTTCCCACAGGAAGGCTCAAATGTTGGTCAGCATTTTTTTTAACAATAAAGTGTTTTTAAACTAAGGTGTGTATGTGTGTGTATATATATATATGTATACATATATATATATATTAGATATAATACTATTAGCCACTTAATAGACTACAGTATAGGGTAAACAAAATGTTTTTTAAACCCTTACCTTTTGTCTTAGACTCAATACTAAGTATCAGCTCCAAGGCAGAAGGACAGTAAGAGCTAAGCAATTAGGGGTTAAGTGGCTTGTCCAGGGTCACACAGCTAGGAAGTATTTTAGATCAAATTTAAACCCAGGGCATCCAGATTCCAGGCCTGACTCTCTATCCTCTGAGCCACCTAGTTGCCCTGTAAACATAACTTTTATATGGACTGGGAAACCAAAAGATTTATGTGACTCACTTTATTGCAGTGGTCTGGAACTGAACCCACAATATCCCTGAGGTATACCTCTACTAGTGAAAACAAAGATCAGGAAAAAAATGATCAAAAAAGAGTAAAAGTTTAAGACACCTTACAAATGTCAGGCATTGTTATTGTTATCAATGATTCACTCATTATTCATTCAACAGATATTTAGCAGGGACTTAATTGTCCAAGGTTCTCAATGAGACACTTGAGAGGAATGTAAAGATGAATCATATTGTCATTTATGTAGCGTACATTAAAGCTTGCAAGAAGTGATATATATATATATATATATATACTATTGGACCCTCACTATAGCCTGATGAGGCAAATGTAGATATTAGTATACCTCTTTGGCAGATGGGAAAACAAAGGTTAGGATAATAATAACTAACCCTTACATAGTACTTTAAGGTTTGTTGTTGCTGTTCAGTTGGGTCCCAACTCTTGGCAACCCCTTTTGGGGTTTTCTTGGCAAAGATACTGGAATGGTTTGCAATTTTCTTTCCAGCTTATATTTTACAGATGAAGAAACTGAGGCAAACCCGGTTAAGTGACTTGACTAGGGTCATACAACTAGGAAGTGCCTGAGGCCCACATTTGAACTCGTCTTCCTGACTCTAAGACTGGCACTCTGTACACTAGCTGCCCTTATGGTTTACAAAGTGCTAACTATGTATGTTGTCTTACCTGAACCTCACTATAAACCTGTGGCACAGATGGGGAAAATGAGGTTCAAAGAGAATACTAGGTGATTTGTCTAAGATCACACATCATGTAAGGGTCTGCAGTAGGATTTGAACCCAGTTCTTTCTGAATCTGGGTCCATCACTTTATGGAAGCATTGCTTCTTGAAAGACACAGTCACCAGCCTCAAGGAAGTCACGATCTAGTCATCTAGGTAGTAAGGCATGTATACAACTAAACTCAATACAATGTAGAATGTTGCAATGGCAATAATGGCTAGCATTTATGTAGCATTTTAAGGTTTACAAAACATGATACAAATATGATCTCATTTGAATCTCAAAACAACCCTGGCAGATAGCTGCTATTATGATCCCCATTTTGTAGATGAGGAATTGGAGGAAGACAGAAGTTAAGTGACTTGCCTAGGGTCACACAGCTAAAATCTAAGGCTGGATTTGAACTCGGGTCTATACTAGCTCTAGGTTCAGTACTCCATCCACTGTACTACTTAGATGGATCTCAAGAGACTTAAGAGAAGAACATTACTTCTCAGAGTACCTAAAAAGTAGAGAATCAGGGAAGACATCCTCCAGCTAACAACTTTCAAGCTGAGTTCTGAAGGATTCCTGTAGTCAGTGGTTAGGGATTGGGGAAAAGTCATTTCAAACATAGGTCAGTGAGTGTGAAAAGAGAGGGAGACAGAAACACTTAGTACGTGTTTACAGGCTATCATGTAATGACAGAATCACAGAGTTCCTGTGCCTGAATAGGAATTGCCTCTATAACCTCTCCAACAAGAAGGCAACCAAACCTCTGGAAGGCAGAAGAGTGGGGAAGGGAACAAGCATTTATCAAGTGCCTGTTGTGTGCCAGACACTGAGTTAATATAAATTATTTATTTATTTATATTTATATATGTATAAATATTTCTTTTTATGAATATACTCTATAATAATTATTCCTTAATTTTATGGAAATTTATCATAAATTATTTTATTTTGTTATATTTATTTTCTAAATCCATATTCCAAATATTTTATAAATTACCTTCATAAAGATTTATTATAAATTTATATTATAACTTTTATAAATTATTTCTTTTCATAAATGTCCATTAATAAATACTATCTCTTTTGATACCTCCTGGGAGGTATTATTTTCTTTTTTTTATTAATTTTATTTTTAATTTGGTCAATTTCAAACATTATTCCCTGGTAACAAAAATCATTTTCTATTCCTTCCTCCCTTCCCCTCTCCCCTCCCCTTTCATAGCTGATGCACAATTCCACTGGGTATTACAAGTGTCCTTGACCAGAATACATTTCCATATTGTTGGTATTTGCACTAGGATGTTCATTTAGAGTCTACATCCCCAATCATATCCCCCTCAACCCATGTAATCAAGCAGTTGTTTTTCTTCTGTGTTTCTACTCCCACAGTTTTTCCTCTGAATGTGGATAGCATTCTTTCTCATAGACCCCTCCTGAGTTGTTCAGGATCACTGCATTGCCACTAATGGAGAAGTCCACTACATGCAATTGTACCACAGTGTATGGTTACATTCAATTGTACCACAGCGTATCAGTTTCTGTGTACAATGTTCTCCTGGTTCTGTTCATTTCACTCTGCATCAATTCCTGGAGGTTATTCCAATTCCCGTGGAATTCCTCCACTTTATTATTCCTTTTAGCACAATAGTATTCCATCACCAACATATACCACAATTTGTTCAGCCATTCCCCAATTGAAGGGAATCCCCTCATTTTCCAATTTTTTGCCACCCCAAAGAGCGCAGCTATGAATATTCTTATACAAGTCTTTTTCCTTATTATCTCTTTGGGGTACAAACCCAGCAGTGGTATGGCTGGATCAAAGGGCAGACAGTCTTTTATCACCCTTTTGGCATAGTTCCAAATTGCCCTCCAGAATGGTTGGATCAATTCACAACTCCACCAGCAATGAATTAATGTCCCCACTTTGCCACATCCCCTCCAGCATTCATTACTTTCCTTTGCTGTCATGTTAGCCAATCTGCTAGGTGTGAGGTGATACCTCAGAGTTGTTTTGATTTGCATCTCTCTGATTATCAGAGATGTAGAACATTTTTTCATGTGCTTTTTAGCAGTTTTGATTTCTTTAACTGAAAATTGCCTATTCATGTCCCTTGCCCATTTATCAATTGGAGAATGGCTTGGTTTTTTGTACTATTGATTTAGCTCTTTGTAAATTTGAGTAACTAGACCTTTGCCAGAGGTTTTTGTTATGAATATTGTTTCCTAGTTTGTTATTTGGGAGGTATTATTTTCCAAAATTTTTAAAGTTGAGGAAACAGAGGCACTTTCTCAGGGTCACACCCTGTCTGAGGCTAGATTTCCATACTCTAAGTCCATTGTACCACAGAGATACCTCCAAGTTGCCTCCTCTTTGAAGACTCCCAGCAATTCTCTGGGGCGAAGCCCATTCCACTTTTAGAAAGCTCTACTTTTAAGGAATTTTTCTCTTTATAGAAAGCAAAAGATGAATTTTTTTTTACCATTTCTGACAGTTGCTTATAGTTCTAAGCTTTGGGGAAAACGTGTAATATTTTATATCCTCATCCTGTCCTTGGGATAATGAGGGTGACAGTCATGAGAAGGATGAAGATGATGAAGACTATGAGATCGAAGGACAACCACAATTCATATTTATCAAGACCTTAGTCATTTATGAAGCTTTTTCCTCACAATAATTGCGTGAGGTCAACTGTCCTATTATTATTATTAGGCTCGAGTTTACAGATTAGGAAGCTGGTGATCAGAGAAGAAACTTAACTTGTTCATGTTTAGACAGGTAGTAAATGCCACAGATGATGCCTGAACCCCTATCTTCTGGCCCTTAGACCAAGGGTCTTTCTATCCTCCAGCAGGACTCCTTTTTTAATTACATCCTATACAAAGCAGCCAAAACACTCTTCACAGAGTCCAATTTCATCAGGATACAGACTTGTTAAAAAATCATACTGTGAAGAAATAGCAAGGTAACTCAGTGCATAGAGAGTCAGGCTTGGACATGGGACATCCTGGGTTCTAATCTGGCCTCAGACTCTTCCTAGCTGTGTGACCCTGGGCAAGTCACTTAACTTCCATTACCTAGCCCTTACTGATCTTCTGCCTTGGAACCAATACTTAGTATCTCTTCTAAGACAGAAATTAAAGTTTAAAAAAAATAATCTATTTATTTTTTCTTTATTTTATTCGAATAACAAATTTACACATAAGTTTTTCAAGGTTACATGATTCATGTTGTCTCCTTCCCTGCTCTCAGAGCTGTCAAATAATTCCACTGGGTTTTACACATATTATCACTCAAAACCTATTTCCATGTTGTTCATTTTTGTAATAGAGGAATCTTTAAAAAATAAAATTATTCTGACTCTCTACTGCCACTTTGATTGTTTGGATAACCTAAGTTATTTAGCCAGGATATCAAAGCTGTCCAGCCCCAAAGCCTCCACTACATAGCTAGCCTACCTCATTTCACATGACTCCCCTAAGCTATATGGTGAGGCCAAGTTCTTAACAGATGCCTACTCACAGTTGGGGGGCACAGTGGATAGAGTCTGGAAGACTCGTCTTCCTAAGTTCAAACCTGGCCTCAGATACTTAGTAGCTGTGTGACCCTGGGCAAGTCACTTTGCCCTCTTGGCCTCAGTTTCCTCATCTGTAAAAAGAGCTGAAGAAGGAAATAGAAAACCACTCCAGTATTTTGCCAAGAAAACCCCAAATGGGGTCACAGAGAGTCAGACATGACTGAAAATGACTGAACACCAAGCTTACGACCTAATGTTGGCCTCTTTGCCTTCACCTGCCTAATTCTTCAAAACCCATTTCAGATGATACCTGCTATAAGATAATGCTTTTCCTGAATCTCCACTTTCTCACACCTCCTCATCTCAAGTAACATCCCTCAGTGTTAGCACTGGAAACATTCTACATTGTATTGGATGTAACTTGGTACTTATCTGCCTAGTTGTGTCTATAGCTGCCTCCAGGCCACACTTGCCTCCTTGCACACCAACCCTGAGTCATGAAGACTTGAGTTCAAATTTTACCTCAGACACTAAATAGTGATGAGATCTGAGTAATCTCTGTCTACCTCAGTTTCCCCAACTGTAAAATGAGAATAATAAAAATAATCAATGAATAAATAAATAAAATAATAGGTTGTTGTGAGAGTCAAATGAGATAATTTGTTAAACATTTAACACAGTAACTGATATATAGTGGGTTCTTTCTTTCCCTTCCCTTATTAAGTATTCATTCTTCCCAGAATGCCTCTCTCCTCTCCACCATTTGAAAATCTGCACTTTCTGTAAGGCCAAGCCAAAGACTCACCTCCCTGAGCCTTCTTAAACTCACTTTAATCCAGGGGTGTTCTGGAGCACTCTCCTACTGTAAAAAAATAGACTCGAATACAGGACTACAATCCCCATGAGCCTTTGCTCAACTTCCCCAGAATGCCTTGTAATCTCACCTGGGCCGAGATCGAGAGGGTATTTAAGCTGATTCAAAGGCTTTTGAGGGCTCTCTTGGGCTCTTGGACTTCCGTTTTGGGGCAGGCGTGGCTTTTTTCCATAATGTAGGTGAGGTTGTGTCTAGGCCTCTCTATGGCCTAGACACGTGTCTCTTATCCTATATTTTCCTTAATCCTTAATCTTCAATAAACCTCTAAAAAATATAATACTCCTTGCAGAGAGAAACTAATTTCTACCTGCCAGAAGAAAGATTCAGTCTCCATATATTCCCTAAATTTTAATCTTTACAGTTGGCGTAACCACTTCGGGAAAAAAACTCTCAATCTTCTGATTTCTACCTGCCTCAGTCTCCCCGTCTCCCCATATTCCATAAATTTTAACTGTTACACTACCCACTAGGGAGAACCAATTGTTAAATTTTTAGTGTAAACTTTTATACTTCAGAAATGAACAAATATTAAAAATTAAGGTATCCCTAGTCCTTAGCACAGTGTCTGCTATAGAGTAAATGCTTAATAAATATTTGTTGATTGACCGATAGAACCCAAATGATGTCTAGTTCAGTATCTGTATGTCTTTTTTTTTCCCTCGAGGAATATACATCTATCTTTTGTAAATCTGTTTGTGTTGGTGGTAATTTTTTGTTTGTTTGTTTTGTTTTAAACTCTTATCTTCCTTCTTAGAATCAATACTGTGTATTGGTTCCAAGGCAGAAAAGTGGTAAGGGCTAAGCAATGGGGGTCAAGTGACTTGCCCAGGGTCACACAGCTGGGAAGTGTCTGAGGCCAGATTTGAACCTAAAACCTCCCATCTCTAGGCCTGGCTCTCAATCCACTGAGCCACACAGCTGCCCCCTACATTTATCTCTTTATACTTCTGTCTATCTATCTCTCTGTTTCTTCCAGGTAAGACCATACTGCTAGGCATGGGTAAGATAATTTAAGGGTTGCTTTGGATTCCCTCCACCTACTCTCATCAAAGTGTGGTTCCTCCCTTGTGATATCTCTGTACCTTCTAAGTGCCTCTTGCCCTCTATTATAAATCCATTGGCTTTTCAGGGTCCTACCTAGCTTATGATGCTTGTTCCTGAGTATTCCCACTTTTGTCTTCACAATTTATAATCAGCCTGGGCTCAACACTCCATTGGATCCTGCTCAGAATGCTAGATTTGGGCCCAGACAAATGCCCTACTTCCCCTCCCACTTAATCTAGAACATCAACAGGAACCTTAGTTATCATTAAATACAATGCTCTGCCTGATACAGGAGTAATTTAAATGTAAGCATTCTTTCTTCATCTATAAAACAGCAAAGTAATCCCTAAGGTGTCTTCTAGCTTAAATGTTTAAGAGGCCTTTTCCTAAGATATAGTTTGGGTCTTTTTGAGGAGAATTTAAGGACCTGGGGCATCCCTGGATTCCATCACACTCCCAGGCTCCTCTTCCCCTACCCCACCTCTTCCACCTACTATAACCTGTGATCATTTTTAGGTCAGAACACCCAGTAGATTAGGAAGTGAGTGATGGAGGCCTACAGGAAGGGACCATTTGGGGGTGTGTCCTCCCCACAGAGCAAGTTGTGAATGAGGTTGCCCAGGATATATGGGCTGTGCCTCAGAGCCAAGGGGCAGAGCCTATGATATGATAAAAGAGTGTCCTATTAAGAGTCCTTAGTCCATTTTTCTCCAGTTACTGCCACTGAGTCAGGTGAGAATCTAGCAAGAGACCTATGGTGGGAGGACTGGAGCCCCAGGATGAGAAATGTAGTTTTTGATGATCCCTGTTCTTCACAGAGGAGCTGAGAGGAAGCACCTGGGCAGAGGGCAAGAAGAAGATACCATGACAGTAAGCAAGGCTATATGGGGCAAAAAAAGGAGGAGGAAGGTGAGGGGGTGGGGAGGAATCAGAATATGATGGATGGATGGAAGGATGGATGGAAGGATGGATGGATGGATGGATGGATGGATGGATGAATAAAAAACATCTATTAAGCCCTTCCTATGGACCTCAAATGTGACAATTATCATGATTTAGACAGTCTCTGCCCCTAATTGTCCCTGTCTCTAATGTAGGGTTGTTGTGAGGATCATATAAGAAATTTGTAAAGTGTTTAGCACATGCCTGGCACACAGAAGGCATTAGATAAATACTTATTCCTTTCCTTCCTTCTTTCCTATCTGTAAAAATTAAAATGAATGTACAATAATTTCAAATATTATATATAAGAGATTTATTAATGATTATTAGAAATAAAGGAATAAAAAGGTAACAAAATAAAAAACCATGTGCCCATGGCTAATCTACCTGTTCAAAAAACCCATGCTCCACCACAGTCACAACCCAGGAAGCAAATAGAGCAAGCCCAGGAACGCTATCCAATTTATCTCCCTGTCTACATCACCACATAATGATAGGAAGGCAGTGGGGCTCCTGGGAAATGCAGTTTATAGGGTAACAGATTTCCAATTACACATATCCCCATATACATATATACATATACTAAAATACACATAAGGCAGGTAGATGGTGCTGGACTTGGACTTAGGAAAATCTGAACTTGAATCCAGCTTCAGGTAATTCTTAGCTGTGCAATCTTGAGCAAGTCATTTAACTTGGTTTTGCCTCAGTTTCCTCCTCTGTAAAATGGGTATTTAATAATAGCTCCTACCTCCCAAGATTGTTGTGAGGAACAATGATATAATAATTGTAAAGCACTCAACACAATGCCTGGCGCAGAGTGCTATATATTAACTATTTTATGAGAAACATACATAATTTCCTCAACTTTGCTTTACTATAGATATGAGTACCCAACAAAGATGTGTGGAATTTAAATATTTTTCTACAGCAGAGGAAAGAAAATCTTTTTAAAGAGGTTGATTTAGAAGCCACCCATAGGAAGACATTGTTCAGATGTTTCCTGTTCAGAAAACAAGTTGATAAGAAGAAATCCTTAGCACTCACCAGCAGACAACAGATCACAGAATTTCCTCTGCTCTGTTTCAGAGCCCCTTTTGCAGATTTCAGTTCTGATCATGGAAGGTTCCATAATCTGCCAGTCTTGATGGCTGAGTACTCTATGAAATCACAGCTGAGCCTGATGTTTATGCCTCTAATTGACCATTTGATTCTTTGTCAGATTTGATGAACTTGTGCAGAGATGTCCAGCCAGCAAAACCAGCAACCGTATGGGCCCCCTCCTAAAGGCCAGACCCCCAAGGACCTTCCTAAGTGCCCTCCCCAGACTCCTGCTCCAGCCTTTTCCTGCTGCAGCTCAAACACTGGAGGAGGCTACAAGTCCAGTTCTGGCGGTCCATATAGCCCATTTTCCCACTGGCGAAGGAAATCCATCAGGCGCCGAGTGCACAGTTCTGACTACAGGGGCAGAGGCAATGGACAGAGTCAGAAGTCTACAGAGTGTGGGGGATATGGTGGCAGTAACGGGGGTTTCTCTTGGCTCAGCCCACAAGAGCAGCATTAAAAGAATGAGAATGACCTTCTAGTGGCCTTCAAGGTCAATGATCTTCTACTAGCCCACAGTATTCCTTCCTTTTTCTTTTCTTTCTCTTTTTAAAACTCTTACCTTCTATCTTAGAATCAAGACTGTGTATTGGTTCCAAGGCAAGAGAATAGTAAGAACTAGGCAATGGGGGCTAAGTGACTTACCCAGTGTCACACAGCCAGGAAGTATCTGAAGTCAAATTTGAACCCTGGACCTCTTGTTTCTGGCCTGGCTCTCAATGAGTCACCTAGCTTCCCCCTTCACTTCGTTTCTCAATCCTCTTTCTTTTCCCTCTTCCTCCCCCTTTGAGCTTGAGAAGTTAGAGAGTTTCTAGTGGGGAGTCCAAAGTTCTCTCCCAGGCGATTCATTATACTCTGCTCTCCTGGAATCCAAGTCAACTTCATTCCCTGCACCTTTCTGACACCCTCCCTCAGATCCATCTTCCAGCCTTGCAACTTCTGCTGTGAACCAATAAAGTTTCTCCTTAAGTACTATCTGGTCCTTGGTTGGTTCTTTGCCCTCCATACAACCTATTTCTTGTTGCAAATGAAATAATGTTTTGTATAGTTGGAAATTCTTGAACCTCTAAAAACTACATTATCCAAAATTCCTTTCTATATTACCTAGAATCCTTTTCCCTTTTCCTATGTCCTCACATTTGCATGATTGGTTATAAATTGGCTATAACTCTCCCCTTATTCTCTTCTCTTGCAACCCCATCTGAGTTAGGTAGCTCTTTTATTTTAGTTATTATTAATAAAACTTTTAAAATGCAATAGTTATTGTATATTAATTTTAAAACACACAGTTTATAAAACACTTTGCAAACTGTAAAATAATACATAAATGCTGCTTATAATTATCATTACCTTCCCATTCAGCTATCCATTGACTGGCTATTAGCAAAAATTAGGGACTGAATCTAGATGTCAAAGAACAGGGTCTGTTTTTCTCTAGGCAATATCTAACTCTCAATTTTTCACTCTCACTTATTCCCAAATCCAATTTGTTGCCAATTTTTTCCTACTTTCACAATAAACTCTCATATGTATCAATATGGTTAACTATGCTGATAGTTTTCTTAATATTGAACCAGCCCTGCATTCTTGGTATAAATCCCCCCTGGTCATAGTGTATGATCTTTGTGATATATTGCTATAGTCTTTTTGCTAGCATTTTATTTAAAAATTTTACATAAAGATTCATTAGGAAAATTGGTCTACAGTTTTCTTTCTCTGTTTTTGCTCTTCCTGGTTTTGGTATCAGAACATATTTATTTCATGAAAGGAACTTGGCAGGACTCTTTCTTCACCTGTTTTTCCAAATAGTTTCTTTAGTATTGGAATTAATTGTTTAAATGTTTGAAAGAATTCACTTGTGAATCTCTCTGGCTGTAGAGGTTTTCTTCTTGTGGAGTTCATTGATGGTTTGTTCAATTTCTTTTCATGAGATGGGATTAAGTATCTTATTTCTTCTTCTGTTAATATGGACAATTTATATTTTTATAAATATTCATCCAGAATACTATTGTGCTGAAAGGAATAATGGACTGGAGGAATTCCATGTGAACTGGAACAACCTCCAGGAATTGATGCAGAGTGAAAGGAGCAGTTGTACACAGAGACTGATACACTGTGGTACAATTAAATGTAATGGACTTCTCTACTAGCAGCAATTCAATGACCCAGGACAATTCAGAGGGACTTGTGAGAAAGAACTGTGGGAATAGAAACACAGAAGAAAAACATATGGTCAATCACATAGTTCAATGGGGATATGATTGGGGATGTTGACTTTAAATGATCACTCTATTGCAAATATTAATAATATGGAAATAGGTTTTGAACAATTATACATGTAAAATCCAGTGGAATTGCTCATCAGCTCCAGGAGGGGGGACAGAGGAGAGGAGGGAAAAGAGTATGAATCATGTAATCATGGAAAAATATTCCAAGTTAATTAGTTAAATAATTTTTTAGAAAACAAATGTTCAACCATTTTGCTTAGATTGTCAGATATGTATGCATTGGTATATAATTGATCAAAATAGCTCCTAATAATAACTCTTACATTTATCCTCTTCTCTAGACTTATACCACTGACCTTTTAGTCCCTCATCACTTCTCACTTGGACTGTTGCTATAGTTCCTAATTAATCCTTCTATCTCAATTTTCTTCCCATTCCTATCCAGCCTCTACTCAGCTGTGAAAGTAATTTTCTAAAAGTATAAGTCTGACCTTATGTTCAGTCATCTAGGTAGAACAGTAGAAACAGTGTCAAGTCAGGAAGACTCACCAACCTGAGTTCAGATTTGGCCTCTGATACTTACTAGCTGTTGGATCTTGGGAAGCTACTTAATCCAATTTTTTCTGTTTCTTCATCTGAAAAATGAGCTTGAAAAAGAAATGGCAAACCATTCCAGTATCTTTACCAAGAAAATCCCAAATGGGATCATGGAGAGTTGGACAAAACTGAAAAATGACTGAACAACAACAATGGCCTCCTGTTCACTGAGCTCAAGTGGCTCCTAACCCCTTCAGGATCAAATGCTTGGCATTTGAGGTTCTCCATAAACTGGACCCATTGACCTTTCTGCCTTTCTCATTACTTTTCTCTTACCTCCATGTACTCTATGATCTATTGGCCTCTATCCTGACATTCCAACACCTGTCTCCATCCCTTTAGTTTTAACTCTCTCCTCCATCTAGAATTCTCTCTCTTCTCACTTCAACCTTGGCTTCCTTCAAAACTCAGTTCAAATATCCCTTCAGGAGGCCTTATCAAGGGCCCCTCTTCCAGGTGCTAGTGCCTTCTCCTCTCAAATTGTCTCCCATATTCTCTTTGCTTGCATGTTCCCCCTTGTCTCCCTCAGAGTGTATTCTGTGATGGCAGAACCTGTTCTTGCTTTTCTTTGTAACCTAAGCACTTAGTATAATACCTGTCCTGGAATAAGTATTTAATAAAAATTTGTTGGTTTCTTGACTAATTGATTTGCTTTAATGTATATTAATGAGATCCCTGGGAAGAAAACTCATTACCACAAATTCAGCCTAGTAATGAGCCTCACCACAGGTATACAGACTAGTCTTGCGATATCAGATATGTAATCTGTCACCAGGTCTATATTCAAAACCTTTGAAGTTTGATAGGACCTGCCATAGTCCTCAAGAACTTAGGTGCACTTCTGCAAATGATGTATCAGAATAGGTCCTTGAATTGGCTGCAGGTGGGTGACACAATGGATAGTGTTGAGTTTGGAGTTAGAAGGACCTGAATTTGAATCCTGCTTCACACAACTTGGCAAGTTAATTAATGTTTGCTTTTTTCAGTGTTCAAAGTCATAAAATGGGGTTAATAATATTACCAACATCTATGGGTTGTTGTATGCCTGGAGCCAGGAGGTACTGGGTTCAAGTGTGACCTCATTCCCTAGCTATATAACCCTGGGCAAGCCATAGAGTAAATTTTTTTTAAATGTTTGTTGATTGACAGCTATGCCCTAACTGATATCTAGTTCTGTATCTGTATCTTTTTCCTGTCAAGGAATCTACATATATCTCTTGATACTTCTGTCCATCTTCCTATCTATTTCTTCCAGGGGAGAGAGTATTGCTATGCATAGGTAAGATAATTCAGGGATTGCTTTGAACTCCCTCCACATATTCTTATCAATTATTAACCCAAATGGCCTAGCCCTTACCACTTTTGCCTTAGAAGCAATATTTAGTATCAATTCTATGAAAGAAAAAGTTTGCAAAAAGGAAAAATGAGGAAACATAAATAGATAAGAGATGGTGTTGAACTGTATGAACCCTAATGCCCTTTTCAGCTTGAACATTCTATTATGACAAGATAATTTTTGACTCCAGCTCCTTGTTGCCACTGCACTAAGAAACACTCTGCTCTAGGCTGTCTAGAGCATCCTGACACTGCTTGAAGCAAATTAAGCTTGGGACATAAGGGCAAACTCCAATTTTGACCAGCTAGTTCCCTGACCCTCCTGATGTGGAATCCTGATCTTCCCCTTTTGAAAGTGCATACTCTTATCTTCCCCTCCCAATTTTCAGCAAAATTCCATTGTATCCATGATGCTTGTTTATATACTTTCTTTATTAGGAGGCTGAAGCTGATGCTTTGAGCTCTGGATGGACATTCCATCTAGATAAGCCTGTAGTCTGAGCATAAACAAATTCGAAAGATAATTGTCTACGTGTTGTTGATTACATAACGGGCATCAGTACTAAATGAATAGAACTCTGGAATAATTTTTATCACACTTTAATTCCTCCGGCACATATAAGGAAAGAAGAGAATGGTGAGAGCTGCCATTTTTAAGTTTGCAGAGTACTTTACATATATGATCGCGAATTATTACAACTCTTTGAGGTAGGTCCAACAAAGAACAAAATCTGTTCCCCAGATGAGGTAACTGAGACTTAGATGTAGTGATTTAGCCATAGTCACAAAGCAAGTGTTGGGGGTGGAATTCAAATTCAGATCTTTCTAATGCCATCAAGGAGTATGAATGCAGGTTGAAATATACCATTCTTCATTTTATTTCCTCCATGAATTTTTTTCCAATGTAAACAAATGTCTTGTTTCACAATGCAATGAACAGGGAAATATGTGTTACATGAGAATATATATCTATATCCCATATCATATTGCCTGCCTTCTTAAGGATGGGGAGGGCTGGGAGAAAAAGAAAAAGGAGAGGGATTTTTGAACATAGCTAATACAAGAATTTGTTTCTCTTGGATATGCATATTTATAATTTATTCCATATTTATAATAAATCATATGTATTTTCTAATTGTTGTGTTACATATTATATTGTTACATATACAAATAAATGTTTATTTTTTTAACCCTTATCTTTTGTCTTAGAATCAATACTGAGTATTGGTTCCAGGGCAGAAGAATGGTAAGGGCTAATAGTAATAGTAATAGGGGTTAAGTGACTTGCCCAGGGTTACATAGCTAGGAAGTATCTGAACCCAGGACCTCCCATCTCTGGGCCAGGCTCTGAATCCACTGAGCCACCTAGTTGCCCCCTATGCTTTTTTTAAAGCAGAAGTAATAAAGATACATAGTTCAGAAA
Source organism: Monodelphis domestica (assembly GCF_027887165.1). Taxonomy (NCBI): domain Eukaryota; kingdom Metazoa; phylum Chordata; class Mammalia; order Didelphimorphia; family Didelphidae; genus Monodelphis; species Monodelphis domestica. Next base: position 174,723,633 of record NC_077228.1, read on the forward strand.
TAAATAACTTTTTTTTAGAAAAAATAATTATTAAGATATATAATTGATATAGATCTAAAAACAGGTTAAAAATACAGGGTGTCCCAAAAGTGTTAATGACATTTTTAAGCTAATAAAGCTTTAAGCTGCTTGTGTGTTTAGAGCTTTAAAATGGCACTCAGACTTTTGGAATATATTGTATAGAGAACTAGAAATATATGAACAGAAAATATGTAAAGAGACCAAAACCCATTGAAGTAGAGATGACAGAAATGAAAGTAAAAATAATCTATTGGCATGAGAAGGAGAATAAAATGAAAGATTCTAACAAATAACTAAGTCCAAAAGAAACAATGTGGCATGCCAAATATGGAGCTGGCTTTGGAGTCCAAAAGACTGAATCTTAAGTTCCACCTCTGACATATACCATGTGGCCCAAGACAAGCTACTTAATTTCTCAATGTACCAAGCAAACTTCTAAAAATTAGAAATTCTTCTTGGGAGAGGAAGTTTCCTCAAGTAGAGTTCCCTCCATCATTGAAATCTCTGGGTCAGATCAACACCCTCAACCCACTTTCAAACAAATAAATGAAAGACTAAGACCAGTCTAACAACCTATACAATATAAAATTGGCAATGAAATTACTAGCTGATTCAGATTTGAATTCAGGTCCTCTACCAAAGCCAGCTCTCTTTCCACTGTAAAAAGAAATAAAAAGACCAAAATGAAACAGTACATTTTAAGAAGCTTATGTTCTATAGGAGGAGTCAACATATACATATACAAAATAACTATATGAATTTAAAAACAAAATAATTGGGGGGATGATGATAACTGGGGAGATTGGGAAAGGTTCCAGGTAAGAAAGGTAATCTTTCCTACTCTTTTCCAACCAGAAAGTCCAGACAAGTCATTATTTTTATTTGTTTCAGTCATAGCTGACTCTTCATGACCCCATTTGGGATTTCCTTGGTTAAGATAGTGCAGTGGTTTACCATTTCCTTCTCCAGCTCATTTTACAGATGAAGAAACTGAGGCAATAGGGTTAAGCGACTTGCTCAGGGTCACACAGATAGTATTTGAGACCAGATTTTAAATCAGGTATTCCTGACTCCAGGCCCAACCACTGTGCCACCTACTATAGCCTCTAACTCATTGTTTTTACTATCTCACAAATGTTTCATGCTCACTTTTTACTTGATATTTTTCTTTATATGCTTCCCTCAGTATGAAAGACTTGCACTGTTCAGAGACAAACTCATCTTCAAAGACACAGCTTATAAATTTCCTCATCTATCAAAAAAGGAAGAAGGATTATGCCTAAGGTACTTTCCGGATGTAGATAATAACCAGATAAAAATGTTCCCCTCCTTGACAATCCCTTTTCTATACTCCAGTAGCATCCTTTATATATTTCACTGTGGGAAATTTTAATCAAGTCGTTCATCTTCTCTGGGCCTCAGTTTTCTCAACTGTAGAATGGGGATAATAGCCATTGCCTTATCCCCCTCAGGAAATTCTGTGTTAATCAATTAACACTGTAGATGTCAATGTAATCTGAAAAGACCAAAGCCTTCACTAATAGAAAGACTCTTTCATCCAAGTCCTGGGTACAGCCCCATGAGACACAGCTTATGTATCCAAAGCAGCCTTTTTTCACAATTGTAGCAGTGGAGTGGTGACAGACCTTTGCATTCCCCACCTAGTGGCCTTTATTAATCACTACTAGGGCAGCAAGTCCACATTAACAATGGTTGTCATGGGTGATGCAGAGATGATGCAACTGGAAGGTATCTGGGACATCTAAGATGCCCCAAATATCCTTCCACACACCTATCCTAGTGTCTAAATTCACCATAGGAAACTCATTCTTTTGGGTTAAAGTTTCTGGGCTTAAGACTCCTCAAATGACGTAAAGAACAATGAAAGAGAGGCACAGTGGGTATAAGATGAAGGGTGTGAGGAATTCCCTAAGTGGGAACTCACTCCAGCAGCATAGACCATCTATGATTTAATGGATAAATCTTATCTAGTTTCCCTCAGCCCCACAGAAATTAAGTAGCTTGCCTAGGATTTTTTATAGCTAATGTCAGAGGCTTGATTTGAATACAGGTCCTTCTTCCTGTCTTTAAGCCTACAAACTTTATTCACTCCATCGTGCTGACTCTGGCATAGTAGATCCTGAACAGCCAGGAGTGTTTCATCAACTTTATAACAGAGATCTTACTGAAGGATAGACACCAAATATAGGGCAGCCCAAGGACCTCTTTCTTCCCTCATACTCTTTAAGCTAGGTGTAGTTAATAAGACTTAGGGGGCCATAATTTTATCAGACTACTTCTCAGCCTTGTAGCTAGATGAAAGCTGGATCTGGAGGCTATAGAAAGTAACGAAGTTTTGATTGGCAAAGGGAAGATTGGAGAAAAATAAGAGGGGATGAAAATCATTCCATTCCTTCCTGCTCTCTATCCTTTGGTCAAATTGGCTTTTTGCTATTTCTCACATGTGACACTTCATCTCTTATCTCTATGCTTTTGTCCTCCCTCTTCAATTTTGCTTCCTAGACTGCCTAATTCCCTTTAATTCTCAGTTTAAATACTACTTTCCCCATGAGACCATTCCTATTTCCCCAGATGCTAGTACCTCAAAAAAGTACCTTGACTTTATTTTGTATATGTTTATAGATGTACATAAAATTGTATACCTAATAAAATGTACAGAGAACTCTGAGGGCACAGAGTATTTAATTTTGTTTTTTTTTTCTTTTTAAAAAAGCTTACCTTCTGACCTATTAACAACTCTAAAGTCAGAAGGACAAAGGCTAGGCAAATGGGGTTAAGTGACTTGCCCAAGGTCACACAACAAGGAAGTGTCTGAAGTCAAATTTGAACCTAGGTCCTCCCAACTCCAGACCTAATGCTCTATCTACTCTGTCACCTAACTATCCCTATTTTGCTCTTTTCATGTTATTTAGCCCATAGTAAAAACTTAAATGCATGTTGATTTGACTCTTCAGTTTCCTTAAGACTAGGAAAGGGAGAGGCAGATTAATTTGAGAGTAATAAGATAAAAATATAAGAAAATCAGTATAAATTCATTGAGATCATCTAGTGTTTTCTGCCAATGGAATAATAATGGTGGTGGCTAGCATTTAAATGGCACTTTAAGGTTTACAAATGGAGAATATTATACTGAATAGAAAAGAGAGTGGCTCAAATAAAATCATTGCACCATTAATACTGAAACCCCAAAGCGGCTATTTGACCACACAATAATCAGTGTCACCCTTCTAGTGCTGGCTGTATATTATTGGGAGGGTGAGGAGTGGGCAGGGAGGCGGTCTTTACATGTTGTTAGAATATACTTTGATTTTTTGTTTTTTTTCATTTTTATTTATTTTATTTTATTGATTAATTAAGAAAAATTTTCCATGGTTACATGATTCATGTTCTTCCCTACCCCCCCCCCACTTTCAACCCCCTCCCATAGCCAACGAGCAATTCCACTGTGTTAGAATAGATTTTGAGACATTAGTATGATAGATGCAAGTAGACTGATAGATTAACTCCTAAGTTGTGAAGTAATAATAGTAATAGTAATAACAGCTAATATTTATATAATGCCTAAAGGTTTACAAAGCAAAGTACAAAGGGGAGGAATCCATTTACATTATTACATCACAACCATAGTTGTGAAACTTCACCTCCTCAGAATGAATGAATGGATGAATGGATGGATGAAAATCATTTATTAAATGCTTACTGTATAGCAAGGCATCTGAGATAAAAGCTACAAAAGTGAGCCAGTCTCTGCTGTTCAGTATCTTCTATACCAAAGGAAGCATGATGGAGTGAATATTTGCTGCCTCTGAGAAGGACACAGATTTAGGGTCCATGACTGTACTCAAGGACTTCCTCAGTGAAGAGTCAAGATTTGTAAAAGAGTAGATATTTAATACTCCCCCAGGAACTAAAGGGAAAAATCAATCAATCAACAAACATTAAGCACTCCCTGTGAGAAACAAAGAGAACAGGAGTCACCAGAGGTGGGAATTTTGCACGTGTCTGGCATGAGGTCAGACTATCAGTCTGCTCCAACTCTTTCCAGCTTTTTTCTTTCACATTCTCATCCACCCCCTCTCTTTCTCCATTCAGGTCAATCAGTTTGCTCACCAGTATGCTGGCACCTCAGGTGGTATAGACATGTGACCTTGGTCATTGGCAGGAAGATGGGTGGAGTGTCATCAGCATCAATGACAAAGAATGAAATGAAACTACATCATGGGTCTCAAAGCAATTCCTATCTAGGAATGAAACTCTAGGATATTGGGTAAAGAAGATGATACATTAATTCCTTTTCTTTGTAAGCAATGACCCTAGAAGAGATCAGGCTGGTAATGAGCCTTTGGTTATTAATAAAACTATTCATTCACAGCAATTACATTTTGATCATTTTTGAACAGTGGCCTGTGATTTCATCAGCCTAGGGAATTTCTAGTGTGGAGACTGCTTTCACCAATGCAGCTAAAGCAACTCCTCAGTAATTTATCCTTAGAATTTTGCCTGTGGACATTGAGAGGTTAAATGACTTTCTAATTACAACAGACATAGTATATGTTAGAAGGAAGACCAAACCTTGGGAGATTCAAAGCCAGGAAGTCCTCATGATTGCAAGTGAATTTTGGGAACAAGGAGAGAACCATAATTCAGCAAGAAGCAATTCCTATGATAGACAAACAAAAAGAAGGTAAATTGCCCACACTCCAAGTTGGCTTAATCAATTTGTATATACTTTAGGATACAAGGGATTCTTCCAATTTTACAAAGAAATTATACCAGCATTGGATGGTCTTCAAAACAATAGTTTGGAGTAGTCCAAAATGTGTCAAATCTTGTAATATAATCCAATAAGTCTACATCTCAAAGTCTTTCTGCTGATGGAGGAAAAACTGAAAATGAATAAAGAGCTTCTATGGATTTTAACAGTAAAGAATAAGAAGACAAAAGAATCATCAAAAGCAGCCCAAGTATGGAACAACCTCCAGGAAGTGATGCAGAGCGAAAGGAGCAGAACCAGGAGAACATTGTACACAGAGACTGATACATTGTGGTACAATCAAATGTAATGGACTTCTCCATTAGTGGCAATGCAGTGATCCTGAACAACTCGGAGGGATCTATGAGAAAGAACATTATCCACATCCAAAGGAAAAACTGTGGGAGTAAAAACACCAAAGAAAAACAAATGCTTGATTACATGGGTCAAGGGGGATATGATTGGGGATGTAGACTCTAAATGAACATCCTAGTGCAAATACCAACAGTATGGAAGTGGGTTCTGATCAAGGACACATGTAATACCCAGTGGAATTGCGTGTCGGCTATGGGAGGGGTGGGGAGGGGAGGGAGGAATAGAAAATTATTTTTGTAACCAAGGAATAATGTTTGAAATTGACCAAATAAAAAAATAACAGGAAAAAAACAGCGCAAGTACAAAATATAAAGAATGGATACAACTTTTTTATCTCAAAATTTAGGTTTTAAACCTAAAACATTCACAATCCATACACTATCCACAAAAAAATTTAATAAGCTATCAGAAATTAGTTTCCTTTTCATACCTGAAGCTAACGTTTAGAGGCAAAATCCTTTACATCAACAAAAATTTGAGTGAGGAAAAACATTAAAGGAATGCAAAATGAGAGAGCTACAACTCAAGATTTCCTCCATCTGGAATAAACATTATCCTTTCTTTCTCACATGTTACTTTAATTGTCAAAATTATATCACTTTCTGACAGTTTATAACAAATCATAGCTTTATTCCAACATAGGTTCAAAACAGATCTTCCCTCTTACTTGATAAGAGTGCTTTATGATGTGATAAAAACCTCATTTCCTCAGAAAAAAAAAATTGTCATCTCTTCAGCTTCCTAATGATTTATACTATTCTGATATTGCCTAATGAATATGTACTCTTGGATGAACTGTGAAGTTTGATTAGGAGAACACTTCACTCATATAGGCTACTATGACAAGGAAATCACTTTAAAAGACTGATATATATTAATTTAAGGTCGCCAAGGAGTTCAGCTATGTAATTCCTAAATGAAAACTCAAGTCAGCAGTCAACCTTTTATGGAGTTTAATTACAAACAGGAGGAAGAAAGGTTTGAGAGAGAGAGAGAGAGAGAGAGAGAAAGAGAGAGAGAGAGAGAGAGAGAGAGAGAGAGAGAGAGAAAGGGGAGAGAAGGGAATAGGGCTTAAATACCCCCTCTGTTTAGGCTGGGCCAAAAGGCCCAAGCCCTTAGATAGCTGAGGCAAAGAAAAGAGATCAGTCCCTATCACTCACGTGACCAAAATGGAGAAACAGTCTCGGGGCCTCCACCTCCAGCTTCCTTCAGAGCAAGCTTCTCAGAGCACAACCTCTCAGAGCAAAACCTCTCCAACCTCTCAGAGCAAAAACTCTCCAACCACCTCAGTCCTCAGACCCCGCTATCTTTAAGGAAACCATCCAAGTTCCCTCCCCTCAGTTCTCACATCTACCAATCACTGTCCATATCTTCACTGTGCCAATGGTGGCTCTAGCTTAACCCAGGACCGCCCAGAGGTCTGTGGCTTTGCACATGTATGTTGAAGGTCATATTCTCAAATAATTAAATCTTGATCCTTTGCTGCAGCCCTTCCTAAATCCTGTTACCCTGAGCAGGGTGGAGATTAGAAGTTCCAAGACCTGGTTCTGTCATTCCAAGTATCTCTACTGTATCAATTCTAAAATCAATCATGACTCAAAGAACTTCCTGTTCTATGCTTAAGCATAGAAGCCCTTTCCATTGTTCAGCAAAAGGTTTCTGTCCTAAAGTAATCTTAAGTAGGGAGGAGAAGGACCCTCCCATGCCAAGGGGGGGTTCACATTCCAATAGACTATCAGTAGGAAATTTTTCAAGTATGAAATTTCCCAATGGTGAAATTTCCAACATTTATAAGTCTAAGAAATTTTAAGGTTTACACTACTTAGAGATATTTCCACTGATAGATAGATATGCACATATATATATAAAAGTTTATAATATTTCTCTAATTATTTGCCTAATATTTTAAAAATATTATTTTGAAAAAGAAAATGGAGAAACATTGTGTTGAACATGCAATAAATTTCTGGAGTGCACATGAACTTAAAACTAGAAATAAATAAATAATCTACTTCAAACTGAAGCAGAAAAAAAAGACATAAAATTGCTGGATCTGTTTCCTAAGGAGATCAAGGAAAAAGAAATAGAACCTGTGTTCCAAAATATTTATAGCAGCTTTCTTTGTGGTGACAAAGAACTGGAAACTGAAGGGATGCACATCAGTTGGAGAATGACTAAACAAATTGTGGTATATGATCGTGCTGGAATACTACTGAGCTATATAAAAATGATGATCAGGTTAATTTCTTTTTAAAAGTTGGAAAGATCTACACAAAATAATAAAGAGTTAAACAAGTAGAACTAAGAAAACATATACAGCTACAGAATTAAAAGCTGAGGAATGAATTTGTAAATGTCCACCTCCAAAGAACTGATAAATAGAAGCATAAAAGACATAAATTACATATATAAGTATATATGCATATATATAGTCAGATGTTTACTTCTGTGATATGGGCAGGAGAGGGAAGGGTTGAGATATCTAGGAATAAATTCTATTAAAATTTTTAAAAATTAAAAACAATATATCTGAAGGGACAGCTAGGTAGCACAGTGGATAGAACTCTAGACCTAGAATTGAGTGGACCTGAGTTCAAATTTGAGCTCATACGCTTCCTAGCTATGTGACCCAAGGCAAGTTACTTAACCCCAGATGGCTATCCTTTACTGCTCTCTATCTTAGAACTAATAGCATGGGGCAGCTGGATGTCTCAGTGGATTGAGAGCCAGTCCCAGAGATGGGAGGTCCTGGGTTCAAATTTGATCTCAGATACTTCCTAGCTTTGTGACCCTGGGCAAGTCACTTGACCCCCATTTCCTAGCCCTTACTTCCCTTCTGCCTTGGAACCAAGACACAGTATTGATTCTAAGACAGAAGGTAGGAGTTAAAAAAATAACTGATAGAAAAAGGTAAGAGTTTTTGGTAAAAAAAAAAGGAAGAAAGAAATGTATGTGGATACATTCTGCTCTGCACAAAGGCTTTCTTTTTTTCATTTTAAACAACAAATTAAAGCTTAATGACAAAATTTCATCTTAATAATCTTTAGTATAGGAACCATTAAAAACATGTATGTCTAGAAAGGGAAATAGGCTGTGTATAGAGAAACAGGATAGACTCAGTTCACTGGTGTCCACAAAATATTTTTTAAAATTCTTCAAACAGGATAGATTCTCTATGGATGATTTATTGGAAAGTTTGGATAAAAATTACACAAGATGAGGAGGGGTAGAAAAATGCTCTGGTAACAGGATGTACCCATACCTACACAGTCATGACTTCATTAAAATACTGAAGTACAGATGATATTTTAACATTGATTTTTCCTCCACTAAATGGCATATCAATAGAATAAATAAAGTCTGACTATAAAGTTAAAAGAGAGTGAGAGAATAGAGGGCTAGAGGGGAAAGGTAATAAGGTCAGTTTAGGGACATGTTAGATTTAAGATGTCCCCAAAACACCCAGTTCAAAATGTTAAGTTGGAGACAGAAGACTGGTACTCAGAAGAGAGGTTAAGGCTGTTAAAATAAATCCAGGAATTATTGAACAGAGATGATAATTGAATGCATGGTTGCTAATAAGATCATCAAGTAAAATAGTAGAAGAGAAGAGAAAGCACCCAGATCAGAGAATTAGGGGACACCCATAGTTAGTGGACATGACCTAGATGAAGATACAAGAAACAGAGACTGAGGAGGAATAATCATACAGGTAAAAATAGAACTAGAAGGAAATTGTGTCAGAAGAACCTAGAGAAAAGAGAGTATTAGAGAGTAGGTAATCAAGTATCAAAGGTTTCAGAGAGGCCAGAAGAGACAAGCAATGACCTTGAGATTTGGCAATTAAGACATCATTGATTACATTGGAAAGGGAAATCTTCAACTGAATGATAAATTCATATATATATATATATATATATATATATATATATATATATATACTACAGAATGTTAAAGGGGTGGCAAGTGTAGGAGAAGGGAAGTGGAGGCATCAATTATAGTCTTCTCAAGTTTACCACAAAAGGGAGGAGAGATGAAATGAGAGTTAGTAGGGATAGGCATCTAGGTGGCACAGTAATAGGCTTAGAGCAAGAAATGGCAAACCACTCCAGAATCTTTGCCAACAAAACCCCAAGGGAACAAGAAGAATCAGACACAACTGAAATGACTGAACAACAACAAAGGGATGGCTACATCTAATGAAGATCTTTAGATAATGCAGGAGACACTGATATTTTCATAGGCTAGGAAAGCAACCAGTAGACAGGGAAATACTGAAGATAAGTGAAAGAGTAGGGATGATAAAGAAGATAATCTAATGGAGAGGCCAACGTGGAATTGACTGTTTATGTATGTAAAAGGGTTTGTCTTGGCAAAGAGAAGTTTTGTCACCTGTGATATGAGGTAAAGGACAAGATAGTGGTAGAAAGCATTTCTGAATGGTGTGATGTAAAGAGAAGTGGATAAGGGCAAATTTGGTAAGTTACTATAATTTTTTTAGTGAAATATGAGGCAAATTTCTCTATCAAAAGGTTGGGCTTGGGGGAATGGCTGAACAAATTGTGGTATATGTTGGTGATGGAATACTATAGTGCTTAAAGGAATAATGAACTGGAGGAATCCCATACAAACTGGAATGACCTCCAGGAAGTGATGAAGAGCAAAAGGAGCAGAACCAGGAGAACATTGTACACAGAAACTGATGCAAATAGGTTTTGAACAATGATAACATGTATAACTCAGTGGAATTGCTTGTTGGCTCTGGGAGGAGGGAGGGGAGAGGGGTGGAAATAATCATGAATCATGTAACTCAGAAAAAAATATTCTTTAAAAAAAAATAACCCTTACCTTTCGTCTTGGAATGAATACTGTGTATTGGCTCCAAGGCAGAAGAGTGGTAAGGGCTAGGCAATGAGGGCCAAGTGACTTGCCCAGGGCCACACTGGCAGGAAGTGTCTAAGGCCGGATTTGAACCTAAGACCTCCCCTCTCTAGGCCTGGCTCTCAATCCACTGAGCTATCCAGCTGCCCCCTGGAAAAATATTCTTGATTAATTAATTAATGTTTTTTTAAGGGTGGGCTTGATAATGAGTCTTTTGAATAGGATCTATTATGCATTAGGGAAACTCAGAAAAGCAGAAAAAATTAATTATTTCAGCTGAGGTTACAATAAAAATGGGCATAGAATGTGATAAATGAGGAAATTTCATTATGCTTAAAGTCTACATATATAACAAATCAATATCAATGCTATATGTGTGTGTTTATTTGCATATATATGCATTGAACATAGCCCTTAAATACTTAAATGAAAAGTTCATCAAATTTCAAGAAAAGGCAGCAAAATTATAATAGAAGGGTACCTCATTATATCTCTTAAACATAAACAAATCTAACCAAAAAAAAAAGATTAATAAAGAGAGAAGTTAAAAAACCTGAACAAGATCTTAGAAAAAATACATATGATAGATTTCTGATGATTACTTAATGGGAACTGAAAAATATTTACAGATTTCTTATCTACACATTCCACTTTCACAAAAATTAAACAAGAAGGGGAAAAGGGAGAGGGGGGCTGTAGGGAGGTAAGGAAAGAGGGGGAAAGGAAAATAAGGGGGGGAAAGGAAAAATTGAATTAAGGAAGAAGGGGAAAGGGAAGGAAGGAAGGAGAGAATGAAGAAGAAAAAAGAAAATGTTGATCACTGAAACATCTTTAATGCAGAGAAAACAGAAATGTCAAAAAGAAGCATTAACAAAGGGGACATCTTTGAAAAATACAGGTTGAACATATTATAAACTAAAAAGAAAAGCTGCACAAAATAAGATCTGCAGTTTCATGTACAATTCTTTTCTGTTCTACACCTATTTATCTGGTGTTTGTAAAGTTCAGAACTTTAAAGAATGAATGAATGAACCAATAGGAAAAGTTCATTCTGAGATTCTGAAATTTGTTTGCTCTTTTCCTTACCTCCCTGAATGACAAGGTAAGGTTCTGAAAATGACTTCCTTCTTTAACTTGTGTCAGATCTATTTCTAAACCTTCTCAAAATTTAGCCACCATCACCCCACTCCTCAGTTCTTGGCTCTTAGGTCTTTATTCCTGGTACTTAATGCTCCCCTGTCATTTATTCTTCTTATCCTTGGCACTTTCCCTTCTCCTAGGTACTTGACTACCAATCTGTAATACTTAGATCCCAACTTCTGGCTCCTAACTATCTAACCTAGAAACCAAAAAAATTTAAAATTGATTGAAATAGAAACTTGGGATAGATGGATGGATAGATGAATGTATGGGTGGATGGATGGGTGGGTGGATGAATGGATGGATGGATGTATAGATGGATGAATGGATTGATGGGTGGGTAGGTGAGCATTCAGTAAGCATTAAGGGAATTCTGACTTTCCTACCATACCCAGGAAGCTCATTATTGGAAAAACTTCATCCTCCTATAAATTCCCATTAACCTGGGTACTCCACTTTCTCAGTACTCTCTCTCTCTCTCTCTCTCTCTCTCTCTCTCTCTCTCTCTCTCTCTCTCTCTCTCTCTCTCTCTCTCTCTCTCTCTCTCTCTTCCTCTCTCTCCCTCTCATTAGTTAATGGAATCATTAACTCCAAAAGCTCTGTTTAAGGAGGGAGCTCAGCTCAGAATGTCTCCTCATTTCTCTTCTGACTTTACGATTTTTGAACTTTTCTGACTTTTCCACCATGCTCTTACATCTGGGTTACATACCTACTGTGCTACTCACTAGCTTTTCAGCTTTCTTTTGTATGCTGTTTTCCCTCATTTGACTGTAAGCTCCTTAAGGGCAGCACTTAGCACAGTGTCTGGTACATAGCTGGCACTTAATCAATGTTTATTGCCTGACTAAGCACTTGCTTTGTGCCAGCCACTGCACTAAGTGCTGAAAATACAAACACGATCAAGGAACTTACATTCTAACAGGGGGAGACAACACATACTGGACAGTGGTGGCCAGGTAAAGGAGTTTTGGCCTGATGAGTCAAGAAGATGGTGAAGTGATCCTTTCCAGAAGTAATGATAACATTGGTTTGATTACTTATTATGTCCTTAACAGAATGTGGAAAATAGGAGGCAGGAGTGAAGGGATACACCTTCTGTGTCATACAGACCACATATGGAAGTCTAGGTAAGTTTGCACTTACCTGTCAAGACAGATCAGTCCCAGGGTGTGATGTCTAAAACTCTGAGTAGTTTAACTGCTGGAGGTAGGGGTTAGGAGCCTTTGGAAGATTCAAAGGAGATAACAGTAATAAAATTAACTAGCATTCATATAGTGCTCTAAGGTTGACAAAGCACTTTAAAAATATTACCTTACTGGATCCTTATTATAGCCCTAAACAATAGGTACTATTATCTCCATTTTTGTTGTCATTCAGTTGTTTCAGTCATGTCTAACTCTTTGCGACCACCCTTTGGGGCTTTCTTGGCAGATACTGGAGTAGTTTTCCATTTCCTTCACCAGCTGATTTTGCAGATGAAGAACAAAGGCAAACTGTGTTGAGTGATTTGCCCAGGGACACACAGCTAGTAGGTGTCTGAGGCCAGATTTGAAGTCAGGAAGATGAGTCTTTCTGATTCCAAGTCCTGTGCTCTATTCACTGTGCCACTTAGCTGCTCCATTCCCATTTTACAGATAAGGGAACTGAGGCAAACAGATCTCCAAGTACTTAAAAACCCACCCACTCTTACTTAGCTTGACCAGTGGTCAAGCTTGGTGATCCTGGTCTTGGCCAAGTTTATCCTGCCTCAGAAATTTCTTTTCCTTAAACAGGATGTAACAAGATTTCTAAATCATATCCATGGACCTGAGCCAATTCTGCATTACCCATGCCAATAAAAGAAGGGATGCTTTAATAACTGCACCACCCTCAAGCAACTGCAATGGTTTAGACTTGCCACCTCAAACATAGATTGTGAGCTCTTCCCCTTGGTTAAATGTGGACTTTGCAGATACTGTAAATAAGGACCTCTTTGAGTAGTGTAAACCAAGAAAGGAAAAGGAAGCACTTAGCAGGGTCTTTTTCTCTTGCTCTGATGATTCTAGAAGACTAGAATGCCATGAGGAAATAATTCTCAATTAGCTAGGACATTAATCTGTTGCCAATGAATAAATGCTATAAGCTTTGTGCTTAGTTCTTCTGAGGGGGCTCCATAGGCTTCACTAAATTGTCAACGGTGTCTATGTCTATGACACAAAAAGGGTTAGGATTCCCACTAGGCCACTTAGCTGCCCTGGCTATGCTAATATAGCATTATAATTACCACAGGCAGCTAGGTGGCAAAGTGGTTAGAGTGCCAGCCCTGGAGTCAGGAAGACATCTTCCTGAATTCAACTCTGACCTCAGACACTTACTAGCTATGTGACCCTAACCCCTAGTTACCTAACCCCACTTGCCTTAGTTTCCTCATCTGTAAAATGAGCTGAAGAAGGAAATGGCAAATTACTCCCATATCTTTGTCAAGAAAAACCCCCAAATAGGGTCACAAATATTTGGAAATGACTGAACAATAACAACTATTATCATATCTATTATATGGTAATATTATTATTATTGTTTTACTTATTATTAATAGATTAATGTTATAAAACATTCTATAGAGTCTTAGATATCATAGGACATAGAAGTCTTTTTCAATGTGCTTGGCTGAATCTGTAGATCCTATGTAAGGAGCTAAAACTGTGTCCTTTCATGTGTTGTCAGGGTTGGTCTCTGCGAGCTCTTTTAGCCTCTGGGAAGGATCTGTTTTGGTTTTAGTTATGCCACTGTTCTACTTGAGTATATGTTTACTATCATTCAGGTGGTGACCTCACATATTCTTCAAAACTGAGGACTCTAAGAAGTCTATATTACCATCAAAGATAGTGGGGAAGGGAGGGAGGGACAGGGGATGGGCAGGGACTAGAAAATTAACTTTTGGATTCTGGTTCTGCTTCCTACTTATGTGATTTTCAGTAAACTCCAACCATCATCCTGAAATCTGTAAAATTAGGGGAAGGAACTAGATGTTCCCTAATGTCATACATAACTCTTAAAACTATCGTCCTTGTTCACCATATGCTCTATGAATGATCAAGAGAAGACTTTTAGCTAGACACAGACCTTCATTCTATCCCCTGAGCAACTTTAAATGGAACCATTCTCTATGTGTTCTCAAATAAACTGGAAATTTGTTTTAGGACAAAATTGGATCATCCTTCTCCCTCTGTGCTCTTTCTGAAGTTGGGGTGCAAAAATAAGTAGGGCTAAGTAGAGAAGTCAAACAGGGAGAATGACTACACCAGGAACTGGTATAAATTGCATTCTTAGATTTATTGTTACTTAAGTTTTGCGATTTGGATCTATCTCCAGCAGGCAGCCTTTAACAGAAGCAAGCATAGCACAGAGAACATATTAGGAGTTTCTGGTCCCCTTCCTCCTCCCACCTATTATGGTTACAGGATCTCCAGGTAGGCTTTGAGAGGCTGAGATTAAGAGCAAGCAATAACTGGTAGAGAATAGTGGCACAGCAAGAAAGGGGAGTGAAGATTGGATAAAGGTCAGCTCTTCTAGCAGCAGCAGTCATCATCATTGGCACAGCAGACGGGTCCTCGGGATCTCATGGGGAGGATTCCCAAGCAGCAGCATCCACCTTCACAACAGCCAGAGGAGCAACAGCAAGAGCTACAACAACCAGAATCCTCGCAACAACCAGTGTTTTCACGGCACTGGGGCCCACGAATCCAGCGTCTCAGAGGCCTCACCCCAAAGCTCATTGGAGCTGCAGGGCAACAAGTGGTTCCATAGGAACTGGAAGTATAGTAGGAAGATGGTGCCAAATACTGGACAGAGGGAGTCTGCACGTAGTAAGTCTGTGTCTGGCAAGGAGAAGCACTCTGGACATAGCAAGTCTGCGTTTGGCATGGAGTCTGTACCTGGCATGGAGCTTGGCATTGCACAGAGGTAGTCTGGCATGGAGCAGGGCATTTCACACAGGTAGTCTGACATGGAGCTGGGCACTTCACAGAGGTAGTCTGACATGGAGCAGGGCACTTCACAGAGGTAGTCTGACATGGAGCAGGGCATTTCACACAGGTAGTCTGACAAGGAGGTGGTGAGCACTTGACAAAGGTAGTCTGGCATGGAGGTGGGCATGTCACATATGTAGTCTGGCATGGAGGTGGACATTTGACAAAGGTAGTCTGGCATGGAGCTGGGCATTTCACAAAGGTAGTCTGGCATGGAGGTGCACATTTCACATAGGTAGTTTGGCATGGAGGCGGGCATTTCACATAGGTAGTCTGGCATGGAGGTGGGCATTTCACAGGAGCGCACTTAGACTGTCCTTTCTGGAAGAAAGAAGAGGTGCTTTTTATAAAGGAAGACTTAGACTGGCATGGCTCTGGTCCATACTCACAGGAAACATCTACCTGGCTTGAAGCTGGGCCTTGAGCAGTTTCAATGGACCCTAAAGCTGAGCCTTTCACACAACATGGCAGGAACTGTGGCTGCTTCTGCTGGTCACACATTTTGTTTTCTTTGAGTACTGAATCTGAACAAAGGGAAAATGAAACAAAGAAAAAAATTTTAGAGCCTTGATATATCTATTAAACATTTGAGAAATTAAAACAATTATACTTAAAATCTCCCCACATGGTGGAATTACAGTATAGAGAAATGGGACTGTAGTTCTGGATCTGCCCCTAGGAACTAGATTAAATTATCTCTAAGGTTGTCTTCTACTCTAAATTTCTATTAAAGATCATCTAGTTTATTCCCCCTTGTTTTATAGATGAGAAAATGATGCTTCCAAGAAATAAGCCCAAGAATTCTTCCAAAGTAACTCAACTAGAAAATAGAAAAGATTTAATAGGACTTAACCCAGGTCTCCTGACTCCCAAAGCTCTTTCTCTCATATTGGCACTTCTTTCCCCTTCTCCCCATCCCTAAAACACATATATTCTCTTTCCTCTAAAAATTAATTACCTTCTGTTCTCTCTGTCTCTGTGTGTGTGTCTGCTTTTGTCTCTCTATTGTCTCTCCTCTTTCATATCTATGTAATATACACATATATAACATATATAACATACATACATCTGAAACATATATGTACATAGTTGTTTGCATATTGTCTCCCCCATTAGACTATGAGCTTCTTGAATGCAAGGACCTTTCTTTGTATACCCAGGTTCTGCACAGTGCCAAGCACATAGTAAACTGCTTAATAAACAGTTGTTGATATTCTATTCTATACTATACTACTGTTTTTTCTTTCTTTTCCTTTTCTTTTTCTTTTCTATTCTATTCTACTCTATTCTATATCTTCATTGTCTAACTTGTGAATTATCTTTAGAATATGGTAAATTCCTGGATAATTTCTACCTCCTTGGCCTCCTTTTCTCACCACTTATCCAGGGTGTGGCCTGGGAAGGTAAACTCATTTTGATAGTAAACTGGGCCAAAGAATTTCCAAACTGAATCTACCAGTTGTGGAGAAAAAATGTAACACCTTACAAAACCAAATAAAATTTGCTTTTGAATTGTCCAGTGTTTAGATTATCTAGGATCTCCACATCCCATGAAGTAGAGACTCAAGAGTTGACTACAAATACAAATAAGATGCAGGATATCTTAAGACAATTAACAACACAGAATATCCTTCAGCCTCTGTATATTCAACCAGATCTTACCCAAATCTTTCCCTTCTGCTGCCTCTACCTGGATGTCTCAGTAACTCTTTAGCCCAGAGCTTTTTGGCACCAAACTATTAAAATCCTTCATTCTACTCCATTACCCAACTCCTGAAACCTAGAGAGACTTACCTTCTTTGCAGACTGGAATAAGTCTTTGGGAAGACAGATGCTGTGAGGAGCACAGGACTAGGAAGCCTTTTTATAAGGGGCTCTTAACTCTGACTCTTGGTATGAGACAATTAATTGGCATCAAATTCTTTCATAAGGCATCTGGGCATCCAGTGACCAAGTCTGGCATTCCATTGGCCAGATTCCTCCTCCATGTAGCTGTCCCTTCAGTCACAGGTAGGGCATGTCTCTCTGTTTAGTGCTGAGTTCTCAAGAAAATGAGAGATGAAAAAAAAAAAACAAAAAGATTCTCATTCTATTCTTCACCTATAGCTTGATGCTTGGGTGTCCTCCTGTATTTCAAAGAAATATTTCCCAAGAATGTTTGTGTCTAGACCAGAGGTGTCAAACATACAGCTGTGAGCAACACTCCTAAGTGCCTGGAACTAAATTAAAAAGTAATTTGGAAATATTTAACAAAATTAATAAAAAGATAATAGAACATAGAAAATGTTAATATGAGATTTTCTAAGTCAATATGGCAACATAGGGATCCTTATGTATGGTTTGGGAGCCCTTGTTTCTTTTTCTTTGTTTTTGTTTGTGTTTTTTTAATTATCTTTATTTTATTCCAGTTAACAAATCTACATATAAGTTTTCTAAGAAAACATGATTAATATTGTCTCCCTCCCCTCTTCCCTTCTCTCTCCCATAGTTTACAAGCAATTCCACTGGGTTTTACATGTATTATCACTCAAAATTTCTGTACTGTCCATTTTTGTAATAATCTTAAAACCAAAACTCGAAATTGTTTGCCTATATAACCAAGGGATAAAGCATATGTTTTTCTTCTGCATTTCTATTCCCACAGTTCTTTCTCTGGAGTTGGATAGCGTTCTTTCTCATAAGTCCTTCAGAATTGTCCTGGATCTTTGATTTGCTGTCAGTAACAAAGTCTATTACATTTGATCATTCCACAATGTTTCAGTTATTGTGTATAATGTTCTCCTGGTTCTCTTTATTTCACTCTGCATTAATTCATGTAGATCCTTCCATTTCTTATAGAAATCAACCATTTTATCATTTCTTATAGCACAAGAGCATTTCATCACCATCATATACCACAATTTGTTCAGTCATTCCCCAAATGGGGAACACCTTCAGTTTCCAATTTTTTGCTACCACAAAAAGTGCAGCTATAAATGTTTTTGTACAAACAGGTTCATTCCCATTTTTTTAATCTCTTTGGGATACAGACCTAGTCATGGTATTGCTGGATCAAAAGGCATGCATTCTTTTAAAACCTTTTGGGCATAATTCCAAATTTCCTTCCAGAATGGTTGGATTAATTCACAACTCCAAAGGGGCCCTTGTTTCTATTCAAGTTTGATATCACTGGCTCAGATCATTCAGTTCTCCAAGATATCTAAAAGTTTTGAGCTCTAGTAAAGTCATGATTTGGGTTCAAGGGTTTATTGTTCCTCTCAGAGGGTTTCAACAGGCTATCCCAGACAAGGGCTGTATTTCAAGAAACTTAAAGGGTAGCCCACATCAGAGTTAAGGTCACTCATCAACTGGGGTCATAGATTCCTTGAGGTCACTGTGAAAACCAAGTACCTCCAAAGGATAGTCAAAAAAGAACAAAATGTTTAAGTGCCTGTTCTCTGCTCTGGGAATAAAATAAACTTAATAATATAAATTAATTATGTTAAATAATTAAAATAAATAAAAAGCAAAAATAAAGACAAAATAAACCCTATCTTCAAGAAGTTTACATTATCCTGAGGGAGTTGAAGTAGCCAACATGTAAATAGGCAGTAAATATAAGGTAACTTGAAGTAGCCAGGCATGGTGGTATATGCCTGTAGTCCCTGCTGTTGGGGAGACTGAGATTGATATATAACTGGAATTTGGAGATGCTGAAATGCATTTAGCAGAGCTTAAGCTCTTAGGATGTCTACACTGAGCATGGCACCAAAATAGTGAGCTCCTAGATGAAACTTGAAGAGAAGCAAACAAGTCCAGATCAGAAAAATGGAAGAGGTTAAATCTCCTTTGCTAATGAGTACTGTGATCAAGCTCATGAGTAACCATTATATTTTCATCCTGGGTGAGATAGAGGAATGTGGTCTTAATAATAATAATAATAAATTTGAGGGGAAAAGAGAACTAACAACTGGAGGCATCAGCAGACTTCATGGAAGAGATTGTACCCAAGCTGAGCCTTGATGGAAGATTAGACTATAGAGAAGCAGAGAAAAAGGTTAAGTACAAAGTCCCCAGACTGATATTAAAATCCTCCAAAATCTGGCTTCTACTTCCCTTTACAGTCTTATTTCATATTATGCCCCCTTATGCATTCTCCATTCTAGGAAAATTATTTGACTAGCTATCCCTCATACACACTAGTCCATCTTCCTAAATGGTACCTTTAAAAAAGTGGTCCTCCATTTCCTGAAATGCATTCTTTCCAAATCTCCACCTCTACCTTATAGAGGTAACTAATAGTGCAGCAAGAGAGTACTGGATCTGGAGACGTAAGTTAAATTCAGCCTCAAACACTTACTAACTGTGATTCTGGACAAGTCACTTAACTTCCATCTGCCTCAGTTTCTTCAAAATAGGGATAATAATAACCCCTACCCCACAGGGTTGTTGTGAGGATCAAATGAAATAATATTTGTAAAAATGCTTAGCATAGTGCCTAGCATATAGAAAGCACTATATTAATGTTTCCTTCCCCTTATAAGACCCCTAGCTTCCTTAAAAGCACAGCTCTGGTGTAGCCTCCTAAACACTATCTGTCTTGACTTCCCAGTTGTTCCTCCATCTTGAAATTACATTGTATTGGGGATAGCTAGTTAGCAGAATAGATAGAGTGCCATCTGGTCTCAGACACTTCCCAACTGTGTGACCCTGGACAAGTCACTCAACCCCAATTGCCTAGCCCTTGTTGCTCTTCCATCTTAGAATTGATACTAAGATGGAAGATAAGGACTGTAAAAAATGACATTGTATCCTTCTGACCAATTTACTTAATCTTGTGCAAATTCTATCTACCCAAAATTTTTGACTTTGTATCTTTAATGCCTTTGAACATAAGAGATGTTACAAGCATAGTAAACAAATTTGGGAAATGTTTTGCTTGACAAAAAGGGAAATGTACGGTTTGGGCAGAGTAAAAAAAAAAAACTCTGGACCAAAAGATGGATTTCAGTCCTGACAATTCTACTAACTCAATGTGTGCGATGTGTGTAAGTTGGTTGTTGTCCTTTGAACTCAAAGAGAACCAAAATGACAACCGTTGGTGATATTTTTTGACTGGAGCATAAATAAGACTGAAATGAGAAGAATTACACAAAGTCATTACCCTCACTCCTCTAGAATCAGCGAAGTCCGATTGCAAGACAAAAGGCATTAAATTACCTTTGCTTCTTTGATATCTAACCAAGTTCTAAGCTCTACACAGCACCTGCTTCTGCTTCCTTTATGTCTGCTGGAACAAATTGTTCTCATCTGCCCTTTAAAATATATATACTAATTCAATGTATACTTGGAGAAAGTCATGGGGCCTTTGTTTCCTTATCTATAAAATGAGGGAATTGGACTGGATCAGGGAGTACTTTAAAATATAAAAAAAATGTTTTTAGCTTAGCCCCACAAATATCTATGGGCTCGATTTAGTCCTCTGTTATAGTTTTCTGGCTCCTGGACCAGATGGTCTCTGGTGTGCTGATATGAACCTTCTGTATTTCTGTCATTATCTAAAACCAAGAAAAATTAAAGAAAATATGTTTCCTACCATCCTCTAGCCACAATACCACCCCACATCTTGCCTAGTGATATGTAGGGGAGCTCTTCCTGATTGTGCAGACCCAGACATTTACCTATCAATGGAGCCAAGTTGGAAAAGGAATCCCCCTCCATGATCTAATGTTGCTCATCAGGTTAGCTACAATTTATTAGTGGTAATAAAAGTAATCATTATAATAGCAAAAGTCATAATCATCATTTTTGTTTATATACAATACTCAAGTTTACCTAAGGTTTTCTATGTGACTTCTGCTCCAGCATGAAAAATGGTGGAGCAAGAACTCTAATTGTGTCATTTCCTGCTTGGAAAAGACTGTTATGGAATTCTCACTCATTGACTTGTCATCTGCAGAGAATATTAGCAGCATCTATAGAAAACAATGCTCATACCACTCCACTGAAATGGGTGGGGTACATTCTGTCCATTTTACAGGTTGGGAAGGTGTGATAACAAGAAGCCATGAGACTTGCACAAGTGCCTAATGAGTCACACTTCCTAAATTAGGCACAACTGTCGAAAGATTGCCACGCATCCCTATGGATTCAGACTTGTAGAATCAGAGCATCATAGATTCAAAATCATGTATCATGGAATCACAGAGTGATAGAATCAGATTCCTAGAGTAATAAACTCCTAGAATCAGAGGACAGAAAGGGATTGAATCTTAGAGCTTGACATATCTTTCAGAGCACAATTCAGGTGCTATCTTTTAAACTATATTTTTCTTGATAGACTTTGCTATTTGGGCTCTCTCCCTCCTTGAATTACTTTACAATATTTTTTATTTATTTTGTTTGTACTTAACTGTGTACATGTTATATACTTGCAATAGAACATAAGTTTCTTGAGGGCAGCCCAGCAACCTAGGATAGGACCTTGAACAGTATAGGCATTTATTCAATGCTTGTTGAAATGAATTAAATTAAATTAGTTTGGTCCTCTGTTTTAAAGCAAGTGAATTTTTAAATAACCCAAAAGTTCATATCTAGAAAACACACAAGACACTTTGTCCTATGTCTGGGTATTTTCCTTTTCAAGTCAGAAGTTTTTATTAATATCTTATATTTCTTACATCATTGTCATTATCTCGTTTTCCTCCTCATCCCTATCCCCAAGAGCAATCCCACATAATAAAAAGTATTTTTCGAGAAGAAAACAAAATCAGCACAACTGATTAATACATTGAAAAAATCCAAAAAAAACGTACAATATATAATGCCTACCTCCTACCTCCACTGCAAAGAAAAGACTTGAGGGTGCCTTCTCATATCTCTTCATACAAGCTCCATTTGATCTGTATGATTTTGTTATATTCACTTTTGAATTTTGAATTCACCTTTAATTTATAGTGCTATAATTATTGTCTATATTATTCTCTTGGCTCTATTTACTTCACTCTGCTCTAGTTCACATAAATCTTGCCATGCTTCTTTATATTTATCACAAACATCATTTCTTACAATAAAGCAATATTCCATTACATTCAGGTACTGAAATTTCTTTAATCATTCCCCAATCAATGGACATCTGCTTTGTTTCAATTCTTAATTATCACAGAAAGCATTACTATAAATATTTTGGAGTATATGGGATTTTCTTATCAATGGTTTCCTTGAGGTATGAGCCCAGAAATGGAATTGCTGCTTCAGAAGGTATGAACATTTTAGTAAAATTATTTGTAGAATTCCAATTTGCTTTCCAAAATGATTATACCATTTCATAGCTCCACCAACATGTATTAGTGTACCTATCATTTCACAATCCCTCCAACAGTAACTGTTGTCATTTTTTATATTTTTGCCAGTTTTAAGGGAATGAAGTAAAATCTTCTGAGGATGGTTTTGATTTGTTTTTTCTTCTTACTAGTGATATGTAGCATTTTCCATGTGGGTGTTAATATTTTGAAATTCTTCTTTTGAGAACAGTCTGTTCATATCCTTGGACCTTTTATCTATCAGTGAATGGTTATTAGTCATATGTGTATGTTTATTAATTGTTTACATATCTTAAATATTGTAAATGTACACTTTTATGCCAAAGGGGACTGCTCCTAATTTGGCTTTTTGTCAATGTGCCTAGCAAAACATTGGTTTTGCTTTCTCTCTTTTCTATTTCTCCCTAACTATTGTAATTCCCTCTTAGAAATTGAATATTGTATACATCTGTAGTTAGAAGTGCTTTAGGACTACAAGATGATTATGTTAAATGATCAATGGGGAGACTAGTCTCCCAATGATCATCAAGGGGGATTGTAAACTTTAAATTACTCCACCCTACTTGAACCTTACTTTAGGGGAAGATGAAATTGTAATGTCCTGATTGAAAACTGAAGGTACTTAGTTCTCACCTTATAGTGAAGCTAGAATATTAAGCTAAGTCTATTTTTAGATCTTAATACAAAAAGGTGTTAAGTAAATATAAAGATTAAATTAATCAAAAAAAGGCCCAGTAACTAACAAAAGGTGAACTTAACAAAGAAGTGTTAAGTAACTCAAAAATCTAATCAAAGAAGGTGAGAACTAAAAGTATGGGCAGTCCTGGAGAAAGCCTTTGATGTGATTGGTAGATGAGAAAGTTTAGAGGAGGGGACACAAGGGTGAAAGGTCTGTATATTTGGGATTTTTCATCTCTCAAAGACACTCTCTTTCCCTTATTGGCAGTGGAAAGTTAGCTGAGAGGAGCTTGATGAGCCTTTCAGCATCTTAGCATGGCTACAAGCTATTGTCCGGTTCAGTGGTGAGTTTCTGGCTGTTTTCCTCCTTTACTTTCCAACTTTATCCTCTTAAAAGCCTCTAATCTTCTTCAGAGACCTAGAGGCAGGGATTTTTAAATTTCCCCTGGCATAGGCCAAGTGGGAGAAATCCTATATCCCCTTCCTTCCCTCTCCTTAATTCCTTCCCTCTATATTAATTAAATTACCATAAAATACCAGACTGACTTGAGTATTTTATTTGGGATTTCCCCTAGCGACCAATTAAATTTAATTTTAAATCACAAGTCTAAATTCATCTTAACAATATCATGCCTTTATCAGAAAATTTTGATACAAAGATATTTTCCCCATTCAACCATTTTCCATTTTATACTACATACATTAATTTTCTCTTCAAAGAAGCTTTTCAGGACTTCCGGTTAAGATGGCGGCTTAGAGAAAGCTAAAGCTCAGATCTCCGGAAAACCCTTCCCGACTGATCTCAAACTATAAGCTCCTAAGGCGCCGAAATTCAAAACGATCAACAGCACAGACCCTGGGAACCCTCCTCCGGGACCTGGACCCGGTTCAAAAGGTACGGCTCCCCTCAAAAGCCAGAACCTGAGATCACTCGGACCTCAGGGGTAGGAGCGCAGAGTCCAAGGCTCCGGAAAGCCGCAGCCCCGACGGGCTCAGAGAGCAGGGTCCTCGGAACAACAACCCTCAGGGCCTTCTACCCGAGTCCCAGTGAAAGTTACTGCCTGGGGCTTCCGCTGCAGAGAGCTGGTCGAAACAACAGCAACCCTCAGGGAGGGCAAGACAGCCTCACGGGCTGGATCCTGCTATCCAAGTCTCAGTGAAAGTCCTTGCCCTCGGAGCTTGGGGAAGCTGAAGCCCATCCCCCCGCAGGCCAACAAAACAGCCTCACGGCCAGCGATTCTGAAGGCAACTTCCGGAAAGCGAGCTGGGGGGAGAGTGTGGCCTCGTGGTCCGACCCTTCCATTCCAGCTCCAGTGAGGCATATTCAGTTTAACCCAGGGAAAGCTCATAGAACCAACATCTGCCCAGGACTAAAGCCTCTGATCACCAGACAGAGATAAGAAAAGCTAATCCTCCACATTCAGAGATGACAAACTCCACAGAAGCACAGAAGCCCCAAAATACCAAGAAAAATAAGAAGAAAGGGGCAACTTTGGACACATTCTATGGAGCCAAAATACAAAATACAGAGCAGATAGAAGAAGATATACAAGAAAATTCTCCAAAATCTTCCAAAGGAAATAGAAACTCTCCACAAACCCATGAAGAATTTGAATCAGAAATGACCAAAAAGATGGAAGCCCTCTGGGAGGAAAAGTGGGAAATAATGCAAAAGAAATTCATGCATCTACAAAACCAGTTTGACCAAACTGTAAAAGAAAACCAGGCTTTAAAGCAAGAACTAATAAAGCAAAGCCAAAACACCAAGAAATTAGAAGAGAACATAAAATATCTCACCGACAAGGTGATAGATCTGGAAAATAGAGGGAGAAGAGAAAATTTAAGAATAATTGGACTCCCAGAAAAGCCAGAAATAAACAGCAAACTGGACATGGTGATACAAGATATAATCAAAGAAAATTGCCCAGAGATTCTAGAACAAGGGGGCAATACAGCCACTGACAGAGCTCACAGAACACCTTCTACACTAAACCCCCAAAAGACAACTCCCAGGAATGTAATTGCCAAATTCCAAAGCTATCAAACAAAAGAAAAAATCCTACAGGAAGCCAGAAAAAGACAATTTAGATATAAAGGAATGCCAATCAGGGTCACACAAGACCTTGCAAGTTCTACTCTGAATGATCGTAAGGCATGGAACATGATCTTCAGAAAGGCAAGAGAGCTGGGTCTCCAACCAAGAATCAGCTACCCAGCAAAACTGACTATATACTTCCAAGGGAAAGTATGGGCATTCAACAAAATAGAAGACTTCCAACTTTTTGCAAAGAAAAGACCAGAGCTCTGTGGAAAGTTTGATACCGAAAATCAAAGAGCAAGGAATACCTGAAAAGGTAAATATTAAGGAAAGGGGAAAAATGTTATCTTCTTCTTTTAATCAAACTCTCTTCTATAAGGACTACATTTATATCAATCTATGTATACTAACATGTGGGGAAAATGTAATGTATAAATAGGGGGTAAAGAAAGACCAAATAGAATAATGGTTCTCACACAAAGATTCACATGGGAAGGGGAGGGGAAGAAAACTCCTATAAGAAGGAGAGGAAGAGGGGGGGGGGGTTTACTTAAACCTCAATCTCAGGGAAATCAACTCTGAGAGGGAAAAACATCCAGATCCATTGGGATCTTGAATTCTATCTTACCCAACAAGGGTAAGGAGAAGGGAAAACCAAGGGGGGGAGGGGGAGAGGGAGAACAAAAAGGGAGGGAAAGAGAGGGGGGAGGGGGAGGTAAGAAAAAGGGAGGGACTAAAAAGGGAAACATCAAGGGAGGGGACAAGGGGCACTGATTCAAAGTAAATCACTGGACTAAAAGGTAGAGCCGAAGAAGAAAAGGTTAGAATTAGGGAAGGCAATCAAAGAAGCTTTTCAGTTTCAAGTAATCAAAGTCATCTATTTTGTCTTTTGTATTTACTTCCATCTCTTGCTTGGCTAAGATCTCCTACCAATACCTGTGGGAAGTTTATTAACTTTCTCTCTAATTTTTTTGTGGCATGATCTTTAATATTAAGCTCACGTGTCCATTTAGTATGTATTGTAGAATATATTGTTATTGATCTAAGCCTAATTTCTTACAGAATGTTTTCCAGTTTTCCTATCAGCTTTTAATCACATAGGAAGTTTTTCCCTAGCTATCTTATGTTTTCCATTTTTTCAGACTCTGAGCCAATGAGTTCTACTGTTTCCAAGACTCTCTTGCCTAATCAGTTCTATTGATCTATCTCTACTTTTTAACCAATACCAGATTGTTGTTTGTTTGTTTTAAACTCTGACATTCCAGAAGAGCAGTAAGGGCTAGACAATGGGGATTTATTTACTTGCCCAGAGTGACAGAAGTATAGAGGAAGTGTCTGGAGGTCACATTTGAACCCAGGACCCCCCATCTCTAGTCCTGGCTCTCAATCCACTGAGTCACCTAGCATCCCCAATACCAGATGATTTTGATGAATGCTATTTTAAAATATAGTTTGAGGTCAGGAAGCACTATTCCCCCCTTCATCTATACTTCTTTTGATTATTTCCCTTGATATTCTAGAATTTTTTTTATTTTCCAAATGAATTTTGTTATTTTATCAAGTTGTATAATGTATCCCTTTGGTAATTTGATCAGTATAGCATTGAAATTGTATATTTATTATCATACATTAAAACTGTACATTTTGATAATATTGTCATTTTTATTATATTGGCATATTTTATTAAATTGGCCTATCCATGAGCACTGAATATTCTTCCATTTAATTATACTTTTTTCTTTAAAAGGCATTTTGTAATTGAATTCATGCAAGTGTTTTGTTTACTTTGGTAAGTTAATCAACAGATATTTTCTGACTCTCTAGTTACTTGGATATAAAAATGTCATTGATTTTTGCAGCCTAAGTTTGCTGATAAGTTTGCTAATAAGTTGTCTAAACATATTATTTGTCTCAATTAATATCTTTGCTGATTGTCAACATACAATTATGTCCTCATAAAACAGGTGTGGCTTTATCTCCTCTTTACCTATCTTTATGACATTAATTTATCTTGTCTTGTTATTAATAACATTTTCAGAACTGTATCAAATAATATTGGGGAGAGTAGGCATCCCTGCTTCTCTCTTATATTTATTAGAAAAAGTTTTAGAATATCTCTATTGCATAGAATGCTTGCTTTTGATTTTAAATAGATGTTTTTGATCAATTGATCAAACAATATACACTAATTAATCACCTACTATGAGCTAGGCACTGTGCTAATAGCAAAAGGACTCTGCCTATATCTTGTAGGAATTTTAGCATAAACAATTGTTTTACTTTGTCAAAGGTTTTATCTGCATCTTCAAGATGATCATGTGACTTTGACTGTTTTGGTTTTTAATTTTAAGTTGATTATATTCCTAATGTTGAAGCATCCTTGCTTCCCTGACATAAATCCAACTTGACTATCCTGAATTTTTTCTTAGACAAACAACTGTAACTGCTTAACAGGATTTTGCTTTAAAATTTTTAGTTAATTTTCATTAATGATATTGGTCTATAGTTTACCTTCTGTGTTTTATTTTTACATTTCAAGTATTAGGACAATATTTGTCTTAAAAAGGGATTCTGAAAGAATGATTTTTCCCAATTTTTAAAAAACCATTTGAGAGGTATGGATTCTAATTTTCTTTAAAAGTTTGATAGTTTGATAGAATTCTCCATTCAATCCATCAGGGCCAGAATTTTTTCTTTTCTGGTCTTTTCTTTTGATAGCTCCTTTACAGATAGATCAATATCCTTTACTGATATTATGTTACTTAAAAATCTAATCTGACAGGGCAGCTAGATCAGTAGATAAAGAACCAAGCCTGGACCTAGGAGGTTCTGGATTCAAATTTAGCCTCAGACCCTTCCTAGGGTTAGTCACTTAGCCCCAATTGTCTCACCCTTACTGCTCTTCTCACTTTGAACTGATTCTTAGTATCAGTTCTAAGACAGAAGGTAAGAATTTTTTTTTAAGAATATTATCCAATTTTCTGATAGTGTAGATAGTTTATATATTTGATATTACTTTATTTCTTCTGGGTGCCCAGTTTTGTTAGCATACAACTTTGTATAATAGTTCTGATTTTTTTGTTTTGTTGTGATTTCATCTTCCTCATCTGCTAGTTTATCGATTTGACTTTCTGCTCTCTTCTTTTTAATCAGATTAACTAAAGGTTTGCCAATTTTACGAATCTTTTCAGAGAATCAACTTAGTTTTATTTATCATTTTGAGTTTTTTCCTAATTTATCTATTTTCCCTCTCATTGTTAATATCTCCCTGTTTTGTACTTATTTTAGATTTGCTTATTTGTTAGTTTTCTAATTTTAAAGGCATATTCAGTTCATTCGTCCTCTCTTTTTCTATTTTATTAATTAATTTATTAATGAATGTTTTTTAGGGATGTGATTTTCCCCCTTGAGACCAGTTTGATTGCATCTCAGAAATGTTGACATATTATTTCAATCATTATCATTTACTTTTACACTGTTATGAATTGTTTCTAGGATTTTTTCTTCAATTCACTCATTATGTATGATCTCATTGTTGTTTCCACTTAAGTGTGTATCTTTTATTTATAGTCCTTGAACCAATGGCTATTTTTTTTTCATCGTGGTCTCTAAAAGATATATTAGGAGGGAATGTGGTAAAGTCGGGACATTAATGCATTGCTGGTGGAATTAATCCAACCATTCTGGAGGGCAATTTGGAATTATGCCCAAAGTGTGCTAAAAGACTGTCTGCCCTTTGACCCAGCCATACCACTGCTGGGTTTGTACCTCAAAGAGATAATAAGGAAAAAGACATGTACAAGAATATTCATAGCTGCACTCTTTGTGGTGGCAAAAAAAATTGGAAAATGAAGGGATGCCCTTCAATTGGGGAATGGCTGAACAAATTGTGGTATATGTTGGTGATGGAATACTATTGTGCTCAAAGGAATAATAAAGTGGAGGAATTCCATGTGAACTGGAACAATCTCTAGGAAGTGATGCAGAGTGAAAGGAGGAAAACCAGGAGAACATTGTATACAGAAACCGATACACTGTGGTACAATTGAAGGTAATGGACTTCACCATTAGTGGCAATGCAGTGATCCCGAACAACTTGGAGAAATCTATGAGAAAAAACACTATCCACATTCAGAGGAAAAACTGTTGGAGCAGAAACACTGAAGAAAAACAACTGCTTGATTACATGGGTTGAGGGGGATATGATTGGGGATATAGACCCTAAAGGAACATCCTAATGCAAACACCAACAACATAGAAATAGGTTTTGATCAAGGACACATGTAATACCCAGTGAAATTGTGTGTCAGCTACGGGAAGGGTAGGGGTAAGGGAGGGAGGGAAAAAATGTGATTCTTGTAACCAAGAAATAATGTTATAAATTGACTAAATAAATTAATTTAAATATAAATATATATTAACTATTTCTATCTTTTTACATTTATTTACAATACTTTTGTGCCATAGTGCATGTTTAATTTCTGTAAAAGTTCCATGTGAGAAAAGTACTATAAATCTTTTAACTCTAGTTTCTCTAGCAATTCACTCATTTCCATATTTTCCTTTTTGTTTAACTTTTTGTTATGCTTATCTAAAACTGACAGAGGGATATTAAAGACTCCTGTCACTATTGTGTTCCTGCCTGTATCTTCTGGTAACTCAGATAATGATTCCTTTATGAATTTAGATTTTAAGGCATTTGGAGTACATCAGTTTATTACCAACAATGGTTCATTTATGGTTCCTTTCAGCATAACATAATTTTCTTGTTTATCCTTTTTTATTTTTGGAGTGTTTGTTTTTGCTTTGTCAGATAGAATGAGTGCAATTCTTGCTTATTTTGAATTCATCTGATGCACAGCAAAGTTTTTTCTATCTACTCAATTTTATTTTGTGTATGTCTGTTTTTCTTTTACATGTGTTTCTTTTAACCAACAGATTGTAGGGTTTTGTATTGTTTTCTTATCCAATCTGTACTCTTTTTCATGGTATTGGACTGTTTGATCCATTCATATTTAAAGTAATAAGAATTGGATTTGTGTTTTCCTCCACTTATCTCTAATATTGGGAGATAGTTTCAAGTTATGATTTTTTTCTCTCTGTTGTACACATGGTACTATTATTCTTCAGTTATTTTAACTTAATCTTTTTAAGGTGGTCTTATTTATACTTGCTCTCTTCCCCCCCCCATCCCTGATTCCCCTCTTTTTCATTACCCCTTTCCCCACTTGCCTCAAAATACCTTCCCTGTAACCACGTCATCCCAGTCCACCAATGCCAATTTCTCCCCCGGGGTTCCAATTTCCCTTTACCATAATAGAATGAGTGATCCTTTCAAGTGCCATATCCCCCAAACCACATTCAGTCCCCCTTCACAGATCTCTCTTCACTTATACAAGCATTCTTCATTGGAATCCCCTTCTGCCACCAAAACAAGACTTCCTCTGTTTTCCTCCTTTTTCAATACTTTCCCTTTATTCTTTGCTTACTCCCCTGTAGGTTCTTCTCTTACTGAAACCACAGGAATCACCATGCCTTAATTGTTAGCCCACAGTTTAATTGAGGTACATTACATATTCCTCTCTATTCCCTGCTTTTATGTATGCTCCCATTTTGTAATGTAGTCCCACAAAAAAATTTTTTTGATAGACTGTAGGCAGGTGAATTGGTAGGTTCTGTTCATTACATTCAAGGATTCTCCTTTATCATTACCTACATTGGACTTTGGACTTCACCCCTGCCTCCTTATGTTTATTTTTTTATTCAAATTTGTTTTATTTTCAATTCCAAATTTTCTCCCTCTCTCCCTCAGCCACTAAGAAGGCAAGAAAAATAAGACTCTTTACAAACATATATAGATTTGGAAAAGAAATATTCACATTAGCCATGCTCCAAGAAGAAAAAAAAACAGAAGAAAATATTGCCTCAATCTGCATAATCTAAGTTCATAATTTTTTTTCTGAATGAGGCTCTCCATGAATTCTTTGGAATTATGGTTGGTCATTGTGTTGATCAGAATTACTTTCAGAGTTGATTACCTTTATAATATCAGTGCTACTATTATAAATTATTCTATTTCTGTTCTTTTCGTTTCATATCAGTTCATATGTTTTGTCAGATTTTAATGAAACCATCCCTTTCATCATTTCTTATAGCACAATAGTAATCTATCATATTTATACACCACAACTTGTTCATCTATTCCCTAATTTAAGGGAATTTCCTTATTTTTTTTATTTCCTCAATTTCCAATTCTTTGTCACTACATTATGCATGAGCCCTTTCCCTTTCTTTGATCTCTTTGGGGTATAAACCTAGTAGTTATATTGCTTCATAAAATTGTATTTACAGTTTAATAATCTTTTGGACAAAGTTCTAAATTGCTTTCTAGAATGGCTAGTCTAGTTCACAATTCTACCAACAGTGCCCTAGTGTATCTATTTTCCCACATTCCCCTGTAGCATTTGTCATTTCCCTTTTTTGTCATTTTTGACAATCTAGTAGATGTGAAGTGGTACCTCAGAGTTACTTTAATTGCATTTCTATAATTACTGGTGATTTAGAGCTTTTTTTTTCGTGTGACTAGTGTGTACAAGGGAATTACTTCTGGTCATTCCCTTATACACACTTGATAGTTTTGTTTTGTTTTTTCTCTGAAAACTGATTCTTTGTATCCTTTGATCATTTATCAAGTGTACATTTAGAAAGAAGTTTCTTATTGATCTCTCTGATCTGTCACATTTGCTTTCTTTGGCTACTGTATTTATTCAACCCTCCTGCATTTCTGTTGTCTGAGGTATTGAAAAGCAAATAATCTTTCAGTTCCAGTTTTGTTTTGAACTCTTCTTTACTATTGAATGTCTATTTGGGGGGAATGCCTATCTTTTATCCCATAAGAGTAAGCTCAAATTTGCAGGTTAAATCATCCTGGGTTATATCCTCAGCTCTATGGCTCTTCAAAACACATTATTCCATTTCTTCTTCCCTTTTCTAGTGGATGCAAAATAATCTTGAGTTATTTTGAAGTCCTTTCTTTGTATTGAAAGGTCTTTCTCCTTAATGGCTTATAGAATTTGTTGTTTCTGAATTAAATTGATAAATTTAATCACTATGTGTCTTGGGGTTTGCATCCTTGAGTTTTTTCTGGAGATAATCTATGAATGCTTTGTTGAAATTTCATTTCTTATGTTCAAAAGTTCTAGGCATTTCTCTTCTACTATTTTCTTCATTGTAATGTTAAGGGTTTTTTTGTCCTGTCATATTCTTCTGGGAGACCTATATCCTTAGATAATCTTTGCACATCCTATCTTCAAGATGAATATATTTTGCTGGGAGAATCTCAATGAACTGATGCAGAGTGTAATGAGAAGAACCAGGAGAACATTGCACACAGAAAGTAAATCATTGTGGAACAATCCAATTTAATGGACTTTGCTACTAGTAGCAATGCAACAAGCCAGGACACTCCTGAAGGACTTATGGGAAAGAATGCTAACCACATTGAAAGAAAGAACTAGGAGAGTAGAAATGCAAGAGCAAAACATATTACGTCACTTATCACATGTATATATGGGTATGTGATTTGGGGTTTAGGTGTTAAAAGATTGCTCTATAGCAAAAATGAATAATATGGAAATAGGTATCAAGTGATAACATTTGTACAACCCAGTGGGCTTGTCAGCTCTCAGAGGGGAGAGGGAAGAAGGGAAGGCAAAAAAAATGAATCAGGTAAACATGGGAAAATATTTTAAAATAAAAATTAATTTTTAAAAGATCAATATGTTTTGCTTGGATATTGAGAATATTTTCCTTTAGTGTTATTGATTTTTGCTTCTCTTCTTCTGGAATGTTCATCATTTCTATATTTTGTACTCCCAATCTACTGCCCTCTCTTATGTTTCTTTGCTGAGACTTACTGTTACAAATTCCAATTTTTCTATATTTCCCATTATTTTTTTTTTTGCAGACCATAAATTCTGCTCTCATAAACCTCATTTCTCTTTTGGACCACTCAGGAACAGCATGTTGTGATTCCATGTTTTTCCCACATTCCACAAGTCCTCTGTCTCATCAAATGTTAGATCATTTTTCTTTGTTTTGTAGTATTTATTCATAGATGCCTGAACTTATTTACTAGTTCTGAAGACCATATTTTCTTCTGTGGTTAATGTTTTCTTTGTTGATTTAACTGCTTATACGCCAAGTATTGGACTTTTGTTTCTCCTGAAATCTTTGCTAATTTTAGTCCCCCTGCTCCTTATTTTCCTCTATTGCTTACTTTCTGACTTTCTCCCCTCTGGTGTCATTTTCAGCCTCTTCCCATGCTAGGCAATTCATGTTTTACCAGCCTAAGACTCTGTCCAATTGACTTTTGGGTCAATAAAACTGTCGCCAGCTTGATGGTAAGCTCTTTTCTTCAGATCTGCTGTCCTATCTAGCTCCCTCTGTTCCCCAGCTCTTTGGCTCTTCACCAGCAATTCAGAGTTGCCTACATTTGTGCTAAATGGTTGAGTTCTGTTATTTGGGTCTTCAAAGTTCTAGGAGGAATGGAGAGTGGGCTGTAGTGTTGAGCTCTAGTTCATGCCCAGATGTATGTATAGTCTGTCCCTTTCCCTCTGTCCCTCTGCTCTATCATAGAGATTTTTTAGCCTTACAATCCACTATCTACTGTGACACTGACTGTCCTGACCTCAACAAGTTTCTGCTCCTAAAGGACTACCATGGTGTTGATGGTCTGTCATGGGCCTAGCAAGCTTCCATTCCTAGAGTGCTACTGCCATGTTGACTGACTAAGCAAACTTCCTCAGTAGGGAGCCAGAGTCTTCACATCACTGAAAAGAGTAATGGGGGGAAAGGGTGTACGGTTGGATTTGTTGGAAGCCTGTGTGTTGGGACTTTGGATCTACTAGGGCAGTCTCACTACCAGTAGCAAAGAAGGAGGGGTGCTGAATAAGCTTAGAGTAGACATTTTTTCATTAGTTATTTTTTGGATGGTTTGTTTTTTTAGCCTTCATTTGAATTCTGTGTCCTAGACCATGGAAATATCCAAAGTTGCTTTATCTTTTGTGCAGAATTTCCGTTTGGCAGAAGTTTAAGAGGTTGTAAGGATCAAATAAAATATCTAACCCTCTATCTTTTTGCTCATATGAACCAAACAACTCGGGTCATTTTCACTGATGTCCCCCACCCCATACCTGGAATGCTGTCTTTCATCATCTCTGCCTCTTGGCTTCCCTGGCATCCTTCAAGTCCCAGTTAAAATCTGGTCTTCTCTAGGAAGCCTGTCCAAATCTCTCTATTGATCATTTCCAGTTTATCCTCTCTATATCTTGTTTGTACATAGTTGTTTGCATGTTATCTCCCTCATTACACTGGGAGCTCCGCTGGGTTCAGAGAAACCTGGGATATAGTTGGTACTTAATAAATGCTTCCTATTGTTTATCTTCTACAGGATCTTTTGTGCTCACACTGATAGCCAAAAAGTTATCATGCTAGATAGATTGAAAGATCTTTTCTAGTTGTAACATTTTATCATTTTATTACTTCTAGATCATAATTCAGCACAGTCTCATAGGTCTAAATGAGACCAAGTTTTCAGTCAAAGTTTGTAATCGATAATTGACATTTATATAGAACTTTAAAGAGATTATTTTATTGGAGCCTCATTTTGTGAGGTTGATGCTATTATTCCTATTTTATAAATGAGTAAAATCAAGTTCAAAAAGATTGTGACTTGCATCACACAGCTAGTAATTTGCAGAAGTGGTATATAAATCCAGGTCTTTTTAACTCTTGAGTTTAGTATCTTATCTATTGAGCCATGCTGCCTCTAGGAAATCAGAAGGCATCCAGATTTAAAGAAATTCTTAATACGACTGGGGACTGATAGGAATTATTTCTCACTCTCCCCAAACAGATTGAGAATTCCCTGATGAGAGATTCTAGAATTCTTATTGATTCTAGAAATTTTCCTCTTTTATTGTTTTTTAATTATTTTTCAATTATTAAACATTTTTAATTCCTCTCATTCACTCTTCTTCCAGAAAAAAAAATAAAGAAATAATCTGCATGACAAATAATCCTATTCAAGCTAAATAAATTCTCATGTTGACCATGTCCAAAAATTTGTGTCTCATTCTTCATATTAGTCAATTGCCATCATGAAGTTGGTAGCATTGTCCGTTATTAGTGGTATGGAATCATGCTTGGTCAGAGTTCTTTAGTCTTTCAAAGTTGTTTATTTAGTTGATATTATAGTATAAGTTGTTCTAATTCCTCTCACTTCACTCTATATCAGTCCATAAAATTTTCTCAGATTTCTCAGAAGCCATCTTTTTCATCATTTCTTAGAGCATAATAGTATTCTATTATATCCATTTACCATAATTTGCTCAGTCATTCCCTAACTGATTGGTACCTTCTTAATTTCTAGTTCTTTTCTACCACACAAGGGGCTGCTATAAATATTTGTGTACATAAAATATAACCTTTTTCCTCTTTCTTTGATCTCTTTGTGAGTATAGGCCTTTTAATATTTTTCTGTCAAGGAATATGCACAATTTAACTACTTCAGAGGGAATAGTTCCAAATTGCTCTCCAGAATGGTTGGGCCTAGCTCCATCTTAATAATGCACTAATGTGTCTATTTTCCTGAAGCCCTCCAACATTTGTCAATTTCCCTTTTTGTCAAATTTACCCATCTTCTAGTTATAAAGCAGGAACTCAGAGTTGTTTGTAATTTCACTTCTCTATTAGCAATTTGGACATTCTTTCCATATGGCTGTAGATAATTTCGATTTCTTACTTTGAGAACTGCCTATACCTTTTGCCTATTTATCAATTTGGTGAGTGACTTATAATGACTGATAAATTTGAATCATTTATTTACATGTCTTGGAAATGAAAACTTTATCAAGGAAATTTGCAAAAATTTTTTCCCTAGTTGGCCATTTCCTTTTTTAATTTAAGCTACATTGAGGTTATTTATACAAAGACTTTTCTAAAATTTTATGGAATCAACATTTTTCATTTCATCTCCTATGATCCTCTTTGACTAATTTGTTTTGGTGATACAATGAGTAAAGTGCTAAATTTGGAGTAAAAAAGATCTGAGTTCAAATCCTTCCTTATATACTTATTATTTTGGCAAGTTAGCCTCCCAGCTTTAATTTCCTCATCTGTAAAATGAGATTAATTATGGCACCCATTTCATAAGGTTGTTCTTAGGATCAAATGAGGTAACCTCAAATGAGGTAGTCTTTTGCCAGTCATAAGCTGCTATATAAAATCTAGCTATTATTATTATTATTAATTCTTTGAAGAAAATAAGTGTTATAAAAATATTTCTAATGTGGAAAATCATATAAATAAATTATACATTGGCCAAGGAAACCAGAGTCATCAAATTTACTGCCATGAGCCACAATTAATCACAAACCTCTCAAGTGCACCAAACCAGATGAAAATGTAATTGAAAAATCTTTTACAAAATCAATTAAAATATAATAAAACATAGATAATGTTGATTTGTGATTTTCTTCTGCTCCACTCTGCTCCACAATCTTCATGCAGGATGGAGAGGAAGAAGAGGGAGAACAAGCAGAGATCTACCTGTGTGTGCTGTGGAATTCTGGATGCCTGGGCATAGCCTACTATGACACTGCTGACTCCACCAGCCAGACATTCCTGAGCATGATAACTTCAAATTTCTTCAGAGAGCTATGGATAAAATCAACCCAAAATCCATCATCACAAGTACCAAGCAAGATGAAAACATGGTTCAGTTTCTGGAGTGCCCTGGTCTCACCTGACCACAAGGAGCAGGAGACCAGTAAATCTGTACTGTTGCCCAGTGGTGGATTCTGGTATCAGCCCACCCACAACATTAGACAACTTTTGTCCTGCCTCTGTATCTGCCACCTCCACTCTCATTCTTTAGCTCCTTTTCTCATCCTCCATCACTGTCACCTGGGGTCCCAACCTCCTTCCCTCAGCCCCAGGACCAATTCTAAAAAGAGAGTGTTGGATTAAGTAACCTCTAAAAACACACACACAAAAATGGGTCACAGGGGTCCATTTCTGTTTGAGTTATACCACTAATGTAGACCATGATGTCCTATGTCCAAGGGAGCCTGACTGTTAGGGATCAGAGGAAGCAGGGACTGTATGTCTACATGTTGGAAGCCCCACTTGCAATACCAAGGCTGTGGACCATTCTATCCCTCCCCTTCTATGAAAGCTAATTTCCAAAAAAAAAAAAGAGAGAATAAAAACAAAAGAAGATCAACAAACCTAGGGTTGTTTTTAGATACCAAGCTGTTTATTCAAGAGACAGGATATCTTTGTAGCTAAGAATAGCTAGGATTTTGAGACCAGAGGAATCGTGGAAACTATGCAAACCCAAAGATTGTTAGAGAAAAGTACCTGACAAGATCACCTACTACTTGGAGTTATTTCTTTTAATCATTAGAAGGCAGCATGCTAATTCTCTCATGCCTAAGAAAGCATATCAAGCCCTAGGGGAAAGACAGAATGCTGTGGTGAAATTAGTATGGAATTTGTTCTGGTCAAGAGATCTGTTTCTGGGACTTAATCTGCATGACCATGGGCAAGTCACTTTATTTTGTGCCTCAGTGTCTTTATTTTTAAATAATGGTGTTGTATTAGATGATCTCTCAAAGCCAGCCCTAAGTCCAATGAAAACAAATGCGCTGATCCTTTTGAAGATTTTGCATTTTTCCATTCAGACAATCAAATTCTTAGTGCAGTTTTAAACTATTAAAATTTAAAGGTCCCTTCCAATTCTAGATTAATGATACTATGTTTCTGATGAAATACAAAGGTAGACTCTTAATAACTGCTAACCACATCTATCCTTGCTCCTGTATTTCTTCTATTTCTTCCCACCTCCTGTTGTCCCCTAACCCTAAGAAAAATCAGAAATATGGGTGCCCCCTTGCAAGTAAAAAATGTAAGGAGTGCAATGCAAAAATATTCATGTTTAGGTATTTCACTAAGTCCTTGTATACAAAGCATTAGTTCAACCAGACAGGTCAACTAATAGACTGTGAGTTCCTTGAAGGCAAGAACTGGAATATCTTTTAGCTTTTTATCCCTGATGCCTAGCTTGGTGCCAGGCACATAGAAGGAGTTTAACAGATATTTGTTGAATTGTTGAAATAGAAGCTAGAGGTGGTGGAACTCTTCCCCATATCATAGGATTTGTAGATCTAAAACTGTAAACATCTCAGGGGCCATCTAATCTAACCTCCTCATTATACAGATGAGGAAACCGAAGACCAGAAAAGTTGTCATTTTCCCAGTCATTCAGTTAGTAAGTGACAAGATCTGGATTCAAATCCATCACTTTTCCCACTGCACTACTCAGCTCCTCCTTGACTTGATTTTACTGCCACTGTTTCTCTTCACATTACTTAAAAACTAATGGAGCTGGGGGCAGCTAGGTGGCTCTGTAAAATGAGATCTAGGCCCAGAGACTGAAGGTCCTGGGTTCAAATCCGATCTCAGACACTTCCTAGCTATGGGACCCTGGGCAAGCCATTTAGCCCCCATTGCCTACCTCTTATCACTCATCTTAGAACTCGTTCTTAGAACCAATACACATTATTGATTCTAAGATGGAAGGTAAGGGTTTAAAAATTAAAAACAAAAACTAATGAAGCTCATAGACTATATGTTCCTCCCTCTCTACCACAATAAATGGGAGCCATTATGATTCATATCATCCATCACAATCATCATCATTATTATCATCATTTTGAGTTTTTCACAATGCGTCCACAAACACCAACGCTATGGGGTTCTGCAAATTGTGGGCAACGATATAATCTAATTGAGCCCCACGTCCATTCAAGATTATGCTAAATTCACAGATTCGTAGAATTTTAGAAGTGAACTAGGAACCTGATTATTTATTTAAGCGACTCAGAAGGAGCAAGCTTTCTCAGATGCCTCTGCATCTCACACTCGGAGTATCTTTAAAAAAGGGCGGGGGGAGCTGGAATGAACCAGACAGTACAATGGAATGAGTGCTGGGGCTGGAGTAAGAGGAGCGAGTTCCAAATCTTTCCCCTGATGCTTTTGTATAATATTGGACAAGTCGGGTAACTTCTTGGGGTGTCAGGTTCGTCATCTCTAAGATGAACAAGTTGGACAAGAATGATATCTAAGGTTCTTTCCAGCCCTAAGTCTATAAACCTATGACTCAGCAATTCATTT
Organism: Monodelphis domestica; assembly: GCF_027887165.1. Classification (NCBI taxonomy): domain Eukaryota; kingdom Metazoa; phylum Chordata; class Mammalia; order Didelphimorphia; family Didelphidae; genus Monodelphis; species Monodelphis domestica. The sequence goes on from NC_077228.1 coordinate 174,763,086, forward strand.
CCATAAGACACGGGTGTGTCCCTGGAGCCCCAGTTTATACCAGCTCCTCATCTAGAAGGCTTCCTGCTCCGGTCTTCTCGGCTCAGATAATTACCAGATGCTTTTAGCATTGCTCTGGAGTGCCATCTTGAGGCCAACATTGGCTCTTTCAATTTGCCATTAGTGGTTTCCAGCCCTTCCTTCTCCAAAGCGATTTTAGATTTTAGAACTGAGCATTTGGAATTATTTACCATCTAGGGGATGGGAAAACTTTGTCCCCGGGACAAGTTGAAATGTACTTACTTGATATTCAGTTGACACAACAATATATCTCAGGCTTCTTCGCCTTTCTCCCATCCCCAGAGTCCTTCACTTCCACTGCTTAGAATCCCTAGCTTCTTTCAAAGCTTAGCTCAAGTGTTAACCTGATTCTCCGTTGCTAGTCCCTCCCCCCCTCCCCAACACACTTAATAAATTTACTTGGTACACATCTTGTATTTACTTACTTTATGTACATATATATGGGCATATATCTGAGTAGCAGCAGAATAGAAACTTCTAGAGGTCCAGGACAATTTCATTTCTGCCTTTATATCCTTCTGGAGAAGCCCAATGGCTGGCTGAGTCTTTTAATAAATGTTTGTTGAATGACTGAGTGAATCTTGTTTTTAGAGAATTGAGAATTTGAAATCGAATGTTTGGCCTATGGACAGTGAGATTTCAAAGAAGTGTATGATTTTTTAAACCTTTTTATTTGTGATGTCAGTCACTGTTTCACCTGCATAAATAAATCAGAGGATTATAGATTTGAAACTGGAAGGGACCTTAGGAGTTATCAAGTTCAATTCCTTCATGTTGCTGAAAAGAAAATTGAGGCTCAGAAAACTTAAGTGATTTGCTCAAAGTCACACAGAACCCAGCTTAGACTTGAGTTCAGGTCTAACCTCAGATACTTACTAGCTGTGTGACTCTGGCAAGTTATCTAACCTTATTTGCTCAATTTTCTCATCTTTAAAATGAGCTGGAGAAGGACATGGCAAACCACTCCAATATCTTTGCCTAGAAACTCTCAAATGGAGTCATGAAAAGTTGGGCATGATTGAAAAACTACTGAACAACAATATTTCTGACTACAAACCCAACAGTCACTGTTTCTAGCTCACTTTAGGGAAAAATAATATGTCTTTTGCAGGTACAGTGTAGCTGCTCTGTCCAGAGAATGTAGAGTTGGAAGGGACCATCAACACAATCTGGTGCAAACCCTTCACAAGGAGGTAGCTATGATATCTTGAAATAAATCTAAGACTCCCAGGGGTTTCTAGTCTTCTGTGAGTTAGGACCACATAATTTAATTTCTCTGAAACTTAGTTTTCTTATCTGTAAATTGTAAATAACAGTAGCTCAGGCTACAAAAAGCCAGACCTACAAATGGAAGGTCCTGGGTTCAAATTTGACCTCAGATCTAGAGGAGGTGATTACCAGGGACCATTTAACCCTCTCTTTCCTTAAAGAGCTTAGTAATTCAAAACCAAGAAGGAGGTTTAGCTTTTCTGGGATTCTCCAAAAGGATCTGTGTCCAGGTCTTTTGCCCAAGTTCTTCTATATTAACTCCTTTTTTTTAAGACTATCTGTTTTAGAATTGACTATCATTTCCAAGGCAGAAGAGTGTTAAGGGCTAAGTAAATCTGGCCTCAGATACTTCCTAGCTACACAGCTAGAGCCTTGGAGGTATCTAAGGCCAGATGTGAATCAGGGAGCTCCCAAATCTGGGCCTGGTCTCTATCCACTGAGCCACCTAGCTGGCCCTGTACTAACTCTAGGAGTTTTCTTTCTTTCTTTGAAATCGGGTTGGTCTTCTCCATCTTCCTTTTCACAACTTGCTCCTTTAAGAGTTCCCAAGAAGATTGGAACTCTAAGAGTCTCAAAATGGACTGGTCTTGAAATTCCAACAGAGAAAGATTAGAACTCCCTCACCTCTCAACAACTTTACCCAAATCCTTGAACAGCCCACAGCATTTATCTTCATCAGTAACAAGAAAATCCTTTACCAGTGGACTTTGGAGAAGGGCTTATATCTCCCTGGGATGGAGTGAGGAATGCTGGAGGGCAGCCCCAAAAAAGAAAAAAAAAGTCATTGAAACTTTTTTTTTAAATCCCTACCAATACTCTGCATTGGTTCCAAGGCAGAAGAGTGGTAAGGGTTAGGCAATGGGGGTCAAGTGACTTGCCCAGGGTCACACAGCTGGGAAGTGTCTGAGCTCAGATTTGAAGCTAGGACCTCCTGTCTGTAGGCCTGGTTCTCAATCCACTGAGCCACCCAGCTGCCCCTGAAACTTTTTTTTTCTTAAATGTACAGGAGGAAAAAAGGCTAGAAAGAACTATAGATAAGTAAGGTAACTTTGGAAGGCTCATGTCGAATGGATTATTTCCTAAAAAGAACAAACTGTACAGAATAGAGACCTTTTGTTTCATATACAATTCTCCTTTTCCATTCTACAGTGAATATGCAAATCCATTTTATTTTATGTTTATAAAGTTTAGAATGATTTTTTTTTAATTATTCCAAGGTCCAGAGAGGAAAAGGGAAGATGACAGCTCCATACATGTCGCACACACAGCCAATTTGGTCCTCCCTGGACCTCACCTCTCCAAACATATTTGCCTACTAATTCAATATTAACTATGTGCAAATCACTGTGCTAGGCCTGAGCTTACAAAGTATACATACCACTATAATTCAACATATATTTATTAAGTCCCTACTTATATGACAAGACATAGTACAACATGAATGATACAAAGGTAAGAAATAGTTTCTATACTCATGGAGTTTGCTTTCTATTAGATAAGCTTACATTTTCTAATACACTTGTATTTACTATTTATGTGTTACTTTGGGAAAACACATTCCCCTCTCCCACCCTCAAATTCTTTATGACAATAAGAACAAAATTGTAATATACGAGCTTTATATAGCATGATATATGTTTTTTCATTTGATCCCAAAAAAAGTCCTGAGAGATGGGCACTATTATTATTGTAATTTTACAGATAGGAAAACTGAGGCATATGATGGTTAAATTATTTACTAGATAGTATGGCTAGTAAAGGAATGAGCCTGAATTTTCTTAATTCTAATTTGTTTATTTCCTTAAAGCATAGACTATTTTATTCTTTTGTTTCAGTTCTATATTCTTTCTCTGTCCTTTCCCTCAACTCAAACCAGTGAAAAAAGAAAATTTACTAAAAATATGTAATATACAAGCACAATAAATTCCTACAGGAAGGAAGGAACCACCAACAGTGCATTCTATATTTTCCCACACACCTTCTAGCATTTGTCATTTTCCTTTTTTGTCTGCTTAGCCAATCCAATAGGTATGAGGTGGTACTTACATCTTATTTTGCATTTCTCTAATTATTAGTGATTCAGGGCATTTTTAATATGGCTATTGATCATTTTTATTACATGTCTGAAAATTGCATATTCATAAATATCCTTCGACCATTTGTCAATCAGAGAATAATCATTTTTATAAATTTGGTTCAGTTTTCTATATATTTGAGAAATAAAACTTTTATCAGAGAAAGTTGCTACAAAAATTTTTCCCAGTTCCCTGCTTTTCTTTTAATTTTAGTTACTTTGATTGTTACTGCAAAACTTTTCCATAATGAAAATTATTCATTCTACTTCCCATGAACCAGTGTTAGATGCTTACCTCAACAAGACAATAGAGGAAAGAACCCCACTTGTTTAAAAATATTTACAGCAGCTTTCTTTGCAGTGACAAATAATTGGAAACTGAGGTGTTCATCAAAAGGGAATAATTGAACATGTTATGTACATGTAAATGTCATGGAATACTATTGTGCTGTAACAAGTGGTGAAAGAGATGGTTTCAGAGAAATTTACGAAGGCTTGTATATCAATTGATGCAGAGCAAACAAAACCAGAACAATTTTTACAATAACCAGATTTGTAAAGACAATTGTGAAAGGCTTCAGAACTCTGATTAATGCAATGAAGAATCGGATTCCAAAAGAATCATGATGAAAAACACCCTGGGAGAGAAGTGATGTACTCAAAAGTGCGAATTTAGGCATATTGCTTTTGGACATGGCCAACGGAGGGATTCATTTGCTTCGTGACATATATCTTGTACCAGAAATTTTGTTTTGCTTTTTCTTTCTCCTTGGAGTAAAGAGAGGAGGGAGAGGTGTTTTTTGTAGTTGTTTTTGATTTTATGAATGGCCCCTAAAATTTCTTCCCGTTCTAAACCTTCAATCCTTTCTAAGAGGATACAACTCCCAAGAGGCCGGCCCACTTTTGCGTGTCCTGTGGCGCAATCGTTGCGTCATGAGCGTGTTACGTCACTTCCGACCTTTCCCTCTCTTCCTATTAGTTTTTTCCTCGATATCTTCCCTACACTAAGACCGTGCATGCTCTTGCGTTTCCGCCACCGCTAGGCCTGCTGGGTAAACATGGATGCTCACGATTTGTTCCGTCGCCTCGGTGCTGGGGCCAAGTTCGACCTGAGACGCTTCCCCACGGACGCGGCCCGATTCCAGGTGAGAGCGGGGGAGGGTGCGAGGAGGGGCCAGACCCCCTTTGGACACGTGCGGCCACTTGGCACCGCCGGGTCTCGGAATATTGCAGAGGACACGTTAGCCTGGGCGGCTTGTGGCCCCCAGAGCTGACGGCCGGGCGCAGCCCTGCCTCTATATCTTTCATTTTATAATTATGTAATCCCCGGTGTCACTGCTCTGTATTGTTCCAAGCAACATCGCGAGTTTTGTGTCCCAGCTTTGCCTTATAGGCGGTATATATAGAAGGAAGTAGATTTAGTGTCCTGAGAAGGACGACCAGTAAATGTGAAGAGTTCGGAACCCCGTGGTTTTAGAAAGAAAAAAAAAATAGGGCTGACAATAGAACGGACCCTGACTCATAGACCAAAGAGTAAGTTCCTTGTCGTTGGAATGCTGTAGAGAAGATTTCTGTATTGAAAAGGGAGCTTGGATTTAGAGGATCTCTAAAGTCCCTTCAACACAAGCTTCCACAACATCCTTTGGGTTGTCTTTGAACCCGTTCCATTTTGTTTAACTCTATGTATGTCTGTGCCTCCAGAAAACTGCTTAACAGCATTTCCTTGTGCGCCTCTTTAGGCCTGGCATTAGTACTTTACTCCAGTGAGCAATGAATGTTAAATGAAATTAGTTCCTAGAAGGAATTTACCATCTAATTTTTTTTTAAATAGCATGCAGTAAGATAAGCGCAAAGTAATATACTAGATGCTAAAGGAGTAAGGGAATGAATTAATTAAAAAGTATTAATATTAAGTACTTACTAGGTGTTACATTCTGGACGGGATGCTGAGAATGTAGATACAAAAAAAGAGACCCTCCCAGCCTTCAAGGAGTTTATATTTTTATAGAAGAAACTTACAAATTGAGAGGGACATTTTGGTTTAGAAAGTTATTGGGATGGTAAGTGGAACCATAAGGGAATGAATTTGGCATAGCTCTTTTCAAGAATGAGTTATTCACAAAAATTGGAAAAGTGAGTCATTGGAAGTTTTTGAGCAGGGCCTATGAGTTAAACCTTTATTTTCCACCCAATCCGAAAACAAAAGAATGTTTGCTTCTTATATTTCAGTATGATGTCTATACCCTTTCTGTCTATAGAAAACATACAAATCCATGGTGTTGATATTGGGTACAAGTGTCTCCTTATTGCCAATTCTGATTGGGAGTAGAGGAAACTGTCAATAAGTCAATTTCATTTCAAATCATTTGGTTCTCAGCTAGGAAAAAGAAAATTTGACTTTGATTCCTCAGAGGTATTAGAGGATCTGAACTTCTTTGGAAACAAGAAATCAACCCTAGCAGAAAATATAACCTCATTGGATGATACCCTATCCAAGGGAGAGGAGAGACTGCAGCAAAAAGCTGAACATGAGGAAGATAACAGGATTGAAAGGAAGAGAAAGGGAAACAAGAAGAAAAAACAATCTTCGGGTTAGTACTATTTTCTGTTGCATTCAAACCTAATCTGGGGTCTATAGATTCCCAGGAAACTGCAGTTAGGAGTCAGGGTGACCTCGAACTTGGGGTGGATGGGGGGGGTTCATCTTTATTTTCTAACATCTATAAATTTTCTTTTCTTAAGTAAAGTAAAAACATTGTTCTGAGAAAGGGCCCATAGGCTTCACCAAACTGGCCTAGGGGACCCAGGACACATGCAAAAAGGGAACAGCTTCTGCTCCAAGAGGAGCATCTACTATTTCCATAAACTAAAGAGGACATTGTTCCTTCAAAGGTTATGTATGTGCAAGTTTAATATCTGGGAAAGATGAATGCTATGCCCCAAACTTTTTTTTTTCCATTTTCTTTTGAACATTAGAAACAATTTCATTCAGTCCCAGTAAGGAAGAAGATACTATACAATGGACATCCTCATTGGAAGCCAAGATTAAAAATAAAAAAGGAAATGAAGAAAATAAAGTAACTGCAGAGAAATTGGAACGACTCCGAAAGGAAAAGGTTAGGCTAATTTTTTTTTTAAACCCTTACCTTCCACCTTGGAATCCATACTATGTATTGGTTCTAAGGCAGAAGAGTGGTGAGGGCTAGGCAATGGGGGTCAAGTGACTTGCCCAGGGTCACACAGCTGGGAAGTGTCTGAGGCCAGATTTGAACCTAAAACCTCCCATCTCTAGGCCTGGCTCTCAATCCACTGAGCCACCCAGCTTCCCCCTAAGCTAATTTCTTAATCTAAAAAAAGTGAATTTTTTTTCCCATTAGTTTTTTCCTGTTTAACTTAGTTGGACCATTTTGGGGTCATGGATTTCTGTTGGGATGAAGTTAAATTTAGATTGTTAAAGTGCAAAAATCATAGGTATAGGATTTGAAAATACTTCAGATGTCATCTAGCCATAAGTACACAGGAGCTAGACCTGGAAGAGACCGCAAAAACCATCTCATCCAGTCCTCTTATTTTATAGATGAGGAAACTGAGACCTGGCAAGGTTAAATATTTTGGCCAAGGCCACACTAGTGGTAGTCATCAGAGTTGAAATCTAAAACTAGGTCCCCTAACATTGTTCCAAGAAAATGTCATTTTTAGATGAAGAAACTTAAACCAAGAGTGAGGAAGACGCCCAAGGTCACATTGCTAATGACAGAGTCAAGATTCATATTGAGGCCCTTTTGACTACAAATATAATACCCTATCATGTGGCCCCCTCATAGCTTTTTGCTTTCAAATTGCTACTGGTACTTCTGATACATGGAATCTTCCCCCCTCCCTCTTATCTATTCATAAAAAAACCTATCTACACAGCATACATAGCATCAGTTGCCGAATCTTGTTTCGACCTCCAGAAGGTCTCTTGCATTTATTTGTTCCCCTTTCTCCACCTACATAGAGACCATCTTATTTCACCTCTATCACATCTATCTATCACACTATCATATCTAGTCCTGCCAAGACTATTACAATAACTTTCTAATTGATCTCCTTTCTCATCTCTTCCCACTCAAATTAGTCCTCCATATAGTTACCAAGTACTTTTTTCCAAAATCTCAGATCTGACCATTATTACCATCCTATATTACAATGGCTTCTTCCTATTGTCTCTAAGATCAAATATAAACTCCTGTTTGCCATTTAAGTCCCATCACAACCTAGCCTCCAAGCTACCCATTTACCTTCCTGAACCCTATGGTATAGCCAAATTGGTCTTATTGGAGTTCCATCTCCCCTCTCTTGCCTTTGCACTGACTGTCCCCAGTATTTGGAATGGCTTTCCTCCATATCTTTGCCACTTAGAATCCTTTATTTCCTTTAAAATTTGGTTCAAATCCTACCTTCTCCATGGATAATTCCTCATTTTTCCAGTTCCCTTCAAAAAAATTACCTTGTATTTATTTTCTATAAATTTGTCTATACTTATATATGTGTAATTGGATGTTATCTCCTTACAGGCAAGGGCTGTGTCACTTTTTTTCTCCTTTATGCACAGTGCCTGGACATAGTAGACACTTAATGATTATTGGCTGATTCTATTCCAAGTAATTTTGTACTGTTTTTACAGCTGCTACCCCACAACTAATATTTCTTCTGCCCCATGCCCCCTCGTATAACCATAGCAATTGAACATCAATGATAAAAGTGCTAGCACTAACCTCATTCACTGCCCCTGAGCAGTTCTCCATAAAGTCACCCTCATTTATCCTTCATTCAGCAGCCTCATTCATCTCAACCTCTCTTCATCTGTGGTGCATAACTTGAGCAAAAAGTCAGGAAGATTTGGGTTTGAGTTCCATATCAGACACTAGCGATTTAACCCCTAGGTTTGTCATTTTACTTCTGAGTCACCTCCCTAACATATTCTTCATTTATAAAATAAGAAAAGGGTGTTGGATTCAATGACCTCTAAAGCCCCTTTCATTGTTAAAATCTGTGCTCATCTAATGAAGTTAATCAGAGGGTTAAATTCCTACCTGAATGTATATTTAATACTCCAAACAGTATATTTAAAGGGACTACTTTTGGCAGGATTAGATGGAAGGAATTAGGGAACTTGTTCATTTAACCTATTCCTTAAACTACCAATTTTTAAAAGGAGGAAGGGATAAGAAGAGGAAGAGAAAAGGGGAAGAGAGAAGTTGCAAATGAAGGGAAAAAAAGAAAATTGCCATTTTTTTGTAGCTGGCTTTGTTGTATAACTGCTTTGCTGCCTGTAGTTTCCAGCTTTGTCAGGACAGAGTTGAAATGAGAAGTAGGAAGGCTGGTTTGTTTTTAGGAGTGACCTACTGTTCAAGGTGTGGAATTCATCTCAAACTTAGACAAGTCCAAAAGCGAATACATCTTTCTCTCTATACCCATCTTTCCTAATTTCCCTATTTCTGTTAGGATATATTACCATTCTTCCTTCTTTTGGGTTCAAAATCTAGGTATTATCCTCAGCTTTTCACTCTCCTCCTTCTCCCCTCAGCCAGTCAGTTGCCAACTATTCTCTCTCCACCTCTCGAGCATCTATTAGATATCAGCTCTTCATACACAACCAACGTGGTTCAAGCCCTCATCACCTATCACCCTAAACTTTGATAGTAGCCTTCTATTTGGTCTTCTGTATCTAGTATCTCCTCTTACAAATGCATCTTCCACCTACCTGCAAGATAGATATTTCTGAATCATGGGTCTGATGGCCCCACTCCTTTGCTCAAAAAACTCCAGTGGGTCCCCATTGTTGCTAGAATAAACACAATTTTTTTTTACATTTAAATCCCTTCGTACTCAAGCTCTAGCCTGTCTTTCTTGACTAATTACACATTGCCTTTTCATACATTCTGTGCTCCATTTAAAGCAAGTTACTTGCTGTTTCCCATACATTCTGGTATCTACCTCTGTCCTCCCTCCCCCCCTCCCCCAGCCTGCAATGCTCCTTCTTGCCTCTGTCTCAGAACCCTAGCTCCTCTCAAATGCCATATTCTTTAAGATGTGTCGCTTCTCCACCAAATCACAATGTATTGGTCCTTCAGTAAGTTTTCTGCAAGCGTGTTATATCCCTCTAGTAGAATGTAAGCTTTTTGAGAGCAGGGATTGTCAGTTTAGTATTTTTATTCCAATCCAGTGTCAATCACAGCACCTGGCACATAATACTTACTGAAGGTTGATTGATTAAACTTTTCCTCCAGGAGTTTGTATTTTAAGATGGTAAATTTTGAAGTAAAAGGTAAAATATAAGGAAGACATGAACAAGTGTTGGCCTTTCTCTAGGGTGTTAAGGTATGTCTCCTCCCTACTTTCCTTGTAGGGCTAAACAAGAATGTTCTATAGTACCTCAGATCTCCTCACTTTTAACATGATCTGAGCTTCAGTACTAGCAATTCCATCACAGAATGTATCACTTAGGTATTTTTAGAGTGATTTACTCCTAAAAATATCTTTGGCTATTATTCATAAACTGTTTGGCTTCATTTTCCAGATAAATCGTTTCCGAAATAAACACAGAATTCACATCCAAGGAACAGATCTTCCTGAACCCATTGCTTCATTTCAGCAACTTGACCAGGAATATAAGATCCACTCTCGACTACTCCAGAATATCTTAAATGCGGGTTTCCAGAACCCCACACCAATCCAAATGCAAGCAATTCCTGTTATGCTTCATGTGAGTCTACTTGACTGAAATTATTGATGGCACAACTCGGGCTAAGTGAAACTATGCTCAAAATTGGGGATCTTGAACTTTTTATTTCTTGTTCTTGTAATCTTTAGTTGTAGGGGCAGCTAGGTAGCTCAGTGGATGGAGTACTGGGCCTGAAGTTGGGAGGAACTGAGCTCACATCTGGCCTCAGACACTTTTCCTAGATGTGTGACCTTGGTCAAGTTACTTAATCCCAATTGCCTAGCCCTTATCTCTCTTCTGCCTTAGAACCAATACTTGTATTAATTCTAAGAAAGAAGGTAAGAATTTAAAAGAAGACTTCCTCCTCCTCCCCCCCCAAAAAATCTCTAGTTGTACCAGCTAAATTTTTTTACTTGTCATACTTTAGTTCTCATCATTATGTTCATTCAGAAGACATTCCAGAAACACAGCATCATAATAAGGTCTTTGTGCAGTTTCTTAATTCTTAAACTTTAATTTTGAGAAACTGAAGTTTTCTGTGATGCAGTTTTGAATAACTAATCTCATTCATTCTCATGGCTGCTGTGAATTAGCCACAGGACATGTTTTCCTTTCAAGTCCACAGTAACTATTTTTACTTTCATAGAAATCAAACAACTAAGTGACCTAATGAATGTTGGGCTTACAATCACAAAGACATGAGTTTAAATCCTACCTTGGAGACTTATTAGCTGTGACCCTGGGCAAGTTATTTTACCTCAGATAGTATTGTTTCCTCATTTGTAAAATGAGAAGAATAACAGTACCTGCCTACCAGAGTATTGTGAGGATCAAATGAGTAAAATGGTTGGCAAACCTTAAAGTGCTAAGTAATTGCTAGAGATTATAGTTAATAGATAATGTATAATTATGTTATGTAGTTATCTTAAGCTTTAACAAAGGAGTTTTTAAATGCCATTTAAAGATTGTTTTTTTTATATTTACAATTCCAGTTATTAAAGTATTAAACAGACTTTATGAAAGTCGTGTGTAGCTATCTCTCTGAATTCAGCTTAATACCCAGGCACTTTTCTTTTTTCCTTTTGCCTCCTAATTTTTGCTAATCTCCCAAAATTTTAAACCCACCAGATGGGTGAGTGAAGAAAGGAAGTAACATCCACATTGATCAATTCAAAACTTTTTAAAAGGTTTGGCATAGAACATTTAAGCACAGGATAAATTGAGGTTTATAGATTATATTTATTTCAATTCTCTATACTCTCATTTTGACCTGTTAGCACAAATCATTGAAAAGTTGGCTTTAGCAGTGAGGCTTTGCTAAAAATTTTCTACTCACTTGTTACTTAACTAATATAAATTATGCTTTGTGCTAATATACATTTTGTGCTTTGAGGGAACAAAGCCAAAATGTGAAAATGCAGATTTTTCTTAACAGTCTAATGGTGCCAAGATGAAGCAAACAGCATGAGAGGATATATGGTTGGAGAAGAAATATCAAGGTTCAGGATAAATCATTTCAAAAAACTTGAATGATTGAAAGTGTTACCTACAATTTTAGTCGTATTTCTGTGGTAATTGTTGACAGCGTTTGACCAGATTCTGAAAGTCAGTTTCCATTCAGTTCAACAGACATTTATTGAATACCTCTTATGTACAAAGGAAATAGCTAGATGGTTCAGTGTTGGCCCTGGAGTGGGGAAGCCCTGAATTCAAATTCAGCCTCAGACACTAACTGACTATGTGACCTTGAGCAAGTCACATTCTGTTTGCTTTAATCCACTGGAGAAGGAAGTGGCAAACCACTCCAGTATCTTTGCCAAGAAAACATCATGGACAGTATTGACATGCTTTGGTCCATGGGATCACAAAAAGTTGGACATGACTAAACAACACTACACAAAAGAACTTTGATGGTTGATGCGGGGAATTCACAAATGGATGGATAAGATGTAGCCCTGAACTCAAGGGACTTCAATTGAGCATATACATAGATAATTATAATAAAGAATGAATGTACAGGTGCAGAAAGAGGTACTGAGGCAGCTAGGTGGCACAATGAAAAGTTGTGGGGCTTAAATTAAGAGAATGTGATTTCAAATCCCACCCTCAATACTTAACTTGGCTGTGAACTTAAGCAAATCATCTATATTTGCCTCAGTTTCCACAACTATAAAATGGAGGTAATAATAGCAACTATCTCCCATATTTGTAATCATTTAGCATAGTACTTGTCACATAGTAGGTTCTATGTAAATGCTAGCTGCTGTTATCATTACTCCTACTACTCTCACTTCCCATGAAGTTCTGTGAGGTCAAAGAGAAGAGATCTCTGCAAACAGAGAAGATGACATCAAAATGGCATTTAAACTTGTCCTTAAAGATTAAAAAAAAAATAGCAAATCTTTTTTCTGGCTTTCATAGTACTAAAATAAGTGTGCTCTCTATTTTTAGGGTCGTGAACTTCTGGCTTCTGCTCCTACTGGATCTGGAAAGACCTTGGCTTTTAGCATTCCTATTTTGATGCAGCTGAAACAACCCACAAATAAAGGCTTCAGAGCATTGATCATATCACCTACACGAGAACTTGCCAGCCAGGTAGGACTTTCTTCTCAGAGGAGTGTCTTTGGCCACTTCTTAGTGGTTCTATTTTGGGGAAACCCAAAACTTGTGAAGGCAAAGTTTGATTATTCATCATATACTATCATCTCATCCAACTTCCTCATTCTATAGATAAGGAAACAAAAGCCCAGAAAGTGGGAGAGGCTTTCCCAAAGGCCACATACAAGCAAGTTGCAAAGTTTACTCCATAATTTTTGCAAAGCTTTGTGTTCCCTGTGCTCTTAAGGACCTCCTGTTCCATATGTGTAACTCAATGTGCATAAATCAAGTTTTTACTCTCTGTGTAGTTCTTCCTAAAATATAAATGTTGTTTTTGCTAGGTATACTTTTGAAATGCTTTTAAGATTCTATGAGATGAATTACCCTAATGTTTAGATCTATAAATCTCCACACAAAAGTATAATTTGCTTCATTTTGAAAGAGCAAGATTGTTTAGGGATAAGCCATCTGTTTTGGATGTTTAAGTAAAGCATCTGCTCAAATTAATCCAATCTATAAATTACACAGCCCCCTGCAGATTAATTTGGGGCTGTCTTAATTCCATGGACCTAGCTTTCTGTGTTGGCAGAAATGGCCTTTCTTATTGGACTTTGAATTCCCAAATGCTAAAATTCCTAGCTGATCTGTAGATTTAATTTAATTGGGAGCTTAATCCAAAGAGTTATGACTGATAGGACTTTTTTCAATGAAGCAAATAATTATCTATTTTAGTGCCTCAGTGCTGCCTTTATCTATTTCAGACTCATCGAGAGTTAGTAAGACTCTCTGAGGGCACAGGATTCAGAATACATATGATACACAAGGCAGCTGTGGCAGCCAAGAAGTTTGGGCCTAAATCATCTAAGAAATTTGGTAAGATATTCATTTGGGGATGTGCAGTTGGCAAGGAATTTAGAGCAATTTAACCACTGCTCCTCACGAGAGCAAATATTAGACAATAGTAAATGAGGTCCTAAATGCATGATTGAGTTGTTTCTGCAGAAGAAGCCTAAAAGTCAGCCCTGGGCTAGGAGTCAGAAAGCCTGGATTCTAGTCTCAGACAGACCCATCCTTTGCACTTGGGATGTTCTTGCTATAGGATCTAGGGAATCAGATGATAATGCTATAATTGAACCAGCCAGGAAGTTGGTCCACTAGGGAACAAGAGGTTGGTGGCCATTGCCTCATTAATGTCATGGATTTTTTTCCAAGCTATTCAAAATTCAAGGAGATTGAATTCTATTTGTCCTATTTGTTTTTTCCTACAGATATTCTTGTGACTACTCCAAATCGATTAATTTATTTGTTGAAACAAGATCCTCCAGGAATAGATCTAAAAAAGTATGTATACAGAGTATATTATGAAGAGGCCTTTCTGGTGTTTTGTATGTTCCCTTCAAAGAGTTATTTTCTACCCTCTACTATTCCTCCTGTCATTTGAAATTTCCTATCTGTTCCCTTTCAGTCATTGGTGTTCTTTTATCAATTGTTAAAATTATTATGTTATTATTGTTGTTAGTATTATTAACAAAGATGCATACCTCATCATTGCCAAGTACTTCACAACTTGCTAGTCATAGGAGAGGCTGCCAATTATGAAAAACAATTTACTCAGCCTGGTCTTTCATTCTCTTCCTATCAGATGTCTGTAGATAGGAATGACTCTGCTTTGCTCTTCATAGGATCGTACATTTGGAACAGATGCTAAAGATCATTGAGTACAACCTGCTTCATTTTACAGAGGAAGAAACTAAGATCTAGAGAGGAATGGGCCTTGCCTCAGGTCATGTAGGGAGGAAATAGCAGAATTGAAATTGAAACCCATATATTCTGACTCCACTTCTCATATTCTTCCCTCTCCCTCCCCCATGCTCTTCCCCACCCACCACCTTGTGCCACATGTCCTCCCTGAAAGGCAAAATAGTAAGTATTCTCTGGATTTGAGGACAGTGGCACAGCAGAAAGACTGCTGAGTTTGGAGGCAGAGGATGTGATTTTGAGTCCTCACTCTGTCACAAACTACATAAAGGTCCTTAGGCAAAATCATTACTTAATCTCAGTTTCTTCCTCTGTAAAATGGGAGTCTTAGACTAGTGACCTCTACCATCTATAAATCTGTAATTATAATTTTCCTCTTTGGGGCTCTTTGGCCCCAGATGTGTTTGTCCTCATTTTAGATGATACTGAAATAACCACTCTGAGGTTTGATTAGTCCCCTTAGTTCTTTGTTTTGTGTTTGTAAACATCACAGTTCCATTTTTTTCTCTCCTCCTGTCTGATCTCCTTTTCCCAGTTGGGACCAAGTTATAGTTAACCTGTTATCCCGTGTCTTTAATAATGGAACAAGGACTTGCACCTGCTACTGAAAGAACAAAGTAGATCCAAGGAAAAAGCAGAGTGAATTATCACTGTTAGGCTTCCCTAGCTTGTGGGTATAGGAACTTCATCTCTTAGCTCACTAACCTAGAGATCTGTTTTATCATTTCATAGTGTGGAATGGTTAGTGGTAGATGAATCTGACAAATTGTTTGAAGATGGAAAGACTGGTTTCAGAGACCAGCTGGCTTTCATTTTCCTGGCATGTACATCCCATAAGGTCAGAAGAGCTATGTTCAGTGCAACTTTTGCACATGATGTGGAACAGTGGTGCAAACTCAACCTGGATAGTGTTATTTCTGTTTCCATTGGAGCAAGGTAAATCTCCTATTGCCATGTTTTCTGTTTTTAATAGATAAGAGTCACTTTCTAACACATTGGAGAGCTGTTTCTTGGATAAGAGTTCTATAGCTAGAAACATATATACATACACACATACCTATACATATACATACACACACGTGCATGTATTGCTTTTTACATGTAGATGGGATTTGGGGGGCAACTAGATGATTCGGTGAATAGAGAGCCAGGCCTGGAGACTATAGATCCTAGGTTCAAATAAATATTTCCTAGCTGTGTGGCCCTGGGCAAATTGCTTTAACTCCAATTGCCTAGCTCTTACCACTCTTCTGCCTTGAAATGAATACTTAGTATCTATTCTAAGACAGAAATTATGGGGTTATTAGTTTTTGGTTTTTTATGCAGTTGGGATTTTGATATTGTACATTATTTATCTCCATGTTTTTTCTAATTCTGTGATCCATCACAGCAAGTTGGGAAAATGTGGTCCTTTCTTGCCAGTTGAGTTTCTTGATGCCTAAACTAAGAAGGGCCATAGTATGGGAAATTCATCTCTCAATAATCTGCTTGTCTTGTTTTTCCTGTTTTAAGTTTCATTTGGATTTATTTTATACTATTTCACTAGTGATATCTTACATGAATGGGGTAGATGTATAGCCTTTAGAATCCACTTTGCATCAAATAGTTGTTTAGTAAAATTCTGAACTCTTTCAGAACAGAATATCTTCCCTGAGAGTCAAATTTATCTTTTTAGGAATTCTGCGGCAGAGACTGTGGAACAAGAACTCCTCTTTGTTGGATCTGAGACAGGCAAACTTCTAGCCATAAGAGACCTTATTAAGAAGGTATTTCTGAAGCTTCTCACTAAACTTGAATCAGAGTCACCAAGTCTTAGATGTTAAAGGGAGAATTATGAGCTTCTTTTTTGTTATTTCCTATTCTCTAATCCAGGGTTGTGTGGACAGAAGCCTTTTGGACCTAACTTGACCTCCACAAAGAGATTGGTAGTTCAGAAAGTGATAGTTACAAAAGTAATAACTTTGTATGTTTATTTAACTGCATTTTGGCATGCATTATCTCATTTGGTCCTCCTAACTACTCTGTGAGGT
Organism: Monodelphis domestica; assembly: GCF_027887165.1. Taxonomy (NCBI): domain Eukaryota; kingdom Metazoa; phylum Chordata; class Mammalia; order Didelphimorphia; family Didelphidae; genus Monodelphis; species Monodelphis domestica. The sequence continues at coordinate 174,779,584 of NC_077228.1, forward strand.
AATGTATACGAGTGTTGTCACTTTACTCAAGAGGAAAGTGAAGCTCAGAGTAGTTAAGAACAATTCCAGAGCCCCAGAGCTAATAAATATCAGAGCAGAACTGGGAGTCAAGGCTCTTGGCTCAATCTTACTAATATGCTGCAACATTCTGCTTCATAATCACAGTTTTCCTTCACCTTTGTTTTTTATAGAGGGTTCTTGTCAAAAGCTTCCCCCATGAGGAAAGCTAGGTGGTTCAGTGGATTGATAGCCAGGCCTACAGGTGGGAGGTCCTAGGTTCGAATCTGGCCTCAGACCCTTATGACTGTGTTACCCTGGGCAAGTCATTTAATTCCCATTGCCTAGCTCTTACTGACTACTCTTCTGCCTTGGAACCAATATACAGTATTGATTCTTAGAGGGAAAGTAGGGGTTTAAAAAAAATGTATACCACTGAGCAGATCTTTCCATTTCTGTTCATTCAACAAGCTATAATTATTACATTATATTACATATTACACTTAAGGGAATGCAAAAAAAAAAGGTATAGTAATACCCACCTTCCAAGATCTTAGCATTTAACTGAGACAACATGTACACAAAGCAGTTAAAGTAACAATGCAGGACCATGTCTATAGTGCTAAGGAGTTGTAACAGTTCAATTTAGTGGTTGGACTTAAGTTATATGAAATAACATGGTCGCTGAAATTATTATATCTCAAGTCAGAAGTTTATTTACCAAAATAGAGGGGAAACAGTAAAGTAGAGAAATGTGAGAAAGGTTAGAGAAAATACCTATACTAGTCTTCAGCCAGGAGGAAAGGTGGTGAGTAACTATGAGGCCTATTTCAAGATGGCAGCTAGTCTCTTAGGAAACTAGGAAAGAAGTCACCCCTTTTCACTCACCCACCCACCAAAGTAGTCCAGGAGTTAGAGAGTCTAAGTTGAAGTCGTGATCTACACCGCAGTCTCCAGTGAAGTTCTCAAAGACTATCTCCAATAGACACTCTCCAGGAGACTCAATTTCAGGAGACTGTCCCAGCCAAATGATTTAGTGGCTTCTATAGTGGTTTCCTGTCCCTTCCCGTGTTCACAGGGGCCAAGCACAGTATCCAAATAGGCTAGCATTTCCCAGGGGCCGGTGTTTGTAGGAACCAGTTCGCACCATCTGGAGGGGTGAATACTCATTGAAAGGGTTCACAGTTTCTGAGGGTGTGAACTCTTAAAAGAATTCAAAAGTTTCTGACTGTTTGAGTTAGAAAAAGGGGTGGAGCTCTCCAAGTATCTTGCTGGCTTCTCACCTAACACTAAGTAGGGTGTGAATTCACTTAAGTGGTTTACAAGCTCCTCCACCTAGTTCAGACTTGTGTTGATTCAATCAAAAGGTAGACAAAGGAGAGTTAATCCTATCTTCACAATCTAGTGAGGTACTTAAGTTAGTGTTAACTCACGATAGACAAAGTAATTATCTTTCACAGAGTTCATAGAAGGTTCAGGAAAGAAATCATTGTGAACTACAAAAATTGAGGAAATTCATGGTGTTGTCTGGTGGACTGAAAAAAAGAGAAAGCTTTTTCCATTTGTAAACTTCCTGAGAGAGAAGGGAATGAGAATGAAAGTTTATTAAGTGCTTGCTTACTATATGCCAGGCACTGTGCCAAGTACTTTAACAATATTATTTGTAAAGAGGTGGCAATGATGTCCATGAAAGAGAGGTACTAGAGAGAGGAATTGACACAAAATATATAGACCTTTTATTCTTGTGTCCCCTCCTTTCAATTTTCATATCTACCAATCACAGAGGCTTTTCTCCAGAACTGCCCATTCTGAGTTACTTAACACTTCTTTGTTAAGTTGACCTTTTGTTAGTTACTTAACCTTTTTGTGATTAATTTACCCTTTATAGTTATTTAACACCTTTTTGTATTAAGATCTTAAAATAGACTTAAAGTTCTAGCTTCACTATAAAGTAAGAACTACTAAGTACCTTCATTGTTCAATCAGGAGATTACAATTTCATCTTCTCCATAAAATAAGATCTAAGTAGGGTGGAGTAATCTAAATTTCACAATCCCCCCTGATGATCATTGGGAGACTAGTCTCCCCATTGATCATTTAACATAATCATCTTGTAGTCCTAAACACTTCTAACTACAGATGTATACAATATTCAGTCTCTAAGAGGAAATTACAATAGTTAAGGAGGAATAGAAAAAGAGAGAAATCAAAACCAGTGTTTTTCTAGGTGCATTGACAAAAAGCCAAATTAGGGGCAGTCCCCTTTGGCATAAAATTTTACATTTACAATAAATGTTCAATCAAACATCAGATCAATCACCCACACCCAAAGTTCATAGTTGATCTTCTTGATGTAGTGTAGGTTTTCTGGCATCTTTCTGCTACAGTTCATTCTCTGGATTTAGGAGTTATCAAGCTTCTTCCTTGAAGATCTTTCTCAAACAAAATTTTCAAAATCTTGGATTTTTATTGAAATACAATCTCCCCCTGAAGTGTGGGTGTTAAAAAAACATCCAGTTCAGCTCAGGATGCAATGTTGAGTTATTGGGGTGTATGAGTCAATTATCAAAAGAAGAGAAAAACAAAAAAAAAGCAAAAATATAAAGGGAAAAAATGGAGGAAAGTTAAACTTTTGGGAGAAAGAAAAAAATTCAAAAATCAGAATAAAAATACCAAAATCTATGTATATAAAATGTTGAATAAGCAAGAATAAATTCATAATAGGCCCTTGTACAGGCCCAATTTAAAGTAATTTCTATCCACAAGTCTGTAGGACAGAATGCAGTAATATTTCACTTACCCATTTGCAACCAAGACTACAGGAAGTTGCCTTACTATGAGTAGAAAAAGAATTAGAATTTTATTTTGATAGAGAAGTGTCATTCCCTGGTCTGGTTTTGTTGTCATTCTCAGAGATATGGGGAGCCAGGATGATAGTCAAACTTTGGTACTTGTCTGAGTACTTCACAAAGAGTGTAGATACAAGGAAGTCCTACAACATATGTCAAGCGTCACAACCTTGAGACTCACACAAATCTTTTTGTATTGGCTTAGAAGTGCATCAATCTGTGTTCCTGGTTTTTATCCCATTTCCTAGAATCAGATACAAACATTAATCACAGTCCCATAACATTATAATGTCCAGCCTCAAAAGGTGTATAAGCCAGAGGACATCCACCAAAGGCTTTGCCGTGAAAGGCATGTTGGTTATATGCTTGGCAGGTAGAGCAAACTGTACACACTTTAGAGGCTATAGTAGTTATACCAGAGGCTATCTATAATCTATTAACAGAGTCCACGATGCCCTAGGTGCCAAAGTGACCATTTTTATGAATAGATTGGCAAATTTGGTGATAGAAACTTCTAGGGAGCAGGGGTTTTCCTTCAGATGATACCCATACTCCATTAATCTGTTTTGCTTTGAATTTTTGCTTCCATTTTTCTGCTTCCTTTTCATTATAGGAAAGTGATAAATTTAAGTCATCAGTGATTGTTAATGTTAAAATTAATGCAGGCCCTTCTATGGCTGCTAGCTTTGCAGCAGCATCTGCTCAATCATTTCCCCTAGAGACAAGGTCAGTGCCACCTGTGTGGGCAGAGCAATGAACTACAGCTAGGGCTTCGGGCAGCTGGAGAGCAGAAAGAATTTCATTAATAATTTCTGCATTAGCTATAGATTTTCTAGCTGAGGTTAAAAGTCCTCTCTGGAGCCATAGCATCCCAAGTGAGTGACAGATGCCAAAAGCATATCTAGAATCCGAATAAATTGTTGCCTTTTTATCCTTGGCAATTATATAGGCGTGTTTCAGAGCTATGAGTTCTGCTCCTTGAGTGCTAATATTAGAGGGCAGTGAAGCTGACCACTCAGTGGCAAATTCTATGACTACAACAGCTCCAGTGTAGCGTATACAATCCCTCATAAAAGAGGAACCATCAGTAAATAAGACCAGATCTGGATTGTCTAAGGGAGGGCCCAGGAGATTATCTCAAGGCTTTTCTGCCATGGACACTAGTGTTTTACAATTGTGTAATGGTTCTCCTAAAGTTGGTAAATCTGGAAGCAAGGTGGCAGGGTTAAGGGTTATACAGGGTTTCAAGGTAATGTTTTTGCTATTTAACAAGGTTATTTCATACCTTGTAATTCGCTGATCCGAGAATGCCTGTGTTCTATGCCTTAGCAACAATGCTTCTACCTCATGTGGGCACATAATTGTTAATGGGCATCCCAATACTAGATCAACAGTTTTTGTCACTAGTAAGGCTGTAGCAGCTACTCCTCTAAGACATGGTGGTGGTCCTGATGCTACTGAGTCCAGTTGGGCAGAATAATAAGCAATTGGGCACTGAGAAGGTCCCAAAGTCTGAGTTAAAACACCTGAAGCTATCCCTCTTCGCTCATGTACATGCAAAGTGAATGGCTTGTTGTAATCTGGGATGCCTAGAGCAGGGGCAGACAGGATAGCCTGTTTTAGATCTGATAGAGCTGACAAGTATTCTGGCTCTAATTTGAAGGGTTCAGGGCCCAAATCCCTTGTTAGTGCTATAAGGGGTTTAGTAATTTCTCCATAGCAAGGAATCCATTGTCTACAAAACCCTGTGCTCCTACGATTGCTCTCAACCGTTTCTTAGTGATAGGAGCACTTAAATTTTTAATATTTTCAATTCGTTTGGGAAAAATAGAGCAGGCACCTACACCACTGAACTTTATCCTTGATCTCATGTCCTCTTTTGTGCAATTCCAAAAGAAGGTGTTTACTATCTTCCTGACATGCCTCTGCGTCTGTTGAAGCCAAAAGTAGATCATCTACCTATTTGATTAATTTGCTATTTTTAAATGTTATATTATCTGTGTCTTGGCTCAAAATTTGTGCAAATAAACTTGGGCTTTTCACGAACCCTTGTGGCAGATGACTCCATGTAATTTTGAGCCCTTCCAGATGAAAGCAAAGATATTCCTGGAGTTCTCATGTATGGGTATGGAAAAGAAGGCTGATCACAAGTCTACTACTGTAAAGTATATAGCTGTGCTAGGAATAGAAGAAATAATCATATGTATGTTGGAAACTATGGAGTGTCTCTTTATAATGTGGTTATTCACAGCCCTCATATCCTGTACGAATCTATAGAGGTCCTTGCCCTTGGGCCCCCTTTTTGGTTGTTTAACGGGCAGGATGGGCATGTTGTATTCAGATTTACAAGGGATTATTATTCCCTGGTCAATTAATGAGTTAATTACTGGGGTAATACCCTCAATTGCCTCTTGAGAGGGGATACTGAGGAATGGAAGGAAGTGGGCTAGATTTAGTTTTTATCTGCACAGGAACAGCCGACTTAAGTAAGACTACATCAGAAGATGTGGCCCAAAGAGACTCCAGTATATCTTCAGGTATTGCAAAGGTGGAATGCTCTTTTTTTCTCCTGACTCTCTGAGAGAATTACAGGGAGTAAATTTAAAGATTCCTCTGGTACTTCCAATGATAAGGAACCATCTGGGGAGCAAGTCATTGTGGCTCTGAGTTTGCATAGAAGGTCCCTCCCCAGCAAATTTAAAGGGGAGTCAGGCATCAAAAGGAAGGGATCTTGTACCTCTAGGGGTCCTACAGACACCATTCTAGGGGAAAGTTTTTTAACTTTCTGGGGTATTCCTGACACTCCCATTACACTCTGAGTCAACAGAATAACAATGTAAATCAGGTGTACTCTTTAATACAGGCCTGGAAGCTGTTATAGTGAAATTACTTTTGAAGATTGATATAATATTAATTTATGGTCGCCAAGGAATTTACTTATGAAATTCCTAAAATGAAATACTCAAGTCAGAATGGAGTTTATGGTAGTTTAATCACAATGGGAGTAAGAAAGGAGAGGGAGAGAAGGATAAAAGGGGAAAAGGAAAAAGGTTAACTCAACCTTCTGGCAGAGCCAGAGGGAGTTTAGGCCTGAAGGCCAAGGTAGAAAGTAAGATCTAAGTAAGGTGGAGTGATCTAAATTTCACAATATGTCTTGGTAACTTAATGGATAGGAGGAGATGAATGAGAGGGAAGAGTCAAGGGTAACTGATAGATTTCAAATATAGGTGAATAAAAATGGTTGATACCAGTGAAAGAAATTGGGAGGATAGATTTTGACAAGGAAAAGACAGTGAGTTCAATTTTTAGCATCAGGTTTGAGACATTACTTAAATATTCAAATAAAGAGGTCTTATCAATTGAAGGTATGTGATTAGAGCTTGGGTGAGAATGAGATGGGCCTAGAGATACAGGTTTGAATATCAGTAACATAGAAGTATGAGAGATCAGTTCAACAGGGGAAAGGCATGTAAAAAGAGGAACATAAGACTAGAATTAGACTTGCCCAGATTCTCTGGGTAGGGCATGGAGGAAGGAAGCAGTAGCAGCATCTAAAAAGAGAGGACAAGAGTGCTTAGAAAGGCAGGAAGAAAGCCTAGGAATTGCATTTTTACAGAATCCAAGGAAACTATTGTTTGAAGCAGTGGTTGATCATAGTTTAAGTATAGTGTTTACTAAATTTGAGGCACAGAAACCAATTTTATTGGTGTACAAGAAGAACTACTGGATAAATAAAGTACTTGCTGGGAGTTAGAAAGCATCGTTTCAAATATCACCTTAGACCCACTTAGTAGCCATGAGGTCATCTAACATAACAATCACTCTACTCTTCTCTGTCATGTAGATGATACTTGCACTCTCTTCCTCAAGGTTGTTGTGAGAAAAGTATTTTGCAAACCATTACAACCCTTGAATATTTCAGTGATTCTTTAATCTCATCAGTATGAATATTCTTTACCTTTGTACATATTATAGTCTATTTACAGCTTTTTATTCTGCACCATTTTTGTTTATTTTCTTCCATATCTTTTCATAGTGGATCCAACCAAGTGCTGGAAGCTGTCATCTTGACCTTTGCATTTAGGAAATGCCAGTAGAGCACTCAAGCTGTCTATCCTTTCAACTTTATCCATATTAAGTGATCACATCTTCTTTATTTATATTTAACTACTTCTCCTGGATTTCCTCACTTAGAGCCTTTATATGCTTTTTTTTAATATATAAATACCATTTTAGTTTGAACATAAGCATTCATTGGAAATGTGTTTGCTTCCAACTTGTGTTGTCCCACTGACCACAGTATTAATCACAGTTGTATAATTTCTGAAATTTGGGGGCCCAACTAACTGGCTATAGTATCTATACCAAATAAATAAACTGAGAGGCAGTATGGTATAGTGAAGAGAAGACCTGGTTTCAAATCTGCCTCCACTAGCTTTATTACTCTAGGCAAGTGACTCTACTTTCCTAAGCCTCAGATTCTGCACCTGAAAAAGGGGATACCAATAACTGTCAACTTTATTACACTTGGAGTTGTTGGTTGTTTGGCTTAAGTGAGATGATTTATGTGGAATATTCAGCAAATGGAAAAAAGATATTAATGTTAGTTATGATTTCTAATTTATTAACTCAAACTAGCCAGATGCAAATGATAGTCTGGAGTCTTAAATAGGAATTTCCATTTATTTGGCTTTTCTTATATAGATTGCATTTAAGCAGTCCTGTGGTATTCTCGGGCTTAATGTAGTTTTCATACCATCTGTGGAAAAGAGTCCAGGGAAAATCTCTTCTGTTGGAACCTCTTATAATTCATCCTCTGTGAGAGTAGAGTGGTGAATACTTTTAGTGTTCATTTCCCTCTTGGCAATAACCAAAGTATGGTTGAACAATGTTACCTCTGCTTGAATTTATCAAAGAAACTCTTATGACCCCAACACTTGAGTATGTGACTATTATCAGAGCCTTTTCGCACCATTTTGCTTCTGCCAAGTTAAATGCTTATTAAATTATAATGATCAGTGTGATGCTATATTTTCTCTGAATCTTCAGTCAGTTGCATTACTATAATGATGTGGTCTGCTATAGAGAATCATTTGATAGTTTTCCTGTTTATCATATTTTCAACAAAGATATTAATATACACATATGCCATTCTCATAAAGATTTATAAAGATGGGAAAATAGAACAAAAATCAGGAGTTTTTGATCATCCTTTTGGAAGGAGATATTGATGTCATCTGATTTTTTTTCCCCTCATTTCCCTGAAAAAGGATTTCAAGATTATGCTTCCAACACAGATTTTTCTGTTTGCTTGGTTTAACCTAGATGTCTTTTCATCTCATTCTATGTCTTATAGCACATTATGAATTGATGTTAGTGTCCAAATATGGTGGCGTCTTGTTGCTGATAATACCATTTGATCTTCAAAGAACTGACAGATTGGTTCCATTATATCTATGCCTCAATTCATTCCCACACCAAACTTCTTTAGACAGTGCTTTCTGCAATTTAATGCAATATTTTTGCTTTTGAGCTGCTATATCCACAGGGTTTTATAAATGAATTTGTTTTGTAGATCAGTATTGCTTTTGGCTACTATCTCTCTTTATCTGGTATAATGATAAAATAGCTGTTATCTAAGATGATTCTTGGGCTCCTCCTTGTGGTGGTATAGTTGTACCATGTAAATATAAAAGGATGATTTGGATTTTTGTAAGAAGAGAAAGGGCAACCAGAAATAGTGACAGCATAGTAAACCTAAACCATTTGTTGGAAGAGTGTGGCAATGAAAGGAGATTTGCCAAATTAGATTGAGATAGTGTGTGGTAGTAGTTTCACATTGTGAAATGACAAATTGTACTTTTGATTATGGAGTATGTTTTTTTAAAGAAATGTAAAATTTTATTAGAATTATTGTTGCACATGCCAATTTCTCTTTTTCTCTTTCAGGGTTTCCACCCACCCGTTCTTGTTTTTGTTCAATCCATTGAAAGAGCTAAAGAACTTTTCCATGAACTCATTTATGAAGGTATTAATGTGGATGTAATTCATGCAGAGAGAACCCAGCAACAGGTGAGAGCTGTAGATTGTATAGAAACTCTAAATTTTATCCACGCTGAATTTCTTAATAAAGGATTTGTATGTCGTAGTACATTTTTTAAAAATGGAATCTGGAAGTTAGCTGACATCTAATATTTAATCTATTTCCTGTTAAACAGAGAGATAACACAGTCCATAGTTTCAGAGCAGGAAAAATCTGGGTCCTCATCTGCACAGCCTTGCTAGCAAGAGGAATTGATTTTAAAGGCGTGAACTTAGTAATCAACTATGACTTTCCAACCAGTGCAGTGGAATATATCCATAGGATAGGTGAGTGGTGCTTTCTGATTTTAACAAAAAGAGATATTTTCTCTGATGATGCGTCCAATACACCATGCTCACCCCTTTATGACTTAGGAATCCATGAATTATAACACTTCTGTACCTAAGCTAATGCAAGGCCAGTTCATAATCTTTTGATTGTGACTTTAGGCCGAACTGGAAGAGCAGGACATAAAGGAAAAGCTGTTACATTCTTCACTGAAGATGACAAGCCATTATTGCGAAGGTAAATTGAAATATGCTTTAATAATTTTGGTTGGAAAATGTCTAATGGGAATAATTTTAGTTTTTTACTGTCAAATTTTTATTCAGCATCTTATTTTGTTACCAAAGCCATTTCTAGGTCCCAGATTCTGCTCACCTACCACAGTCTACTACTACTGATTTAACTCAAGGAAGAGAAAATTTAGCAGAATGTCTCCAGTGGGAGATGTTCGCATCAGGGCAGACAGTTCAGGGCTTCTAATTCTGTCCTTCAGAACTCTCTAGTAGCCCTGCAGTCAGTCTGTTATAGTTCCAAACTATACATAATCGTTAGAATTACATTTGGCATCCCAAACTAGAGTCTTGATTCTAGTTTGCTGCAGGTCTCTTTATAATAGAATCTATTTTAGATAGCAGATATGTTTAATCAGAATATCTCATTTTCCTTTAGAAAAGAACTTTTTGTCATAGAATTCTAGAATTTGAGAACTAAAAATGACTTTAGAATTCACCCAGTCCACCTCCTTCACTATTAACTCTTAGTTAAAACAGAGCTGGAACTAAAATCTTTTTCTCTTGATTTTCAGTCTTGTGGTTTTGCTAGCACAGCAGGATATCCTGGGGGGGGCGGGAGGGGCCAAGATCATCCTTTTCTTAGAGGAAAGACGGAGTGCCTAAATAAAAAGAAGAAAAAGATAAAAGAGGGAGGGTACAAGGCTTTTGCATAAGGTTTGAAGATAATACCCACATTTATGTGGCACCCTTTCCTCACAGAAGCTCTGTGGAATTACTAATGCAGGTATCCCCAAACTTTAATCTTAATTCTCAAAGCTGTCCCTAAAGAAAACACTAGTTCATTGATTCTAACTAGACAAGCATATTCCAGTAGTCCATAAAAGTCCAGCTTTTTGTTAAAAGTCCAGGATCCATGAAAAGGAATATGTTCTTAATTTTGCTTTAACTTCATTGCTTTTTTTTATTAATTTTTTATATTTAAATTATATTTATTATATATATAAATAAATATATTTAAATATTTTTATTTATTAATTTCCTGATAGAACCATATTCCTGCTAATTTTAGGGTCATCTCTTTTTAGATTTCAAGAAAAGTTAACTTCAGTTTTCCAGTGGGGATTCATGAGAGAAAATTCTTTGCTGTTTCTTAGAGTCAGAATTAGTTTAGCAACAGTCTAATCTTGCAAGTCTTATTTGTTCTAAAAATTTTGCTCAGATCAATCTATGTCTAATCACACAATTAGGACAGTAATATATTAAATAGGACATTGAACCCAGGTTATTTTAATAGCTTTGCAAGCTTATTTATAGCAATGAATGCTTTTTCACACAATCACCAAAGTCTGTGTTCTGTTAAAAACAGTGCAATCTTGTATAATGTATGGCCAAGAATAAGCTATGCTTTGTTTCAGCTGTTAAAATATTAGGCATGTTGGCCTATTTTGTGCTCAAGACAGATTTTTATTTTTAGGATAACAGGAGAAATGAAATTGTCAGTTATTTGGTAGACAGTAAGCCTGATTAAAGAGTTTCATCTTCATCTCTAATTATAATAAAGCCACATGATACTGTTTGTAGCACTTAGTTTGGTGAAATCTTTATATATAGGAAACATTTTCAGAATCCAGACTCTTAGACTCTATTTTGTTCCCTCAATATTGTTAAAGATAGCCAGGCATAGGAAATAAAAAGATGAACTAGAATCCAGGAAGACCTGGGTTCTAATTCTACCTTTGACTAATGTGCTAACTTTGTTACTTTGAATGAGCCACCTAATCTCTGTGTCCTAGGCAACTGTAATACTATAAATTGGTAGAGGGTGTTTCTTTACCTTTAGAGTTCCCTATACCAAGGAAATCACAAGTCCAGAACCTATTCTCATAATTTAAATCTTATAAAGTGTTTACTCTGAAAACTTTGTTTTGGCATTTCACCTTACCTCTTAATACCAACCATCCTCTGGTTAGAGTACATTCTCTCCTGTCATTATCTCTATGCCTGTTTATGAGCACACTTCTCCCACCCCTTTGGCCCACCTCAAATATAAGATCTTTGAAATTAGGAAGTTTTTTATTCTTGTTTTTGTAACACCGGTGTCTAACTTATTAGCACCTTAAAATATTCATTGAGTTTAGTTAAATTTTGTTTTCAACCTTTGGTTTGCCACTAAACTACTTTTATGCTGACAGAATTTATCTAGTCTGAAGGATAAAACTAGAATGCCTCACAACTTGGAGAGGTAGTAGACTTTAGGTGTAGAATGAAGCATATTTCAGACATAGTCAATGTCTGAAAAAACTAATCAAAACAATAAAATTTTGTGTAACTCTTATGTGTTACAAAAGAGGATTTTATGGGGTTGGAAAGGTCTTCATTGAGGGGAAATAGTGGAACAGAATTATCAATTTTTTTTAAAATCATAATGGTTGGGGAGAATTGGACAGTGGGATCTAATGGAATTTTATATTTTGTTTTTTAGTAGTTTCAGGGAAATTTTAGCTTTAGTATGAATTTGATTTCCTAACCTTGACTATGTTTGAGCAATATCTTGAGACATTTATGTTCCACGTCTACATCAAAAAGATTGTAGCCTCGGTGCTTGGTAAGTTAAATACCATTAGTAGCTGGTTCTCTTCTTAAGTCACTTATCTCACAATCAGGCCTCTCAGCAAGCCTTCCATAGTTAATGTGGGTGTGATTATATCACTTTAATCCAGCAAACATCATTTAGTTGTTCATGTATAGAGCCTTGTGCTGTTGTACCCAGAGTTTATTAGGTTGTTCAGTGGGTTTGATGATATTGACAGTGATTTGACAAGATAGAAATTTATTTCCTTGGACTTGTTTCAGTGTTGCCAATGTGATACAGCAGGCAGGATGTCCTGTGCCAGAGTACATCAGAAGCTTCCACAAGCTTCCAAGGTAACATCAAGTCTTTTGATAATTTTCTAAAATCTTTTTTTTTTTTTTTTCAGAAAATGACCATCTTTTTTGAGTCTTTAAAATGAAAGTGTGTCACCTTTGTAAATATCATAGCACACTTTCAACCTGCCAGTCTTAATTAGGGTTAATGTTTTGTAGAATTTTTAGCTTATTAAGCTTGAGAAAGGGAGCAACTGCCCCAAGGACAGGATCCAGATGTATTGCTTATTTTATTAAGATGGACAAAATACTATTTTCAGCAAGTTAGAACATTTTAAAATGAATTGAACACTGCAGTATCTTAAGGGCTCAACCTAGCTCCTCATGCTGGGTAGTGATCTCTGCAATTAAAACACAATTTCACCTTTAATCAGTGGGTGAAAATACTGCTTTGGGGTAGAGCCAAAGGAAGATTTTTAATTGCATTGAATTTAATTTCACTCTTGCCTCTCTTTTTTATTTCTCAGCAAACAAAAGAAGAAAATGATTAAGAAACCATTGGAAAGAGAGAGCATTAGTACCACTCCACAGTATTTCTTAGAAAATGCCAAGAAAGAACAGTAAGTATATGATTAGAAATAGCTGCTATATCAATTCATCATGTAAGTTATTGATAGTCTTATTTTGATCTTGGAAAAGTTTAATATACTCCAACTACTGGTGACACAGCAGTTTCAGTAGGCTAGGAGCTGTGCTTTTTTTCTACCTTTTGAAAATGGGATTTGACAGTACTGCCAACCAAAATATCCACCACTTGCTATCCACTGCATGACCAATGGAAGCACTTTTCCAGAAGTCATGGATTCCCACAGATTCCTGCTTTTGGAATTGAGGCATGGTTTCCATGTTGGGCAGTACCAACTACATTTCCCTACTCCCCTGCAGCATCTTTAACAGAAACAGCACAGGACACATTGTTCTGTTTTATTCAGTGAACAAATATTTATTTAGCCCTAATGTGGACCCAGTAGTTTGTTGAACACCACAGTTGATACAAAAATGTGTACAGCATGATAGATTTCCAAAAGTTGTTTGTTGTTGAGTTGAGGATACAAAACTAACACACACATTAAGTGAAACAAAATTTTTGTAACCCTAAGTTTGTTTTAGAATTGACACTAAGTATCAGTTCCAAGACAGACTGGTGGTAAGGGCTAGGCCATTGGAGTTTAGGATGACCGAGGTCACACAACTAGGAAATTTATGGTCAGATATGAATCCTATCCGTCTTCAGGCCTGATTCTGTATCTACTGAGCCACCTAGCTGCCCCAAAATGAAACAATTAAAAAAAAATACTGAACAATAGAAATTCAAAGAAAGAAGCCCATAGGGGTTGGAATAGGCACCTTCTTATGGATGGATAAGATTTAGATGGGCAGAAGAGAATAAGGAAAGTATGAGTAGGGAGAATATCATGAACTAGAAAACTTGCATATTTTGACCCGACTGAATTAAAGGCTATTGTGTAGGAGGTTTTTCTTTAGCCTGCAAGTCCAGATGAACATGGCATACAGAGAACAATGAGGTGTACCAGCCTCAGAATTTACATTTGGAAGTGGGGGGGAGGGGTGAGAGGTCAGTTAGATAAGATGGGAAATGGTTATGAAGGTTTTGAAAAGGGTCTAGATTGCATATGGAAATCTTTGTATGTAACTGGGCTGTTCAGTAAATTTTAAGTGCCTTCCATGTGCAGGGAAAATTCAAATGTGATAAATATGTAGAGAGAAAGTTCAACAAAAGAATGAAAGAGGGAGGGATTAGGAAAGAATTCTTGGAGAAGGTAGGAGTTGAACTGGGCCTTGAAGGAACAAGTAGACACATGGAGGGGCTCCTAATTAGAGAATGTAGTCAAACCCTATGCATAAGATGTGTTTTGCAGCAGCTTTGTGAAGACTGAGAGCATGGAAGTAGGGAGACTAGTTAGGGGACTTTTAGAATAAGCCAGACCAGGAGTGATATTTTTGGGGGGTTGAGGAGAAGGGAAGTCAGTCTCAGTATAAGGGAGGAGTGAAAGTGTCACTGAGATATACAAATAGGTGCACAGTGAAGGGAAATTTGGGGAAGGATCCAGGAATTCATGTCTTGATTTGATGAACAGGTTTGGGAGAAGATTATGGAAGAAATAAAAGAGATTTAAGTCAAAGAAGAGGGATTTCAGAGTTCAGGACTTTAGAGTTAGAATAATTTTAAGTGACGATGAGGACTAAGGGGCAGCTATCCTAGAGGGATGAGGTCAAGTGTTAGGGTAAGAAGGCTGGGGGGGGGAGGGGGGCGCAGCTGGGTAGCTCAGTGGATTGAGAGCCATTTCTAGAGACAAGAAGTCCTAGGTTCAAATCTGGCCTCAGATACTTCCCAGCTGTGTGACCCTGGGCAAGTCACTTAACCCCCATTGCCTAGCCCACACCACTCTTCTGGTAAGGGTTATTTTTTAAAAATTTATATTTTATATATATTAATGTATATAAATATTTTTTAAAAGGCTGGGGCTCTAAGTCAGGATATTAGGTCTTTAGTGTGACCATGGCATTCAAAGTCAGCCACATGGTATGTTGTTCTCTGCTGCTTGGCACGTATTTGTCCACATTAGACTCAGTAGGTCACCGTTTGAGAATACAATAAAACCTCACTTGTGAGAACTGGAGAGGATAGATCAGAAGGGCTCAAGAATGCACTATTTGGAATGGTATATGACAGGTCTGTCATATAGAAACAAGGACCACTAATTACATAAGGATCCTCATGGGCCTCTTAAGTGTCTGGTTTTTTCAAACCCTTACCTTCTGTCTTACAATTAAAGTTAAAATTAGGAAATATAATAAAAAAATAAGCCATTAGAATTATGTTGTAAACAATAAAGTAAGCACTAGACCAGTGTGAATTGAAATAGTACTAAAATGAGTATCTCTACATGGGAGACAGAGTGGTGCAAGGGGAAAATTTCCTGGCTGTGAAGTCTGTAAACTTCCTCATCTGTAAAATAAGATTAGACTAGGTGCCTCCAAGGCCTTTCCAACTCTGAATCCCTGATCTCTGGCCATTATTTAAGTGCTTATTTTGGGTAAGGCACTCCCGCCAGGTCCTGGGAGAGATGGAGATAAATAAATAGGGCATGGTTCTTGCCACTATAGAAGAAAGTCATACTCTCAGAAACATATATGAAAAGTTGATTCACTCTGTCATAATGCAAAACAGAATTCCGAAGAGAAGTGTAGGATGTAATTCCCAATCCCAGTCCTGAAAAAGAGATTGGGGGGGGAGGGGAGGAGGTGAGAGGAATGGGTTGGAGGGATTTGTGGAATAGGGGCTGACTTCAATTGCTCCTTGATTTTCTTTCCACAGAAAAATTATTCATCAGAATTCTGAAAAGATGACAGCACCTGCTAAAAAAAATAATAATTGAATTTCTTTGAAGACTATTCCAGAAATATAATTCCATTGTTTTAAGTACCTCGCTGTGAAGTGCTGTTTCCATGAAGCATCTCACAAGTCACCTATCTCTTAGACTGAAATAAAACTCCAGGAAGCTGTCAATACAGAAAGTGATACTTGATCCTGTGCTATCACGTTTCTTAATCAAGTTTCACCTTAGAGGTGACTTTAGGGATAATACTAATAAGGAAAAGCTGTTCTTGGAAATGTTTGAGAGTTGAATCCACAGGAATACTTCTTATAGAAGACCCTAGTGCACAGATGGGCCAGGAAACACACAGAGATGGGTGATCATCTCTGAAAATTTTCCCTGGAGGTGGAGGGAGTGATCCCTGCTGGATGGCACCTGAATACAAAGAAGGGTTCAGGTGTCCCCGGAGAATTTGAGAATATCTTTTTAAGATGCATGTGGAATAGTGCATCATGAAAGCCACTACTCTTTAAGTAACCAAGCATGACATGTTCATTTATTTAACATTCTTTAAATAACTTGGTGGGAAGGCCTTTGTGACATGGGCACAGAAAGGGACTCCCATTCTGTAGTTCCTATTTAATTTACTTAATCCCCTGGAAATGAGCACCAGCTCTTCTGTTACCATCCTCATACTATCAGGGTAGCACCAAGCTCCTCCTCCATCCATCCTGCTGTAACTAGATCACTGCCAATGGGGCCTCATTTTCCACCACTTAATTATGCTATTGCATCCTATCTTTCCATACCCATGGGTTTTAGTTTAAAACCAATCCATAATTTATCCTGATAGGAATGAATGTTCCTATTACTTGATATTCTTTTGGCACCACTTTCTTATGTCTGCCTTCCTAAGGGTTTTTTGCCCTAATTTCATCTAGTAAGCAAATCCTTGCCAAAATACTACACAGAGAAGGAAATTATTTGGTGCTTATGGGCTTGACATTTTTGTAAATACTTGTTTTGTACTTTGGAATAAAAACCTCTTGATCTCAAGAAATGACTCATACAAATGGCCTCCTCAATCAATTCTTACTATTTGCTTACTTAGAACATTTATACTATGTTTTCTAATAAAGGTAAGACTAAAGTGAACTAATGAGAATAGGGTACATAGCATCATGAAAAGATATAGAATACTTATGCCTTCTTTTTTACACTGTTACCAAATTTCAAATCAACTAGCAAGCATTTATTAGCTACATTTCAGGCACCAAAAGATGAAAATGATACAGTTTCTGACCTCAAATTGTCTCTGGAGAGAGAGAGATTTGGATAGGAGGGGAACCTAGAGGGCAGGGATCAGAAAAAGCCTTCTGTAGGAAGTAGCACTTAAGCTGGGCTTTGAAGAAAGCTAGAGGTTCTTGGAACTGGGGGAGGGGAGTACAGATTGTGAAGAAGGTACATTAGAGAGCATGTGAATGCCAAGACATGGATAGAGGTAGACTATAGGAATAGGGAACAAGTAGGCCAGTTTTCCCAAAACAAATGTGGTGGGAGAAAATTGTATAAAAATCCTGGGGAGTTGTTAGAACCATACTGAAAGACTTAAGTGCCCAGCAAGTGTTAGTATTTTATCCTAAAGACAATAAAGAGCTACTAGCAATTGTCAAGTAGAAAAGTGACAGTCAGACATGTTTTAGGAATATCACTCTTGGAATCCCACTTAATGTAGAATGGATTAGAAATCTTTATTTCTGTCCCTGATTAACCCAACTTTCACCATTGTTTTCTGGAGAGGAAAACAAACATGATGGAGCTCAATTCACCCACTACAAATCTGTTAAAGGCACTACAAATCTGTTAAAGGCATCCAGTGGCTCCTTGCCATCTGTTCACAAACATGTTCCAGTTTTCCTAAATCCTATGTCTTCCCTTGAAAGGAATAGCCCATTCAGGCACTGCCCCTTCTCTCCTTCCTTGCTTAAGCTTCTACAAATTGTATCCCTTGCTATCAGGTTTCCTTCCCCACTACTGTCCTGAGGTTACTCTGAAAACTCTGCCTAACTAAGACAAAAATCAGGGCAAACTATTAAAACTGCACTTACTACTTTTCATAGGTCTGTTTTCCTGAAGACTTTCCTCTTAATCTGTTCAAGCAAAAATAGCTCCCTAGCAAAGGTAAGAATCTTCTAGGGATGATATAAATCATTCTTTGCCTTACCCAAAAAGGACATACAGAGATTCTGTAGAGATAAGGACAAGAATGATACAACCAGCCCAACAACTTTGTAAATAAGAGTTGGACTGAATAGTTCTAAACACTTCTTACACAATAAATGTTTACATTTCTGACTTGATAAGCTTTTTCCTTAGGAAGAATAAATGCTTCAGTCCTCAAAGAGCAAAATTATATGTGCATGTATACTCCAAACAACCCTACTTTCCCCATTTATAGTTACCTTTAAAAAGGCAAGAAAGGCTGTCAAGATCATCAGAGGCTAAAAGAAGGTAGAGGCCAAGGCAGTTGGCCTAACTGTTAGAGGAGTGGAAAGCCAACTTAAGAGCTTTCAAAAGGTGGGATACAGCTTGTGTGCTTCCTACTGGTCCAATTTAAATAATTTTTAAATGTCTCCATGTGAAAGCTTTGAGAGAACATCCTCTGGGACATGTGGTATTCATAACGGATAGCTCAGTAGCCACCTCCTACGGGAGCCATCTCTTACTCATCCCATCCCCAACCAAATTACTTTGTATTTAATTACTTGTAAATTTATTTCCCCCTGCAGTCTGGCTGGCATCTTTTCATTTTCATCTTCTTATCCAAAGTGCCTACAATAGTGCCTGAAATATAATGGGAGCTCAGTAAAGCTCCCAATGTGTCTTAGGAATGTGTATAAAAACCTCTTTTTGGTGGAGGCTTATTTGAGTCTGACAATAATTAGGGTAAGTACTACAGATACCATTTTATCCCCTATTTCACAATAAAATTAAAAAAAAAAAAGGCTTCGAGTTAAAGCTGCTCAAAAATCAGTTGTGGCAAAATGAATAGAACACTAAACTAAGCCTGGAGTCAGGAAGTCCTTCAATGCGACCTCGGACACTTGTGGGGCCGTGAAAAGTCATTTAAACCTCTGCTTCAGTACCCATCTGTAAAATAAGAAAAATAACAGCACCTACCTCCCAGGGTGATTGTGAGGATTAAATGATATAATTGTTAGCACAGTGACTGACGCATAGTAAGCGATAAATATTGTCAGCCGCAATTATTAGGTGATTCGTTCATGGTAACCCTGCTAGTAAATGTCTGAGGAAGAATTCGAACCATGGGCTTGCTTCTCGAACTAAGCACTGTCACGCCCTACCTGGATTAACTGTCCCAGCTGGCTGAGCCACGGCCATTTATTCCAGATAGTTCAAGAAAGAGGTCACGTGGTAAGGGCGAGGGCTCTTCCCACACTGAGGCTGAGGTCGGTCACGTGCCCAATCAGACCCCGCCTCAGTAGACCGAGCCGAGGGGTGGGGGTGGGGTAGGGGTGGGGGTGGGACTGGGTTAAGGCGGGGCCTCCAGCTGCCCCGGAAGTAGCTGCTCTCAGCTGACAGAGCCTACTAAGGTGGCAGCGGCTGCCCCGGCAGATTACGGGGAAGATGGCGCTGCGGCCGGGAACGGGAGCCGGCGGTGGTGCTGGCGCTGGCGGAGGGACAGCCGGGGCCGGCGCTGGGGGCGGCGGGGGAAGCAGGTGCGTGTGGAGCGCGCGCTCAAGCGCGTGGACGGCGGTTAGGGCGGTTGCCTGCTGTAGCTGAGCCTGAGCCTGGGGGTGGGGTAGGAGGGTCGTTGCCCAGGCGACTGGGGGCTACGGTTGAAGCGGGAGAAGCTCGCGACTGCGGCTGCGTGGGACCCTTGTGGGGCGGGGGTAGGAGGGGGGGCGGGCTTGTGCTGCACTGGCCCCCCAGCCCCACAGACGCGGCTCCTCCGGGTTCCCAGCCACCTGTTCCCAAAGGAGTTTGCACTTGGGAGGGTGCTTGGCTAGGCATTGTGGCTCTTGCTCGTGCTGAGGTTCTTGTGGGAAACCACCTTCTTTACCCCTGGTCTTGCTCCCGACCCCTTGTCTTGTATCCCACCCTAGCTACGGGAGAAAAATCCCAAGGCCGCCCCAAAAGAGAAATCAAGGCACGGGTCCGTGCCCTGAGCTCTCTGCTGGCCAAACTGAGCTGGTTAGCGGAACTAGTAAAAAGAACAAAGCTCCCTTAGGACAGAGACTTCTTTCTTTGCCTTTGTGTTCCTCTCCAGTGCCCGGCACGTCGAGGAGTATCTAATAAATACTGAGCGGAGTTGTTACTGGACTCCAGAAGGAGGTATTTGTTTTATATCATAGAACCAGCGTGGGCAAAACCCCCGAGCCTCACCTAAGACTAGTGGGACACAGTCCTGGCGCTAGAGTTCGGGGCCCAAGCTGCAAACCCCTCCTCTTTGGTTTGCTACTTGGATCATGTTGGTTTGAACAAATCACATAATCTCCCTTGGTTTCCTCATCTAGATCAGGGATTCTTAACCTCAGATCTGAGGACTTTTAAGAAAATAACTTTTGCTAACTATTTCAATATAATTACTTAACTTTGTAATCTGGTTTATGCCCTTAACAGCATTATTCCAAGAAGAGATTCCGTGGGCTTCATCAAACTGCCTTAAGGGCACCATGACACAATATTAGAAGCTGGGCTTCAGAGGTCCCTTTCATCCTCAAATCTATGTTTCTGTGGACAAGGCTTGTGGAGATAAAATTCTAATTATATTTTGTCCCAAGTTATTTTTGGAAAATCAGTTTTCTTCTGTGAAGTTATTTTAAGTATTCAAACTTTTTAGTTAATTTGTAACATCTAACCATCCAAGAAATGGAGTTATGGGGGGGGGGGGTCACTATTTAGTAAACTGCTGTAGTGTGTGACCCTGTTTTTTTATACCTCCTAGACCTTTCTTATTCAATCATACTTTATAGTCCAAATTGATAGTGATTTTAGTACTATCAACATTGTAGATTTTCACACACTTTTTTTTTTTGAGAAAGGGCTCCAGGGTATAACAATGATTTACAGTTAAAATTTTAATTTTTGCTTGTGTGTTCTGGTACCATAGTTCAACTAGAACTCTTGTTAGTACTTGTAATTCATCATCAGGTTGAAAGGCATGGATAGTTAATAATCTAGATATTATTTTCTTATTGTAGTCAATAGTTTTTGAAAATTTCTAATTTGGGTTTTTTTTTTTACTCCTTTAAATTATCTTTGGCAGTGAATTCTGATAATTCCTTTAGAATGTGTTACTCTGGGCAGAGGTTTGAAAAAAGGCTGAAGCATGGGGGGGGGGGTACCCTTTTGTCTTAGAATTCATATTAAGTATCATTTCCAAGGCAGAAAAGTATCAAGGCATAGGCATTTGGGGTAAAATGGCTTGCCCAAGCTCACACATCTAGAATGTGTCTGAGGCCATATTTGAACCCAGGAGTTCCCATCTATAGAGCTAGCTCCTTATCCACCAAGCTACCTAGGTACCCCTATACATTGAATTCTTGAAAAAGAAAGTGGTATATCTTCAAGAGTCCCTTCTTTTAAACATTCCTTTTAACTGTTAAGATTTTGAAGGGTCATCAGTTATATTCCAGAATGGGAAAACTTAAAAACTGAATGCTGAAGAACAATACTCTTCATATATATAAGCCTTTTAGAAGCTAAAGGGACATTTCCAACAATTTTTAAAATATTAGGTTTCAGAGATTTTTGTTTGGGCCTGACATTCTTTCTAGATCATTGTGTTTGTGTTCTATGTATGTTTTCGGGAAAAAGAAAAACAGAGGAGTTAGCTGCTTAACTAATTTATATTTCACTATATATATAACTGACCACTTAGTTGGTTACCTCTGATCCAGTAAACAGGCACAGTGTCAGCTAGCTTGTCAACTAAACCTTTGATTGGTTTTGATTTTAATGTGGTACTTTTTTTTTGAGACAAACATAAATAATTTACTTAGTGATCGTACAAAAGAGAATATTAATAGTTAATATAAAACTACTTTTACATATATATGAAATATAATTTTTAAATTCAACTTTGCTACTAATAGCAATGCAGTAATCCAGAACAATCCCAAGGGACCTATGAGAAAGAATGCTGTCTACCTCTAGAAAAAGAGCAGAAATGCAAAAGAAAAACACATGATTTATCACTTGTTATATGGGTATAGGAAATACAGTGATCCCTCACCTATTGCGGGAGTTACATTCCAGAGACCCCTGTGATAGGTGAAAATTAATGAGGTACTTTAACATATTTATAGTTGGTAAGTCCTAAGATAAAATCCAGTGGAAATCAGTTCACTTAGAAAATCAAGCAGAAAAGGAAATGGAAATTCAGCCCTAGAAAGGCTCATTTTTTTTTTTATTGTGATGTACAAACCTTTGGGAGGGATACAAAGATATCCAAGACATGGTTCCTTCCCTTAAAGAACTCAGAATAAATAAGGGGAGAGAATTATACAAGGGCTAAAGTACATTTATATAATAGGCATCCTAACTATGTTCTGTCTTCTGTATATGTGATACATATATACATATATGTGTGTGTGTGTATGTATATATATGCCATAGGAGTAATATATACTCAAAGAAGTGCAAAGAAGAGACTTGCTTCTAGCTGGGGATGGGATTTAGAAACAGCACAGTGAAGAGGTTGTATTTTAATTAAGCTTTGAAAGCTCTCAAGAAGAGGTAGGGAGTAGAAGAACACAGAGGAAAAGGTGCAAACATGAAAGTGGGAGGAGGAACTAAATGAATGAACAGAAAATAGTGTCTTATTTGGCTATGTAGATTGAATTATTGAATTGAATTATAACTTTAAAGCTAGAAGTGACCTTAGAGGTTTTCTTGACCTGCCCCTCATTTTACCGTTGAGGAAGCAAAGGTTCATATTAGAGATGTGACTTGTCCAAATTAAGAGTTATATAAGAAGTAGGAGAGAGGATGCTGGAAAAGTAGTTTGGAAGAAAAGATCCAACTCTCATTTTATGGATGAGGAAACTGAAGTCCAGAGAAAAATAAGTGGTAAAAATGAGATTGGAACCCAGGCCCTCTGACTGGAGCTAGTACTCTTTCAGTTATGCCAGGGCTACCTCAAATAAAGTCAATTCTCTTAGCAGTGGGGAACCAAAGAATGTTTTGGGGTACATGGCATTATTATCAAAGTCCTCATGTTTGAGGAAAATTGACCTTCAGGTAGTTTGTGGGCTGTGCATGACCCAGGAAATCTGGAGGAAAAGACATTTGAAGTAGTTTTGTTATGAGAAACTGCTCTTAACTGGAGTAAGAGCAATAAAGTGGGAAAGAAGGTAAATGCAAGAAACTTTTAATTTATAGAAGTTATGTGTATCTAAAATCATCAAAACACTGATCAATACTAATAGTTTTGTTCAATAGTTTCCATGATTCTTTGCTATGTCGTGCTATGTCATGCTTTCTTAAATGTTTAGTCAACTACTTGTCAAACAAATTCTGAGGATATAAAGAGGGATACAAAGAAAAAGCAAAAATACATCATTGGTAAATCTTTATAGGTACCTGTGAAATTTTCTCTTCAGCAATGCCTTTAAGTCAGAATCATAGAATTTTTAAGCAGAAAGTATACAGGCATCATTAATCCCAACTTCCTCTTTTGGTAGATGGGGCATCATGACTTCTAGTCAGTGACAGAACAGGGACTTAAGATCTAATGCTCTTTCAAATAGTGCCAAAGTAGTTTGAGTATTTTTGGTATGGCAGTATGTACTGATAGAGTGAACTTCATTAAAGGAAGAGCTTTGACAATCTTTCTGTTTCTTTTTGACAAATGAGGATGCTAAGAAAGGGTCATTTAGGTACTATAACACAACCAACCCATATAGAGCTTCTGAGTTCCTTTTTTTTCCCCCTCACTTAACCCCTCATACAGATGCTTAATCATTTTAATTTTAAATCTCTTAAGCAGACTCCTTGAATTCCATTTTCTCCCACCTAAGTAAGGGATAAGAAATTAACTTTTTAAAAGTGAGTTGTAGGTTACTCTTTATTTAGGCTTCATTACTAAATCAGTGTAAATTTAATGGTGCAGAGCTCAATAAGTAGTGTGAGCCCAATTTTAGAGGCCTTGATCAGCTGAGTCATGAAGACATGAGGGTTATAACTAATACAATGCAAACCTTTTTGAAGTGTCTGAATCATAGAATTTTAGAGCTCAATAAATCCATTGAATCTAATTCTTTTATATATTGCATACATAAATCAAGAAAGGTTAAGTGACTTATAGTCAGTCAGCCAATCAGCTGTAGCAGAACCAGGAATAGAATACAATTTTCTTGACTCCAGGAACCATTGCTTTTTCTACATTACCAACATTGCTTCTCTAGCATACATCCCACAGACTCACAATCAGCTATTATTATAATTACTGAAAATCTATGGCAGAACAAATTCTAAGGCCTTATTCATGGAAAAATTGTCTTATAAAAATCAATATTGGGGGGCAGCTGGGTGGCTCACAAATCTTGCTGTGTGACCCTGGGCAAGTCACTTGACCCCCATTGCCTAGCCCTTACCACTCTTCTGCCTTGGAGCCAATACACAATATTGACTCCAAGAAGGAAGATAAGGGTTTTAAAAAAAAAAAGCAATATTAGAATTACAACAGAATTTTTCAAAATAAAACCCTAAATTAAAACTCACTATTATAATTATAAAATATGACTTCAAAGTAAATTTGACTTATTTCTCCAGAGTATTTTGTAGCAATTTAAATTCGCTTAATTTATCACCAGTATTACTGAAAACTGAAACATTTTCTAAAATGACTTTTGCAAGATCAGTATACATGGGAGTAATTGTCTTCAAAGGGTGTTCAATAAATATTTGATGGTAGGGAGAAAAACTTGAAATCGTGACATCTCTTTATTCTACATTTCAGCTTCATATTTCCTGTTGCAGGTGGAATAGGACCCCCTCAAGGTATGTGAGTTTGTTTTGAATGTTTCCTTATTCCATTTTTTTTTAGTTTGGCATGCATTTTGAGGTAAAATGCACAGAAATAACTGTCTCACTAGTAAAACAATTTTTCTGATGCCTAGAATCCATTTCACAGCTACCCTTTAGGTTTCTCAGAATGAGCTTTGGAATAAAGTAGTTAGTGTCACCCCTCATTTCTCCCTTGGTCAAACAATTTGTAACAAATTTATGGAAGTTTACGGAATAAGAAAATTCAGAAATAAGATCAAAGTGAGATAGGTGTAATTCCTTTTGGAGGAAGTTGAAATGTCATTTCTTCTAGCCTCTTTAAACTGCATTTTTTCTTTATGAATTTTTGTGTCTTCTCTAATTCCTTTATTAAGTGCATTCTATGTGCAAAGCAGTATATGGGGATCAAAAGAAAAAATCAAGTAGTCCTTGCCCTTGAGAGGGTTATATACCCTAGAGCTGTGTTGGTGAACCTATAGCCTGCATGCCAGATGGGACTAGTCCCTTTCTCCTTTCCAAACACACATTTCTCACATGAGGACATTTCTCACATGGCCTGCCCAGCAGCCCAAAGGGACCTTCCTCCCTCCCCAGTCTGGGGTAAGGTGGGTGGAGGGAGGGCTCACATGTGGCATGAGTTTACAGTTTTGGCACTTGGTCTCTAAGGTCTTTAAAGGTTTGCCATTGCTGTCCTAGAGGGATTCTTATCTTGGTCAAAGATATAAGTGCAAGATATAGGAGTAAAAAGAATGATAAAGATCAAAGTGGCTCATGAAAAATTGAGAAAGAAGAGAACACTAATATCTTAGGGAATCAGGAAAGGCTTCCTGGATGAAATAGTAGATAAACTTCCAATGAAGAAAATAAGGAAAGGATTGGACAGGTAGAAGCCATTCTGAGAATGGAGGACCAAGGAGGTAGAAGATGACATATTGAAGTTCAGCTGGTTGACTAAACTTCAACAATAGAAATTTTTTCCCCAAAAAAAAACCCACATTAGATAACTTCTAATATTAGTCAAACTTATTTAGTTTTCAGATAGTTTTAAAGGTTTTATTTCAGTAAATCTGACCACCCAGGTAAATTACTATATTTCCCATTCAGTTACTACGCATCTTAGCCTGGCTTCAGCCTTTAAGTCCAAAATCAATTTCAAGTACAAGATTGGGGAGTACATGGTTAAATAGTCATATGTCTGAAAATAATAGGGTTTTAGTGGACCTTGAAGCTCAATATAGATCAGCAGTTTAAAATGACATTCAGAAAAGCCCCTATGATTTGGGGTTGCATTAAGAAAGGCATAACTTATAGAAAAGGGGAGGGAATAGGCCCACTGTACTTCTCCCTCATCAGATATGACCTAGTGTAGTTCTTAAGTCTTAGACACCATCATTTAAGGGCATTGATAAGTAGGATGGTATCCATAGCCTATGAAAATAAGTTAGGGGGCAGCTGAGTAGCTCAGTGGATTGAAAGCCAAGCCTAGAGATGGGAGGTCCTAGGTTCAAATCTGGCCTCAGACACTTCCCAGCTGTGTGACCCTGGGCAAGTCACTTAACCCCCATTGCCTAGCCCTTACCACTCTTCTGCCTTGGAACCAATACACAGTATTGACTCCAAGATGGAAGGTAAGGGTTTTTTAAAGAAATAAGTTAACTCTAGGGACTTTTAGCCTGGAGAAAAGAAGAGTTGGGGAGGACATGATACCTCTGTTAAAAGTATTTGAAGGATTCTCATGGAGAAGAAGGATTAGACTTAACAGCATATTTAACTCCAGAAGGCAAGATAAGGAACAATAAATAGCTGCATAGAAGCAAAATTATGTTTGATGTCTCAAAAATTGTCTAAGGAAGGTTAGACTAGTTCAGAAGCAAAGTACTCATGTCAATCAGTGGAATCCAATCTATAAGTAGACCTTACATTTCCAGTGTGGGCAAGATAGTATTGAAAGAGGAGATAAGGAAAGAAAGAAAGAAGAAATGTATAATGATATAACTAAAAGAAAATAATTTAACTACTTATTTTCAAATTAAAAATTGTCCTTCATTTCCCAACTTAACCTTCACCTCTATCCAATAAACCATTATTTTTAACAACAAATTAAAAAGGAGGAAAATAGTTCAACAAAATGACCAACACATGACCAAGTCTTGACTATATATACAATGTTCCATGACTATAATTTCCCTAATCCTGCAAAGAAAGGAAGGAGGTACATTTTTTTCATCAAGACATAGCTTAGACCACTGACATTTTAAACCCAAAGAGAAGGGGGATAATGAAATACAAAACTTATTATAAGGTATACACCTTAGACTCTCTCTGTCATACTAATATCAATTTCTTATTTTCAGTATCATTTCTATTACAATGTTACACAGTATTCTTTGCATCCTGATTGCATTTTATGTAATGCTTAATTACTAGTATGCGCCAAAAGATTACTTGACAGTTTTAAGTGCAGACTTTAAACAATAATACTCTTATGTTTCAAATAGGTCTGATGCCAATTCAGCAACAAGGATTTCCAATGGTTTCTGTTATGCAGCCTAATATGCAGGGCATGATGGGAATGAATTACAGTTCCCAAATGTCTCCAGGACCTATTGCCATGCAGGTACTTGTCTTATTAACCTTTTATAGCCAAAGGTTCTATTTATGTTTGTATTATGCTTCTGTGTCCTGTGGACCACTAGTGTCTAGGTTATAGATTCTCTTAGATGACTTACAATCTAGGGAGGGCAGCTAGATGGCACAGTGGATAGAGCACTGAGTCTGGAATCAAAGAAACCCCTGTGTTAGAATCTAATCACAGATACTTGATCCTGCAAGTCACTTAACCTCTCTTTGCCTCAGTTTCTTCATTTGTGAAAGGGGCTAATACCAGGGTCAAGTGAAATAAATGTAAAAGCATTTAGCACAGTGTCTATCATATAGTAAATGCTATATAAATGTTAACTATTATTATTGTTACCTAAATACGACACAGATACTTGCTAATAATAAGTGGAAAAGAGGAATCAAAATGTGCATTTTAAGGGAACTTTTCAAAAGGGACTACCAATTGTTTTCCCTATTTTTACTCTACTTTTGGTTGAGAGATGATTCAGTCACTAATGAATTTTAATTCATTATATTTTGAAAAGTTAAAAACCCCAGGCTTTTTTTAAAAGTCTAGAGCAGGAAAAATAGATTTTGGTGTGTTATGATCTAACATTTTATCAACAAAATAGGATACAGCAAGACTAGACATTCAGAAAGAAACAATCTCTGTCCTTAAAAAGCTTCCATTTGAGAAAGATAAAATATAGTTAGAATGATATTCTCAAGAAACAACAAAGGGGAAAGGAGAGCACAAAAACAGGTTTTTGTCATTTGTTGAATTCTAAACCAGTATTCTCTCTCTTGACCAGAACATCCTTGCCCTCCTGTCTAACTCTACCAAGCCTCTTAAGCCCACTTTCAGCCTTCGTTAAGACATTCATTCACAGGGGTGGCTAAGTGACTCAGTGGATAGAGAGCCAGGCCTGGAGGTGGGAGGCCCTGGGCCCAAATCTGGCCTCAGATGCTGATGCTTCCTTGCTATATGACTCTGGGCAAGTCACTTAACCCCAATTGTCTAGCCTTTACCACTCTTTTGCTTTGGAAATAACACTCAGTATAGATTCTAAGATAGAAGATAAGGTGTTATTTTACAAAAAAAAAAAAAAAGAAATCCATTCGCTTAGTTGCTCTAGCTTCTCTAAGTCTATTATCCCCTTTGAGACACACTGGTTATCTTTCCTATCCTATACTTCCTTTTTTTTTTAAATTAAGTTTATTTTAATAAATTAATTTAGAATATTTTCCATGGTTATATGATCCATATTCTTTCCCTCCCCTCCTCCCATCCCCCTCCTGTAGCCAGTGAGCAATTCCACTGGGTTTTAAATGGGTCACTGATCAAGACTTATTTCCATATTATTAATATTTGCACTAGAGTGATCATTTAGAGTCTACGTCCCCAATCATATCCCCATCGAATCATGTGATCAGGCAATTGTTTTTCTTTTGTGTTAATGCTCCCACAAATCTTTCTCTGGATATGGATAGCATTCTTTCTTATAAGTCCTTCAGAATTGTCCCGGATCATTGCATTGCTGCTAGTAGAGAAGTCCATTACATTCAATCAGGCCACAGTGTATCTGTCTCTGTGTATAATGTTCTCCTGGTTCTGCTCCTTTCACTCTGCATTAATTCCTGGAGGTCATTCCAGTTCACATGGAATTTCTCTACTTTATTATTCCTTTGAGCACAATAGTATTCCATCACCAACAGATACCACAATTTGTTCAGCCATTCCACAATCGAAGGGCATCCCCTCATTTTCCAATTTTTTGCCACCACAAAGAGTATGGCTATAAATATTTTTGTGCAAGTCTTTTTCCTTATTATTTCTTTGGGGTATAAACCCAGCAGTGCTATGGCTGGATCAAAGGGGAGACAGTGTTTTAAAGCCCTCTGAGCATAGTTCCAAATTGCTTTTCAGACTGGTTGGATCAATTCACAACTCCACCAACGATGCATTAGTGTCCCAATTTTGCCACATCCCCTCCAACATTTATTACTTTCCTTTGCTGTCATATTAGCCAATCTGCTAAGTGTGAGGTGGTACCTCAGAGTTGTTTTGGTTTGCATTTCTCTGATTATAAGGCATTTAGAACACTTTTTCATGTGCTTAATTGCCTATCCTATACTTGATCATACTTTAAGGTTTTGTCTTCTTCCACCCCTTTATTTAACCTTTTGCAAAGTCAAAATAATCCCCGACCTTGAATCATTCTTAGTGTGACTTTCTTCACTCTTTTTAGGTCACCAGAGAACTTCTAAAAGATGCAAATCTAGAACTGGATTTATAAAGTATAAGATATCAAGATGACCCTTAATTGTTATTCACTGGTATTTTTATTTAACTTTCATGAATTTTTCTGACACGCCCACCACTAAAATTATTCCATAGCTTTTCTCTTTGAGGTTTCCAACTTTTTCCCCATTCTCAGTATACATATCCTCTCTTAGCAGTTGATTTCACTTCCTTTGGGAATGAGTGCCTCATATTCTTTCATCTTTACCTCAACATATCACTATCTTTGTGTCTGACCTCTCAACTATTTCTCTAGAGAAGTGATTCCTTCCTCCCTTCTAGAACCAAGCCTCCTACTTGTATTCAAGGCCCTTCTTACTTCCTCTGAAATGCTGCTTCCATAATTATCCCTTATCTCTACACCATTGTCATTTTTTTCTTCTCTAAGAATTCTTGCCCTTATGAAATCACAAGTCTAGCCCTCCCCCCTGAATAGCATCTAACAGTACTCTGGTCTCTTCTATCCTTAAGGCCTTTTCTTAACCCCTTGATGAACCACATCATTTTGTACTCTTGAATCCCTTGCCCCATTATCTTTATATTCCATCATACTTTGCCAAACTTCAACCCTGTTTTACTCCTGCCATCTATTTCTTTTACTTCTATCCATGTGCTACTGAACAGAGCTTTAAAAATCATGCAGCTGTGGATCCATATACAGATCCATATACAAATTTATATTTCATAATCTCAACTAGTACAGTTAGTCAATACTTTTTATCTCCCTAATTGATTCACTATCCCACTCAATCACAGTAGTTATTCCAAGCTTTTTCATCCCTCCTCAAATTTCCCATCACACCATCACTTTCCCTTTCCTCTCAACTAAAGATATCCCTTTATTAAGGCCATTTGTACAAAAGCCTGCTCACCTCTCTTCCTCATCTCACAAAACTCTCATTTCCCTTCACCATCTATTTCTTATCTACTGACTGATGAACTCTCTCCATCCTGTCTTTCTTTTTATCTAAACTTTCTCTCCTATCCCCTCCCTTTTTTTTTCAGCAGATTGCCCTTCTCTCATCTCCACTACTTCATTAATCTTCTAGTCTCTCCTGTGCTGTCAACTAACATGTTCATGTCTCTCCTTCCATCCTTGGAAAAACCCTCATTTGAATCGTCTCTATCTAGCCATCATTCTGTGGCTTTTTTTCTCTTTGTAGCTAGACTCTTTAAAAAGGCATCTATAATTAGTTCTTCTTCTAGTTTGTTTCCTTTCACTCTTAACCCTAAAGTCTGGTCTCCAGCCTCATTCAACTGAAATACTGTCCTTTCCAAAATTTCCAAAATTACCAGTGATGTCTTTAATTGTCAGATCTATGATATTTCCTCAATCTTCATCATTCTTGACCTCCCTTCAACTTTTTAACACTGTTGATGACCATCTACCAAATACTCTTTCTTCTCTTTGTTAGCACTCTTCTCTCTTGGTTCTTCTAACTATCAGACTATTGCATCATATTCTACTGAATATTCATCCAAATCATCTAGGTCACCCATTAACCTTGAGTTTTCCAACTCAAAAGTTCTATCCTGGGCCCTTTTCTACCTCTATATTCTCTCAGTGATTTTATCAGTTCCCATGAATTCAATTATCAGCTTTATTGAGATGATTCTCTAATCTACATGCCCAGTTTAAATCACGTGAGTTTTATTCCTGACTCTCAAGCTTCCTTTTGAACATCTCAAATTGGATGTCCTATAACCATCTCAAATTAAGCATGTCCAAAACAGAATTCAGTACCTTTTTCTTCAACACTCCCTTCTTTTCAACTTTCCTATTACTAAGAAGAGTATTACTATCTTCCCAGTCACTCAAGCTTTCAGCATTGATGTCAATGTCAACTCCTTACTTGCACTCACCCCCACATATACAGTCTATTGCCAAATCTTGTTCTTCCTACCTTCACAGCATCTCTCATACATCCTTTCCTCTCAACTCACAGCCATCCATCTTGTACAGGTCTCTATCACATTTCACCTGGACTCTACCAGTAACTTTTGAATTAGAATAGAATCCCTGTCTGAAGTCTGTATCCACTCCCACCTTCCACTAAGATGACAAAGTGATAGTGATTTTTTTAAAGCCTCAGGTCTGATCTTATCAGACTATTTGTGTTAGTAAACTCCAGTGCATTCCTTTACCTCCAGGATCAATACAAATTCCTATGTTTGGCTTCTCCTTTTCTTGGAGATTACCTTCCATCTACTCTCTCTACAATTTGTTTGTCCTAATTATTTATATGTTGCCTCCTCATTTAAAATATTAGTGCTCCTTAAGGACAGGGGCTAGTGATTCACCATATTTAATATCTCAAGCACTTAGAACAGTGCCTGGCACATAGTAATCACTTAACAAATGCCTAATGATTGATGAATTGACGTTTTCTTTTCTCCTTTCATGTTTTTTCTCCTTTTGCTACTAGACTTCTCAAATATGTGATCTATTCTTTCATTCTCACACCTTCAGTAATTCACAGCAGTCTGACTTATTCTTCCACTTCTGAATTGAAACTACAGTCTCAAAGATTACAACTGACCCTTTTTTAAAAAATCATATCCAATGGCCTTTCTCATTTTTTCCTAATTTATTTTTATTTTTTCTTGATCTTAGAGAACCAATATTGAAACACCTTTTGATGGAAAGGTGAAGAACTACAAGCCCAAAGTGTTATATGCACAGTCAAACTCAGTCACTGTTATCCTTCACTCCAGGAGTTAAGTGGGAAGGGAGAAAAGAAAAAGTTATATCCAGAAATGGTTCTCATGTAAAAACAAAAGCAATAAAACTTAATCTAAAAAGAAAGAGAGATGGGCTGATTATGTGGTAAGAGAAAGAGTCAAAGTACTGTACTTAAGATTAACAAGATATAACAAGGCATGGAGTAAGGCTTCTTCTAGCTTACTATGGAGGAAATTTGGAAAAACATGAACAAGAATAACACAGGGGGAAAAATCTTCATGGGTTGAGAGTTGCACTGATGCACTAATGAAGGAAACATACACACCAACTAAATCATAACTCCATGTAGCCATATTCCCTACAAGCCTACTATTACCTATAACATGAAGGAAAAAATTGAAAGGAGAATTGACTGGTTTCTTTTCTCTTTATTCCTCTGGACATTTAGTGGCAATGACTCTCAAATCAGTCCCTTAAAATGTGGCATACCCTTCCCCCAACACTACCCCAGATAAATACAAGGTAATCAATTGAGGATGCAGAAAGAAAATATTATATTTCTGGTTATTTTTATCTTTTTAAAAAATGTTGAATTTCACTGATATTTAAGATAAGAACTGACAGTGATGCATGCCTTCATTCACTGTGTTATACATGGTATGCATTGAAATCTGGAGGGAAGAGTAGGAATGAGTAATGAATAGTAATCATTTTTTTCAGTGTATTGTGATAAGCTACAATTTAGGCATGCCTCCATTAGACAGATTCACAAATTCTGTTACTTTTTTTTTTTTAAAACCCTTACCTTCCGTCTTGGAGTCAATGGTGTGTATTGGCTCCAAGGCAGAAGAGTGGTAAGGGCTAGGCAATGGGAGTCAAGTGACTTGCCCAGGGTCACACACCTGGGAAGTGTCTGCTGCCAGATTTAAACCCAGGACCTCCCATCTCTCGGCCTGGCTCTCAATCCACTGAGCTACCCAACTGCCCCCTACATATTTTTAATTACATCAACACTCACAGAGTGGACAATTAGCTCCAAAAAATTCCCACAATTGGTGACAATGCTAAGATAAATGTAAATGAAAAGCAAGAAAATGGTGGATCTGCCACTCCTCTCCCTTCTACTACTCCTCTTATTTTTCTTCTCTTCCTCCTCCTCTTCCTATTCTAGTACTAGCTCTTCTTGCTAGCCATAGAACAAGGCAAAACCAAGAACCAATGAAATCAGAGAAGCTAGCCAAAACAATCATCATTACCAAGGTTATTACAAATATGGCTTCACATCCACTATAATAAACCTCACCCTTGTTGTATGTTGTTTTTTAAAAGATTAGCAAAAGATAGCATGAAATTAAATTAGAAAAATTAGCAAAGTATTTTAAAACCAAGCTTTTGTTGCCAAAGGCAACAGTAAAAATATGCCAACTATAAAACCTCATATCTACACACTTAAACTTCAAAACATTTTCTAACCTGTTTGAAAGTCTTGTAAATTTATTTCATTAGGTTTTAAATCCAGGGATTAAATAAATTAAAATGTAAGAACAATGAATAAAGCGTCGCACTTGGATGCAGGAATACTTGAGTTCATATCCTGCCTCAGTCTTACTAGCTATGTGGCCTTGGACAAACTGCCTCCCTTAGTTTATTCATCTATAAAATAAGGTTAATAATAGTACCTACTTCCCAGAATGGTTGTGAGGATTAAATGAGATATTTTAGTGCTTTCCAAACCTTAAAGCTATAAATACAAATGTAAAAATGCTAACTGTTATTATTGATACTCTTATACTGTTGTTTGTTTTTAAAACTCTTACCTTTCATCAATACTGTGTAATAAATTTTAAACACTAGTGCATATTAGTTCCTAGTGCCTAGGGATTCTGGGCCACGATTGGCTAGAAATCTTGTATTTCTTAATCTCTCTTAGGGTACAGAAATATATTACCTCTAGGAACTAGGATGCTGCAGAGAAACGGCTTCATTTGGAATGAGATGAATCAGTCAGTAAGCATTTATTAAGCACCTACTATGTGCTAAGCACTAATGTTAAGCTGTGAGGATACAAAGAAATGCAGAAACAAACCCTACCCTCAGGGATCCCACAATATGAGTATTCCTGGGACTTTGGATTTCCAGATATTTAATGAATGTAAAGAAGGAAAATAGTAAAATTGTAAAAGAATAAACAATTAGGGAAGAGTTGTTTTATCCCTAAGTAATTGTGGCGAATATCATCACAAAGGCCTTCAAAAATGTTTTTTTCTTTTAATTGGGCCTTTGATTTAAGAGTTAAAGCTTTTGGTCATTATATTTCTAGCAAATATGTCAATTCACTGAAAGGAAGGCTAGCATTTGAAGTTTTAAAAGTTCTGAAAATCAAACATAACCTCATATAAAATAAGGAAAGAGATATTCAAACTAGACTTTGTGAAATGCACTATATCAGTCCTATAAGTTGGCAAGATCATAGCCCTCCCCCCTTCATTTCATGCTCAGATCATTGCAGTGCCTTTTTGGTTATTCTCTGTGCCTCCAATTACTTCTTTGTTAATCTATCCTAAATACCACAACCAAATTAAATTCCTTAAATACTACTGTCATCATGTCAGTGCTTGCTTAAGAACCTACAACAGCACTCTAATGACCTACCATATTTCGTCCAAACACTTGTGCCTGGCTTTCAGGATCTTTAGTCATCTGGTCTCAATCTGCCTGACTCTCCAAACTTTTCTTCATCTAGTCTCCAATATGCACCATCAACTTCAGACATGCCATGTCTAGGTATCTCCAGCTTGTTCCTACTTCTATATAACTGTTGTGCTCCCTACCTGGCATTTTTTTCCATACACACACTATACAGATCATACCCATTCTTTTACATTCTAATCAAAATCTCACTTCCGTGAATCTTTCTCTCAGTTAGTCTATATTGACTTCTTTTTGAACTCTCATTGTTTTTTAGTCAGTGCTTAATGAATAGGACATTGGATTTTGATTTAGAAGGACCTGGGTCCAAATCCTGGCTCAGTTCTGTGATCCCAGACAGGTCACTTATTTTCTATTCCTTAATGTTCTCATTTGTGAAATAAAGAGATTGGGGTTCTGTGGTCTCTTAGGACCTTCTGGCTCTAAATCTAGGATTTTATAAACCTGTCTCTCCAACTAGGCTTAAGGACAGGGAATTATACTTTTCTTCTACTACCTAACCATGCAGATAATAGATACTTATTAAACTTGTTTCATTTTTCCCTAAGATATTGGTCATTTTATATTTCCTTGATAAATAAAGGGATATAAATGAAGGATAGCAAGGAAGCAAACATTAGGTATAAGGTAAAGGTAGAGAAATGGTTAGGAAGTAAAGAGTAGTTATACAGGTTAGAAATGATAGCTTCTGACTAACAGGGTGGCAGGGAGTTAGTTTGGAGGGGAATAGAAAGAAAGCTTTATAATATAATAATATAATACCAGTTCTTTTTCATTTGAAGTAGAGGGAAATTTGGATTATAATATCTTTACAGCATGGTTTTCTTGGCAAAAGTAGGAAATTTTCCTGAAACTTAGGAACTTCCCTAATACATCAGACCTTTTGGGACTTACTCATGCAGGATGGAAAGTTCTAAAAGAAAAAAAAACCTAGTGACTTTGAGGGGGAAAGAAGAAAATAAAGCAAGCTGACGGTGTGAAATGGGATCTTTTGTACCATGCAGAACTCTTCAATTGACCAATAAAATTATTTTTATAGCCTTGTATAAGTGGTAGAGAAATAGATGAAGATATCATTTCAACTATACACTTGTATTCAAAAAATGGGATGGCAAAAAGAGAGATGTTTGTTATGGTATAAAGTTGAAAGTTAACTTCACTTATAGTTATTTAAATGACTTTATACTAATAGTGCCATCCTTCATATATGAAGATAATTTAACTGATCCACCATTCATAGTGCATGTTTTTCTAATTCTATTTCTATGTATAGTAACAAATTTGTATTCTCATCTTCCTGTTCTTGTAGCCAGTAGAATACAAGATCTAAGTTATGGATGAAGTAGTCTGGAAGAGTAGAATAAAGCAAAACTCTCTGCATCGTGGGCCTGTGGCCATATTGGCATTGTACTCTAACCAAATGACCTTGCCAAGGCCACCATTCCTACATGCACACTTGACCCCCTTCTCTCTCATCTTTAGCAGATTGCAACCTCAGATCTCTATTCCTTCTCTCTTAAATCTTCAATCTCTACCTGTCTATTGGTTCCTTCCCTGCTACCTTCAAACATTCAAGTTTCCCTTATTCTTAAAAGAAAACTTTCACTGGACCCTACCATCCTCTCAGACCTTCATTCTTTATTTCTCTGCCCTTTCATAGCGAAATTCCTTGAAAAAGCTTTATTCTCACTGCCATCACTTTTTCTACACTCAACTCTTTGCAATTAGATGTCTCACTTAGACCTTCTCTCTTGTGTCCTCTCATTCACCTGGTTTCTTCATCAGGGATCCTAATAACATCTCTATAACAGCAACTTAGAAATTTTCTCAGTCCCACAAAACCAACTAACTGCCTGTTGTACATTTCAAACTAGCTTTCATGGAAACATCTCAAACTCAATGTATACAAAACTGAATTCATTATCTATACTTCACCCCACTCCACTTCCAAATGTCTCACTCCAAATCCTTCTTCCAAATTTCTAAATTTCTGTTAAAGACATGATCATCCTTCCAGTCTCCTGGATTTATAACTCCATTGTTATCCTCAACTCCTCACTTTCTCAGGCAACTAGGTAGCACAGTGGATAGAGTCCCAGGCCTGGAGTCAGAAAGTCATTGTTCTTAGTTCAAATCTGATCTCACTTATTGGATGTGTAACCCTGGGCAAATCTTGTTTGCCTCAGTTTTCTCATCTACAAAATGAACTGGAGAAAGAAATGTCCAACAACTCCAATCTGCCAAAAACCTCAAATTGGGACCATGAAGAATTGGACATGACTGAAATGACTGAACAACCTCACTTTCTCTTAGTTGTCATTTTGTCAGTTCTACCTCTATGGCATATCTGAGTCTAAGTTCTCTTTACTCACCCTGTGACCACATTAACTTATTCTCTCTATCAGTTTTCACGAGGATTATTGCAAGAGTTGCCTAGTTTTTTTCTTCCTGCCTCAAATATCCCTTCACTTCAGTCCATCCTACATGTAGCTGTGAAAGTGATTTTTCCTAAAATACATCAGACCACCTCCCCAACTCAACAAATTCAAGGGGCTCCCTATTGCTTCTAATATAAAATTGAAATCTTTCTCTAGCTTTTAAAGCCTTTCAGAACCCAATTTCAGCTTATCTTTTCAGCTTCACTGAATATTATTACTCCCATTCTTGTACTGTGTGACCCAGCCAAAATGGCCTTTTCTTTCTTACTTAGACATGACACTCCATCCCCCATCTCCATGCTGGCCATCTTCCCTACCTGAAATGTGCTCCTTCCTCTCCCTCACCTCAGTGAATCATACTCTTCTTTTAACAAGGAAAACACCACCATCTACATAAAGCTTTTTCTGATTCCTTCCAACCACTTAATCCCATTTCCTGCCCTTGTGTTCTGTATATACTTAAAAATGTGTTAATTTTCTTCCCCATTAGAATGCAAGCTCCTTTCAGATAGAAATTGTTTCATTATATTTATATTATCAGTGCCTTTGGCACATAATAGGTGTGTAATAAATACTTATTTGGACAAGTCAGAGGACAGATGATCTCTCAAGTGTACTAGAATTCTATAAGAGAGCAGCATAATATCATTTAATTTAGTAATTTTTGTACCAATTTAATACTTATGATGGCCTAGGAGATATAGTATGTGCCATATTCAGGTTTATCCTATCTCTTCCTCCCTGTCTCATGGGTTCCTGCATCAAGGCAGCTGACCCTCTTTTTGCCCCAATTTTTCACCATGCTTCTGTTAATATAAATCCTATACCGGAGTATAATAGGTCCAAAATCAAGGGAAGAGAAAATATTCAGTAGGAGGGGGTAATCAACAGTGTCAAAGGCTTCTGAAAGTTCAAGAAGGATGAAGACTGAAAAATAGACATTAGAGTTGGCAGTTTGGAGGTCATTGACAGCCTTTATTTGGGGTCTCAGTCCCCTTAGTTTGAAATGGAGGGAAAATAAATACCTACACACTAATTTCTACTTCTTGGGGAAGATCTTTAAAAATTCTTTGAAAGTCTTATAAATAGAATGTTTTTCCCTTTGTAGGGCATCATATTAGCTCTATTCCTTGTTTATTTGCCATGTGCTTCATATTATTTTTCTATTTTTATTGTTTTAGGCATTTCTTTTTAATTTTATGTACCCTCTAAGTAGTAGTCATTTTTTTAAAGCTATATTAATTTAGCACTGTTTTATTCCTTTAAATGCCAATACTTAATTGGAGAACCAAATCATTGTTAAATAAACCAGCTTGATAATATTGGCAGCCATACATCCTTGATTTAGAAAACAGATTGCTGCTAGTCAGAGTTCTCTGCTTGTCTTATAACAGCTGTGAAGTACTAGGAACAATTTTTCAGACTTCTGACGTACTGGAATACCCAAACTAACTTATCAGATCATGGGGACATGTGTATGTGTTATAAATACCAAAATTCATACCTGAAAAAAAAGTTCTTAGGTTTTTATTATTAGCTGACAATGCTAATGTTAATGCTATTATAATGACTTCTGGTTCTTGTTCTTTACTATCACTACTTTGATTAAATTAAATTGTTAAAGCTACAAACAGCCTCATAATTTAATTTTAATTAAATGGCAAGGATTAATGCTTTCTTGAGCAGTGATTTTCTTGAGAACCTTTGTACTGACTATACATCTGCCTCATTTCTAAAAGTCCTAGGAAATCTAACCATAATTTTTTTTTCAGAATAAACTTTTTCTTTGCTTCCCTGCATTTATAGGTGTTGTATTTAGGGTGGGAATTAGGAAATTTGTCCTTGGTGATTATTTAAAAAAAAAAACTTTAGAACACTTTCATTTTATGAGAAAAAGTGAACAATTCACGAGTCATTTATTAATTTTGAGTTTGGCACTATCCCAGCAACTGGAAAAAAGAGCAGATAAGACATAGGTCATACCCTCAAGGAGTTGACAGTCCAGTGGGGGGAATGAGCTATGTTTAGAAACAACTGTGCTACAAGGCAGAATTTGCTTAAAGTAGGGAGAACAGATAAAGTATGAGAAATATGGGTGGGGGGAGACCTTTTCAGCTATGGAATTCAGGGGGGCTTCTAGGGGATGTAGCAACTAAATTTAACCTCACAGAAATACAGGAATTTACACTCATAAAGATTTAGGACCTATAGTCAGATGGCCTCAGTCTTTTTAGAAGTGGGAAAAGAGAAGCTTGAAAGGGTAGGAAAAGGTTTATAACAGCATATGTGGGAATTTAATAGGGAATTAATAAGATAGGAATAAAAGCACTATTATCTAACAGTGAGGACCCAGTGAACTCTATTGAGCCCCAGGCAGCATGATTTAATGGCTTCCTCCAGAAGTATTCATTGGCTTGGAATTGTTTGGTCATGTCCAACTTCTTTGTGTCCCCCCATGGACCATAGCACACTGGGTCCATCTATCTTCCACTATCTCTCAAGTATGTCCAAGTTCATATTCATTGTTTCTTTGATAACATCTATCCCTCTCATCCTCTATGGTCCCCTTTTTCTTTTGCCTTCAATCTTCTCATTATGAGACTAATTTATTTAGAGACTATTTAATCTTCAACTTTAGTATTTCACATTGCAGTGAATAGCCTGGATTAATTTCTTTAAATGTTGACCACTTTCATTTTCTTACTGGCTAAGGGACTCTAAAAAGTGTTCTCTAGCACCACAATTCAAAACTGTCAATTCTGGGTCACTCAGCTTTCCTTATAATCCAGTATTTATAACCACACATTACTATTGGAAAAACCATAATGCAGACCTTTGTCAGAAAGGTGATTTCTCTGCTTTTTAGTATACTGCCCAGATTTCCTTCCAAGGAGCAAGCATCTTTAAATTTCAAGGTGGTTGAGAAAGGGGGAGTTAAGATAAATCCTCAGATAGAGGCACTGTGACATTCAGAACCTAGGGATTCTGAACTGTTACTCAGTGACAGAGCAGGATTATGAAGGCCAATAAAGGATTTGTGAGATACCAGAATGATAGTCTTTGGGGAAAGGTATGTTTGTCTCCCTGAAGATGTCAGCATCTTGAGAAAAAAGGTCCCTTTGGCCTCACTTTTATTATAGAATTTAAGGGTAGAGGATTATTAAACTGAATACACTAGGATTAAACTATGAAGGAAGGGAAATAAGTGACCAGGGCCTCATATGGTATTGTGTCTATCTCTCATACTCTTAAATATTATTTTTTTGTTTTTGCTATTTGGGTATGTATAATGTATAAATGGAGATTTTGAACCTTTGACTTCATTCCCCAGAAGTCCTTAGTGTTTCCCAAAATTCCCTGTAATCTCTCCTGAGTTTCCACATTGACGGGATCATGTTATTGGTAGTTAACTGGCAGTAACTCCTCACACATCCTCTTTCTTTGGGATGATGCAGCAAGTATGGTGGTAAGCTAAGTGTGGGGATTTTAAATGGGCTAACCAGCCATGGGCATGTGGTTTTTATTTTATATACTCTTTATTCCTTGATTTCTAATGATCCTTAATAAACCTCAAAAAATATATTATTAGAGATTATAATTTAATTTTTCAGTCATCTCCCTGTTAGACTATAATATCAGTGAGCTCAGAAACTATAGCTTATCTAAATTTTGTATCTTGATGCCTAGCATAAACAGAATAAATATTATTTGTCATATT
Source organism: Monodelphis domestica (assembly GCF_027887165.1). NCBI lineage: Eukaryota > Metazoa > Chordata > Mammalia > Didelphimorphia > Didelphidae > Monodelphis > Monodelphis domestica. The sequence continues at coordinate 174,820,780 of NC_077228.1, forward strand.
TGTCAAGTTGTAGAGAATAGGAGACAAAAGAGTTCTGCTTGTTTAGAACATTAGGTTCATTCAGGGAAATATTATGAAAGAAAGATGGAAAGGTAGGTTTGAATTAGTACCATAATATCACAGTTAAAAGACATATCCCTCCTTTCATTTAATAACTGATAAACTGTTTTTAAGAAATGTACTTTGATAAACAGTATATATCTAAAACCATCAACTAATATCATCTGTAATGGGGATAAACTAAATCCATTCCCATTAAGATCAGGAGTGAAACAAGGATGCCCATTATCATCTCTATTATTTGACATTGTATTAGAAACACTAGCAGTAGCAATTAGAGAAGAAAAAGAAATTGAAGGCATTAAAATAGGCAAGGAGGAGACCAAATAATCACTCTTTGCAGATGACATGATGGTCTAATTAAAGAATCCTAGAGATTCAACCAAAAAGCTAATCGAAATAATCAACAACTTTAGCAAAGTTGCAGGATACAAAATAAACCCACATAAGTCATCAGCACTTCTATATAATTCCAACACAGCTCAGCAGCAAGAACTAGAAAGAGAAATCCCATTCAAAATTACCTTAGACAAAATAAAATACTTAGGAATCTATCTCCCAAGACAAACACAGGAACTATATGAACACAACTACAAAACACTTTCCACACAACTAAAACTAGACTTGAACAATTGGAAGAACATTATTAACTGCTCATGGGTAGGACGAGCCAATATAATAAAAATGACCATCCTACCCAAATTCATCTATCTATTTAGTGCCATACCCATGGAACTTCCAAAAAATTTTTTTACTGATTTAGAAAAAACCATAACAAAGTTCATTTGGAAGAACAAAAGATCAAGGATATCCAGGGAAATAATGGAAAAAAATACAAAGGAAGGGGGCCTTGCAGTCCCAGATCTCAGACTATATTATAAAGCAGCAGTCACCAAAACAATCTGGTACTGGCTAAGAGACAGAAAGGAGGCTCAGTGGAATAGACTGGGGGCAAGCGACCTCAGCAAGACAGTATATGACAAACCCAAAGATCCCAGCTTTTGGGACAAAAATCCACTGTTTCATAAAAACTGCTGGGAAAATTGGAGGACAATGTGGGAAAGATTAGGTTTAGATCAACACCTCACACCCTACACCAAGATAAATTCAAAATGGGTGAATGACTTGAACATAAAGAAGGAAACTATAAGAAAATTAGGCGAACACAGAATAGCATACATGTCAGACCTTTGGGAAGGGAAAGACTTCAAAACCAAGCAAGACTTAGAAAGAGTTACAAAATACAAAATAAATAATCTGGAATACATCAAATAAAAAAGGTTTTGTACAAACAAAACCAATGTAACCAAAATCAGAAGGGTAGCAACAAATTGGGAAACAATCTTCATAAAAACCTCTGACAAAGGTTTAATTACTCAAATTTACAAAGAACTAAATCAATTGTACAAAAAATCAAGCCATTCTCCAATTGATAAATGGGCAAGGGACATGAACAGGCAGTTCTCAGCCAAAGAAATCAAAACTATTAATAAGCACATGAAAAAGTGCTCTACATCTCTTATAATCAGAGAGATGCAAATCAAAACAACTCTGAGGTATCACCTCACACCTAGCAGATTGGCTAACATGACAGCTATGGAAAGTAATGAATGCTGGAGGGAATGTGGCAAAGTGGGGACACTAATTCATTGCTGGTGGAATTGTGAATTGATCCAGCCATTCTGGAGAGCAATTTGGAACTATGCCCAAAGGGTGATAAAAGACTGTCTGCCCTTTGATCCAGCTATAGCACTGCTGGGTTTGTACCCCAAAGAGATAATAAGGAAAAAGACTTGTACAAGAATATTCATAGCTGCACTCTTTGTGGTGGCCAAAAATTGGAAAATGAGGGGATGCCCTTCAATTGGGGAATGGCTGAACAAATTGTGGTATATTTTGGTGATGGAATACTATTGTGCTAAAAGGAATAATAAAGTAGAGGAATTCCATGGAGACTGGAACAACCTCCAGGAAGTGATGCAGAGCGAAAGGAGCAGAATCAGGAAAACATTGTACACAGAGACTGATACACTGTGGTACAATTGAAGGTAATGGACTTCTCCATTAGTGTCAATGCAATGTCCCTGAACATTCTGCAGGGATCTAAAAAATACTATCCACAAGCAGAGGATAGACTGTGGGAGTACAAACACCGATGAAAAGCAACTGCTTGACTACAGGGGTTGAGGGGATATGACTGAGGAGAGAGTCTAAATGAACACTCTAATGCAAATACCAACAAAGGGGAAATGGGTTCGAATCAAGAACACATGTGATAACCAGTGGAATCGTGCGTCGGCTATGGGAGAGGGAAGGGGGGGGGCAGGGAGAAAAAGGAAATAATCTTTGTTTCCAGTGAATAATGTTTGGAAATGACCAAATAAAGTAATGTTTAAAATTTTAAAAAAAATGTAGGGGGAAGCTAGGTAGCTCAGTGGATTGAGAGCCAGGCCTAGAGATGGGAGGTCCTAGGTTCAAATCTGGCCTCAGACACTTCCCAGCTGTGTGACCCTGGGCAAGTCACTTGACCCCTATTGCCTAGCCCTTACCACTCTTCTGCCTTGGAGCCAATACACAGTATTGACTCTAAGACAGAAGGTAAGGGTTTCAAAAAAAAAAATGTACTTTGAAGGAAAGGCTATTTGAGTGGGCATTTAGAAGTTTCATTTTTTTTTAAACATTTTAAAGCAGCAAGTTGATGCCAGATGGTGGAGAGCCTTAAATTTCATCAGACCAGGGACTGCTCAAATTCTAGCCCCAGGCTTAGGCAAGTTTTTGGTCTCACTGTGTACTTGACTTGATCAGGCACATAGTTGATTGCCCTGTCCTGGAGCTCAGCCCTGAGCCCCTGGCGGACCCCTCTCTTGGTTAATAAAGACAGAGCTTTGGGTGACACCATGGGAACATTCTGGATAAGGATATAGCAAAAGACACTTGAGAAAGGATGGGTCAAACAAGTAGGAGAACCAGAACTACCTCAAACTGGGATCTATGTCCTCACTACTGGCCCAGACTGGGACTCTTGGCTTCCCTCTGGGCCCAAACTTCATCACAGTTTGAAACCTCATGCTGTATGTTCTGGCAAGGTCCCAGGGTCTGAGTGTTGTCTCGGGCTCAGGTTCAGAATCTGACACAGCAGATTGGGGGGGGTTAGGGGGGTGGTAATGGTTTATTCTTGGCTTACTCTTCACTCCTTGCTATATAGTCTTGCTGACTGTGCTCCCCTTTCACCCCAGTGCCCCAGATGTTCTCTGCTTACCTTTTAAGTCTTTCTTTTCTTGAAAGTTGTTTCTCTCTGTCTTCTTGTTGGTTCTTTTACTCCTGTATTTGTTTTGTGGCATTATTTTAGTATTGGTTGGAGGGGATTCTCATGGTGACCTTGAACTTCTCTGCTCTACTCCAACATCTTGGCTCCGCCCTCAGAAGACAACCTTGAATTTGAATTTAAATGTTGACCATTTCTATTAATAACTTCCAATGGTTAGTAGATTTAATAGCTCCCCAAACTGATCAGTGTGGGATGAAGGACAAATCTTTGAGTCTTCCCCAACAGTTGACAGTTTCATTAATGACTACTTTTTGACTCTATTCATTCTCAAGTTAATCTTCATACTTCTTAGACCTCTCAGCAACTTTTGATGCTGTTGATCATCTTTTTCCCCTTAATATTCTCTTCTTTCTAGGTTTTCACTATACTACTTTTTCTGGTTCCCCTACTTGTTTGACCCATTCTTTCTCAAGTGTCTTTTGCTATATCCTTATCCAGAATGTTCCCATGGTGTTACCCAAAGCTCTGTCTTTGGCCCTTTATTAACCTGTCTGATCACTCCTTTTCAGTGTCCTTTGCTTTATCTTTATCCAGGTTGCAATTATTAACTTTGTCTCCCAAGTATCTGCCCTGAACCCCCTTTATTTTTTTGCTTGGCCATCTCATCAGCTCTCAGAGTTGATTCTCATCTATGCAGATGATTCTCAGATCTATAGATCCAGCCCTAACTTCTTTCCTCACCTCAATCACATATCTCTAATTTCCTTTTGGACATCTCAAACTGAATATACTATAGACATCTTAAATTCAGCATGTCCAAAACTGAACTCATTGTCTTTCTCCCAAAGTCCTCTCCTTTTCCTAACTTACCTTTTACTGTTGAGGGTACTACCTTCTTCTAGTCACCCAGGCTGGCAACCTCAGTGTTACTTTTAATTTCACACTATCATCCCTCCATATCTTGTACAACAGCCCTTTTCCTCTGGCACTGCTACCATCATAGGGCAGACCCTTATTACCTCATTCCTGGACTATTGTAATAGCCTTCTGGTTTTTATCCCTGCCTCCATCTGTTCTCCACTCAGCTATGAAAGTGATCTTCCTAAAATATAGATCTGACTATATCTCATCCCCCTATTTAGTAAACTACAACAACTTCTTATTGCCTCCAGGATCAAATGAAAAATATCTTTGGCTTTTAAAGCCCTTCATAGCCTGACCCCTTCTTGAACTTTACTCCCTTCCATGTATTCTGTGGTCTACCAGCACTGGCCTTCTCAATATTCCTTGCACAAGACATTCTACCACCCAATTCAATACATTTTCACTTGCTATCTTCCCTTTCAGGAATTCTCTCCTCATCATTGCCTCTAGGCTCTCCTGGTTTGTTTCAAGTCTCAGCCAAAATCCCACCTTCTCCCAGAAGCTTTTCCTCTTTCCCTGTTCTCTTTAATTTTAATGCCTTTTTTCTGAAATTCCCTTCAATTTGTCCTTTATATATATATATAGTGTGTGTGTGTACAAATTGTTTTCATGTTGTATCCCCCAATAGATTGTGAGTTACTTGAAGGGAGGAACTGTTTTTGCTATTCTTTTCATATCTTAGTATTTTAGCACCAAACGTTAGGCAGTTAGTAGATGCTTAATAAATACCTGGAGACTTATCAGAGTTGACCTAACTGTACTGTATCCTTGTCCATATCCTTCCATTTTATCTTCAAAGATAGTATGAAATCATATACTTTGCCAAAACTTGGATTGTACTACATATGTGGCATTGTGGTAGATATAAAAGTCTAGGAACTCTCTACCAAAAAAAAGAAAGAAAGAAAACTAGGTTAATCTAGTATCTGACTCTTAATGATCTATGCTCCCTTTTTTAAGTGTTCAAAAGCTCTCCCTTTAATAATAGTCTATGATTTAGTCATGAGTTAAAGTCAAATTTACTGAAGACACTACTCTCTTGTCATTTGAAAAGTAGAAAAACATTTTCCCATTTCCAGTTCTTTGGCACTTCTAGTGTGCAAATTTTTTCAAAGACACCAATAGCTACTCAGGAATCATAGGGTGACTTCTGGGCTAAGATGGCCAGAGAGTAGAAGTAAGGGTCTTCTTCTCACCACCAACCAATATAAAGCACCTAAAAAGGACAAAAATCAAAATCAGATGAACGAAGGGACTCTACCATAGGGCTCAGCTTTGAAGGTAGGCAAGGTTTGGGTATTTCCATGCTATAAAGGAGTAAAATTACTCCTACCAAAGTGCAAGCTGATCACCCTTTCCCCATTCCACCTGTGGCACCAAAGTTAGAGCGAGTGCAGGGCAATCTCTAGGTTCTCAGGGAGCTGAATGAGGACACTACAGACTTACTTCTGAGAGCAGCAAGACTTCAGACCCCAGGAGGCTAAGGAATGCAGAGCTTGGGTGCAGAGATAGGGCAGAGAGGGACTGCCCACAGGAGACATGGTGGAGACTGAAAAATAGCTTCAGGGCAAAAACCGCTCTGTAGCTTGATACACAGAGAACCTGCCTTCCTCACTCAGACTTCTGGCTGGGAAAGGAAGAAAAAACTAACAGCAATGGCCATCAATACCCAAGAACTATATAATCTACAACTACAAAAAAGAAAAGAAAAGAAAAGAAAAGAAAAATGCTGACCCTAGATAATTTCCATGGGAAAAAACAGCAGACTACAGAGGAGACAGAGGGTGACAAACAAGCAAACACATCCAAACTTTCAACAACAACAAAAATGGATATTGGTCACAAGCTCTCCAGGAACTCAAATTGGAGTTTAAGAACCAAGTAAGAAAGAAGAAACTTGGCAAGAAAAGTGGGAAATAGTTCAATAAGAAAACAATAGTTTAAAATAAGAAATAAGAAGCCCAGAAATCAAATTAAATGATAAGCAAATTTGAGACCAGAAGTGACCTGCTGGAAGCCATGAAAAGCAGGATAGAGAAAACAGAAAAGGAAAATCAAAAGTTCATAGCTGAAAACCAGTCTTTAAAGACTAGAATTAGTAAAGTAGAAGCCAATGATCTCACAAGACAGCAGGAAATAATAAAGCAAAGTCAAAATAATGACAAAATAGAAACATGAAACATTTCATTGAGAAGACGACTTTCCTGAAAAACAAGTCCAGGGGAGACAATTTGAGAATCATAGGTCTACCTTGACAATATACTACAAGAAATTACCCAAGAAAACTTCCCCGATTTTCTTGAACAAGAGGGCAAAATAGACATTGAAAGAGTTGATAGATTACCCTTTACATTAAATCCTCAAAAGACAACCCCCAGGAATGTAATTGCCAAATTCAAGAACTTCCAAGCTAAGGAGAAAATATTACAAGAAGCCAGAAAAATACAATTCAGATATCAAGGAGCACCAATCTGGATTACATAGGTTCTGGCAGCCTCCCTACTAAAGGATCACAAAGCTTGGAATTTGATATTCAGAAAGGCAAGAGAATTGGGTCTACAACCAAGGATCACCTACCCATCAAAACTGACTATATACTTCCAGGGGAAAGTATGGACATTTAACAAAATAGAAGATTTCCACGTATTTATAAAGAAAAGACCAGAACTAAATGGAAATTTTTATGTCCAAATACAAAACTCAAGAGAAACATGAAAAGGCAAATAAGAAAGAGAGGGAAAAATACTTTGTAAGGGCTTCAGTAAGGTCAGATTGTTTATATTCCTGTATGGAAAAATGATATTTGTAACACTCAAGAACTGTATTCACTATCATAGTAGTTTGAAGAATTATTCATAGATAGAGGTTGGGGTACCAAGTGGCTTATGATGATATGGAAAAAAAAAGAAAGGGGGACAATAGAAGATGGCACCAAGAGAAACTTGACGGAATAAGAAAAATAGGATAATTTACACCACTTAAAGAGGTGCATGGGAGGGGAAGAATACTAAAATAAGAAGGACAGGAAGAGAGTGCTACTAGGTAATAATTAAACCTTTCTCTCAGTGGAATCAATTCTGAGAGGAAAAAGTATTTAGATCCATTGGGGTATCAAATTCTATCTTACCCTACAGGGAAGTTGAAAAGGAAAAAAAGGGTGGAGGAGTATCAAAAGGGTGGGAACAAGAGGGGGAGAGGAAATTTAGTAGACCCTAAAGATGAATAAGAAGGAAGGGGGTGGGAAGGAAAGTAAAATAAAGGTGGAGATTAGGGGGACTGATTAAAAACAATACACTGGTGTAGAAGGAAATAGTAAAAAGAAAAGGAAGGACTAGGAGAGGAAATCAAAATGATGGGGAATACACAGGTGGTAATCATAACTCTGAATGTGAATGAGATGAGCTCAGCCATAAAATGGAAGCAAATAGCAGAGTGGATTAGGAACCCAAATCCTATCATTTGTTATCTGCAAGAAACACACGGGGTAAAGGAAAAGGTTGGAGCAAAATCTATTGGGCATCAACTGAGAAAAAGAAGGCAGGAGTTGCAATCATGCTATCTGACAAAACCAAAGTAAAAATAGATCTGATTAAAAGAGGTATGGAAGGTAATTACATCCTGATAAAAGGCAATATAGACAATGAGGAAATATCAATACTCAACATGTATGCACCAAATGGTATAGCATTCAAATTTTTAAAGGTGAAACTATTGGAGCTTAAGGAGGGAATGGATAGTAAAAGTGTACTAGTGGGAGACCTGCATCTTCCTCTATCAGATCTAGATAACCAAAAAATAAATAAGAAAAAGGTAAGAAATTACTGTAAGTGAAATCTTAGAAAAATTAGAGTTAATAGGTACATGGAGAAAAATAAATAGGGACAAAAAGGAATACACATTCTTTTCAGCAGTACATGGTACATTTCACAAAGATTGACCATGTACTAATGCATAAAAACATTGCAAACAAATGCAAAAAAGGCAGAAATAATAAATGCAACCTTTTCAGATCATAATGCAGTAAAAATAATGGTCAGTAAAGGTACATGGAGAGGCAAATCAAAAATTAATTGGAAAATAAATAATATGATTCTCCACAATTGGTTGGTTAGAGAACAAATCATAGAAACAATAATTTCATTGAAGAGAATGACAATGAGGAGACATCATATCAAAATCTATGGGATGCAGCAAAGCAGTACTCGAGGGAAAATTTATATCCCTGAGTGCATATATTAGCTAATCAGAGAGGGAAGGGAAGAGGTCAGTGCCCCAAATTAAAAAACTAGAAAGAGAACAAATTAAAAATCTCCAGATGAAAACTAAATTAGAAATCGTAAAAATTAAAGGAAATTAATAAAATTGAAAGTGAAAGAACTATTGAATTAATAAATAAGACTAGAAGCTGGTACTTTGAAAAAAGAAAATAGATAAAGTACTGGTTGATATTTTTAATAAAGGAAAGAAGAAAACCAAATTAACAATACCAAAGATGAAGAGGGCAACCTCACTTCCAATGAAGTATGAATCTTAAATTTTCTCAGACTCTACCTTGGAACATTATCTTAAGGTTATGGTTAAGGTTATTCCCCATTTAAACAATGGAGGTACTTGATCAGGAATGTATTGGGAACTTTAAAATTACTCCACCCATACTTAGGCATACTTTAGGAGAAGATAAAGTTGTAAAACTCCTTACTGAACAATGAAAAAGTACTTAACCCATACTTATAGTGAGGTAAAAGCCCTTAAGCTAGGTCTATTTTTAGATCTAATTAAGGGTGCTTAAGTACCTATGATGATCAAATTAATCACTAAAAGGTCAGGCAACTTGCAAGGGGAAAGCTTAACAAAGAGGTGTGAAGTACTCAGAAGATATAATCTACCCAGAGAAGGTGAGAACTGAAAACTAAGAATGGGCTGTCCTAGGAAAAGCATCTACTGTGATTGGTAGATGTGAAAATTTAGGGGAGGTGACACAAGAGAAATTTCTCTTTAAAAGGAGCTGTCTGAACCAGTTCAAGGGAGTTCAATTTAATTCAGTTTTGGTAACTGAATTGGAGGTCAGGAGTCAGAGGAGGCTGCTGGGTCTCTGAACACTAGAGTTTTGCTTGGAAAGATCTTGTGAGTGAGTAAAGACTGACTTAGTTTCTCTCTTAAAGAGAAAAGGCCCAGGCCCTAGCCTTTTCCTATTATTTCCTCTTACTCTGTCTCTCTCCCTTTCCTTAATTCCTTCATTTGTATTAATTAAAATCTCCATAAAACCCAGCTGACTTGGGCATTTCATATTTGGGAATTTTTCCCATGGTGACCACTTATTTTTGATATAAATTCAAGATGCTAAAAATTATCTTTACAGTTTGGGCAATTCACAGTCTTGAAACCCACATTTTCGCGGCCACAGAAGAGGAAATTAAGGTAATCATTAACAACTATTTTGCCCAATTATATGGCAATAAATACGGCAATCTAGGTGATATTGATGAATATTTAAAAAATATAAATTGCCTAGATTAATAAAAGAAGAAATAGAATACTTAAATAATCCCATATCAGAAAAATAAATTAGACAAGCCATCAAAGAACTCCCTAAGGAAAAAATCCCCAAGGCCAGATGAATTCACAAGTGAATTCTATCAAACATTTAAAGAACAACTAATCCCAATACTATACAAACTATTTGACAAAATAAGCAAAGGAGTTCTACCAAATTCCTCTTATGACACAAATATGGTACTGATTCCAAAGCCAGGGAGATCAAAAACAGAGAAAGAAAACTACAGAACAATCTCCTTAATGAACATAGATGCAAAAGTCTTAAATAGAATATTAGCAAAAAAACTCCAGCAAATGATCACGGGGGTTATTCACTATGCTCAGGTAGGATTATACCAGGAATGCAAGGATGATTTAATTTTAGGAAACCCATCCACATAATTGACCATCTCAACAAGCAAACCAACAGAAATCACATGATTATCTCAGTAGATGCAGGAAAAGTCTGACAAAATACAACACTCATTCCTATTGAAAACACTAGAAAAAGGATAGGAATAGAAGGACCTTTCCTAAAAATAATAAACAGTATATATTTAAAATAATCAGCAAGCATCATCTGCAATGGGGACAAATTAGAAGCCTTCCCAGTAAGATCAGGAGTGAAACAAGGTTGCTCATTATCACCTCTATTATTTAACATTGTACTAGAAACACTAGCAGTAGCAATTAGAGAAGAAAAAGAAAAAAATCATAACAGAGTTCATTTTGAAGAACAAAAGATCAAGAATATCAAAGGAAATAATGGGGAAAAATGTGATGGACGGGGGCCTAGCAGTACTAGATTTTAAACTGTACTATAAAGCAGTGGTCATTGAAACAATATGGTACTGGCTAAGAGACAGAAGGGAAGATCAGTGGAATAGACTTGGGGTAAATGACCTCAGCAAGACAGGGTACGATAAACCCAAAGATCCCAGCTTTGGGGACTAAAACACACTACTTGACAAAAACTGCTGGGAAAATTGGAAAACAGTATGGGAGAGATTAGGTTTAGATCAGTATCTCAAATCTACACCAAGAAAAATTCAGAATAGGTGAATGACTTAAATATAAAGTAGGAAACTATAAGTAAATTAAGTGAACATAGAATAGTATATTTGTCATATCTATGGGAAAGGAAAGATTTTAAGACCAAGCAAGAGATAAAGAATATTGTAAAATGTAAAATGAATAATTTTGATTACATTAAATTAAAAAGATTTTGTACAAACAAAACCAATACAACCAGAATTAGAAGGGAAGCAACAAATTGGGGGAAAATATAACAAAAACTTCTGACAAAGGTCTAATTACTCAAATTTATAAGAAGCTCGATAAATTGTAGCAAAAATCAAGTCATTTCCCAATTGATAAATGGGCAAGGGATGTGAATAGGCAATTTTCAGATTAAAAAAAAATCAAAACTATCAATAAGCACATAAAAAAGTGTTCTAAATCTCTTATAATCAGAAAAATGCAAATCAAAACAACTCTGAGGTATCACCTCACACCTAGCAGTTTGGCTAACATGACAGCAAAAGAAAGTCATGAATGTTGGAGGGGACGTGGCAAAATTGGGACACTAAGGCATTGCTGGTGAAGTTGTGAATTGATCCAACCATTCTTGAAAGGCAATTTGGAACTATACTCAGAGGGCTTTAAAACAGTATGCCCTTTGATCCAGCCATAACACTACTGGGTTTATACCCCAAAGAAATCATAAGGAAAAAGACTTGTATAAAAATAGTTATAGCCATAAATTGATGCCGAGTGAAAGGAGCAAAACCAGGAGAACATTATACACAGAGACAGATACACTATGGCACAATTGAATATAATAGATTTCTCTACTAGCAACAATGCAATGATCCAGGACAATTCTAAGGGACTTCTGAGAAAGAATGCTATCCACATCCAAAGATTTGTGGGAGCAGAAACAGAAGAAAAACAACTGCTTGATCATATGGTTTGATGGGGATAATACTGGGAATGTATACTCTAAATGATCACTCTAGGACAAATGTTAATAGTATGGTCCTGATCAATGACCCATGTAAAACCCAGTGGAATTGAGCTTTGGCTGGGGCAGGGAGAGGGATAAACTGAATCATGGAACCATGGAAAAGTATTCTTCATTAAAATTTTTTTTTTTAAAGATTCATATGTGGGCAAGTAGATTGGATTAGGATCTAGGCCTAGACTCAGGGTTCAAATGTGGCCTCAGACACTTCTTAGCTGTGAGACCCTGGGCAAGTCACTTAATCCCCATAGCCCCCTTACCATTCTTCTGCCTTGGGACCAATATGCAGTAATACACAAAAAGTAAGTTTTGGTTTTGTGGTTTTTTTTTAATCTTAAATATCAAGTTTTCAATACCCTGGGATATATGTTATCCCAAAAGTATTAGTGCAGTTTCAAGCTCTAGTAACTTTAAAGTAAAGTTGGGGGGGGTGGTTCCTATATATTTATGTGGGCCTAATAACTTGAAATTGTTCATAGTAGGTAAATACTTTTCTTACCTTTGATGTTACCTGTTTTGTTCTGCCCCTCCTAAATCTCTTTCCCAGCTAGAGAGAGCAGAAGCAAAATGAATTGAATGTTTCTGCTATTATTCTATCCATTCTGTGCAATATTCCTATCCCTTTGTTATCCTTAGTTCCCAACATACTGAAAAAACTCATTGTGAGCTTTCATGTTCCTGACCCTTATTTTTAGATCATATCCCTCATATATAGTTATCTGCCCCACTTGCATATTCATTATGTGTCTTGTTTAAGTCTAAGTTTGTCAGTGAACTCTCTAGAGTTATATTCACCTCTTTAGACAATTTTTCTATTTCCTCCTAAGTGAAATAGCTTTTCTTTATAACTGAGTAGCCAGTGAAAATCTCTCCAAAGAATAAGAAAGATGAAAGAGACTTATTAATAAATGAATCTGGTATAATTACAAAAAATATCAGTAACATTTTTAAATTTTAAAAAAACGTCATCTGAAGAAGCCTTTCTGAATTTCCTAACAGTACCCTACCATTTTCATTATTTCTATAAAAAGAAGGCAAGAGATACTTGTCAACTCAGGCAGGGGATGGGGGGGGGGGGGGGAAGGGAGGGGAAGGAATCATGTTACCTTGGAAAAAATTTAAAAATAAAATAAAAATTTTAAAAAGGCAAGGTAGCCAGGCCTAGAGATGAGAGGTCCTAGGTTCAAATCTGGTCTCAGATACTTCCTAGCTGTGTGACCCTGGGCAAGTCACTTAAGCCCCGTTTCTAGCCCTTACCACATTTCTGCATTGGAACCAATACTATGTATTGGTTCTAAGACAGAAGAAGGTAAGAGTTTAAAAAAAAAATTATGAAGTAATAAAATGAGAATCTTGTATGTATATTTTATTATATTATGTTAAATAGAATTGGGGTTCTACTGCCATTTAACCAGTTTACATAATGCTTTTTCATTTGTGTTTAATGAAAAATGTGTTTTGTGTTCATTTCTGTAAAAAATTGGACATCAGGCTCTTCATGGTCAGGAATAAACTGTATTGTATACCTGTTTTGTTTTGTTTTTTTAAGAGAAAAATCATCTCTCATTTAATTTTGACTAGAAGTATAAATACAAGGACTGCCTGATCATAAAAATCATTCATTTTGTTGCCATTGGTAAATTCAGCTAAAAAATTATAGATTACAAATGATATTCATTGATTGTCTCATTTTAATCTATTCTAGCCTCATCTTTGTCTACTGATGAACACTTGTTTTTCTTAGTTCTCTTAAAGTTCCCTTCTCATTGCCCTTAAGAGGCATCTTTCCCTTTATCCACTCTAAATCTGAGGGTTCTTTAAGTGTGTTAGTTTGCTTTATTCTATATAACATGCAGTTCTCAGCTTATGAAAGCTAACTTGCACATTAGTTGTTAAAGACTTACATGTAGAATATAAGTTTCTCATGAAAACAAGATTAGAATCCCAAGACTAGCCTGCAGTTTCAGTTCAGTCATGCACAACTCTTCATAACATCATTTGGGATTTTCTTAGCAGAGGTATTGGAGTGCTTTGCCATTTCCTTCTCCCACTCATTTTACAGATGAAGAAACTGAGGCAAACAGGGTTAAGTGACTTGCCCAGGGGCCCACAGCCATTCAGTGTCTAAAGTCAAATTGAGCTCAGGAAGAACAGTACTATATAACCTAAACATTGTGTACTTTATAACAATGATGAAAACTCTCTTCAGAGCACCAATTTTTAACCATCAAACTATAACCCTTGCAATAGAAAAGGGACATACACCATTGAAAACATTGGCTGCTACTTTCATGGCCTGGGGCATGGGCACTAAAACAAATGTGGTCAGAGGGTAAGGAACTCTATGGTTAGAATCTCCTCCTGGTATAAATATGCTTCCCTAACTAGCCTAACTCCTTACTCCTTAGTTTCAGTCTTCTTTTGTACAAGGTCTGATTTATTTCCTTTTCCACTGCTACCACCTTTTGTTTCTGACCAGAGTTTTTCTCTTTCTTTGCTGAAGATTATACTGTCTTACAGCTTCACTTCTCTCCTGCCCAACCACCTTCCTGTCCTGGAAGCAAGATAACAGCCTCTTTCATTTCATTTGTTTTTATTTTCAGAAATTTTTATTTTGGCAATAATGAGAATAAAAATTCTTCCTCCTTTATCTCATATCTCCAATGCTTTTCCTTTTTTTAGTCTTATTGAAATACAAAGGGACAAGCTACGTGACTCAGTGGACTGAGAGCCAAGCCTGGAAACAAAAGGTCCTAAGTTCAGATGTGTCCTTAAGACACTTCTTAGCTCTGTGAACCTAAGCAAATCACTTAACCACAGTTACCCAGCCCTCATTGTTCTTCTGCCTTGGAACTGATACTTAGTATTGATTCTGAGACAGAAGATAAGCATTTAGAAAAAGAAAAAGAAATGCAGAGTTGCATAGATGATGATGGTGGATCTTTGGGTACACAAAAGCTGAAATAAAAGACATCGGTATTTCAGGAGACCATATTAAGGAGCCTTAATAAATCTAGAAATTATGGCAAGGATTCTATTGGATACAAAGTAAGAAAATGCCAAATCCATGTCTAACACTCAGTTTGAGAGAATGAATGAAACATTTACTAAGTATTTCCTGTGGGTAAAGCACTGTGCCAAATTCTGGGGATACAAACAGAAAAGTAAGATAGCCCTTTATCCCAAGGAGTTCACATTCTAATGTAGGAAAAAACACATTGGGAAGGTTTCAGCTGCAAGTCAAATAGAAATGACCTATGGCCCTAAGGATGTAAAAGCAAAGCAAATATTAATACCTCTTTATGTCATTTCTACTAATCTAATCTAATCAGTTTCTGATGTTAAACAGTGCTGGTGGCTTTGGTCTTTTCCTTTTCTGGGTTTTTAGCAGCTGTAGGAATAGTTGCCAAACTTCATCTCCACAAGAATTACTTTCCAGGATGATGAATGATGGCAATAGGCTAGAAAGAGTATTTATCCCAAAACTCTTAGGTTCAGGGTTTGTCTCCATCAGGGTCTGGGTAGAGATGGTAGTCAAGAATGGTAGTAATGGTTTCATTTGCCTGACATATGCGACCTTCCATCTTTCAGAGTGCCTTGTTGCTTCAGTAAGACTGGCTTGTCTACCTGCCTGTTTGTGGTAGTTGGTCAACAGTTGTTGGTTGTGAGGAGGAAAGTTGACCCTCTTCTCCACAATGATTTCTCCCCAGGATAGTGGCTACAGAGTGGCTTGAAGGCAGGTTCAGTGGTTGGGGACAGCATAAGGAGGCATTATGGTTCCTAAGAGTTTTGTGTCCTAGCCTGGGTCCAGAGGGTTCGAGTGAAAATGGCAGCCAAAGTGGTGGTCGTGGTGATTTAACTAGCAGGAGTTGCTTTTCTAGGTAATAGCTGGAAGTAGCACCATCTGGCTATTTATTCATTTGTTTACTTTAATATTTCATTGATTTATAATTTGTGTCAGTATGGGCACTGCCCTTGACAACTAAGATTTTAATTCTTCTATCTTAGTAGATGTATTTCATGAGTTCTTGTCACCCAAAATTTAATCATCCTGAAACTAACCATATGATGAGCTTCTCCAGACTTAGCTATGTTGATCAATGATTGAAAGCTATATTATCCATTGCCAGGTTCATATTTGAAACCCTTCTATCTGAGTGTTAGACCTACCAGGACTTGAGATGCCCTGGCACAGCCTTTGAGAAGTTAGGGGTCCTCTGCCCCACAATGAGATAGAAGTGTAGTTCATAAACTCATAGCATGTTAGAGCTTGGGAGAACTAAGATAAATGCTTATTGATTAATTTACCAATTTTTTTATCATTCTTTTTTACCATGATATTAATTTTATCAATGATAGTCAAGCTTTTTTTTTTTTAACAGAAAAATACTGAAAGTGATTGGGATGACATGACTTACCAAAGTTATATAGTCACTAGCAGAGTTGGGACTGTTATTAGGTCTCTTGTATGTAGGGAATATATGTGTCACATGCCCTGCCTCAATGAACACATTCATTTTCATGATTTTAATATAGATAGTAAGTGTTCTAGAACTTTAGAGGAGTTTAAAAATCAGTTTGGGCTAAATTAGTCAGGGAAGGCTTTATGAATAAGGTAAGGACTTCTAAAAGTCAGCCTTAAACAATAAGATTTAAACGGATAAGAATGAATCTCTGTAGTCATTAGTATAGAGAACTTCCAGGCAAGGAACCTACCTCTACCAGTGTAGGTCAGCACTTTCTCTACAAGAAGTTGTTTAGAGCACTGGCAGGTAGATGAAGTGACTAGCCAAACAAGTATGTGTCAGAGGTGGTATGAGAACTCAGATCTTCCTGCTTCTTGAGACCAGCTGAAATTTAGATAGGTCTAGAAGAGGGAGGAGAGCCTTTTTTAGTAAAAGACTAGAGAAAGAACAGAACAAGGGAAGATGGGAATAATCATAGAATATGCATGGAACACTGAAGAATAACAAAATGTTAGAATCGGAAGAGTCTTAAGTTGCTGTCTAGTCCCGTACTATCTAGTACCAGGAAAGAATGTTGATAAACTGACAAATATTTAGAGGAAGGCAACCAGGATAGTGAAGGATCTTAAGTTCCTGAGAATTGTTTGGTCTTGCAATTACATTCAGGGGAACATAATAGAGTTTTATTCAAGTATTTGAAGGGTTACTACATAGAAGAGATTGAATTGATTCTGTTTGGATCTAAAGGTAGGAACCAAGAGCAACCAATGTGTAAAGAAGCAAATTTAAACTTGAAGCCAGGAGAAACTTCCTAACAATTAGAGATGTCGGGTGTACTGCCTAGGGAAGCAATAGGTTTCTTCTTAATGGAGGAGTTCAAGAAGAGTTGGGTGCCCACATGTCAGGTATATCATAGTGGAGATTCTATATCTTTAGATTTTATAAGTGTATCATCTCTCCCTTTATCCAAGTCATTAACAAAAATGTTAACAGCAGAAAGCCAAACAAAGATCCATTGGGCACTCTTATTGGCAACCTCTGGCAAGTTGGTATTGAATCATTAGTGACTTTTTCAAAGGTTTGTATTTCAACTAGCTCTACTTCCATATAATTATATGCTACTAGATTAAAATGTGCTTTAATTGGGAAATGTTTAACAAAATAAAAACACAATAAAGCATAAGTAATTATGTGGGGTTATTTTGTTTTATTTTAAACCCTTATCTTCTGTCTTGGAATCCATACAAAGTATCAATTCTAAGGCTGAAGAATGGTAAGGAACTTGGCAATGGGGGTTAAGAGATTTGCCCAGCATTACACACTAGGAAGTATCTGAGGCCACATTTGAACCCAGGTTAGACTCTCTATCATTTGTGCAACCTAGATGCCTCAATTATGTGGTGTTTTTTAAAGTCAATATGCAATCCACAGGGGTCCTTAATATATGGCCCTTGTTTCTATTTAAGTTTGATAATACTGATTTAGGCCACGTATTGCTACATTTTGTACAAGAATTTGTTGTTCAGTCATTTCAGTTGTGTCCATGACCCATTTGGAGTTTTCTTGGCAGAGATACTAGAATGGTTGGCCATTTCCTTCTCATTTTACATATGAAGAAATTGAGGCACACAGGGTTAAGAGACTGCCCAAAGTCACATAGCTAATAAGTATCTGAGGCCAGATTTGAATTAGATCTTTCTGACTCTAGGTCTGACCCTATATTGACTATGCCACCTAGCTGCTTTGAAGAATTGTATCAGAATAGCTTATCAAGCAAATGCTTTGCTAACAATCTGTATATAATCTTTATCTCAGTTAGCAAAGCTTTGTTTAATCCTTTCTACCGTCTAGATACTGCACTAGGTTCTGGAGATATAAATGCAAAAGACAGATAGTCTCTGCCCTTAAGGAGTGTATATTCTTCTGGGATGATAAAACATGGTCATAGATAAGTATAATAGAGGCACTAACAAGTAGGAAAAATAGTAAAGTAAAGCTAGTGACATTTGAACTTAACATTTAAGGAACATGGATTTCCAAGAGGGCAGAGATGAAGAAAAAGAACATTATAGGTATTGCACATTATATTTTATTTTTAAAGGCATGAAAGTAGTTTACTGGATACAGCTTGTAAGTCAGTTTGGCTAGAGCAGAAAATCTATTCTAGGAGTAATGGAAGATTAATCTGGAGTAAGATTTTGAAGAACATAAATGTCAGACAGAAGTTTGTATTTTATTCTAAAAACAATGAATTTTTTTAAACAGAAATATATCATGGTTAGACTTTTTGCTTCAGGAATATCAGTTTGATAGCTGACTGGAAAGAGGACAGTCTAAATGAAAGAAGGCCAATTACAGAGCCATTATTAGTCATCTAAGTCAATGGTTCTCAAATGTTTTTGGTCACGTACTTTTTTTTTATCATGTAGTTGCATTTTTAAAACTTTTGAATATGAACCCTCAATATGTATTTGTTGCTTAATTCAGATTTTTTTCTCTTAGGGAGGAATAACAATGGGCCCAATGACGGCAGCAGGAATGCCATACATGGGGCAAGCTCCTTTTCTAGGCATGCGTCCCCCAGGTCCACAGTATACCCCTGACATGCAGAAACAGTTTGCAGAAGAGCAACAGTAAGTGATTTTTATGAATCGTGAACAAAATGATATGCACAACAAAAACTAGTGCCTAAAACTTATTACAGAATCACAGGATTTGACTTGGAAGCAACTTCAACAGCTAATATAACCCATACCCAAAGGAAATCAAGGAATCTCACTTGTTTTTCTTTGTTGGGGACAGGGGCAGGGCAGGGGGAAAGAGGATTAGAGGGAGAGAACTTGGGTTAATTAGAAAAAAAATGAAATAAGATTTTTTTTAAATTACAAAAGGACATCCCATTATAATATTCCAGGCAAATGATCATCTCCCTTTACTTGAAGATATCCAGAGATATCCACCACCTCCCAAGGGAACCTGTCCCACTTTGGGACAACTCAAATTGTGTAGAAGTTTAAATTTGCCTTTTTGTAACTCCCACCTGACTTAAAATTTTTTCTAGACATCTCTGTAGTTCTAATCAGGAAAAAATACTTGGAGCAACAATTTTTGTGGTAGCCAAGAACTGGAAACTAAGGGAATGCCCTTCAGTTGGAACATGGTTGAACAAATTATGTATATGATATAATATGTATATATGCCTACCTCCTAACAGGGGTGATAAATTGATATGCAGAATGAGGCATACATTTTTGGACATAGCCAATATGGGAATTAGATTTGCTAGATTAAGCTTATTTGTTAAAAGGTTTATTTTTTCCTTTCTTTTTCAGTAGAGAAAGGGAAGATGGGAGGAAGGAAAAGTAGGTAGTTTAAAACAGGTTTAAAATGTTTTTTATGTAAAAAGAATGGAGATGGAAATCTCATGGAGATAAAATTAGATATTTTATAGTTATAACTGTATTAATTACTAAATACAAAGTAGTAGAAGGTTTATTCCTCAGATAAGAGATCTTATCTGTTAGAAATAAAGAAATCTCTGGGCCATAATTCTGAGCTAAAGATCCAAACTTGAATTGTGGTAAATGAAAGCTGGAAATCTTACCACACCCAATTTCTGATAAGACCCCAGTTCATCAGTATGTTTCATAGATTTTTTTATATCTAATTTACATAAGTCATTAACACAGAAGAAGGTACCAAGAATATTAAGAAACATGCAATGGTGCTTGATAACAAGGGTTATTGCGACATTTGCTACAAAGTCCTGAAAGTTCAATATACGATTAACTATCTTAACTACTTAGGTCAAAGAAACCTTTCTTGGCCACAATGCTCTGGGGAGCCTGTAGTGGCATAAATCTTCAAAGGATCAAACAACACCTGAACAAGCCATGGTTATTTTCATATGATCTCATTAGGCCAGCTATATGTTCTGCATTCCCAATGAACTCAACTCCTCTGCATGGGTTTTAGCTTCCCTAAATAACAACACAGATCTGAAGTTTTTATTCTTCAAACAGAAGCTCTTAATATATTTAGTTGCTTTAATATTCTGATATACCAAACTATATCCTTTCTAATGTTATGATTAATATTTTATCCTAATTGATATACAGTTAGTTTGCTAACTTGATCTAACTCTAAAAATTATAATTGCAGTTACTTCTTTAAAGGATTATATGTGATCAGTTGGTTCATGATCAATAATAAAAAGGCAATAAGACAATTTTCCTTTCACTGTTCATGTATATGGCATAGCTGATGCAGTTGTTCATTGGTATTATATTTTCTTCAGAAAACGATTTGAACAGCAGCAAAAACTCTTAGAAGAAGAAAGAAAACGCCGCCAATTTGAAGAGCAGAAACAAAAACTCAGACTTCTGAGTAGTGTGAAACCCAAGGTATATCAACTTGGAATCTTCTCTATTTAACCCTCCTCTCACTCAGTATACTAAGTGGTACTAAATTCTGAACCTAAGTCAGTGACTATCCTAAAGCAGGAATTCTTAATCTGGAGTCCATAAACTTAGTTTTGTTTTTTAGAAAATATTTTGATAGCTATATTTCAATAGTAGAATTGGTTTCCTTTGTAATATTATATATTATATTCTGTGCATTTAGAAATATTCTGAGAAAGAGATCCATAGACTTCTTGGCACTAATACCAAAGTATCCACAATACAAAAATGGTTAAGAACCCTTGCCTTCAAATTTGAATTATCTAATTCCTGAATTTACTAATTTCATTTGTCCACAAACATCTCTAATGGTTATTTTTTTCCCATTTCCTTAAGAAGATCCAAGATTCTTTTCCATGATAATAGAGCTTATTCTTATTTGCAAAATACTCAGTAATAACAGAAATAGAAGTATGAGTATGAATTGTTTTGTTTCCCTTAATATTTATTGCTTGCTACAGGCTCTTGCAATTGCTACAGTAACATTT
The DNA here is from genome assembly GCF_027887165.1 of Monodelphis domestica. Lineage (NCBI taxonomy): Eukaryota > Metazoa > Chordata > Mammalia > Didelphimorphia > Didelphidae > Monodelphis > Monodelphis domestica. Next base: position 174,842,004 of record NC_077228.1, read on the forward strand.
GCTTTTATCCTTAGAAAACATTCTAAATACTTTTTTTCTGAGATTGAGATTTATTGTCCCAGTTCAGTATACTTATGTCTAGCAAGTCACTTCTAAAATAGCCATAGTAATGAGCCTTTTATGTTATTTTGTTTTGGAGTATAGGAGTGGGAGACAGGACTTGTTGGATTCCTTTCTTAATTTTTGCTGGCCCTTTGGTTGTTGTACCATATCTCCTCATTGCCTTTGTTTTATACATCCATCAGTGGTTGTCTTCCTTTGAAAATATAATCCAAGAAATGTATAATCAAACAGGAGGAACAGGAACAATGTTGATATTGTTAGGGGAGGACTAAGAGGGAAAGGAGGCAAACAATTGTGTGGCAGAAGACTCATGTGTATTTGTCATCCCTTAGACAGGAGAGAAGAGCAGAGATGATGCTTTGGAAGCCATAAAAGGGAACTTAGATGGATTTTCCAGAGATGCTAAGATGCACCCCACTCCAGCTTCACACCCCAAGAAACCAGGTAGCTTTATTTTTAAGAAGCACAGAAATGAAAACAAGTAGATTTTGTATTTTTCTCATATGGCAATTTGTAGTTCTTGTGTCAGTTAATTAACCATGAAGTGTGATAGGATTCAGGGCTGAGCTCTTTCTTCAAAATAACTACAAAATTGAATGCATTTAAATTTACATGAGGTAGAAGCTGTGGTCTGGCATACTATTTGAAGGAAGACTTTTAATCTTCTACTTAAATACCAGTATGACAACTTTAATTTTAAGCCTTTGGTATGTAAATGAGTATGTTAACACTGCTATTATAGTAGATCATTAACTTATCAGAGTGAAATGAGAGAGTTTGTCATTACATTTTCATTGTTTTGTAAAATAATTATGCAGTTGTGTTTTGTTTTTTTTATGAGCTACCTCAGAGTTCATTATCTGAATGTGATTGGACTTGTTCTTAAGATGAATTGTAATAAGAGCTGTAGCATTAGTAAAACTGTTTCAAGGAACTGAAATTTTACAAATAGAGAGATTTCTTTGTAGTCCTTATCATTCAAATGGTCAAAAAAGAAAATACCCCAATTGAACAGGCAGAGTATTATATTTGTCATTTGGAGAATGAAAATAATTCTCATCTTTGGATAACAGCCATGCTGTAATTTTAATTCTTGATATTTTGACATTTGATCCAGCTCATTCAAGAATAATTTGTCATGATAAGGTAAGCTTTTTTTGTCATTTGGGTATCTAACAAACCATATATCATCTTGGGATAACTGAAAAGTTAGAAAGTTCCATTTTTAGGAGACAGCTAAGTGGCTCAGTGGATTTAGAGCCAGGCCTAGAGAGAGGAGGTCCTACATTCAAATCTGACCTTGAACACTTTCTGTGTGACCTTGGGCAAATCACTTAACCCCCATTACCTCCCCCTTATCAGGCTTCTGCCTTAGAACCAATACACAGTATTGATTCTAAAACAGAAGGTATGGGTTTAAAAAAAGTTCCATCTTAATTAGTCCCAAAATACAAAGATAAAGGGCCTCAACTAAGATATGTATTAGGATAAAAGATAGTTCACCAATTAAGGAATTGTTTTATTATTTGAAGGAAGAGGATAAGGGTTCTAAATACCTTTTGGCTACAAAACCCAAAGTGGGCAGCAGAATTCTAAATATTACAAAAGCAGATGAAGATCTGGAGGAAAGTATTGCCTTTGGATGAAGTCATATACTGATAAGCTAACCAGGAAGTATTAGGAATTGAAACAAATTTGCACCAGCAAGGTAAAAGGAGGAATAAAAATAATGGTCAGTGTATTGTCTAAAAAGTATTTCTTTTGCCTTCAGACAATGTATGGATTTGCCCATTAGGAGCAAGATCCTCTTTTCACATTATCACTTGTAATCTCATGGTGATTTCATTTAAAGACAAAGTTTTCTTCCTTGTTTTAGCCTGATTTCTGATGTTCAGCATCCTGAATTTAGAACCCTGATCCTCATCTGTAAACAACAATACAATTCCTTAATCATTAAAAGATACCTCCCATTGTAAATAAATTGGTATTCAAAATTTCTTGTAATTTTAAATAACTTTGATCCAAGTAGTTGAGCCCCTATTAACTCTTAATACAAATTAAGATTTTCTGATAGCCATGAAGTCTCCCCTCTAAGAGCAAACTGTATATTCCTATCGAATCTACTACCCAGGGTACCCTACTTTTATATTATAAACTTTATTATCCAAAATAGCAGAAGAAAGAAAACCCCTACTAAATCTAGGCTACTCTGGATCTAAACTTAAAGAACCAAGTCAAGGAGGTAAGCCAAGTATCTATCTTTTCCTAAACTTCTGTTAATTTATTAACCTCCCTTAATACGGATCAAATGAGAGAATATTCGTAAAAATGCTTAGTACAGTGCCTGGGATTTAGTAGGTGCCATATAAATGCTTATTATTCCCTTCTCTTGCCATATGGTCAATCATTCATTAAGCATTTATTAAGCACTAAGATAAATGCTTGGCCTACCTCTTTGCCTTAGTCTTTAATCTCAGACCCAGAATGGCCTGGAGCTTAGGAAAAGGGGCTTCTTTCTTCCATCTATGTTAGATAATAAAGTTCATAATATAAAAAGAGAGTATTCTGGTAGTAGGTCCTGTGTGCTGTGCAGATGGCTGTACTATTTATTCTAAGAACAAGGACAAAGAATTTGTCCACAATGAATATTCTCACTCCAGCTCTTAACTAGCTTTACACTAGGAATAGTCTTAGAATTGTTGGCAATGCAGTTTTCTGAAGGAAACTAAAGTTTTTAGACCTTGTCCAATTTGGGATTTAGGATACCAAGTTCTCCCTGTTGGAAGAGCATGACGAAGTAGAATGAGAATGCTGTCTTTTTTGTTGAAAATAGAATATTTATTCAGGAATTACACATTTCTTCATAGATCACTAATTCTTAACAGTAATTATCTTCTATCATAAAGGAGAGGAAAAAAGCAACTAATATCTAGTAGTTTTCAGATGCAGAAGCTTTCAGTATAATGTGACTATTATTTGCCCAAAGGCCCCAGACAATGAGTCACTTAAAAAAAAAAAGTTTTTAAACTCTCCTCTGTGACTTTGAAACTCAAATAATATTTAAAACATAGTTAAACTGTTTCTTTAAAAATAACTTAGCATTTTTAATGGATGTTGATTCAAATGTAGTCCATGTAGAATGAGTTTACAATTAAAATAAACTTCACATTTAAACAAAATAAAATTCATAGTGGTGTTTATAAGGTAGTTTGTGATCTGTTCCCTTCTAGCCTCTAAATATCTCTCCTGTTAATACTGGTAATCTTTTAAACTTGGTACTCAATCTTCACTCTTCTGAATTTATTGCAAAACTTTTGTTTTAGAAGCTATTTACTCTCTTGGATTTTTAGGTTCTTTATTTTAACAAAAGCAAGCAGCATTTTATAATGGTTGTGACACCTTGAAGGGCAATGTGATGTAGTTGATAAAAGATCAGCTTTGAGGTAAGGAATACTTAGGTTCAAATTCTGCCTCTAGCTGGCTCTGATTCCATGAGCAAATCACTCAGCTTCTCATTACTCGCAAGCAACCCTTTCATAAGTAGAAGATTTAATAGTATTTGGTCTGTGTTAGTGAAAGAATTTCTACAATGGAAATTCCTCACATTGAAATCACAGGTCTTACCCCAAAAGGGACAGCTGAGAATGATTGACCAAAAATTAGACTAAGTTTATGTTGATTTTTTATTCCTAAGTATCCTGATAAAACTGAATCAATAAAAGACAGTATGTGATTATCTTAAATATAGTTAGATTATAGTCTCTGATTTGCACTACATGTGAATAATTATGAGGTGAGTAGATTTCTTTTGGTTTCATCAAGAAATACTGCTTCTCCTTTTTATCTTGTGCTACTGACTAGGACAACTGATTTCATTTAGAAAAAAACACACATCACTAGATCTTTCAGAAAAAGAGACATGTTGAATTTTACATTTGTGTTTCCTTTGACACAGATGCAAAAATAGCAGTTTGTCTCTTTTCATTAAAAAAAAAAAAACCTGACACAAATTGTACAAGTATGCCTTTTGAATATTTTTATGGGCTCATATAATTTCATATAACTGGATTATTTCTTTCTCCACCCCCACTATTCATGTTTCAGTATTTCTCTTTTGGAACTATATGCCCCATCCTTATTTCTTTTTTTCTCCATTGATTTCCATTTCTGTGTGTTTCATTGCCATTTTCCATTTTACAGATTGTCCCACACCATCCCATTCTACTGTAACTGTCTCCCAATCCTCTGCCTTTCTTGATGAAGAAGAATTCAGTGACTTTATGCAAGGGCCCGTTGAAATTCCCATATTTGGCTCTTCATCCTCTTCCCAGCCTTTTCAGTCTTTCCATTCCACCACCCCAGTTGGCCAGTTACTTTCAGAGAAGGCTGTGGTCCAGCCTCTCCCTCCAGCACAGATTCCAGTGTCTTCTGCCTTACATGGTGCCCCTGGTCAGATTCCTTATTTTTCTACTGCTTCAACCTCACACAGTACACAGAAAACAGGTAATTCATAGATAGCATTATCAAAAATACCAATATTTTCTATAGATGACAAAATAAAATTTAATTCCTGTTTAAAGAGAATAATTCAGTAATCTAGGCAAATATACACTTGGTTTGTAGATAAGTGTTGAAGAAATTCTCCCATCCATCAAAATAGATTTCCAACTTAGTGGCCCAGGATACTAGGAAGGTTGTGACTTAAAGGACTTTTATAGTATCAATTATTGATTTGAGGAGTTATTTTCACATCATTTGTCTTTTATAAAAAGATTACTTACCTTTTATCTGATAAAACCAAAGCAGCCTTCCCCGCGTCCCTCCCCAGATAGTGGACAATTGGTTGCTGTTATAGGAAAGCCATCAAAGATCTAGTAACCTAGTTGTGCTCTGGATGTCTAACATTTTTAAAATAAAAGAAATTGTTTTTTAAAGAAATGTGGGGATGGAAATGGGTTTGGATAAGAATAAAGTTACAAATAAAAATAATACTTCATGCTGTTTGTTTAGGCCCTTCCTTGGAGGAGAAGTTCCTAATATCTTGTGATTTAAGTACATCTGGGCAGGTGCAAATTAAGTTAAATACTTCTGAAGCTGGGCACAAAACCTCAGGCTCAGCTGCCAGTAAGAGCCATCCCAGTTTAACAGCCAATAACGGGGGTGCTGTAGGTGGACGTGTAAATGGTGCCGTCATTGCAGAGGCAGAAAAGACTTCAGACCAAAACCTGTCAGTTGAAGAGAGTGGTGAGCTCATGAAACATTGACAAAAAAATGAATGCACTTTAACCAAATGTTGCTTGAAAGCTAACACCTTAAGCATTAATCCTGAAGTGAATGCTGCTTGATTTTGCTTGTTGAAATCTTGCTTACAATTATGCATAATATATTTTACTCCTTTTAATCAACAGTTTAAGATTTTGCTCTGAATTCTTTCAACTTGCTCGTTTACTTTTTTAAAAAGTCAATAACCAGTCTCCACACTCAAATTCATTCCTATTTTAAAATGCCTTTTTCCTCTAGTTTTACAAAAGCACTATCCTGTTTGATTTTTTCCTGACAATCTTTGTTCTTCTGTGGAGGGTGAGAGATGAAAAATATAAAACCTATATAAGTCACCAATGAGAATTTTATGTTTTTCTTTCCATGAAATACATTTTGAATATTACTGCATAGAAGATTCAAATTTTATAAACTCTGCTTGCACAGATAAATTTCATAAATAGAACATGAATAATTCATGCAAGCAGTCCTTTGGATTATGTTTTGCAGTATTCCTAGATTTGAAGTAGACTTCAGAGTCATGCTGTTGGAACAGAAGTGATATGTCTGAGCTGAAAACATGTAGTTTTGCAACAGCGGCAAATTCAGGGTTTAAAAAATCATTTTCTACCATTAGAAAATGCTGCTAGCAAAATTTTTGCCATTGGTTTTACAAGTGTAATTTAAAAGTATGTTAGCATTTTCTTTCTTTGGGGGTTTATAATACATGAAGGATGATACAAGCTTTATGTAGTTCACAGTATTCATCTAGTTCATTTTAGATGTTCTTTTTAATCATATCTCTTAAAACATTTGAGGTTGCTTGGAAAATTCTCTTGGTTATATTGTTGGTGTGTTGGTGGCTGTTTTTTTTAATATCTATATCCATTGTGGTATGTTTTTAATCTGTTAGAGAAGGATTTTTCCACTCCCTCTTTTATTCTTTCTCTCTTTTTTTTTAAAATGGTATTGCTCTGTTTTAGTTACTATTTCTATATCTCCTAGGTGTGGGAGTATTTCCTTCACAAGATCCAATCCAGCCTATGATACCTTCTTGGATTTACAATGAGAACTTAGTCCCAGGTAAAAGGAAAAAAAAATCCAAAATCCCTTTATAAATAATATTTTTAAAATCTTTTTTAAAGTAGCCAATTTATCTTTATTGGGTGATTGGAACTGAATATTCCTAGAACCTATGCATGCAGCCTAAATATAGTACGGTTTTATTTACACAACCTAAAAGCACATAAATTGCATTTTTTCCTATTAACAATACAAAAATTGTGAAACAACAGCAACATTCAAATCGTTATAAATTAGTTTTTTAATTGGTATCATATATAAAGGCAGTAGACAGAATGCCCACAGTCAAGAAGACCTCCCTGAGTTCAAATACTGCTTCTTGCACACAAGCTATGTGTTTCTGAGCTTGTCATTCAACCTGTCAGTGCCCCCAGGCAACTCTTTACACCTATAGAATAAGTGCTGATTTGCTGTCAGATTTCTTCATTGGAAGTTTCTATACCAATGAAATCATATCTGGTTTAAAAAGGGGGAAAAAACTTCAAAATATTTATAGTTCAGAGGTTATATAAAGCATATGCTAATTTAAGAATTGCAGAAATATCTTGCTTCTATACTTCCTTTGATCATTTTTAATTTTTTTCTTATTATTTTTAGGTAATCATAATTAGCATTGTGTATTTATATTCTTTCTTCCCTAAAGTTGCATTTTTCCAAATGGATCACAAAATTGGAAGATTAAAAAGTTAATTTGCCAATTTCTAGTATAAGAAATTTTTAATTCTCTTTAACTTTAGCTTAAGTACCCAAAGATTACTTTTAACCAAAGTGCACCTTTGTCATAAAAAAAGAGTGACCAGTGAGGATCCTAGCTTTGTACCTCATATGTATCATTCAGATTAATGTCCTGTTTCTGATGGTAACAGAGAACATTTTGTTCTTGTCTTCCATGTTAGGGTACTTAAAGGCCTATCATAGTTGTGTTTGAACTCTCTAATTTCCCTTTTAAAATTATGAATGGGGGGCAGCTGGGTGGCTCAGTGGATTGAGAGTCAGGCCTAGAGATGGGAGGTCCTGGGTTCAAATCTGGCCCCAGACATTTCCCAGCTGTGTGACCCTGGGCAAGTCACTTGACCCCCATTGCCTAGCCCTTGCCACTCTTCTGCCTTGGAGCCAATACACAGTATTGACTCCAAGATGGAAGGTAAGGGTTTAAAAAATAAAATAAAATTGTGAATGGACATACATTGAAATTTCATTTGAACTTTGGTTATATTTTGGCCTGTTAAAATCTGGTACTAATTATTTCCATGTATTTTTCTACTCTGAAAAAAATACAGTTTTTGCTCATCTGAATAAATTTTCTGTATAGTTTTTCTAAATCAATTCTTGGATCCATTTTTCCCACAGGAGAACTTTATATGTATATTTTGTGTATCTTGGAAACATATTTGAGTTGCTAGATCATTTTCTCTAACTTATGGTCAACAGAACCATAAATTTAACAAAGTTAATGGTGCTGTCCCAGAGTCTTTTCATTCTGTCTTCAAAAATTGGGCTTTGGAGAGGTCCCTTGGGTAGTCTTACAGACCTTCCTTGACTTGTACTAGTCAGAGTGGGTCATGAATTATGTCTTAACGCATCAGTTCAACTCAACAGCTAATTTACTAAGACATTGGCAAAGATTCTAAGGATATAAAGACAAAAGCATTGCCATGCCACCCAGGTTGTCCTAGATCCAGATTTTTGCACATCTCAACTGATATATATGCATATTTTCAATAAACATTAAATGCCTATTTTGTGTGATTTACTATGAAGAAGAGATACAAAAATTATATGTATACAGTTATATCACAGTATATTACTTTACCAAATATATTTCTATATTATATATTCCTTATATAACAAATATTACATGCATATTCAGAGGGGTGCCCCCTATTCTTTATTATTTCTGAAAGGACCTGGGAATAGTAGCCCTCCTCCCCAACTTGAAGCCCTGCTTTCTGCCTAAGAGGAAAAGGGACCTTCTGTCTCCATCAACCACCAGTCAGTTACTACTAAAGAGGCAGGCAAGCTAGCCTAGTCAGTAGCAGGAAGAAATCTGGAGAAAGAAATAGAAGGTGGCATATGTGAGTCGGGTCATATCAACTTGTTCATTGCCTGCCCTCAACAACTAAAGGAGACAACCCAGAGCACTAAGCCCAAGAGCCCTGGGAAAAGCAGTGAGATACACCCCAACTCCCAACCTGATCCCCATAGCTGTCATCAAGAGGAGTGATCATTGAGGGGGAAGGAGCCTAATATCTCTATCACCACCAATACTACTGCTGAGCTCACTGCTCCTATAAGCAAGTAAGCCTAAGAGGCCTAGCAACAGCACCACCACTGGCACTACTTAAGAAGCAACACTTGTAGAGAGGCAGTCTGCTAACTCCTCAACAGCCACAGCTACTTAAGTCCAAAAAAGGACATTCTCAATACCAGAGACCTTTAGTTCTGTCAAATGGCTCTGTCAGAAATTAATTATTGGAAAATATTAATACAGTTATTCATGGAAATCACTTCTAGAAGATACATTGCCATCTGCTTTGCTTTTAAGGAGTATGGGGCCTTTCCATCTGACTTGTAGTTGAAACCTTTTTTATTGCACAGTTAAATTGTGAGCAGGGGCTGTCTTGTCTTGCCTTTCCATTTTTAATCCCCAGGGCTTAGCATAGTACCTATATTTTATGCTATTTTCATTTAGTTGTTCATTAGAGATTTGGTGAGCAAATGCATGTTTATAATAGTCCTGTTGCTTACATCATTAGCCAATTTTTAAAACTTTTATTTTCATATCCAATAGTGTTATAAATTAAACTATATGGTTTTTTCCCCCTGTGTACCTCTTGGATATTTCACGTAAAAGCAGAAGTGAATAAAAATAGTTTAAATTACCCTTATGCATTTTCAGGTGAGCAAAATTAAAAGATAAATAATTTCAAAGGTGTATCAGTCCTACTGGCTATATTAACAAAATAACAGAAAAATCCAAATGATAGGATGTTGTGAAATATATTCCAAAAATTAAAATTTTTCCAACAAAATAAACAAAATTTTGATTATTAAGACAGTCCCAGTGTGGAATACCTATAACATAGATATATTATGGCATCAGACTTTTTTTTTAATGGCTAATATATTTTTATTTCTAGATACTTTCTTGGTTTTAGTCCTTTATTCATTTTAGGGACTAGAATATGATATGTTTTATATGTACACACATATACTTATGTCTAAATGTGACATATATATGCACATATGTTAGTTTCTTATAAATGTTAATAAATTGGTTACACTTAAAGAATCTTTAGTCTTTATGTCTAATAAAAAATGGTCTTTTATTATATATACATTTTATTTTGATCCTTTTATTCCCAATTGTATTTAGAGAGATCCCTTTGTTCATGTTGGAATGGTGTACATGTTCTCAGAGTGTCTAGTGGTATGGCATGGGAGCTTCAGTAAAATGCTAAATTATTCTTTGTCTGGTCTAACCCAGACAAAAAGAATATTGTTTCTATACCCATGCCAAAAGCAAAAACTAAAAATTTGGAGTGCTATGAGAATTTATCCATTTTAAGCTCTGTAAGTCAGACAAAATCATGACACAAATGTTAAATTATTATTTGTAGTGTCACCAGATTAGAAATGTTTTATGAAAGCAGTGTGTTTACTATCTGTGTAGTAGTTGTTCACTTGATTCAGTTAGTCCAACTCTTCATGGCCTCATGGGACATGTCCTTAGGGTTCTATTGGCAAACCAACTGGAATAGTTTGCCATTTCCTTCTCCCATAGATGAAGACAATGTAAGCATTGGGTGACATGGCTAAGTGTCTGAGGCTGGATTTGAACTCACATCTTCCTAACTCCAGGCCCAATGTTCCACCCTCTGAGCCATCTAGCTACCACATAAAATGTAGTAGGGATCAGCAAACAACATACAAGGGCAACATCCAGACCTATATAGCACATCTGTGAGTTAAGAATGCTTTTCATATTTTTAATAAAACTGTTTAATAATGCAAAAATTATTCTTAGTTCTCAGGCAGCAGTGAACCAACCAGCTGGCCAATTAACAGGTGTTAGGAACTTGGGTAACCTCTACTAGATAGCAAAACAAACCACAAAATGACTAGTCATCTGTAGTGTTTTTATACATCTAATTATGCAGTCTGTTCTTTTTCTTTACTAGATGCATATAAGAAGATTTTAGAAACCACTATGACTCCAACTGGAATAGATACTGCTAAACTTTATCCTATCCTGATGTCATCTGGGCTTCCCAGGGAAACACTTGGACAAATTTGGGCCTTAGCCAATCGTACTACCCCTGGAAAACTTACTAAAGAAGAACTGTATACTGTTCTAGCTATGATAGCTCTAACTCAGGTACACATTTTCCCTAAATTTGATATGATAAATGTAGGTAGAGGGAGAGATTTTGTATATGACAATTTATATATTTCATATGTTTATATTATATTTTATATATTTACATATATACACATAGACTTTTATATAATATTGTATCATTCCTTGCACATTAAAACTAGTTTTTATTATAAATGGATATAAAATTCCATTTTATACAGCTTATGTGGGTGGTATTGCATGACAGATTTTTATCCTTGAATATAGGTGAAATGGCCTAAGTAGGTAGAACATCATTAATACCATCATCAACATTATTTCAAGATAGAATGTATACAGTTTTTATTTAATATATTTTGGGATTTCTTCATAGAGAAAATAGGATTTTAAATGAGACATTTTTCACTGTCTATATTTTCAAGTTTGGATTATTTTAGTTTGAAATCTAAGTTTAAATCTAAGATGTTTGCTTTTTTTTTTTTCCCTTGTTCTGTTTAGAGGGGGGTACCTGCAATCAGTCCTGACACATTAAACCAGTTCCCAACTGCTCCTGTCCCAAATCTGAGTGGCTTTCTGAGTCAACAGACTATGATGCCTTCAGGTCCTGCAGTCTCCATGCCTCTTAACATTGGACAACCAGTCATGGGTATTAACCTAGTTGCACCAGTGGGTGGAGCTCCAGCCCAGGGTTCCAGTGGTTTTGTACCAACTTACCCAGGAAATCAGGTCAGTAGAGTTATACAATCTAAATAATTAACTAAATTTGAATAACTTGTTTACAAAAAGGATAATGTTTTACAAAGCTATCCTTTGAATGTCTTGTATTTTTTAATTGATTAATTTCTTTTCCAAAAGAAATAGAGGTTATGAGCACTAAAGTTAAAAATAAAGCATCAGTAATAGTTAAAGCAGTATATGGTAGAGAGGCATATATAGTTTTATTCCTTTAGAAAGAAATTTTGATGACCTAAAAACTATTTAAATTCTTTGTGATACACAGAAATTTTTGTTTATAATTTCTTCTAAATTTTCTTTTGTGAAATTTTTCCCCAGATAACTAACATTAGTACTATATACAAATTAATATTAAGTTGAATCCCATTAAAATACTAGTATATATTGGCTTTTTTCACCTGGGTCCTAATTGTTGTACCAGTTTCTTTTGATAACTTTTAGGAGAGATAATTTCAACAACAGGTGTTACTTATAATTCCTCTTCCTATTTCAGGAATGATAAGTTTTCAGTAAACTACTCAAAGGTCAGCCTGCTAATTTTTTTTATTTTTCATGGTTATTTGATTTTCCATGGTTACATGATTCATTCTCCCTCCCTCCTCCTATAGCCAATGAGCAATTCCAATGGGTTTTATATATATCGTTGATCAAGACCTATTTCCATAATATTAATATTTGCAATAGAGTGATCTTTTAGAGTCTATATCCCAAATCATATCCCCATTGAACCATGTGATTCAAGAAATGTTTTTCTTCTGTGTTTTTTCTACTCCCACAGTCCTTTCTCTGGATGTAGCTAAAGTTCTTTCTCATAAGTCCCTCAGAATTATCCTGGATCATTACATTGCTACTACTAGAGAAGTCCATTATATTCGATTGTACCACAGTGTATCAGTCTCTTGTGTACAATGTTCTCCTGGTTCTGCTCCTCTCGCTCTGCATCAATTCCTGGAGATCGTTCCAGTTCACATGGAATTCCTCCAGTTCATCATTCCTTTCAGGACAATAATATTCCATCACCAACAGATACCACAATTTGTTCAGCCATTCTCCAATTGAAGGGCATCCCCTCTGTTTTCCAATTTTTTGTTACCACAAAGAGCATGGCTATAAATATTTTTGTACACATTTTTCCTCATTATCTCTTTGGGGCACAACCCCAGCAGTGGTATGGCTGGATCAAAGGGAATAGCCTGCTAATTTTAAAGATTGAGACTTTTTATTTTTCAAACCAACTTTATTATTTATATTAATCAAAGAGCATCTAAGAATAGAAAAATGGGGGGGGGGAAGCTGGGTAGCTCAGTGGATGGAGAGCCAGGCCTAGAGATGGGAGGTCCTAGGTTCAAATCTGGCCTCAGCCACTTCCTAGCTGTGTGACCCTGGGCAAGTCACTTGACCCCCATTGCCTAGCCCTTATCACTCCTCTGCCTTGGAGCCAATACACAGTATTGACTCCAAGATGGAAGGTAAGGGTTTAAAAAAAAAAGAATAGAAAAATAGTTATATCAGTTAATGCTTTGAGGTATATAGCTTAGGATTTTTTACTTACCTGTATTAAGCTAGTGCTTTTTTACTTAACACTTTCTATAATATAGGTAGTAAAACCAGAAGAAGATGACTTCCAAGATTTTCAAGATGCTTCAAAGTCAGGATCACTTGATGACTCATTTAATGATTTCCAAGAGTTGACTGCTTCTTCAAAAACAACTAATTCCCAACATGGGAGCAGGTAGAAAATAGTTGAATCTCTTTAGCATTTTATTTAATGGCATGAAACATGTATCTCAAATTAACTTGACTCCTCACTTCTAATACTCTTCATTATATCTTCTTTGCCCACATATATTCCTGGCCTTTTGCTCTACCTTTTTCACCTGAAACTTCTGCTCCTGTCATCTTTCCATGCTACTTATTTTGGTTGCTTTTGAGATAAATTTAATGCAGGTGAACGCATCTTTTCAGTTAAAGTAATGGCTACAAAGTCTTATGTATTGAGATTTGAAAATGACTTTGGAGAGAATGAGAGAGTTTAAAGTTTCAAGGGGGGATATTATTTTAATTTCCAGTATATAAGGCATTACCATTCTATAGTTTAGTTTACAAAAAAACAAGCAGGACTTACATTGTTAAATATAAATATTCACAGGTCTCCTATCTTCAATCTGAAATAAATGATAGACTTTCAACTTTCTACAATAATAGTAATTGGTATCCTAGAATTTTTTATATCAGTCCAAGCTTTTTTGTACCTAGTTATCTTATTTTCTCATTAAAATAGGTACCCAATTCTCAGTGACACAGAACATACCAGACATTGAGGCATAAAATATATTTCCCCTTGACTAGCTTTTAGAATCATTATTTTTGTCAGCATATATATCCTACTTTTATGTGTATGTTTATATTATAGAACATCATTTTTTTGGTTGGTTGGTGATTTATTAATTAGTCAATACTTAACTATACATATACTATAAAAAGAGAATAGTTGTAGGCCATCCAAGGATTTATCATTTAAGTAGTTAATAAGATTTCCCTGCCTTTTGAATAACTTTGTAATCTCAGGACAGTCTGAGCCAAATGAAAACACATAAGATATATATATATATAGTCATAACATGTTGAACCTGATTTCACAAGTCTTGTGTTAATAACAGTCTTATTACCTCTAAGGGATATATACACAAGGCATGATTATATTAAATAAATGTTTATGGCAATGTGACTGTAAAAATGAATTCCTGTAAAGTAAATTTTATTTTCCTCACAATAAAACTAGATTAATCCCCAAGGAACAACATTCCTTTAGGGCTTTTGTTTTTCATTTGGAGCATTTAAGATAGTAGGCATACTGGGCATATCAGCAATCTGTGCCTGATGGGAGTTGTACTTCCCATTTAATTTAATTTTCCTTTATGGCGGTATTTTGTAGCTTCCTTATAGGAGGTATCACACTGTAGACCTGATGTTGACTACTTCCATGCACTTTCTGTACCACAGAAATTTTTACATCACTAAAATTCTCTTGACCTTTATATCCAAAGCTCCCAAAACTTAACTACCTTTTTATTTCCCTAGGCTTGGTATCTCCTAAATTTGGTCTGTAATGTCTTTATTTTTCTGGGATAATATATGATATAGTATAGTCTGAAACTTTCTTAGTTTTAGTCCTCAACAAATTTAAAATAAAGAAATACCCTGCTTTGTCAGTGCTATAATTTCTCCTTACAAACCCTTACCTTCTATCTTAGAATAAATTTGAAATGTCAGTTTCAAGGCAAAAGAGTGATTAGGGCTAGGCAGGAAGGGGTTAAATGACTTGTCCAGGATCACACAGCTAGGGGATGTCTGAGGCCAGATTTGAGTCCAAGACCTTCCACCTCTAGGCCTGGCTCTCTATCCACTGAGCCACCTAGCTATCCCCCAATACTATAAATTTTTAATTCTGTTAATTGAGTTTGCCTAAACCAAGAATGTATTCATGGTAATAATTAGACAAGAACTGGGTCTTTATGCTTTATGCCTCTATGAAAGACATGAACCTTGCATCATATTTTTAAAAAGAAACTGTGTTCAGACACAGGCAGAAAAGTAAACAAAGCAAGTCATATATTAGGAGGAACATTAGTTGAGCTATCAAATGGGAGTTCAATTTGCGAAGAAAACACCAGCGCGTTGTTTATTATTATTATTAACATCAATGGGTGCCTTAGAACTTGTCATTAATGATTTTGATATGCCAAAAATGGAAGCCATTACTGTAAAAAGGCTTCTAGAAAAAGTGAAAAAATGAAATGTTTAAGAGATGATTCTTGCCTGTGAGAATAATTCAAGGAGGAAGAGGCTGCCAGTAGTCCAGTTGCGGTCATCAGTATATGATGTTTCATATACTGAAATGTTTCAGAAAAAAAGAGGATTTAGTTGTTGAGGTAAAGGCAAAAAAATGTAAATTCACATTGAATTCAGTATGCTCCCTAGAGATCATTTAAAAGGGGTAATGGCTTATGGGGAAAGACCATCTATCTCCATTTTAGACATATATGTCAGTCACTAAACATTAATTAAATGTCTGTGATATGTCAGGTTCTTGCTGATCACTGAGGATACAGTTGCTCCCAAGAGACTTGCAGTCTAATGGGGAATACAACATACAAATAATTATGTCCAGTCACACTATATACAGGATGACAGATGGGAAATCCTCAGCAGAGAAAGCACTAGAATTAAAGATTAGAAAAGACTTTCTGTAGAAGGAGGATTTTGAGCTGATATTTAAGGGAGAAGAAGTATTTCAGGCATGAGAAATGGTGAAAATATCCATTGTCAAGAAATAGTTGTCCTGTTCTAGAAATATCAAAAATGCCAATGTCACTGAATCACAGACTTCATGATGAGGCTTAAAGTATAAGAAGCCTGGAAAGTGAGGGAGGACCAAGTTATGAAGGGCTTTGAACTTTATAAAAAAGGTTTTATATTTGATACTAGAGGTGATGGTGAGCCACTAGGTGATAAGTTTGAGTGAGAGGTGGTAGGGAATTACATGGTCAGACCTAGAATTGAAAGGAGAGAGATTCATGACAGACAGACCAACCAGCATGAAGTAATAAGGGCCTGCATCAGGAAAGTATCAGTATCAGAGGTGAGAAGAGAGCATATTCAAAAGATTTTATGAAGTTAAAATGATTGACAGGCCTTGGCAATAGATTGGATATGAAAAGGTGGGATTAAGAGAGATTAAGGGATTGAGAGTGAAATCTCAGTTTGAGCCTTGGTTACTGGGTAGATGATGGTACTGTTGATAATAATAGGGAAGTTAGGAAGGAAAGGGGTCTTTGTTTTAGACATGTTGAGTTTAAGATAACTATAAATCATCAAGTTGTAGATAAAAGACTAGATATACAAAGAGTTTAGATAAGTAGTTTGGAATCATTAACATAAAGATGAATCCATGGGAGCTGATGACCAAGAAATGCCAAACTAAAGAGTCTTAGGCCATTGAAGTTTTTTGAACAGAATGACATGGCAAGATATGTATAGGGAAAATGTTTAGAAGTAATTGAAATGGAAATGAGGAGAGAACAATGACTGGAAGACCTATTAGACTATTGTAGTAGCCAAGATGAATAAAAATGAGGTGTAATAATAGTGAAAGAAATGGCACAGAGAAGTAAAAAATACTTCATAGGTAAAATGAGTTCCATATGATAAGTGGAAATGAAAGTTGAGGGAAAAGGAAGTTATACAATACGAAGATTCCAAATAAGTCACACTGAATGAATGGTGACACCACTCCCAGAAACAATGAAGTCAAAAAGAGGAATAGGTTTGGAGGGGAAGATTATGAACTCAAGCCTGAGTTTTAGAGATGTGAATCTTGAACTGGCAAGCGAGGTTGAAGTTAGAAACAGAAAATTGACAATCATTTGTTTATCAGTGGAAGCTGAAGTCATGGAACTAGAATGGAGGCAATCATCAATGCCAGTTTCTCCAGAGATACCAAAAAGGAAGATGGAATTATGCAATAACCAGAGTAGTCTAGTGAGTTTTCTCGGTTTCAATAGAGATGGTAGTGGGGAGAAGTTAAGTTTGGAAGCTGTCTTATCCTTCTCTTAAAAAGCCTTTAGGCCCCTCCCCCTGGAGGGCCCCCGGCTGACGTCAGCTCCTGGTGACATCAGCAGCGGCAGGTGCCCTGTGCACCCTGCTTCGTACTTCAGTCTCTCGTTCTGCGTCCGTGGGAAGGAGGTATCAGGTGGCTGCTGCTCTGCTGGAGGAAAAATTTTCATTCCAAAATGAATTATGGAAATCTTCCACCCTACTCGGACCCAGGCCCAACTGCCCCACATCCACTATATCCACTGCAACCTCAAGGATATCCTTCTTCTGGGCCTTATCCTCCTGGGCCTCCAGGACCATATCCACCCCCTAATGCAGGGTACCCTTACCAAGGCTATCCACAATATGGTTGGCAGGGAGGACCCCCTCCAGAAGCTCCCAAAACTACAGTGTATGTGGTAGAAGACCAAAGAAGGGATGACTCAGCCCAAACTACCTGCCTCACAGCTTGCTGGACTGTTCTCTGTTGCTGTTGCCTTTGGGACATGCTCACTTGGCCAGCCTCAACCTCCCCTTACTAGAAGGCTTTGTATCCTCCACTGATTGATGGGAGTTCTGATTCTTGATCTCTTTCTATTGCTATAATGAATGACTAGTTCTGCACAGATATCTCAACCACAACAGTGATGAAATCCTAGATTAGTAGTGATTTTTTTTTTGGCTATTTAATTTTAGTGACACAATCTTTTTAACGTTCATTTTCTAATTTTCTTGTCATACTTTAATAATGTGCTAAATGATTTTTTGGCCAAAGGCTTGACTATGAAATTTATATTTACCATATTAAATTGCACTTTTTGTGGTGGTGGCAAATATGCAACAAACAAGCCACTGGATGATTTATTTCCTAATTCTCTGATTGTTTCACTACTCCCTTTGTCAATAAACGTTTCAAAAGTAAAAAAAAAAAGCCATTAGTTTGTGTGGAAAAAGTCATAGTTCTCAGAATTTTAAATACTGTACTTGGGTACTTTTCATCAGTTCTGAGGAACAAAAGTAACTGTTTTCCTATTTAGAACCAGGAATGAATCTGTTTATATATAAATGGTATAAACACTTTCATGGTGATTACCAGTTGTTGTTTTTTTTTTTAATGATGAATTCAGAGGAATAGACTAGAATGAATTGCTCAGTTGCAATATGCATAAAATTACAGACTGAGTCATAGCTTTTCTTGAATGGGATTTCATTTTATTGGTTTTAATCAGCAACACTTCATTACCCTGAAGATGTTCTATTTTTTTTCTAACTACCTTATCCTGTGGTGAACATAATTTTAAAATTAATATTATTTAGTTAAATGTCAGATTTAGCAGAAAGATTTTACCAACTTGAAGTCACAGAGCTTTAACAAACTATTCTTGGGTAGAGGGTACAAAAGATAAAATATGTCATGCAGCAGGGTGTTTTTCCTACTGCATTAATTCTTTCTATTCAGTCATAAAAACATAACATTTTGTTCAGTGAGCTATAGTTCAATTACTTATAGAGCTTTTCTTTAAAGTCCATCTATGGTGTATACATGATTACCCATTTCATTTTCAAAGTAGACATTCATTGGTTATCTAACAGCAGTGTGAAATTAAATTATATCTCGACTATAGTTTGATGCAACTACACTTAGTCCTGAAGCTCTTTGGGCTACCATTAGCGTGCCTATGTGAGAGTGGGTTTGTATCTTGCTTGTGGATCACTGATAAGATTTAAATGACTACTACTGAAAGATTCTTGCTCTGGGGCACAGGATTCAATAGAAATTCATTTATTTAGGTTGTGTGTGGTATTGAATGACTTAAACTGAAGGTAGAATACAGTCATTCATATGTAAAGGTTGTTCTTCCTGGGAGCTTGCCACAGTTTGATAAGGGGAAAAAAAAAAGCTGTTGTCATGTATATATGAGCCTTCCAAAAATTGCCAACACAGATATTGCTTCTTATACTGCTTTCCCTGTGCATTAAGAAATACATTCTCAGTGAAAGTCTTTTAATCTAATTGTGAAGTGATTGTTGTTCTGCCTCAAAGATAACTCCTGGAATCCAATGATGTGTTTTCTTGTAAAAATGCAAATTACATTAATGTTACTATTTCATATCAGATGGGTTAACTTCTGCCAGTAGTAATCAAAAGCATAGAATTTCAAGCTTGACTTGAACAACATTTCATAACTTCTGATTCTTATCGTCTTTATTCTACCTCTCTACTCTGAACCCATTTTAAAGCATACAACTTATAATAAGGTTAGCATAATACATTTTTAAAATCTAGTTTCTCAGGTTAGCTACGCATGTTTGGAGCAGTTCAGTTCTGTAGTTTTGTGTCAAGGGAAGGTTAAAAGGCTTTATAACCATAAACATTCCCTGTCTGTCCCCCTTCCCTGCCCCAGTCTATTATTTTGTCTCATAAAGATGAGTTAGAATAGGCCATATGCAGAGTCAGTATGTAACTGACCACTCTCATTAATAAAAAGGCTGCTTTTAAGTCTTGATTTTTTTTTAAAGCTTAAATAGTCTAGTAAAAAGATTATCATAATTGTATTAGTATCAAAATGTTTCCATGGCCTTTGGCATGTAACCAATTTTATAGGAAGTATATAATTTCTATTTTGGAAATCAAGCTCATATAATTTCTGGTAATGCTAAGGAGTTTAATGTGTTAAATATTTAAGGGATTTTCTTCCCCTTTCTAGTGCCCCTTCTTTGATACCACTTCCAGGAACAAAAGCACCATCTTCAACAGATAAATATTCTGTATTTAAAGGAATTGCTGTTGATAAGACGTCCGAAAATGCAACTCCCTTTGGAGGTAAAAACAAAATTTGTTGACTCATAGAATATAAAACATGTGTATGTTTCTATGATTTTAGTAGTGATTTTGTACTGGCTATGTAAAATATCTGTTTTTTAGGTAAAAGTTCTAAATTAGATTTAGCTGTGATGTGCTTTCACAATAACCTTAAAACTTTTGCCCTTTTTTTAATGCATTATAGAACATGGAGACAAATACAGTGCTTTCAGAGAATTAGAACAGCCTGCAGAAAATAAGTCTCTAGGTAAGTTTTTGGTCATATATGGTAAATAAATAAAGACTGGGAGTGACCCCTCTTCCTCTCCCTCTTCCTCTCCCCTCCCCCCTACCCCCCCTCCCCTAATAGGCTTGAGGCCCTGCTACACCCTGGCTTAGATTCTGAGATTTCACCAAACTGTTGGCCATCTTTGTCATTTGTTTAGTCATCTTCCTTGTAATAGAAATATATTGGGTCAACATTTTTAAAAACACTAAGACCTGGCCTATTCAAGGCTATAGAGGTCATCTCAAGATTCCTGCCTTTGGATCACTGGTATTCCAAAGTGTAGGTTGGTTGAGCTCCTTCTTACTAACTCACAAGATATGATCCTCTTTCCTCATCTTTATAAACTAGCCATCTTTCTTATGAATGTAAAGACACATTTATTTTAAAACAGTAGAAAGATGAAATTGTTTTTGGGAGGTGCATCAGAAGCCTTCTTTTGCAATGTTTATGTCCTTGACAATGACAGGATAGATTCTTGAGGCACCAAGATTGTCACTGGAAAACAAGCAAACCAACAGGATATATAGTCATGGCATAATATGCTTCCTATATCATACTACAGTCATTTTTTATATTAAAGTTTCCATTTATTATCACTATGTTGTAAATAGTTGTCAATTTATAAACTACCCATTGCTGATTTCTTTTTAACCCTTTCACCAGCTTACCTCACTAATGGAAAAGTTTACAGTTCATCAGTAAGTTTAGTTTGCTGTGGTGTTTCATTTTAAAAATTAAAACAAAACAAAAAGTTGTCAATTTCACAGATTATTTTAAAGTCACACATCAAATTTTAAATTAAGTTACCTGTTATTTTGTGAAATTATATATTAGGTGAAATAACATAATACATTCTTTCTAATATGACTATGGATAGAACCACCTAAAAATTCCGGGTTAATTTAGGAATATTTAACATTTTTGTCCATTTGTGAAGTTGACTTCATTCTTGTTAGTATTGTATCTTAAAAACTCAAGGAAATTTGAGTGTGGTTTTATAGACTGTACAAAAATTAAGATAGTAAATGAAAATGCCTTTGTTCATACATTATGCTGGTGAACTGGTTATGTATTCTAGATTCATGAAGAAGTTCTTCCTCCATTTCTTAACCAAGCTTCCCTGAATTATAATTTTTTTTTAACCCTTACTTTCCATCTTAGAATCAATACCAAGTGTTGGTTCCAAGGCAGAAAAGCAGTAAAGGCTAGGCAATGGGGGTTAAGTGACTTGCCCAGAGTCACACAGCTAGGAAGTGTTTGAGGTCAGATTTGAACCTAGGACCTCCCATCTCTAAGACTGGCTTTCAATCTACTGAGCCACCCAACTCACCCCAATTATAATTTTTAAAATAAATTTGTATTTATAGCTTTAGAGTTTTTATGTCACTAGAACTTCTCCCAGTTTCCCTCCACCTTTCCTTTCACCAAGAGCTATATCTGATATAACAAATATTTTTTAGAGGGAAAAAAAAGAACAAATTTGGCTGATATATCAAAATCTGAAAATACATGCTTGTTCTAAACCCATGGATTTCCTACCTCTACAAAGAAGTGGAGTTGAGGGGAGCTTCTCATATTTCTTCTTGTCACCATGCTAGTTCTTTTTTAATTTTGCAACATTCACTTTTGATTGTTTTGTGGTCTTTATATTTACATTGTCATAGTTATTGGGTAAATTGTTTCATTGACTCAACTTACTTAACTCTGCATCAGATCATATAAATCTTTCCATTCTTCTCTTTACATTCATCATTTTTTTTTCATTTTTGCTGATGTGGTTTGTTTTTGCATTATAAAACATTTACAGAGTGCTCTCATTCTGTGAAAGGTTTCATAACAATAAAATAATTAAGCTAAGCTAGTGACCTTATCTGAAGGATGCAGCATTTCCATAATTATGACATCCTCCTACTTCTCTTTTTCAATTTTTTTAATAAACAGAAGTCTCTTGTCTCTCTTATCTCATTCACTATCCCATCCCCCCCCCAAAAAAAGAGGAAAAAAAAGAAATTCCTTATAGCAAATATCCATAGTCAAATAAAACAGATTCCCTCATTGGCTGTATATAAAATAAATGTCTCAATCTACACCCCTAAATCTGTTACCTCTGTGTCAGGAGATAGTATGTTTCATCATTAGTCTTTTGGGATCATAGATGACAAGTGTATGATCATAGTTCTTACAGCTTTCAAGAGTTTTTGTCTGTACAGTGTCATTACTACATGAATTATTTTCATTCTATTTTTTTCATTCTGTCAGCTTATAAAGTCTTCAAAGTTGTTGATTTTTATAATGAACTTATGGTATAAATTGTTCTAATTCCACTTATTTGACTCTATCAGTTCATATAAATCTCTTCATGTCTCTTTGCGATCTCACTTTTGTGGTCTTGGGTGATATTTTGGAGAAGAATAAGTCTGATGCCCTTATTTTTCTCTTTCTGATGAAATTTTCTTTTAAATTAATGCCCATGTAATTCAGGAATATTAATTTATAGCTAATCCTGGATTTAAAATGCACAATTAAGCAAATGTTGGCTATCAACACTGAATTTCTCATTATTTAACCTGTGCCATCAATACATATGACTCTCCCTTATTGCTTAATGCTTAAATCTTTTATTCTTGGTAGACCACCATTCCAGTTCATGGCTCTCCAGTAATACTAAGACCCTCCTCAATTCACTGCATGCTCAAGTGACCAACTACAGGGATAGAAAATAGAAAAGCCCTGGCCCTGGCAGCAGAGTGACTGCAATTGCCAGTATTGGACATAAGAAGCATTTGCAGAAATAACTAATTAAAAGGCATTTAAGGAATGAAATGGACCATAAAGTATCAACAAGGTTCTTAGTTATCTCCCTACCATGATGGATCCAATATGGAAATAATCTGTGGTTTCCAAATTGTGGAGTATAAGGGAGGGCAAATACAAAGAATCAAATGGTAGTTAAATGTGTCCTCAATAATGCAAGGAAGATTGGAAGAGTACCTAATAAATATATTTGACATTTCATATGAAATTGGATTTGTGTGTGTTATGTGGTTTTTAGTTGAACATACTTGTTCCCTTTTTCATTCCAGGAGATAGCCTTGCAGAATTCCGATCTACAGGAACAGATGATGGTTTCACAGATTTTAAAACAGCTGACAGCATATCACCACTAGAACCACCAACAAAAGATAAAATGTTTCCAATACCCTTCCCCTCTTTAACTGTACAACAGAAACAACAAACACAAGCAAAAAATCATCTGAACTTGGCAGACCTAGATATGTTTTCCTCTGTTGGTGCCCCTAGTGAAAAACCACTTTCTTTTCCAGATGCATTTAGTTCATCAAAATCATCATCCATGCGACCACTCCCAACAACTGCCTCTACGACCACTACAACATCAGCACCAACTAAAAATTCTAGCTTAGCTGATGACTTTGGAGAATTCAGCCTTTTTGGGGGATATTCTAGTTCAGCATCTGTTGGGGGACAGGATGACTTTGCAGATTTTATGGCTTTCAATAATAGCTCTGGCTTGTCTGAGCAAAAGGCAGATGATAAATACGATATCCTTAAAGAAGAAGCTAGCAATATTCCTCTGACTAGCAGCATAGGCAGCTCAATGAGAAATGGGCAGAATTCTTCAACTGCTGCTCCAACCAAATATGATGTCTTCAAACAGCTTTCTCTGGAGGGTTCTGGAATAGGTGTTGAGGAGTTGAAAGATAGTACCCCTCCAGGGAAAAATGACGACGACTTTGCTGACTTCCATTCAAATAAATTTTCATCTCTATGTGGTAATTCAGACAAATCTCTGGTGGAAAAAGTGGTAGCTTTCAGGCATGCCAAAGAAGACTCTGCTTCAGTGAAGTCTTTGGACCTGCCTTCCATTGGTGGTAGCAGTGTTGGCAAGGAAGACTCTGAAGATGCACTCTCTGTTCAGTTTGACATGAAACTGGCTGATGTAGGAGGAGATCTTAAGCATGTCATGTCTGATAGCTCTTTGGATTTGCCCACAGTTAGTGGCCAACATCCGCCTGCAGCAGGTGAGGAATTGGTGCGATTGCTCTGGTGATAGTCATAGATTTCAAAGATAATTCTGTGTGGCTGATTTACAGTATTTAATGCTCTTACCCTTTACCATTGTGAAAGGTTCTTTAATTGCAAACCCCTTAGTTGCCAAAATCCCTCTAAAACAATGTAATATTGACTTTTTTGACCACTTGCTAAGATTGAATAGTTTAAATACTTTTGTTTTGGAATCTTACACCAACTTGGTGTCACTAAGGCTCATTAACATTTAACAGCTTAAAAATCCCTGCATTGAACAGAGATTTGAAATAACATTTTCAGTGTTAGCAGTGCTCCTCCAGTTCTGCCTATGAGGTCAGTGTACCTCCTTTGCTTTCTCTTGTCTTGTGGGTAATTTCTGCAGCTGCCAGAAGTGACCAATTAGTGTTCTGATTAGGTTTACAGAAGCACACTATGCCAAGAGTAAAAGCTTCTAACTAAATAACCCAGTATTGTAATCTGCCCTTTCAAGACAGAAAGAGAAAAATAGACTATATTGATGCGCTGTGTTTTAGGTATGGACAGAGAAAAGGAGGGTTATACATTGTTATTGTCAGTGAAATCATAGTTTTCAGTGTTAGCACTAATACTGGTATTATTTAATTAATAACAAATCTGTCAGTGCTAGGATAGATGAGCAACTAGCTATCTGTTTGGGGAAAATCAAAATTAGCTGAATGTATCTTCAGTGGCCCTCTTTAAACTCTCTATGAAGTTAGATGATAGGACAACATATGAAACAAGTATATTTCATAGTCTTACTTCATAGCATAAAAACTAATTTCCCAAGTGTCCTAGTTTTTTTTTCTTTTGATATGTACATAGAGAGATGGTTAAACCTATTTCGTGGCCTTTAATAATGAGAAATATCTCAGTGTTACTGTATTCTATAGAAAGCATTATGCAGTTGAAAGTTTTTTGAATGGGAGGGGGACACACTGTTAACTGTAAGAATTATTACCATAAGGATCAATTATTTCCATAAGAGAAATTTCTTCCAAGTTTACAGATCTGGATTGAAAATTATATAGTTCTGTAGTTTTGCATCATATGGTATTTTTATGTCAGAAAACAAACCTAGATCTTTCCATTGGCTTCCTGAGAATGCACAGGACATGCTCCTGTCAAAGATACTGAAAGCAGGAGCAACAGCAATTAGCCAAGACATTCCATATTTCATGTTGCTGCTTGGCAAAGTGTTCTAAACACAGCAGGCTTTCCAAATAGCACCTCATACTCTTGAATGTTTACTTTATTTTTTATGTGCTTTACTCAAGTATTTTTCTATCTTTTTTTTCTTTTTTGTTCAATACAATGATTTTGATTTTTTTTTTTTTACAAGCTAGCTGCTTTGGGGCCATGGCAGTTAATTGCAAACTGCTCTGTTTTGTGAAAATTGTCTTCATTTTTACCTAAAAATAATAGCTTGTAACCTGGGTACTAGTCTTTTGGACACTAAAGTTATTAATTAGAAGCTATTTTTCTGAAAGCAAGTCTGTATTCTTTCACAATGCCAAGCTAAATGTTTTCACAAGGAGAGTTTCACTCCAGCCCTTTTCTGTTTTAGTCTTCTGACTAAGCTTGCTCTTATTTATTTGTTAAAATAACCTCCTGTGCTCGTGTTCTTTTATGTATGTTTGGAACATTTCTAGCTTTGAACCTGTAATGTTCAAGCCAAGTCTCTTCAGTTTGCATATATTCTTAAAAGCATATTGTTTCCTCCTCCCTTTGATCTGTAAATTTCATGTCAGAAAGGAGCAGTATCCCTTTAGAGTGGTTAGCAAGGGTTGTTGTCTGACCACTGAGCTACAATATAGTTGCACAAAAATGCTATATTAAAGTGTTAAAGGGGAACAATGGCAGTGAATTTTAAAAGCTGGTTTGGCTTTACCCATAAACATCATAGTATCCTACCCTCTGAGTTTGTAGGTTGCATGAATCCCTTAGTAGGGAAATAAGCAATAGACTTACTTCACTGGACCTGGTGAAGAGGGAATAATAAAGTTGTCAGTTTCTGTCTGAGGACCTTAATCCTATTGAGTGACCCTAACTTAACTCTGTAAAAGGATACTGTCTCTTTAAACTTTGCTATAATTCTTTGTATGAAAGACAGATAATACTAATAACTTGCCTGATTTCTTGCATATATTCAAGTTAATACTTTTGAGTACTTGCTGCATATAGTTTTTACTAGACTGCTTTGATATTTTTTCCCTCTAAATTTAATCTCTTCATTTAAACATATTAATGTTCAATTTGGGTTAAATCCATTTTTTACTCTATTTTAACTGCAGCAGGAACTCACCCTCATTTGTAACATTATTCAAAAGGGTTAGCAAACCAGCTGCATAAATCTGCCTACCTGTATAGTAGCTCTTCTTTGACATTAAAAAATCTTTGTATTTTAATCAACACCTGGTTTTTTGCTGCTTTTCTGATGTCTTTTTTCAATTTAAACATTTTCTGTGTGAATGTGCCTTCTCAAACTTGCGTTAGTATATTCTTCTGCAAAAACTGACCTGCATGCTTATTCTGATGACTTCCTTTTGAGCTCTTCTGTATCACTATCTTTTTTTGTGATCTGTAAGTCCTGTGTTAATAAATAATACCTTGGCATATTTTGAAAGTGTGGGGGTGTGTGTAATTTATACCTGGGAAGGATAAAACAGAGATAGAACTTGAGCCATTCCTAAGTTCAGAGCTAATAGTGTCCCTGGAGCTGCTTGTTTTTTGTTTTGGATTGTTACAACTCCGTTTTCTTATGGATCAATTGTAGCTTGCTCAGGAATAGGAAATTTTAGATTTTTTTTTTATTCCACTGATGCAAGCCCTTTGGCATGCTTTTTGGGAATATTGAACTTGTACTGTGCCTTTTAAATGTTAGAGAACCCTCTACCTTTTTAAAGTAAACTTACCCTGACCAAGTAAGTGGGTTTCATTGTTTAATAAATATCTAAGAACCTATCCTACACAGGGTATGGTGATTTTAATTTTGAAAAAGAGAAAACAATTAACAAATCTACTGAAAATTAGATATATACACATTTACTTTAAAATAGCTCATCAAATGGTTTTGACTTGACTTGTGGTCACCATAGACCTGCTCTGAATTTAAATTGATGATCCTGCAGTGGAAACTGTTTAAGGCTAATCCCTGGAGGACTTCAGACCCAAATGTGACCTAGATTCAGAATTATATGTCCTCTGGTATTTCAGATCAATTTTTTTTAAGCTTCAAAATTTAGTTTGAAGCCTGATTAAGTTTTCATTTATTACTAATAATCTATGGAACATAATCTCCCCTTATCCCACAAAATGACTTTGGATGTATGTGATGAAACTATATTTTAAAAACCAATTTCCAGAGCTACCAATACAACTTAGGAGTCTGTGTTGGTCAAACCTATAAACTAACTTTTTTTCCCCCATTTTACAGCAGAATGGAGGAGAAACAAACCTATAGGTATCTTTTTTTTTTTTAAATAAAAACTACAGATGCCTTTAAAAACATTTTGAACTAAATTTTAAGTCAGAAGACTTAATTCTTGATTGAAAATAAAGGAAATTTAACCACGGGCAAGAAGTTATATATAACAAGATGGCTGGAGAAGGCAATCTATGATTGTATCTGAAAATGAGTCTTTGGGAATAGAGAAAAATTCAGGTTAATTGGTATATCCATACCTAAAGGAGAGAAAGCAAAAGCACTATTATGGAAAGCACTCCTGCATGTGTATAGCACAATGAACCATAAGCCATATTTAGTATGTAGTTTACAAGATGTTTTTTGCTAAACTCAGGAAATGTCCACTGTCAGAGGCAGCTGAGAGGTTCAGTGGATTGAGAGACAGGCCTAGAGACAAACAGGAGGTCCTAGGTTCAAATCTGGCCTCAGACACTTCCCAGCTGTGTGACCCTGGGCAAGTCACTTAACCCCCAATTCCTAGTCCTTACTACTCTTCTGCCTTGGAACCAATACACAGTATTGGCTCCAAGATGGAAGGTAAGGGTTTAAAAAAAAAATTAAAAGAGACATGTCCACTGTCACAAATTGATATATTCATCTTAAATTAAAAGGTCCTGCTAATTTCTAAAAATCAGCAGGATATAAGACAGTCGAATTGAAAAAATTTCAAAGAATAATGCTGAATTCTTAGCCTGCTTAACAGATCAAATTATTTTGTATTTCCTGATAACTTGGAATCTATTTTTCTCCGTTGTGTACATTTGGTAGTTCTTTTGTGAATTTTATAGAAATGCAGTGGAACATTAGGAGTAGAAAATGTGTTACTAAAAGAAGTCAACCTTAGACCATGTGGAATTGCTGTCTAGTCAAGGGACTCCCTCATCTGCCTTCTAGGACAGTTTGTGTCTCTGTTGGCATTGCCATACTATTTAACATAAAGGTGGTCTCGGAGGGCTTGGTGTTCTAATAAGTTGCCTAATGATGACCACTTATCTATTGTCCTTCCTCATTCTCCTGGGCTAGTGGCATGAATGTGAAATGTCAGCAATCCTTCATCCTCTACTTTCAGGTAGCCACTTTACACTATTGAACTTAATTGCAGGTACATAGAAACTAACTTAGATTGTGTGGATATAAAATAAGTTATGGGAAATTAAATTTAGACTTATCAATTCAAATGAAGAATGGCAGATTTTGTGTATGTAATACTGAAAAGCAGTTTCTGTGGCACCATTTAATAGCCTGTCAGAAATCTGCTATGATCTGTCTTTTTTATTTTCTTCAACAACACCTATCCCAGCAAATTTGAGGCTTTTCAAAGGCTAGCTTTAATTACTAGAGAACACATGTCTATTCTGAGATAGTAGGATGAAACTAAGAGAGGAGAGCAGAAACTGAAAATTAACATTTCACTATAGGTTGTGCTAGAAAAGGTTCAGATTGCTACTGAGATTCAAAGAATTCTTCTTCCTTGATCCGAAAGACATTTTTGTTGCTCCATGAGAATACCCCTTGGGTAAATGGAATTTATTCTCTGTCCCCATTCTAGAACACTTGTCTTGATTGTCTGGATATGTGCCTGGTATTTTAGAAAAGATTTATATGGAGATGGCCCCTAAGCTCTGTGCTTCCTACAGTAAAAGTGGTAATGGTATGATAATAACCCATATTGTGAACATTGATCCAAAATTCAAAATTAATTTTTAAAAATCTACTGCTGTTGTTGACTTTTGAATGTTTTAAACTTTTTCTGCATGTACTGAAAAATATAAATGTTTCAACCAATATATTTTGTTCAAAGGAAAGTAAATATAGGGGATGGTAGGGATCCTAATGTTATTGCTATAGCATGAGCAAGAAATCCATGTTATTTGTGATCCATGATGAAAAAGCAGATTGGATAGTTCTTGCATTGTCCTTTCCCTAGGCACACTGAAGAAGTTGATATTTGTAGCATGTGCCTGGTATCAAATACATGTATTAAAGCACACCAGCACACCGTTGTGGATGCATTCTCTTCAGCTCAACTATGACCCTACTAAGTAAAATCAAAGAATACCCTAAAATTTCAAATGTAGTAATTATTCCCTATTTGTTTTATTGTGTTGCAGACTCTTGCTTTTCCTTCCTTTTTCTATTGCCTTTTGTTGGGTATGCCTATTAAATGGAAAACAGCTATAGAAGCTTCAGTGATTACAATATAAAAGAGTAGATGTAACCCTTAATTTGCCAGACAATTCACCTATTAGTTATTTCAAAGTTCTTACCAAAAAGTCTTAGCTTGGCAGTCTCTGCAGTATTATGAAGAAATGAAGAACGTTGTATTCTCAAGTACAGTACATAGAGTAGGGATAGGGAGAAGGAAGTGTTTATGAAATTTACCTTGAAGGAAAATACACAAATGTCACAGAGATTTTGCACTCATTAGCAATACTCAAAAGCAAATAGACTTTAGCAATCACAATCAAACACTATTCCTAATGATATCAGTAAATGTGTTTAACTATTTAAAGTAAACCAGCTTACAAATTAATTTAGTGGATGATTTTTTTCCCTATACTTCGCATTTGCAAATTAGCTTAGAAAAAACAAAAGTGTTGATCAAATTTTATTTTTAAAAATATTTTAGTAGGTTCATTGCTCATTATTTTAAAATTCTTAAGAGATTTCTTAACTCCTGGCATGTATCTCACTTGGGATATTTCTGTAATTTGTTCTAAAACATAAGCTTTTGTTGGTCTTATTTTCCAGTATGAATTGGGATTTGTTGATGATTTGAGTCTACAATTATATAAATAATTTCAATCTTGCCAGGTTAACTAATTTTTTGGTTTAAATGCTGTTTTTGTAATTCTATACTGTCATCCCTGTTTAAAAAAAAAATTTCCATCATTACACAAGAGAATTTTTTATTTCCATGGAAACTGGTTTGCAATTTTTTACCTAGAGCTAGTTTTTCATTAAATTGATCTCTAGCATCTAGGAAATTTATGGTTTTTTCAATAGGAACCAATTCTTAACATAATTGTATAAACAGTCATTCTGCTACATTCCAATAATAAAAATATCCCCATTGTGAAACATTCTCCTCAGTCTATTTGAAGGCACTGACTGCTTTTAATTGAAACTGCATTTTATTTAAATTTCACTTTATTTGAGACAATGTACCTTTGTTATCTTTAAGGAAGAGAGTCTATAAGAGCATGAATACTGAGTTTTGTATTGGGGGCAAGGAGCTCATAGTAGGAGTACTTACTATCTTCTATACATTTGAACATATTTTCAGCTTGATTTTTTAAAATAAGCTGTAACTGAAGGAGTAACATTTAAAACTCCATCATCCTTTGAAAAACATTTAATTTCCTGGAAAGTGTTCCTTTCTAAACATCCATTCTTTTTTTTAAATTTGACTCTCAATTCCCCTTCCCTAACAGAATCAAGAAAGAGAAAGAGTTAGGGCATCCTGTGTAGGGGCAGTGGAGATGTCAGAAATCCTTTAATTAACTTCTGCTAACCAGTGTTGCTGTGAAGAAAATATAAGGACCTAGTGCCCTGGCAAAGTGGAATAGTGGGCAGCTCTAGATAATAAATGGAGGTTTCAGAAGGTGACATTTTCCATATAAGTCATATTGACATGGATCAGCACCATCCTATTTATATGTCTCACTCTGTAGTGTGCAAGTGGAAAGAGGCAGGTTTTTAAAGGGGAAGCCTATAGGCCCACCCATAAAAGTATGCTGATAGTACCAACTGCTCCAAACCAACCATATATACTTTTGGAAAATCGGTTAGGAAACTTTTTGGTCTTGCCTTCCTCCATAAGTAGCAGTTTTTTTGTTTCTTTTTTTTTAATTTGGGAACTATTTCTTTTAAGACACTTAAGCAATGGGGCAACTAGGTGATTCAGTGGATAATCAGGCAGGCCTAAAGATGGGAGATCCCGAGTTCAAAATCACCGGGGCCAAGTCACCTACCTCCAATCATCTTGCCCTTAGCACTCTACTTAGAATCCATTCTAAGACAAAAGGTAATTGTTTTTAAAAAAAGATATACAAACAGTAATTTAGCTTCACTTCATTCACATTCACTTCATGTTTTTAGTAGTCTGGTTGCAAAAACATACCAAGCACATTCTGGATTTTAGATGCTTTGTAATGTTTTCTGGCTTGGGGTTTTCACTTAAAAAAGAAAGACAAAAGAGGAGAAAGAAGAAGAAGAGGAAGATAAAGTTGAATGAGAAGCAGGCAGCTTGTTAATAATAGCAGTGTTATGGGCTAAAATAGATGATCGGAATGTTTCTTCCTCACACTCCGTCACGCAGTGGGAAGCACACAGTGGCCCAAATAATGACTGGGTAAGTAATTGCCTGATCAAAGTCCCACTTAGAACATTTTTGGTTCATTCTGAAACAAAGCCCTTAACTAATTAAAAGCTAGGTGCCTGTGTTGCCATTTTCACCTTAATGTTGGAAACTTCTTATTTTCCTTTTTTTAAGTACCCTGTTCATATACATCTACTTTTCTTCTTTTTCTTACACTTGTGTTCTCTGAGGAGCATTTTCTGGGCAAAATCAGGACAGAGGTAAATAGTTAAAAGTGCAAGTTGTTTTTCTTTTAACTAAGTAGTATATTATTAATATGATTTATTTTATATACATAGCTATATATATTAGCTTACAAAAGACCTAAAATTTTTATCATAAAAACACATAATTTTATAATCTTACTATGTGTAATGGGTTTGGTTTTTTTTTTTTTTGCCATATCCAAAGAAAATGGTTTCATAAAGTTGTATATAAACCTCAATCTCACCTTGACATGAGGTGGAAGTAAAAACCCTAAATTTAGTTTATTCTAGCATAACAAAGATTCCAAACCTGATGCTCCACACGTTTCACTTGTGCACAGCTTTTAGGGTATTCTACTTAGATAATGAGCACATCTCTAATTTTGGGATCTTATTTTCCTTTCAGATATAGATGACTTCAAGTATGCTACTTTGGGGACCTATGGTAGCAATTCTGCAGTGAGTGCCCTTGCAAGCTGTGACTGGTCAGACAGGGATGATGCTTCTCCAGGCAGAATACTCTCTCCATTTATCCTCTCAGCAGGAAGTGGTTCCTCCTCTGCTACTTCAATTCTTCAGAAGAAAGAGACCTCATTTGGCAGTTCAGAAAACATTACCATGACAACAGTTTCCAAAGTGACGACCTTTCCAAGTGATGATTCTCTTCCTGAGGCTACATTTTCACCTTTTGAAAACTTTAAAAATGGTATTTCCCAACCCATCCAGGAAAGAGATAGGGAAAGTGGTGATTTTGTTAAAACACAGGACCTACCAGCAACTGAACAAAGCCAAGAGACTATGTATTCAGTGTCAGTTGCCAGTGGCATGACTCAGGAAACTCCAAAAGAATGTCCTGATGACTTTGGAGAATTTCAAAGCGAAAAGCCCAAAATCAGTAAATTTGATTTTCTGGTTGCTAATACACAAAGCAAGATGAAATCTAGTGAAGAAATGATCAAAAATGAGCTGGCTACCTTTGACCTTTCTGTTCAAGGTGAGCAAATTAAGGGCAGAGTTTTACTGTTGTGATTTTATCTCTTGGCATTGTACATTTTTTTTTAAACCTTTACTTTCTGTATTAGTAACAACTCAAAGACCTAAGGACAAAAGCTATGCAAACAGGATTAAGTGACTTGCCCAAGGTCACACAGCTAGCAAGTGTCTGGGGTTAGATTTGAACCCAGGTCCTTCTGACTCCAGGTGTGGCACTCTGTCCAATGTGCTACCTAGCTACCCTACATTCTTAATTATAAATATTTTGTTTCTTATTACAATGAAAGAAATATTTTTTAATTCAGTTTTATTTTATTTCCAGTTCTAAATTCTCTCCCCTCTCCCTTCCCCCAGAAGGCAAGAAAATTATAAATATGTATAATCCCACAAAATAATTTTGCACATTAATCATGACCTCTCCTACCCCAACCCCCCCACCCAAAAAAAAATACAGAAATAGAAGAAAATATGCTTCAATCTCTACTCTGATCCCATTAATTTTCTCTCTGGAGGTGATTAACAAGCACATTCCATCATGAGCTTTTTTGAATTATGATTGAAAGAAACATTTTTCAACCATTAAATTAGTGTTTCCTGGAAAAGGTTAGGTGAGTTTCTTTAAAACTGAGCTGAAGCCAGTAGGATAACTACAGTGAGGTAAGATGTTCAATGGGCTAAAGAAGTCCAGATAAATAGTATGTAGCTAGTTGGTTCACTAAGAGCACCGCTAAGGAAACCAAGGTATCATAGATAGGATTCTCATGTGGGCCATACCTCTTTTTTTTTTTTTTGTTACATGTAGAAACAATTTTTGACAATTGTTTTCTGACATTTTAAGATTCATATTTTCTCCCTTCACCCCACTCCAGCAGGAAATAGTCTGATATAGGTTATACTAGTTGGGCTGTAACTCTTATAAGTGCTTTTAGGAAATTGGGAGAAGTGAATCAGTGGTAAATTCACTATTTTTGGTTACTTATATATTTATTATAGTTTTTTATATATATATATATTTTTTTTTACTTTAAAAAAAACCATAAAAGTCCTGCTGATAATGGGAAAGGAATCCTCTTCTCTAGTGATGGTTCATTCTGAGGAAAGAAGGGCATACTAGAATGAAAATAGACCATAAAAAGAACAGTAGCAAGAATAAAGATCAAAGAAGGAAGATTGAAAATAATCAATATGTAGTTTCCCAGACAGATCGAATGGAATAAGGAGATTTGTGTTTCAAAATACTGAAAGATATAAATATTTGAAAGAATTATTTTTTGGCTAAGATATACCTGATTTGAGTATCTTGTAATAAGTTCTAAAAATTCATGAAACATATTGTGTAGTAGAAGCCCTTTGATAATACTTTCAATTGTACTTAGGGTCTCACAAGAGAAGCTTGAGTCTTGGTGATAAAGAAATAAGCCGTTCCTCTCCATCTCCGGCTTTAGAGCAACCTTTCAGAGATCGCTCCAACACTCTAAATGAAAAGCCAGCTCTGCCTGTTATCCGAGATAAATACAAGGACCTAACTGGAGAGGTGGAAGTAAGTATGGTTACTTGATAGAAGAGACACAGAGATTGCCTCGGCTTTGCTTCTAGGATGTGGCACTTTTGTAATTTCACATAGAAAGAAAGGTTCTCTTGAGGTATTTCTTGAGGAAATTTTCTCTGTGATTCCATTACTGTGAATTCCATTGGAGGAAGCATCACCTGCAGTCAGTATTGATATAATGAAAATGACAATCTGCTTGTAAATCTCCTTCTCAAAAATAGCATCCTGTAAATGTAGTCAGTGTAGACCTCAAATTGTTTTCCTGGGATTCTTAGAATGGGAGTTGTTTTTTTGTTTCTGAATACTCAGATCTTACCATTTTCACCAGTAGCTAAGTTTTTTGGAACATGGGGAAAGGAAGTGGAGGGGTCCTGCCTGGTTCCTTTAGTTAACTGTGTTTATTACATCTTAGCCAATTGTTGGCAGCCACTATAGTTAATAATTTTAAGTGCCCACCATCAGTTTTAACTTTAAGGCACAGAGATGATGTGATGCTCATATTTTAATTGGTATAGTATCATGAAAAGAACCCTGAATTTGGAAAGCCATGTATTCACAAACTACATTTCTGCTTATTTAACTGCATCAGTGAGAGATCATATCTGAATCTCCATTTTCCTCAGTCTGTAAATTGATATCGTGTTAGATCACCTCAAGAATCCTTTCTAGCTCTAATCCCCATGATCCCAGTCAGAATCATGTGTCAGTTACCTGGCCTTTATTATATAAGTAAGAATCATCATGCCTTAGTCTATAGACAGACGATAGTTTTCTTTCAACTATTTTCAAAGCAACTGGTCCAAATATTGTAGATTAATCACTTAATCTTTTCTGACTTTCAATTTCCTTATCTGTAAAATGAGGATTATAATACACCTACCTCATAAGGTTATTCAGAGGATCAAATGATAAATATAACTATTTTGCTGCTTGACAAGCCTATTTATACTTGCCCTTTTTTCCCCTTTCAGTTAAGCATTTATCTTCATTTCCACTACCTCCATTGAGGAAAAAAGAAAAACTAAAACCTTTGTAACAAATATTCAGTCAAAACAGATTCTCCGTTCCTGATATCTAAAGCCTTATATCTTCCAGTGACTGCTTCAAATTTTTCTCTCTTCTTGTCACTAAACATCTCCTTAGCCCCATACTTAGAGCTCATCATGAAGTCTCTTACTTTGCTTAGAACATTGAGGCCATCAAGTGTGGACTCCCTTAGTTTTGCCTAGTCATACCTCCACATTGTTTGACACTACCTGTCCTCCTGCTCTCCCATCGCAAACTAGCTTTTATTAAGTATATTTACTCTAATATATATACAAGTACCCGTGATCCTATAACGTGCTGCTTGTCACTACCCTCTCAACTCTGACTTGGTAGCTAGTTCCACTCTTGCATACATCTTCAACAAAGCTCTTCTGCATCAGTCCACAAAATGTGTAAGTCTCCCCAGCCTAAAAAAAAAAGCCTTCTCATGACCCTGAAACCCATTCAATTCCCATCTTCTCTCTCTCTAGACCATTTTACAGCCAAACTTCTTGGGGGGTGGGGGGGGGGAATCTATACCCCATGCCTCTACTTAATATTACCTATTTGCTGTTCCACCCCCTCAACAGGATTTGCTTCCTTACCATCTTACTGAAATTGTTTTCTCAGAGATCATCACTAATGAGCTAATCCCCAATTCTGTTGCCTTTTTTTCAGTCCTCATTCACCTTCTTTGCCCTTTTGATGCTTTTGATCACTCCAAAACCAGTATTGGGTATTGTCTCTTCACTTGGCTCCAGAGGTATCTTACTCCCCTGATTTTCCTAGAATCCTAAGACTAAAGCTAGAAGGAACCATAGAGGCCATGTATTCTAGGCCTTTTATTTTACTGCTGAGAAAACTAAAGCCAAAAGCTTAAATGACTTGGCCAGGATCACACAGAACCAGGATTCAACTGGGGGCCACATGGATTGGGTTCCAAATGCAGCTTTTTTTTATTATGCCACATTGCCCCTTCTTATCTCCTGAACTGCTTCTTTGTATTATTTAAAGAATTTCCCCCAAATAGCTGGTCCTTGACCTTTATTCTACATTCTTTCTCTCTTGGCAATTACTTAATTTAATAGTCTTAACTATCTAACTCTATGCTAATAACTAAGTCTTAAGTGGCTAGGTCCTCCTATTCTCGGTGAATTATCTCTCCTTTCACAATTACTATTACAACCACCTTACTAAAGGCCTTTATTATGGTTAACTGAGTGTTGACCTCCTTAGACATCTTTCCATCTCTGCTCTTATACAGAAATGTTATTCTGTCTGTCCTTTCTTCAAACCTTGCCAGGTATCCATAGTAAAATTCAAACTTCTCTACCTGGCATTCCAAGTTCCTCTGCAACCTGTTTCTTTTCCTTCTGTATTAAATTGTTCTCTCCTTGAAGTTAAACACTTTGACTTAATCAAACTTTATATTTCCCTCACTATCTAGTATAGTGCTTTGCACATAGAAAGCATTTAAAATGTATTTAGATGCTCTAAGATTGCTCAGTCTTCAGATCATCTAAAAGATGTGTTTGATCTGGAAGGAGCAAACAAGGACACAAGTCCTTTGAATTAAAATTAATTTAGTAAAAGTAGATAACAGGGTGTCAGGCTGGCCCATTGCCTTTTTAAGATAATCCTTTCCTTTTTTTTAACAGGAGAATGAAAGATATGCTTATGAGTGGCAGAGATGTTTGGGAAGTGCCTTACATGTGAGTATATAGCTTTCAGTTAAGATGCTTTCATGTGCTTAGTTTTTTTCCTATAGCCATATTTCACCCTTCATAAGACAGAATAAGGATGTTCAGAGGAGACAACTGGAGTAACACCCTAATTCCAGTGACTAATACAACATTATTTGCTGTCAAATATCCTATTCTTTGAAATTCTTTGAAAACTCACCCATCTAAATGAAGCTTTGTACAAGTATGTTTGGCTTACTAAACCAATATACCTTTAAGTGCCTATGACTGTGTTCAAGATGATAAAATATCTTTAACTTTATTCCTAAAGTAAAATCTCTTGGTTGGAGTTTTTTTGAGCAAAACAAACCTTATCACTCTGAAGAGTGATTGGGAGAGTGGAGAAGAGAAGACAACAGTGGCAGGAGGACAAGAATATCAGAATGATTTCTTCATAACTAATTAAATTTAGAAGATAGTGGGGTATACTACAAAAAAGCACCCTCCATTTGGAGTTAAAGAATAAATTCAAATACTGCCTCAGATACTACCTACCTTGTGTGACCTTGGGCAAATCATTTAAACTCTCTGTGAATCTCCATTCTTCATATAAAATAAGAGGAATTGATTAGATGATCTCTAAAGGGCCCTTCCCATTCTAAATCTTGAGATCTTTATAAACTTCTTTATAAATTACAGTTCACACTGTCTGTATTTTAAAAGAAAGCTATGTAAAAATATGCTGGCTACCAGGCTTATACTCTTATCTCCTGAACTCTTTAGTTTCATTGGATAATAATAGTAAAATTTTGTTACTGTACCATTTTTTACACTACTTAAATATCCAACTATATCCATCCTTCTCCTCTTTCCCCTGCAAATCCCATATAACAAAGAATTTTTAAAATAAGATGAGAAGATAAACAATTAGCAAAACTAATACATCAAAAAAATGAAAATATTTTCAGTATTTTGTACTTACAGACCTCTCATCTTGGCAAAAGTTATCTTCTCATATCTCTTCCTTGGAGTTGTGCTTGTTCTTTGTTATTTTGCAATGTTCATTTTTTATTTTGTCATTGATCACTTTTTCTTAGAGATAATCTAGTGACTTTGTCATGTCATGTCTTTTAGATCATTAAGAAGGCAAATGACACTCTAAATGGAATCAGTAGTTCATCTGTTTGCACAGAAGTAATTCAGTCAGCTCAGGGGATGGAGTATTTATTAGGTATGTAACTTTGTGTTTTGCTTATTGAAAATCATAATACTTTAGATTTTCATTGTCTGTTTTATATATGTTATGAAGCATTTTCAATTTTAAAAATTTTCAGCCAGATAATAACTCATGTTAGTATGACATTTGCAAATGGAGAAAAGAAAAACACAAAAATATCCTAGGATGTTGATAAAACAAAGGTAGGTTCAGGAAATGTAGTTTCTGAATTTTTGCTGTGTAACCCAAGTTTCCTCCCCTAACTATATTTTATGTCCCTCCTTTAGTCAGGTAATTAAAAAAGCCCCTGAATGCCAATAGATGAACCCTGAAAGATACTAAGAAGGGTCTGTATCCAGGATTGCATGGAGCCCTAGTTGAGATCTTTGAATTGTTGGACTTTGTAAGGAAGGGCCATTGAGGATTTTTACTCTATTGTGATCATGTCTTTCTTCCAACAAAAGTATTACCTAAGTGTGATGCTGTTTGCCTTTTCATCTAGCACTTCAAGCTATTTTACTCTTTCCTGCTGACAGGTGTTGTCGAGGTGTACAGGGTGACCAAACGTGTGGAACTAGGGATCAAGGCCACTGCAGTGTGCAGTGAAAATCTCCAGCAGCTGCTGAAGGACATTGATAAAACATGGAACAACCTGATAGGGTTCATGTCCCTTGCCACACTCACGGTAAGACCATCCATCTGATGCTTGCTTCCCCAGAAACTTCTCCTTAAAGTAGGAGGGGCTTTCTTTTGGTATATTATTAAGAGTACTTAATACACACTTAATCATTTTTGTAACAGGAAAGTAGGGGCATTTTTTGATAGGTGAATTGGCTTCTAAATGGCTCTGAATCACATAGCATGGGAAAAAAAAGGAAATTTGCTTTTTATGCTTGCAGTTGGGAGAATAGAACTTAACCCAAACCACCAGAGTAGTGTTCTGGATAATGGGCAAACCTGTATTCTTCATTGTTCCCATCAGAAGACAAAATGAATGGAAGGTGAAAGAGAAAACTAAATATACTTCAGCTCCCAAATTTATATTTAAAAGTTTTGAATTCCTTGGATCTCTTTTGAAAGTGGGCATATTTGGGGACAGCTAGGTAGCACAGTGGATAGAGCTCCAAGCCTAGAGTCAGAAGGCCCTGAGTTGAAATCTGGCCTTAGACACTTCCTAGCTTCGTAACCCCTGGCCAAGACACTTAACCCAGATTAGTTAGCCCTTGTCCTTCTGGCCTAGAAATGTTAGGACAGAAGGTAGGAGTTTGAAAAAATTAGAAGAAATTAGTCATATTCTGCCTAATTAATACCTAGTTAACTAGGTGCTGTGATAGTTGGTGCAGTGAATGGAGAGCTGTTCAGAATCAAAAAGACCTAAATTTTTCCATGAAAGTACCAGTGTAGCCTATTCAGACTATTTTCTACCTCAGGAAGGTGAGGAGGATAGGGAAGGAGAAAACTCTTTTTTTTTTTTTAATTTTTATTGATTTCATTTATTTATTTATTTTGAGGGGTTTTTCCATTTTTACATGATTCATTTTCGTTCCTCCCCTCTTCCCTTCCCCCCTCCCAGAGCCGACAAGCAATTCCACTGGATTGTACAGATGTTGTCACTTGATACCTATTTCTATATTATTTATTTTTGCTATAGAGCAATTTTTAAGGCCTAAACCCCAAATCACATCCCCATCTATACCTGTGATAAGTGATGTCATATATTTTGCTTTTGCATTTCTAGTTCCCTAGTTCTTTCTCTCCATGTGGTTAGCATTCTTTCCCATAAGTCCTTCAGGTGTGTCCTAGCTTGTTGCATTGCTACTAGTAGCAAAGTTCATTATATTGGATCGTTCCATAATGTTTTACTTTCTGTGTACAATGTTCACCTGGTTCTACTCATTTCACTCTGCATCAGTTCATTGAGGTTCTCCCAGTTCATATGGAAAGCCTCCAGATGATCAATCCTTACAACACAGTAGTATTCCATCACCATCATATACCCTCATTTTCCAGCTTGTTGCCACCACAAACAGTGCAGCTATGAATATTTTTGTATGAGTCTTTTTCCTTATTATCTCTTTGGGGTACAAATCCAGCAGTGGAATGGCTGGATCAAAGGGCAGACAGTCTTTTATCGCCCTTTGGGCATAGTTCCAAATTGCCTTCCAGAATGGCTGGATTAATTCACAACTCCACCAGCAATGCATTAGTGTCCCAATTTTGCCACATCCCTTCCAACATTATTTTCCTTTACTGTCTTATTGGCCAATCTGCTAGGTGTGAGATGGTACTTCGTTTGATTTGCATTTCTCTATAAGAGATTTAGAACACTTTTTCATGTGCTTATAGTTTTGATTTCTTTATCTGAAAACTGCCTATTCGTGTCCCTTGCCCATTTATCAATTGAGGAATGGCTTGACTTTTTTGTACAACTGACTTAGCTTGGAAGAAAACCTAAATTCCAAGTGTGTCAGAAAACAATCCTCAAAATGTGTTTTTACATGTTACTGAAAAAATTAAAAATAAAAAAAGAGTCTCACTTCAGACATACTGAATATGCAGGAGAGATATGGGATGAGAGCAGGAATGAAAGGACCAAATGAGGATTTTTTTAAGGAGAAGGGAGATGAAGGTATATTTGTAGGCAGCAAGGAAGCATCCAGTAGATAAAGAGAGATGGAAAATAAGTGAAAGAGGGGGAAAATAGGTAGCTCAGTAAATAGAGAGCCAGACCTTGGAGTTAGGAGGACCTGGGTTCAAATCTAGCCACAGACACTTCTTAGCTGGAAAGTCACTTAACCCCATTTGTCTAGCTCTTCCCCTTCTGTTTTGGAGTTAAGATGGAAAGTAAGTTTGTTTGTTTGTTTGTTTGTTTGTTTTTTAAAGAAAGACAGAAAATGAGAGTGGAGATGACGGGGGCAAATGGGATTAGAGAAAATATG
This sequence comes from Monodelphis domestica, assembly GCF_027887165.1. Classification (NCBI taxonomy): domain Eukaryota; kingdom Metazoa; phylum Chordata; class Mammalia; order Didelphimorphia; family Didelphidae; genus Monodelphis; species Monodelphis domestica. The sequence continues at coordinate 174,883,693 of NC_077228.1, forward strand.
ATCACTTGAGCAGGTAGTTCTTGACAAGGAGAAAGGCTAGTAATGTCATTGTATGAGACTGATAAAGGACCAGATAGTAGTAAAAAGTATCTGGGTGATGTGAGATGAGAGGGAGTTCTCAGCAAATGGCCTCAATTTTTTCTATAAAATATGAGACAAGGATGTTATCTGAGAGAATAGAGGAAGCATGGGAGATTGGAGAAGGAATGAGAAGATTGGGAAGAACCACTGTGGAGAGTGGGACAGTGAGTTATTTAGGGAGGTGCAGAATAATTGCTAGCAGCAGTGAAGACCCATTTGAAGATCTGTGACATAAATTTGTAGTCAACCTAGTCAGCACAGCTTCATGATTTTCTTCATCTTTGTGCAGCAGCACATGAGTAGGAAGAAGGTGATAGATGGTGGGAGGCTTGGCAGGGCAAGGTCAACACTACCAGAAGAGAGCTGTATGGCCCTAAACTGGTTTACCAAGGGGTCAAGAAGGGGAAGAAAGAAGAATATAGCTCGTAGTAGGGTGGCACCTTGGAAGAGAATGAGTAGGTCAGTGGATTGGAGGTCACAGTGTGGACAAAGAACAGAGTTTAGTCTTAGGAAGCACAGAGAGAGGTGGAAATCCAATCACTCATCAGATAAAGGAATTTCAGAATTCACCAACATGGAAGTGGCAGAGGTGGCGGCAAGATCAAGGATACAGCCATCTCCCTGTGTGGCAGAGCCAGAGGGGTGGAAGTCATGAGAGATGAGTAATTTGTGTCCTTTGATGAATATTCCTCCAGGTCCTGTCACAAATTTCAGTGCCCCATGGAATACTGTCCCCGGGCCCTCTTCTTCCTATACACTGCTTCATTTAGTGTGCTCATCAGCTCCCATGGATTTAATTGCCATCTGTTGAGACTTCTCAAACCTACTAACTAAATCTACTAACCTCTGCCTACTACTGACCTCTAGTCTAGCATTTCCAACTGCCTATTAGTTGAATTTTCTGCTATTATCTTGAACTGGAAGGCCAGTAAATATTTTAAATTCAACATATCCAAAAGTGAACTCTATCTTTCTACCTAAACCCTCCTCTCTCCTACCTTCCCTATTACTGTAGAGGGCAACACCATTCTCCTCATCCCCTGAGCTCCCAGCCTGGGAGTCATTTGTAACTCCTCACTGTGTCTCAGCCCTTATAACCAATCAATTGTGAATTTCATCTTGGAAACTTTTCTCAGATATATCCCCTTCTCTCTGGACACTGCTGCCACTTTGTGCCAGATCTCATCACCTCACACCTAGGCTCTTACAGTAGTTGGCCTTTCTCAAGTCTCTTCCCACTGTAGTCCATTCTTCCTCAAATTCCAGAGCTCCCTATCACCACCAGGATCAAATATAAAAACGTTTGACATTCAGAGTACTTTGTAACCTAGCAGCCTTCCTACCCTCCTGTCTGTCTGTCTGTCTCTCTCTCTCTCACACACACACACACACACACACACACACACACACACAGTCTCTGTCTCTGTCTCTCTCTCTTTCTCTCTCTCTCTCTCTCCCCCCCCTTTCCCTTCCCCCCCATCTCCCTGTGTGTCTCTCTGTGTCTCTCCATCTCTAGGTTGTACTGCTTCCTCACCTCTGCCTAATGGCTTCCTTCAAGGTCCATTAAAATCTCACCTTCTACAGGAAACCTTTCCTAAAGCCTCCCTATTCTCACGCCTTCCCTCTGTGGGTTACTCCTATTTATCTTGTGCGTAGCTGTTTCCATGTTGTCTCCTTGATTACTGTGAGCTCTTAGAGACTGGACTGGTTTTTGTCTTTCTTTGTATTCCCAGCACATAGCACAGGGTCTGACCCATAGTAACCATTAATAAATGTTTAACAGCTGACTGACAAGCTCTCAGTGCTGCAGTGACTGAGACTCCTGAGTTGCAGAAAGGGTCATCTATATTGGTAGAATGGACCTATGTAATTATAGGCCCAAACAAAAAAAAATTTTTTTTTTGATGAGGGTACCTAGTAGGAAGAATAATTATATATAGCAAGCATGGTTTTTTTGTTTGTTTTGGGGAGAGGAGTTAACTCTTACCTTCCATCATAAAATCACTACCAAGTATCAGTTGCAAGACAGAAGAGTGGTAAGGGCTAGGCAAGTGATTTACCCAGGGTCCCACAGCTAGAAATGCCTGAGTTCACATTTGAACTCTGACCCTCCTGTCTACAGGCCTGGCTCTCTATCCACTGAGCCCCCAATCAGCATGTTGTGTCCCTTAATAATATCACACTGCTCACTTTTTCAATATGGGGCACAGGAACGGGCAAGAGGAAAGGAGAATTTGGAAATCAAAGTTAAATTAAAAAGTTAAAAAGCATACATAGGCATTTACAAGTCATCTATCCTGCTTTAACTTTCATATTCTCAGATTGAAAGAATGCTTTATATTTTCTTACCAAGACCAACTTATTGATAGATTCTCCAATATTTACACAATGGCCAATCAATGACCTATGTGCCAAGAGCTCTAGTGGAGTTATAGTAAAGGAAACAATTGTTAAAAAATTAGAATGGGTATTCTGCCCCACTTTTTTTTTTACAAAGTTACTTGCTGTTTCTGAGCTTCCATTTCTTCATCTATAATCAATAAGTGGTTAGATGAAATGATCTTTGAGGTCCATATCCTCTGGTGCTCAATGCTAGGTAGCTTCTTTTCATAAGTTATTTAATTTAGTAATGCTGTTAAGGGGAAAAGCACTCCCATCTTACAGAAGATATCCTAGAATTCACCTATTACTTATGCTTCTGTCTGCATCAGTAAGGAATCTTGTCATGTTTAGGGTCCCTGCTAGTATTTTCTTTCTTCCTTCCTTCCTTTCTTTCTCCTCTCCTCTTCCTCCTCTTTCCCTCTCTATCCTTCTGTCCCTTGCTCTGTCTCTTTATCTCTATCTCTCTCCCTCTCCCTCTCCCTCTCTTTCCTTCCTTTCGGGTCAGCTTCAGGGATTCTGGAAAAACCCTGAGGTGATCTCATTATGTGGCTCAAGTCCCTGGATTTGAAGAAACTGAGTCATGTTCCTTTACTTTGTAGCAAAAGAAATGTGACCTATAAATTGTCTTGTGGTGGCACTTGGCAGAAATGAATAGTCAGGGGGCTGCTTTGTCTCTTGAGCTTTTGTTGGTGCTTTTGGCTGCAGAATTTTTTTAAACTGTCTTTCCATTCAATTTACAAGGTACTTTGATTTTACATCAATCATTTCACTTTATAGTAAGTCCTTAGGTCATATCAATCCTGTGAAAATTAGATTTATGCAAAAATCTCAAAAGAAGCCTCTTGCTGTTCCTCTTATGGTTCTCACTGTTGGAAGGGGGGGGGAGGTGAATGCATAATTATTTTGTGGTGTTTTTTTTTTTAAAGAAAAACTACATAAAATTGTACAAATAACATTTGAATTGCCCCAGCCTATTATATCTTGGAAAAGGAGCTATTTTTATTGAACCATCTTGTATAGCAGTGGTGTCATCTCAAATAAAAATGGATTCCCCTGTGTTATCTTTTTAAACAAACCCACAAATTTTAACATCTGTTGTATTTTTTATTTGTTTCTAAACATTTCCCAGTTACATTTTTTTAAACTCTTATGTTCCATCTTAGAATCAATATTGAGTATCAGTTCCAAGGTCCCTGCTGACTAGTTTCAGTATAATGATGATAGCATCCATAGAGAAATTGAAAAATGGGAGACAATGCTCTAGCTATTAAGTTTGGCAGTGAAGGATAAAGGAGTGAATAGAGAACAGAATCAAGAAAAGGTTGCATGGTGGGCAAAGGGAAGAGGGCCTGAAGAAAAGAAGAGATCAAAAATTGAAAAAAGGAAATGAGTAGAGCTCAGGCCCAGAGGAAGCAGGAGGAAATGAGATAAATGGGAGGTGTTAGTATTGAGGGGACCCTTATTTCTTCTGAGGCCAGAGGGAAAGAGCAAAGAAGATGAGTGAAGACATAAAGAGGTTATTGAAGGTGTCAAGGAAGGAAGATAAAGGGAATCACAAAGGATGACCCCACTCTTGGTAAATTGGGAGTTAAGATCACATTTTGAGAGTAGTAGTCTAGAGGTAGAGTTGGCCCTAAAAACTGAAAAGGTTTAGAAAGCCCCTGTTTGGAGTGTAACAGAGGAGGAGGTACTGGAAGGAATAATCCAAAGTTTGGGAGTAGCAGTGTAGTAAGATGCAAAAGATTCAAGAGTAGAGGATTAACCAGTGTTGAAATGGCTTAACAAGAGACAAGAAGGTGCACCAGAGCATGAATAAAGGACTGAGAAACCACTAAGGGATGAAGATTTCTGAAAGCACTTGGAAACTCACAGTCATGAGAGTGAAGTGTAGCTTGTAATGAATGAAATTCTCCAGAGGCTGTATATTACGTGTTTATTAATTAGCTGCTCAACATTTCTAACCAGTCAGTGGACTCTATGCACAGCCCAAACAAATGCCAAAGAACTCAAGAGGGGCAAAAGGTAGGGTGGGCCCAAGAAAGAGAAAGGAATAAGTTCAAGTAACCAGAAAGCAAAAAAGGACAAAAAAGCAAGTTCCTCTTAATGCACATCTTATAGACTCCTTGTGACATCCAGTAAGCCTACCACAGGACATCTCTAATTGGAAAACAGTCACATGGAAAGTTGACTGTGAGATCACCTCACAGTCACAACTCCCCATCATAGGAAAGGGAGTGTCCTAAGGACACTACATGGCTAGGTCACAGCAGTCAAAAAATGGCTGCCTAGAGCACTTTGCATTCCCCCAATTACACATAAAAACAGTTTTCAACATTTTAAAAAGAATTTTGAGTCTCAAATTCGCTCTTTCTCTCTCTCCCTCCCTCCCCAAAATGGTAAGCAATCTGATAGATATTTTACATGTGCAATCATATAAAACATTTTTCCATATTGATCCTTTTGTGGAAGATAGCATGAACCAAAAAAAATTTAGAAAGTGAAAAGGTTTGCTTTGGTCTAGATTCAGACTCCCTCAGTTCTTTTTCTTGAAGCAGATGGCATTTTTTAGCCCAAAAAGAAAAGCAAACTCAGAGGGACAGGGGAAAAAAAAGGAGGAAAAGCCTAAGAAATAAGATGGAAGGAAATTCACAAAAGAGAAAATAATTGCAGAATAAATTAGAATCTAACATGTTGTTTACAAAAAACACTTAAGAATGAAAAATACAAAATTAAAATAAAGGGCTAAAGCAGAATCTGTTTTGCTTCAACCAAAGTTTAAAAAATGAGTAGTGATCATGATCTCAGCCAAAGCAAAAACATCTAATTAAAAGAGATAAGCAAGAAAACTATTTTGCTAAAAGGTACCATAAATAGCGAATTAATATCAGTACAAAATCTATACACACCATATGCATGTTCTGCAGCTTATTTAGTTTTCAAGTGTTTGAGTTTTCTCATGTTGGATCTTTACTACCTGTGGGCTTCATGATTTTGTCCTCTTGGATTCTGAGAGGTTCATTTTCCTCCTTTTGGGATGGCACACAGGTGAATTGGGAGAATACCATACGATACTTTGAAAAGAACACTGAATTTGGAGTCAGCCCGATGAGTGACATTATATTAAATGACTAAACCTCTCAGTTTCCTCATCTTTAAAAGTTTAGCATTTAATGAGGTCCTGGAGGTCCCTTCTAACTGTAAAATCATGAGCCTCTAAAACAATTACCAAAAATACTTTCTTCATTAAGAAAAATCAAACCAGAGAATAGTTTCAAAGCAATGGCACTTGGAATATTGTAGGTGGAATATAGTCTTTAGAAAATCCACATTTTGAACATTTAGTATTAGTACTAGCAGAGGTTACTCTTTGTCTTTTTTTTTTATTAAACCCTTACCTTCTGTCATACAATACTATGTATTGGCTCCAAGGCAGAAGAGTGGTAAGGGCTAGGCAATGGGGGTTAAGTGACTTGCTCAGGGTCACATAGCTGGGAAGTGTCTGAGGCCAGATTTGAACCTAGGACCTCCCATCTCTAGGCCTGGTTCACAATCCACTGAGCTACCCAGCTGCCCCTACCCTTTGTCTTTATAGGACCCCATCTTGTTCATTTCAATAACCACAATTTCTTGTATTGCTGAATAAAGTCTCCCTCTTGTGGTAGCAGGATTAGATAGGCCACAGACAGATAATTCTAGGCTTCTTGCATAGCATCTACTTTATTGACATTCAGTCAATTATGATGGGCTTTGAGTGATCTACTCCATATGTGACAGGCTATCATAGGGCTTGAATCCTCCACCCAATGGCCTTTTAAATTTAGAAGAGGAGAAAGAATACAAACATAGAAAACAAGTTTATTCCAAACAGGTAGTACTTAGAGAAGAAAATATGGCACAATTCTGACTTCTGTTTGGATAATGAAAATCCTATTTCATCCTAAATTCAATCCAGATATTTTTGCAGCTGCTTTTGACATGCAGTGAATAGTATTCTATTCATTTAATATTGAAAGCTGATAATGATGTATTTTTTTAATGCTTCTCCATAAATTTCTAGTCTCTAGGATACTCTTTCTTTCCTCATTATTCATGTAAATGGCTGATGATATCCCCAGGGGAAAAGAGGGGAGGACAAAGTAATTCAAAATAAAGTTAAGAATATCAGGTGCTTAATAGAGAAACTAGGAGAATTGAAGGAGAAAATAGACAGTAAAACCATATTAGTGGGAGACTTGAACCAACCACTATCAAATTTAGATAAATCAAACCAAAAAATAAACAAGAAAGAGGTAAAAGAGGTGAATGAAATCTTAGAAAAATTAGAGTTAATAGACATATGGAGAAAAATAAATATGGACAAAAAGGAATACACCTTCTTTTCAGCACCACATGGCACATTCACAAAAATAGATCATACACTAGGTCACAGAAACATGGCACTCAAATGCAGAAAAGCAGAAATAATAAATGCAGCCTTTTCAGATCACAAGGCTAAAATAAAAATAATGATCGGTAAGGGTACATGGAGAGCCAAATCAAAAATTAATTGGAAATTAAATAATATGATACTCCAAAATCGGTTAGTTAGAGAAGAAATCATAGAAACAATTAATAATTTCGTTGAGGAAAATGACAACGGTGAGACATCCTTTCAAACCTTATGGGATGCAGCCAAGGCAGTACTTAGAGGAAAATTCATATCCCTGAGTGCATATATTAACAAATTAGGGAGGACAGAGATCAAGGAATTGGAAATACAAATCAAAAAACTTGAGAACGAACAAATTAAAAATCCCCAGAAGAAAACCAAACTAGAGATCCTAAAAATTAAAGGAGAAATTAATAAAATAGAAAGTGATAGAACTATTGAACTAATAAACAAGACTAGAAGCTGGTACTTTGAAAAAACAGACAAAATAGACAAAGTACTGGTTAATCTAATTAAAAAAAGGAAAGAAGAAAGGCAAATTAACAGCATCAAAGATGAAAAGGGGATCTCACCTCCAATGAAGAGGAAATTAAGGCAATCATTAAAAACTACTTTGCCCAACTATATGGCAATAAATATACCAACCTAGGTGATATGGATGAATATTTACAAAAATATAAATTGCCTAGACTAACAGAAGAAGAAATAGATTTCTTAAATAATCCCATATCAGAAAAAGAAATCCAACAGGCCATCAAAGAACTTCCTAAGAAAAAATCCCCAGGGCCTGATGGATTCACCAGTGAATTCTATCAAACATTCAAAGAACAGCTAACTCCAATACTATACAAACTATTTGACATAATAAGCAAAGAGGGAGTTCTACCAAACTCCTTTTATGACACAAACATGATACTAATTCCAAAGCCAGGCAGGCCAAAAACAGAGAAAGAAAATTATAGACCAATCTCCCTAATGAATATAGATGCAAAAATCTTAAATAGGATACTAGCAAAAAGACTCCAGCAAGTGATCAGAAGGGTCATCCACCATGATCAAGTAGGATTTATACCAGGGATGCAGGGCTGGTTCAATATTAGGAAAACTCTCCACATAATTGATCACATCAACAAGCAAACCAACAAGAACCACATGATTATCTCAATAGATGCAGAAAAAGCCTTTGATAAAATACAACACCCATTCCTACTAAAAACACTAGAAAACATAGGAATAGAAGGGTCATTCCTAAAAATAATAAACAGTATATATCTAAAACCATCAACTAATATCATCTGCAATGGGGATAAACTAAATCCATTCCCATTAAGATCAGGAGTGAAACAAGGATGCCCATTATCACCTCTATTATTTGACATTGTATTAGAAACACTAGCAGTAGCAATTAGAGAAGAAAAAGAAATTGAAGGCATTAAAATAGGCAAGGAGGAGACCAAATTATCACTCTTTGCAGATGACATGATGGTCTACTTAAAGAATCCTAGAGATTGAACCAAAAAGCTAATTGAAATAATCAACAACTTTAGCAAAGTTACAAGATACAAAATAAACCCACATAAGTCATCAGCATTTCTATATAATTCCAACACAGCTCAGCAGCAAGAACTAGAAAGAGAAATCCCATTCAAAATTACCTTAGACAAAATAAAATACTTAGGAATCTATCTCCCGAGACAAACACAGGAACTATATGAACACAACTACAAAACACTTCCCACACAACTAAAACTAGACTTGAACAATTGGAAGAACATTATTAACTACTCATGGGTAGGACGAGCCAATATAATAAAAATGACCATCGCTACCCAAACTCATCTATCTATTTAGTGCCATACCCATAGAACTTCCAAAAATTTTTTTTACTGATTTAGAAAAAACCATAACAAAGTTCATTTGGAAGAACAAAAGATCAAGGATATCCAGGGAAATAATGAAAAAAAATACAAAGGAAGGGGGTCTTGCAGTCCCAGATCTCAGACTATATTATAAAGCAGCGATCATCAAAACAATTTGGTACTGGCTAAGAGAAAGAAAGGAGGATCAGTAGAATAGACTGGGGGCAAGCGACCTCAGCAAGACAGTATATGACAAACCCAAAGATCCCAGCTTTTGGGACAAAAATCCACTGTTTCATAAAAACTGCTGGGAAAATTGGAGGACAGTGTGGGAAAGATTAGGTTTAGATCAACACCTCACACCCTACACCAAGATAAATTCAAAATGGGTGAAGGACTTGAACATAAAGAAGGAAACTAAGAAAATTAGGCGAACACAGAATAGCATACATGTCAGACCGTTGGGAAGGGAAAGACTTCAAAACCAAGCAAGACTTAGAAAGAGTTACAAAATACAAAATAAATAATCTGGAATACATCAAATTAAAAAGGTTTTGTACAAACAAAACCAATGTAACCAAAAATCAGAAGGGTAGCAACAAATTGGGAAACAATCTTCATAAAAACCTCTGACAAAGGTTTAATTACTCAAATTTACAAAGAACTAAATCAATTGTACAAAAAATCAAGCCATTCTCCAATTGATAAATGGTCAAGGGAAATGAACAGGCAGTTCTCAGCCAAAGAAATCAAAACTATTAATAAGCACATGAAAAAGTGCTCTACATCTCTTATAATCAGAGAGATGCAAATCAAAACAACTCTGAGGTATCACCTCACACCTAGCAGATTGGCTAACATGACAGCTATGGGAAGTAATGAATGCTGGAGGGGATGTGGCAAAGTAGGGACATTAATTCATTGCTGGTGGAGTTGTGAACTGATCCAGCCATTCTGGAGGGCAATTTGGAACTATGCCCAAAGGGTGATAAAAGACTGTCTGCCCTTTGATCCAGCTATAGCACTGCTGGGTTTGTACCCCAAAGAGATAATAAGGAAAAAGACTTGTACAAGAATATTCATAGCTGCACTCTTTGTGGTGGCCAAAAATTGGAAAATGAGGGGATGCCCTTCAATTGGGGAATGGCTGAACAAATTGTGGTATATTTTGGTGATGGAATACTATTGTGCTAAAAGGAATAATAAAGTGGAGGAATTCCATGGAGACTGGAACAACCTCCAGGAAGTGATGCAGAGCGAAAGGAGCAGAACCAGGAAAACATTGTACACAGAGACTGATACATTGTGGTACAATTGAAGGTGATGGACTTCTCCATTAGTGGCAATGCAATGTCCCTGAACAATCTGCAGGGATCTAAAAAAATACTATCCACAAGCAGAGGATAAACTGTGGAAGTAAAAACACCAATGAAAAGCAACTGCTTGACTACAGGGGTTGAGGGGATATGACTGAGGATAGGCTCTAAATGAACACTCTAATGCAAATACCAACAACAGGGAAATGGGTTCGAGTCAAGAACACATGTGATAACCAGTGGAATCGTGCGTCGGCTATGGGAGAGGGAAAGGTGGTGGGAGGGGGGGCAGGGAGGAAAAGGAAATAATCTTTGTTTCCAGTGAATAATGTTTGGAAATGACCAAATAAAATAATGTTTAAAATTTTTTTAAAAAGCAAAGAATATCAGGTGCATTCACAAATCTTATATTTATATCACTTTTCATGTTTTCTTCAAAGGAAATATAGCCATTTATTATTGGTTAGATATAAGATTCTGTGCCCCTTATTTTTGTGTTCAAATAATTAATATATAATGTATGCCTTTTAAAACATAAAATATCAAATAATAGTCCAACTTCAATATAAATAAAATACCTTCTAAAATAGCTCCTCTGGTTGGCATGCACATGATTTTACTCAAAATCACAGATTTTTTAAACTTGAAAAAGTTCTTCTTCTGTAAAATTTTAATTTGTCCACAAAGTAATTTATGCAGAGCCCACTGGGTTTTTGCTAAATATAGTATAACCTCGTTTCTTTCACGCCTTTGATTTTTAAAAACGAGTACTTTTAATAATTGATAGATTAAAAACGTCTCTCACTTCCAGTTCTTTCTCAGGTGGCTCTGTTGTTCATCAGCATGGTGAAAGTCTCTTTAGTATGGATTACAAAGATTTGATTTGGTTACCAGTACTACATATTGGTTCCAAGGCAGAAGAGTGGTAAAGGCTAGGCAATGGCAGTTAAGTGACTTTCCCAGGGTCACACAGCTGGAAAATGTCTGAGATCAGATTTGAACCTATGACCTCCCATCTCTAGACCTGGCTCTCAATCCACTGAGCTACCCAGCTGCCCCCTTGATTTGGTTTTTAACCAGCTTTTTAAAAATCTTTTAATTGTAGTTTTTAATTCACCAATTTTTTTTTTGATTGGTATACTGTATCAGAGCTTCTATACCTGCACACTTTGGGATAACATGTCTAGAGTAGTACACAGTCTCCCCATTCACCTCCATTTAAAATTAATACAGCTGAAAAAATATTTTAAGCTATTTTACATATATACAGTTCTTGATTTACATATATACAGTTTTGATCCTTCTAGTCTGTATTTGAAAACTAGAGCAAGTGTTATCCCAAATTTTACAGAAAATAAACTGAATCACCAAGAGCTTTTGACCAAAAAAGGAAGACTTGGCACCCGAACATAATTGACCGAGTTGGGTATGATGTGGATTTTATTTCTCTGGTCTAGGTTGAACTCTAGGTGACTTCTTAAAGTCCTTTCCAATGCTAAGATTCTGTGAGAAAGATTTCCCTTCTTTTTTTTTGTGGTCTGGAAAGGTCCAATTTAAACTCAGGGGTTAATTGCTTCAAAAAACTACAGTACCTTTTTTAAGTCTCCAAACTGGAAAGGATGAAATTAGACATATTTTTTGGTTGGCCAGGAGGGTGAGAATAGAGAGTACATTTTATTGTATTGCCCCCAAAATTGTCATAGTTGGCTCAGTTGATGAGTGCTGCTAGGAGTCAGGAAGATGACTCTTCCTTAGTTCAAATCCAGCCTCAGATAAGAGGTGGTGGGACCTGGAACAAGTCTGCCTTACTTGTACATCTATAAAATGAGCTGGAGAAGGAAGGTGGCAAACCACTCCAATATCTCGGCCCAGAAACTCCAAATGAAGTCGCAGACAGTAAGATATGACTGAAATGAATGTACGACAATGCTAAAACAGAAAACGGCTATTTGGGCAGAGGTAGTTTGGGGCAGAAATCAAAGGAAATGCGTACTGCCTGAAATGATAGTAATTATGAGTAAATTCAATTATGAGATTTATTTTGCAGTTGGAATTGCTGAACTTTTAATAATCTGTCTCACTGTCTTTATAGCCAGATGAAAACTCGTTGGATTTCTCATCCTGTATGCTTCGCCCTGGGATTAAAAATGCTCAGGAACTTGCCTGTGGGGTATGCCTACTGAATGTCGATTCAAGGAGCCGAGTAAGTCCCAGGCGTGACCATCCAGAATTAACTAAAAAGTACTGTTTCCAAAGTAGAGGCTCTAGCCAGTCTTTGTGGTATCTTCCTCACATGTGTGGTGTCGCCAGAGACTAGAATTTTTATAAAGCTCCAAGGAGACAACAGTAGTACCATTAGGTTCTCTATAAAGGGCACCTGGGAAAGCATGTGTTAAATACTAGTTTGATTTAAGGGGAAGGGTTGGTTGGTTGGTTGGTTGTTTTTTTTTAATTAATAAACTTACTATTTTCAGTGTATTTAGCCAAGGTACAGAGCACAATGGGGCTATGAAGAAGGGTCAAACATGAAACAGTTTGGAGGTAGGCAGACATGTTGGAGAGTCTTGTTGACTTTTTGGTTTCAACATTATTTCAGAATGAAGAGAAACCTGCAGAAGAGCATCCTAAAAAAGTATGAACCAGTCACATCTTTTCTTAGTCATCATCTTAATTATGTATGGAGGGCTTATTGGATGATTCCACTGCCATTCTGAATTGTTGCTATCATGAATCCTTCAGTCATTTTTGTTGCTGTAATGTTTAATCAACTAATGTGTCTTTGTGACTTCCCTCCTGTCTTGTTTTGCATGCTTGTTTCTCATGATTGGTTTTTCATAGAATTATCTCTTCCTCTGATGGTGTGCCAGGCAATTTTATGGCCAACTTATGGAGAAACCATGGAAGTTGTAGTAATCAAGTTGGACTTGCAAAGCTAAGAGTAGTTCAGGATTTGTCCAGAGGCTGTCAGATTCCAAGATCAAAACAGTTTGTGTTTTTAGGTTTGTAGTGGAGGTTTTAGTGCCTTAAATAAATTGCCATTCATCTCTCCAAGAATATTAACTAACCACAGCAGTTAACTGAAGGCAAGACTATTCTTTATCTTCCTTGCTAATGTTACCCGTGGACATCTTTGACAAGTCAGTCTTATCTGAGAGTTGTACTAATAAGTCATTTTTGATAATAGTGACTGTTATGAACATTCCTGTTATATAGTAATTACTTTAGACTTACACTGCTTCAGACATCCCTATTGGATCAGCCCTCAATAGCATAAAAATCCATTTGGGGTTCACTTCAAGTTTTAATATGTTGAAATTAACTGAAAGTTGTTAGGAGATTATATGCAAGTCAAACTATTAGCATTAAGAAGAGGACCCTCCCACTAAGTGAAAGCAGGGATGTTCTGCCACCCAGCAAATTCAAGTCACTGTGGCCCCATGTAACTTTGTGCAGTTTTTCTATACAAACATTTGCCATCTTTTACTGAAAGCCAGTTTATTGGCAAGAATCTGTTCCTTTTGAGCAGAGAAATAATGCTGTGTCATTTTGGCTTTTACAGACTGGATAGCTTTGAAATCTTAACATTTTGGCCACAACCCTTCTTCTACAAACCTCAAAGAGTTCTAACACCCCACCTATTTCTTTTTAAGGAAGTGTCAGTCTGCCCAGTTCTAATGCAATTACTCCACAACACTTACTCACCTTTCTTCCCTCCCACCTCGATCTTTTTGTCTCTATAGGCATTCAATTCTGAAACGGACAGTTTCAAACTGGCATATGGAGGACATCAGTATCATGCAAGCTGTGCTAACTTCTGGATCAACTGTGTAGAACCCAAACCTCCTGGACTCATCCTGCCAGACCTACTATAATGCCCTCCACCAAGAAGCACCGGCTTTTTGCTGCCGGGCCCCAAGGTAGCAAAGGAACCAATAAATGAATACTGCAAACTCATCTCCACAAGTCTGTATGAGGAACTTCCCAACAAGTACAAAAGGATATAGAGTCCAAGCCATTACAGGTAACCTGACTGCTGGTCCCACTTAGGATTTGGGATAAAGTAATTAACATTCTTTAAGAGCCACCCCATGACGCAGAGCTACTGATCAGAGAAGGCAGATGATTCCCCTTCTGTATTGACCTTACCTTAACCTTGCCCAGACTATGTTGGCACCACAGGTTTGCAAAATCATTCTCTTACAATATTTTAATGTATAGATGATCGTTTTTCTCTAAGGAAGCATTTGCTGCTTACAGTTTCAAAACTGAATAACTGACAGAATACCATTATAGGACTAGAAATTATGAAAATGCTAAGTCTACTTATTTATACAAAGAAATATTTGTCCTGTGGATTAAAAATGCATTTGTTTATTGTTTAAATAAAGGATTAAAAATAATGTTTGGACTAATGGCTAGATTTGTGGCTAGTGCTGTGTCAGCTGGAAGTCTCAGTAAACTTGTGCCGTTGTTATGAAACCTCTCCTCTCCCTAGTTTCTAGAATAGAATCTGCCAAAACCGTATCTCAGAAATGTCCAGACATCTCCATAGGGAAGGATATTCACATTAGCATGGACCACCACCCCCAATCCTTGTGCATCCATGTATGCATCCTTCTAATTCTTCTCTGATGTGATGATGTCCCTGTCCTGAATCCCACCACCTGTACAAAGCCCGGGACCAAGAGACTTTCCTGGAAGAATTTGTATCAGCAGGACTGTGTATGCACCTGGATAGTATTCAATTGCAATAAGTGCTTCCCAAAGAAGACTATGAGTGAGGATCGGATCCACAGTCTTTGACTTCATGGAGTTACAGATACAACTTTCTTAAAACTATTGGAGAAGAAGAATTGTATTTGTGGCAAGAGCTTCTGACTTCTAAGCCAGGGAAATTCAGGAAGATTAAAATCTAGTCTCATGTGAATTTTCTTTGCCTTATAAACTGAAAACAGAAGGTATGAAAATGGAGAATATACTGGAACAGTCTCACTGACCTACAGATGAGTTTTTTTTATAAAAGGCTAATTTTAAATCAAACTGAAGTACCTTGGGTGGTTGTAATCCTTTTTTCACTGCCCTATTCTTAGCTTGGATTGCTACAAACAGGGTACATAGCATTGCCTGTAATGGCATTCATATAATTACTTTATTTTTCCCTTCCCAAGACAGACCATAAGAGAAACTATTTTGCTTTTTAACTTTACACACTGGGCTTTTTATGGAAAAATCAGTTTTGTTGAATTCATGGGGCTCTGTCCTTTGACTCCAGTGAAAAGAATACATCAAAGTATTGATATGAATCAGAATAAAACCATTTTGTCCCCAAACCAAATCAGTACTAGCTAGTATGTCATAAAAGGCCAACCTTGGTATGATAAGACTAGACGTCACCTATTAGTATAAACCAAGTTCCCATAGGTTAAACAGATTCCTAACAGGGCCTGCCCATGTACCTGTAAATAGATGCCAAGTGCATCATTTAAACTCTAGAATGAGTCCACATCTGATTGATCTAGTAAATTCCATAGTGTAATTATCAGGATAGCAGAAAATGCCATTGTCAACAAAGCTTACAGTCCCTGTGCTATTTCTTTTTGTACAAATGCTCAAAAGGACTACCACCCTGTGACGGCAGTCCATAGTAAGTAAAGCCATTCTTTGGCTTCTGTTCGCCATTAAGCAGATGTTTCTATATCTTAGACATATCCCAGAAAGCTATAAGTGTAATAACTTGATATATACCGTGGCCCTGCCTGGGAAGTACAGAAGCAGAAACCAATCCACGGCATCAAGATGCCTTCTGACGTGAAGAGCCGGAATGAACGTCTCCAGCTCCCCACGGATGTCAGGAGTGCCTTCTACTTGTTTCTCTGCTTGCACGCCCTCTTCACTAAATGACTCAGGGCTGCTGTGTTTACTTTCACCTCGGTGATTTCTCTGCTTAGTCCAGGGCCTGTGTCCCTGGAAACTGTAACCAAGGCGACTGATTTCCATAGCACGCATTGTCAAGACAGCTTTACTTCACTGCTGGCGTGAAGACTGACGAATATGCTTTTCTAAAATTCTGGCATTGTACGTTGGTTTCTGATTTTATTGCTAAGACAGTTTCTTCTGCACACCGGGGTGACACTGTTGATGTCATCTCTGAAAGGATCTTTTCAAGCCAATGCTGCTTGCAGGTTGCATATTTAAAGTTTAATATTCATTTTATATTTTTATAGATTATATTTTTATATTTGTATATATATATTATCAATTTTTTGAAGATCTCTTATACTTGCCTTTTAATCCCTCTGTTCAAAGTGTTGGAGATAGTAGTGTATGATAGTATCACGTATGGAGTGCTTCATTTGCTGTGTAATACCTAAATTGTCCCTAAAACATTTTGGACCACTCAACTTTGTAAAAGCTGGGCAATCCCAGGAGATTAAAGAAATGACACTTTCCTTGGAATACCATCTAGGGCAGATGAGCTTTCTAGTGTTTTCACACACAACTTTTATTTGGAATTTTACTTGCTAATCCGAGTATTCCCATTCTACTCTGAATAATGGATATGGCTTACAAACAGACCTGCCAGGTGAGCTTTCTGGTGACAATGTAATACATCCTCATATGCTATGAGGTAGGCATCAATGAACCAACTGAAGTTGGTGAAATATAACCAAAAACCAGTCATTGTCTTGTGCTATGTCTGGAAGTTTTTTGTATTATCAAGTATGGGGAGCTTTTCTGTCAACAATTATTCTGCATTAATTTTTTTTTTCAGGAAAATGAGCAAAGCTTTTGCTATTTTTAGATCCAATCCTTTGAAAACACAAGTGCTTAATCCTGGAGAATGACCCAAGCTTTCAATTTATGGCCTTTTTACATTTAGTATTAAGATGAGGCACAAACTCAATCCAATTATTCATGAAGCTAAATTTTTCTATAAACTTTTTGACAAATAAAACAGCTTTAGCCCTACTTCTCCAATATCTTCACCAGAGTTTTCTTTGAAAAACTGCTACCCTAGTCACTGAAAGAATAGAGAGACAACTTAAAATCAAGAATGTCACAAATCTTTCATGCTGTAGAAAGATGACTATTTGGGGTTTCAATCAAGAGTTGCCAAACCTATACTTTCACA
The DNA here is from genome assembly GCF_027887165.1 of Monodelphis domestica. NCBI lineage: Eukaryota > Metazoa > Chordata > Mammalia > Didelphimorphia > Didelphidae > Monodelphis > Monodelphis domestica. The sequence goes on from NC_077228.1 coordinate 174,900,892, forward strand.
CTCAGATTCATGTCCAGTAGCAAAATTTGTTAGCACCCCGCACCCCTCTGCTTCTCTCTCTTCCTGCTCTAGCACAGGCTCTGCAGCAGGCCTGAGAACTCAGAGCCTCAGCAGAAGAAGGGTTATGGTGAAAAGCCATCTCCCTAGGCAGGGAAGAGATGTTTTATTGATAGGAGTGGATGAACAAAGACTAAAGGACACAACTGTAGCTTCCTTATCATCTCAGACCCAGGAGCAAAATCGAATCTGGAAAGATGTGAAACTAGGTAGATTAGGATTAGGGTTTGTCTGACTATGTGACTGCTCCCAGGATCATGGGAAAACAGTTCATTTAAAATGGCAGGTGTTGAAAGTTCCACAGAGCCCCCCCTGGGTTGTACAGTCCAATCTTAGTCATTGAACAGGTTGCATGACATTTTCTGAAATTAAATCAAATGCAGTCAAGAAAAGCAATTGCTGTTTATAATCTTTATTGACATTTTTACGATTCTGTTTTTGTTTTGTTTTGTTTTTCCATATAAGTATAGGCACTCTTTCTTTTTTTTTTTAACATACCTATATTGGAGGGCCTAGTGCTTTGGAGCACTCCAATTCACAATGGGCTGATGAGAATAAGGCCTTCTTTTCTGAACACACATTATTCTCAGTGTTCAGCAGCACTTGTCTGAGATATTAATATCTGCCCATCTGCAACAGTGTGAATGGGTATACATGACTCAGTTGAAAAGCCTGTTTTAAGTATTTAAGTTCATAATTTTGTCAGAAGGGCCATATTTTACCACAATCTTTCTTTTACCATTACAAGAAACAAAAGTGAATCATTATCAAGAAAACTAAAAATCTGCCTAATAAAAGGTTAAGCTTACGAGATTACTAAAAATACTAATATAATCCAGAATCACTTTAGTGACTCCAAGACAACTCTGCAGCAAATTTCATTATCATTACTTACACTTAAATAAAAGTTTACTTATTTGAAGTTGCAGGTTGAGTAAATCATAAATGCAAAAGAATATAAGTGACCCACTGAAGACTGCAGCATTATATAAATTTCTCCTAAGCAGCTGTTTTAGTTGGCAGCCTTGAGTAAAAAGCCCGTGTCTGAAGGATTGATCCTAGCACAAAGTGATTGTCACTTTGAATTGAGCTCAGGTACCTGCAATGGTGTCAAAGGCATAAGATTCAGGGGGAGGGAGAGCAAAACCTGTCATTCAATTATTTATCTTTCAAATTGTCTAAAAATGATTAAAAGCTGGATAAAGATTTCTGTAAACACTATTTCAAAAGGTTACTTTTAAAAAGGTCACTAGCAATGCAATGTATCCCTTCCCCCACCCCCCCACCTCTTAAAATAGACTTGAACACCCACTGTAAAAAACACTCGAGGGAGAACCACAAGTCCATCATGTGAAAAGAAAGGTGTAGAGGGGAGCAGACTGTGTGTAGCAGATGCTGGTACTGCTCAATGGGGCTGCTGGGCAGGCTGCAGTGGCCTAAATCCCCCAGTAAGGCATCAGGTGTCGAGACTCTTTCTCATAAACGTCTGGGACAATGCCATAAGGCGTCTGTACCATTTTAACTGTGGACTTCCCAAAGAGCTGACGCTCGTAGTCTATCAGCTGCCTCCAGAACCCCACGTTAGGCCTAATTACGGGCCTCCGGGCTTTGACCCAGTTGTATGCCTCCAACAGGCACACGCTGTGGTACTTCATCAGGTAAGCGAGGCAGAGAGTAGCAGAGCGGCTCACGCCGGCCGCACAGTGCACCAGGGTCGCCCCATGCTTGCGGCTCACGCTGTGGATCTTGTCAGCCACGCTGTCAAAGTACAGCCCGATGGGGGCGTGGGGCATGTCGGCCAGAGGCACTTTGACATATTCAAACTGAGGCCAGTTGAAATTGGGGATTTCGATGGTGGCATTGACGATGCAGGTGATCCCTCGGGCCTGGAGGAGGTGGCGGTTGGAAGCGACGCTGCCCCTGCCCAGGTAGAGAGAAGACGTGATCTGGGCGATGCCTCCGAGCTCTCCCTCGGAAATCATTCGAGGGGCCATCAGAGTCCGTGGTAGTGTGCTATGACCTCTGGAGCTCATGAAGACACTAGCAATCACACTTGCATCCTTGGGGGGCAGCCCACCTCTTTTTTCTTCCACCAAGAAACCGGAAACTATCACAGCCTCGTTCCTGCAAAACAAACGACTGTCAGTGCATCAAAACAGTAACTCCAGAAAGCCTGTGGCTGAATGACAAACGTAAGAGAACTTCCAGGATGATTCTTTCCTGACTACAGACAAATCATTTTCTAACAAATAGAAAAATCTATGAACAATGAGAATGATCACATTTAAACAATTCAGGTGCAGATTGATGATCCTGGAGAAAAGGCTCTCCCTTAGAAGATATGTTGTCAGCAGACACAAGACAAGGAAAAGAGATGCCCAACTCCCTACTAATGGAAAAACTATTCAGAGACAGAATAGAGCTCAGAATGATAGGATCCCACACGGAGAGCCAGAAGGCACCCAGAGTCATCCAGTTTACCACAAGGCCCTGTAGATCCTGTGACTTGCCCAAGGCCGCCCATGGGGCAGAGCTGGAATTCTATTTAAATCCAAGTTCCCCGATTCCAAATCCAGCATCCTTTCCACTTTATGCTGGGAGAATGGCATTTCCAGGGTTAACAAGGATGATGGCTTTTTAATAGTCCTTTATGAACAGTCCCCCTTATGGGACTTTTTTAAAAGAACCACTTTGAGTCAAAAGATATGAACAGGCAGTTTTCAGAAAAGGAATCAAAGCTACCTATAGTGATAGGATAAAAATGCTCTAAATCAGTGTTGATTAGAGAAATGTATATTAAAGCAACTGTGCAGTACCACTTCACACCTGTAAGATTGGCTAACATGACAGAAAAGGAAAATAACATGCAGAAGGGGATGTGGAAAAACAGACACACAAATGCATTGCTGGTGGAGCTGTAAATAGATCGAACCATTGTGGAGAGCAATTTGGAACCATGCCCAAAGGCCATAAAACTGAGCAATACCACTACTAGGTCTGTATCCCAGAGAGCTAAAAGGGAGCAGTTCTTTTTGTGGTGGCAAAGAAATGGAAATTGAGGGGAGGCTCATCAATTCAGAATGGCTGAACAAGTATATGATGGTGGTATGGGATATGATGGTGATGGAATACTGTGTGCTATAGGAAATACTGAACGGGAAGCTTTCAGAAAATCTGGTTAAGACTTAGATAAGCTGATGCCGAGTGAAGTGAGCAGAACCAGGAGAGCTCTGTACACAGTAACAGCAATACTATACGATGATCAGCTGGGAATGACTTGGCTATTCTTGGCAACACAAGGATCCAAGACTCACCATGATGAAAAATGCTAACCCTCTCCAGAGAAAGAATGGAGGGAGTCTGAATGCAGATCAAAGCATACATTTTCTACTTTATTTTTCTTGCCTGGGGGGGAGGGGGAATCCTGTGTTTTCTTTTGCAACTTAGCTCTATGGAAAAATGTTTTTCATTACTACATATACATATAAAACTGCTTGCCTTCTCAGGAAGGGGAGAGAGGGAGAGAATTTATAACTCAAAATTTCAAAACACTAATGTGTAAAAAAAAAAATTCTAACATGTAATTGAGAAAAATAAGAGAAAAAAGCACCACTTTTCTTTATTCTGTAGTAAGCTGTGCCATATTTTTGTTTGTCTTGCTGAATACAAACGTTTTCTGAAATCCATTTAGTCTAGCATATTGTGTAGGGTGTAGACATTTTACTCAGTTTAAAAGGGAAACTTCTCCAGGAAAAAAAGCTATAAGGACTATTATACCCCTGACATTTTGGGCTAACCATGGTTTCATGCACATAGCATGTATGTATATATCTTTACTTTCCTCTGTCAACTGTAAACCCTGGGCAATTCCTCAGATAAATGAGTTTGGGGGCTATAGATTTCACAAAGAATAGTCTTTACTATAGAATTTTAGGTATATATCAGCTCTTTTCACACTTCAAATTAATTCAATTTAAATTAAATTAAATCAATTAAATTCAAATTAAACTCCATAAAGATCCTGCCACCTGGCTTGTGGTGGGAGGGGAAAACAGGGAGCAAAAATTGAATCCACACCCAGGGTAAAACCAAATAACCTTAGAATTAACAATGAATAGAAGCCATCTATGTCCACTCACTTGCAACGAAAGCTGTGGTGTGCTCAGAAGCCCTCCTTTGTATGTGGAAAGTCCCAGGTAAGCAGGGTTGGTCACAGTGGCTACAAACTGGAGCTATATATAAAGACAGCAATGAAAAAATATGACTTGTTTTTTGTAAACAAATAAGGAAATCATAGGATGCAGGTGGCTAGTAGAGCCCTCAGAGATCACTATTTCCAAGTAAAAAGAGCACCTACTTGAAAGAGAATTTATGCTAAACCAGATTTGATGTGGATTAACCTGGCACCGTACAAAAGCTTTCTAAATGCAAACAACAAAAATACCGTAAGGAATACCAGCTATTTAATACTCGGATTTTCTGCAACATCATAACAAGAACATTATAATACGCAGTGTTTGAGATGTCATCAAATAACTTCAAATGCCTAATGTCAAAAAGAATAGACAGTTCATTCAGGACACATCAGATGTCATCAGTGGAGATCTTTTAGAAGTCTATTTTTTGGGGGCAGCTGGGTAGCTCAGTGGATTGAGAGCCAGGCCTAGAGATGGGAGGTCCTGGGTTCAAATCTGACCTCAGACACTTCCCAGCTGTGTGACCCTGTGCAAGTCACTTGACCCCCATTGCCTAGCCCTTACCACTCTTCTGCCTTAGAGCCAATACACAGTATTGACTCCAAGATGGAAGGTAAGAGTTTAAAAATAAAGAAAAAAAAGTCTATTTTTTAACATTTTATTAAACAAGAAACATGGATCATTTCAATTGACAAAGTTAGTAACTTTACATTGAAGTTAAATGTAAAATAATAATTTTCCAAACTGTACCCAGTAAGTTTTTTCTCATTTAGTTTACTTTCTCATGTGGGCCAGTTAGTGTGTGTTCCATTCTACTCGCTTCATTTTGCATTATTTAATAAAGGCATTTCCAGACTCCTCTGTGTGTTCCTCCTGTACTGGATCCTAACTGCATTATAGTGTCTCATCATATTAATGGGTGAGATTTTCCCTAACTGTTCCCCTGCAGAAGGGAAGCTCCTTGAGAAAAGGCTGCTTCATTATTTGGCATTAACAGTTTAAGATCTTTGCCTAGAAGAGCCCTTTCATGTTTGCTGAAGTGTTAAACATGTAAAGTGAATCTTGTCGTGTTTTAAACTACCATATGAGCAGCATCCCTTGCTTGCCTACCAGCACTTCTTCAAGAAGACGAGTAAGACCACACCTTTTAGAAGCAAACGATGCATCCCCTTCTCAATAAAAATAATAAAGCTTATTAAAGCTGTACCAAAAAGATGGGTCTTTATGGAAAAATGTAAAGCCATGCAGCTCCATTTCCGAGTTGGGTGGCCATGAATCATTTATTAAGCACTTGGCTTCATCATGGAAACCACTGGAACATTCCTCCTTAACTGGGCACTGTAATAAGCATCTTTCTATAGCCAAACACTGCCCTGACTCTTGAGAATTTTTCATAGGTCCACTTTCCTCATAACACCAATATGGTTACCAACACATATCAGGTCCTTTTTGTCATTTAATCCCTCCGCAGCTTCCTTCCTCCTCTGTAAAGTGACTTTAGGCTCCTGTCCCCGGCTCCCCACAGGCTGTATACAAGATGGCCTTCTTGATCTCTTCACATAAACCAGGGATTCGGGCTCCCCAAGCTAATCCCTTGAACTTGGGTGACTTTTCCATGTCTATGCCTGTCGTCTTGATGTTTTTACTGTTTCATGTGCACAATTGGCCTCGATAATATCGGAAGCCGAGTCACAAATAAACATCCACCAAAGGCCTCCCCCCTGTCCTTTGGGTGACCCATAATGCTGATACCACAGAGACCAAATATTCCATGAGTCACAGCCATAAAAACATTGGAAAATTACTCTTGTAAAGACTACAGCTTTTTTCATCCCCCAACAGAAAAATGGTACAAGGATCAAAGTGAGCAGAGTTCCCAAAAATATTGCAAACGATAACAACCATGAAAGAATGCTCCAAATCACCAATAAGAGAAATGCAGATATAAACCTGAGATTTCACCTAACATCATACAAACTGGCCTCGAAGACAAAAGATGGGAATAACGTCAAAGGCGCCTTGGGAAGGTAGGCACACTAATGCATGGTGGATGGAACTATAAGTCAGTACAGCATTTCCAAAGCGATTTTGAGTTAAACAAAGAAAGTGGCAAAAACATGCACACTGACCCAGAGTTCACTATTGGGCTTATAGCCAAGGAGGCTACTAATAAGACACTCACCATATACACCAAAACATTCATTCATACCAGTGATAACACAACAATAGCTATCCATGGACAGGAGAATAGCTACACAAATTGTGGTACATGAATGTAATGGAATATGACTACTATAAGAAACGTATTTTCTACATGTAATTGAAAAAATCAAGTTAAAAAATAAAACTAAAAAAAAAATTTTTTAACCCTTACCTTCCATCTTAGAATCAATACTATAGCAGTAAGGGCTAGGCAAGGGGGGTTAAGTGACTGGCCCAGGATCACACAGCTAGGAAGTATCTAAGGCCACATTTGAACCCAAGCCCTGCTTTAGGCTTGGCTCTCAATCCACTGAGCCACCCAGCTGCCCCTTAAAAAATAATTTTTTTAAAAGAAACGCATGTGATGAATACAGAAAAGCATGGAAAGATATACATAGACACTCAAAAAAAGTGAGGTAAGAAAAGCCAAGAAAACAATACAAAAATAAACTGAAAACAAAGAACAATCACAGCTCCAAAGAGAAGACACCCACACATCTTTGGAGAAGTGGGACACCAATGGGTAACAGCATGCTGAAATTACAGACTATTTTGATATATTGATGTTTTGCTGGGGGAAGGTGGGTTCCCTTAAAAAGGATACATTTGGAAAATTTTAGTGATATAAAATTATTTTGAAAATATTAAAAGATGTTTTATATCATAAGAAACAAACATGATGAATGTAGAGAATAAGAAGACACAAAGCAAAACAGAAAAAAATACTATAATGTTGGAAAAAAAATAATCAAAACTGAATGCTGTGAAAGTATGATGACCAAAAACAGATCTAAGAAAGTACCTCCCCTATATACTCTGAAAAGGCTAGAGACAAAAAGGACCTACTTGTACAAAAACATTTTGAGCAGTCTTTTTTTAGTGTCAAAAGAAGTGGAATCTGACAGTGTGTTCACTAACTGGGGACTAGCTGAACAAGTTGTGGCATTATGGTTGTAATGGAATACTCTTATGCCATAAGAAATGACAAACAGGATGAGTTGAGAAAAACCTGGAAAATCTTATATGAACTGATGCCACATGAAGTGAGCAGAACCAGAAGAGCATTATATACAGGTAACAGAATTATTGCACGATGATCAACTGTGAAGGGCTAAATTCTTATCAGCAAAGCAAGATTACAAGATAATCCCAAAGGATTCATGATAAAAAAATTCTACCCACAGCCAAAAAAGGAACTGTTGGAGTCTGACTGCCCATCAAAGCACACCATTTTTCACTTTATTTCCTTTATGAGTTTTTTACTGTTTGCGTGATATGTTTCTTCTTTCACAGCATGAGGAATATGGAAATATGTATTGCATGACAGCACTTGATATAACCTATATCGGGCTATTTACTGTCTTGGGGAGAGAAAATCAAAAAATGTCAGAACAATAGACAAAAATTATTTCTACATGAAATAGAAAAAAAAATTTCTTAATTTTGAAAAAAGAAAAGTCTGCAGACTAGGGGTGTGTACAATGTCCAGTTGTTTTTTTTTGTAATTTGTTGGTTAGTTTTGCTGAGACTTCACACCTCTTATAAGTTCTTTTGTTTGTTTGTCTTAATGGCTCTCTGGGAGAGAATCAGGTGAAGGAATACAATGGGAAATGTAGATGATATAAAACAAAAGATATCAATGAAAACTTAAATTTTTAAAAATCTTTTTTGTTTCAAAGAAAAGCCTGAGCTTATTGAAAGCCCTGCACAATTTCACAAATACAATCTGCCCTTTCTTTTCCTCCTACCATTTGACTCTGGGTCCACTGAAGTATCAATCCAATACTGATAGACCATCTCAAAGGGCTCTCCATCCATAGAAGGGACAAAAGGAATCCTCCACCTATTTGGTTTTTCCCTGTGGGGTATAGAGAAGGCAACTCCTTGTGCAGTACTACGTAGCACAGTCCTCAGCAGCTTTACAAATGCTTGAATTGAATTCAGTTTCAAACTTCAGCTTGTCCACACCCTCCCTAAAATAACAGCATCTAGACGTGAAGGCCACATTTCAGATGCAATCCAATCAGTTCAGACTTCAATGGGAATTGTAGTTCCAGATCCCATGTCTCTGAGTGTGGCTATTTTGGTATTCGTGTCACACTCTCAGGACATTAAAATTCACAGATCTTTTTCCCATAAAATGTTGTCTAACCATGCCTCCCGACTTGTAAAACTTAGGAAGCTGATTCTTTGAATCAGTAGAGCTATGAAGTGATCCATATTAAATTTCACCTTATTAAGATTCAACCCATCCTTACAGATCCCTCCCAAAATCCTCTTGAATTCTGGGCTTGTCATACGCTTCTGCCCAACTTCATGTCAACTGCAAATTTGTTTTCATTACATAAAAATTTTAACCTTTTTTCTTTTTAAGTTTGAGCCAAATTCCTGCCTTCCTTCCCTTTCCCTTTGCCCCCAGCTAGCAAGCAATCTGATATAGATTTTACATGCGTAATTCGATGGCAAATTTGACAAAACATGCCAACTATCACAGGACCCCACATGAATCCTTGAGCTGCTTTACTAGATATCTCCATCCAAGGCCTTTTGAAAGATTACTAAAAGCCCACCTCCGGATAGAGAGTCTCACAGATCCAGAGTAGAGACCAAGACATTCAGGGAACAAATTTTATTCTTTTTTCTCAAACTGGGATTGGGGTGGGGAGAGGGATTGGAGGGAGAAGATGGTAGGAAAAGAAAATATATCTTTATTTGAAAATGAAATTTCATTTTTTAAAAATCTGCAATTCAGTTTATCCTCTTCTTAGCACTCTTCAACAGCAGGAGATAATGCCTACTCTGATTTTCCCACAAAAACACAAAGTTTAAACTTGAAAGACAAAAAATAATTTTTAAGTTATTTCAATAGAACAAGAGGCACATATAATATTTTAACTGGCTGGAAAACTGGCATCAATACACAAGAGAGGATGGTTAAAGTGAGGGCAATTTTTCCACACCTCATAACAAACAGAAATTGTCACATGGGAACATCTGAATCTTCTCAGCAATTAAACTTAGGTGTGGGCATGACTTTCTATACGAATGAGTTCTTTACCAATGCAAAAGAATGCAAAAGAAAAAAATAGTAATCAGAGCCATTACAGTTTGGAGGCCCATTCCTGGCACTTCTAAAAACTCCTGTTTATAAAAAGCAAAGTAATGGAACACAGATGAAATCCTCATCACAGGTCCCAAGTCGAGGGAATTTTTTTAACCCCTCAGTCCTAATCATAAAGGAGTTAAGTTCATCCATTCTAATCCATGGCTGAGACATAAATTGCCCCTTTAATTCAATGCCCCTCAATGGAACATTTAATAAGATTCCTATTTTGTGCAAAGTACTTTGCTAGGCCTTGGACACAAAAGGAAGGCCAATCTATCTATATCTTGGGAAAGCTTCCATTGGAGATTTAGCATATAGAAAGTGAAGGAAATACAGGGTCAACTGAGAAGAGACAGAGCAAAGAAGACATCACAGAATCACGGATTTAGAACTCAGTCTGAAAAGGGAGCTAGGTGGTTGAATGACAGAGATCCAGGCTTGGGTTCAAATATGGCTTCAAACACTTCTTGTTGTGTGACTCTGGGCAAGTCAATCCCAATGGCCTCTCCCTTACTGACCACTTAGTAATACCAATTCTAAGACGTTAGGTATGGATTTTTTTTTTTTTTTTTAGTAAAAAGGCTTCCTATAGTAGGTGGCAAATGACATCCTCCAGCAACATACAAAGAGGCTACCATATAATGTGGCTGTTGTTTTTTAAGTTTTTAAAACCATCTTAAATAATTTCCAGGCATGGAAGACAGACTGTAAGGCATGGAGACAACAGATGAAATGCTGAGTTGCTAAGAACAGCAAGACCAGCCAAGAAGAGAGTACAAGAATAAGCATTAATAATTCTAGAAAGGTAGGCTGGAGCCACAATGTGGAGGGCTTGAAATACCAATCTGAGGATTCTGCATTCCATCTTCCAATAAAAAAGAATCCCTCTGAGCAGGGAGCTGACATGATCAGAGATGTACTTTAGGCCTATTATTCTGGCAACTGTGTAGAGAATGAACTGAAGAAAAGGAATTGGAAGCAGTTAAGAAGCTATTGTAATAGTCCAAGGAGAGCTGATGAGAGTCTAAACTAGGGGGGTGAACTATGTGGAAGAAGAGAGAATAAATATGGGAGATGCCATGAAAATAGTAGGGACTCCAGTCCAAGGATCAAGAACAACTCAAGGCTGCAAAATCAAAGCCACTAGGCTAGTTATCAAGGAATCTCCACCTTCAAATTTACAATGAGGGGAAACATACTACTTTTAAGATGCCACCCATTCTCCTTTTGGATTATTTTCACTGTCAACAAGTTCATCTTTATATCATGCCTGAACTTGCCTCACTAGGTCATTTCTACTCATTTATCCTAGTTCTGACTGCTAGGGACAAAGAATATAGGCCTAGCCTTTTTACCACAAGACAGACATCTCAGTATTTGAAGATAGTTATCTTGATTCCTTGCAGCTAAAGATCTCTGGTGCCTTCAACCAGTTCTGGTAAGGCACAGTTTCAAGTTCCACTGATGCTGGCCACCCTCTTCAAGAAACAATCCAATTTGCCAATGCCAATTCTAAAATATGGTACAGAGAATTAAATAGACATCATATGAGTCCAGCACAGTACAGCTAGATTATTACAGCCCTCTCCTTTAATCTGGGCCCTATCCTGATTCAATCCAAAATCACAAAAGCTTTCTTTGGGGGCAGGGGAGGATCAGGAATGGGGAAGGGGCCATTCCCACAACACTGTGTTAATTCATACTGATGTGACAGTCCACTAAAACTGCCAGGTGCTTTTTCAGCAGCTCCTGCCTGGCCATGGTTGTTCTAACCTGTGTTTGTGCAGCTGACTTTTGAATTCAATTAAAAGACTTTATATTTATCCCTATTAAATTTCACCTTATTAGATTCAGCTTTTGCCCTTTCCAGTTGACTTGTATTTCAATTCTGTCAAGTAATCAATTAGCTATAATTTGTGTCAACCCAATATTTGGTAAACAGGATAAATCCATCCTAATGAGGTTCTTTTTTAATTAAAAAAATATAGGTTAATCAAATTATTGTTTAGGTTAGTGATCAAGACTTAACCTTGTAGCACCTTTACTGGTAAGTATCCCAAGCAATGACCCTGGTAAGAAAGCTAATGCTGGGAGAAGGGGTGCCTTATTCTCAATGGACCACTGGGCATGAATGCTTCTATCACTGACCAAGTTTATTTAAGGTGTAAACCAAGTTCAATTTATTCTAATAACTAACTTGTTGAGTTCTGATAAGGAATTCTGGGCAACAGGAAACTGAAAAGAAAACAGACTATGAATCCTCAGGGCAGAATCCAAGTTAGACAGTTAGGACACCTGTTGGTGATCTTCTGTCTAGTATAGAGTGCCAACAAACCTGTTTAAAATGCTAATCTGGTCCAAAGGTTAAAAAAAGAAAGAAAAAAGCTTCAGGGGAACATAGATTAGTAGGCTCCTCTTCCTTTGCTACCTCTGAAAGAGAGCAAACTCAAAATGGTGGCTTGCCCTCATAGTAAACAAGTAATGGAACTAGGAAGTATTATGGTCTAAAGACCTGGAAACTGTGTAAACTGCTTCTTTATGTGACTGAAGAATAGGATTGCGTTTTCATTTGTTTTGTAGCAACACTTTTTAACAGTGATGAAAAGTTCCTTAAATGCAGAAGAAAAAAGTAGGATTTCCTTCGAAAATCCCTGGACTTGATTGAACTGTACCAGATGTTTGAGTTTTTACTGCACTTGTTCAAGAAGTGAAATACTGCCCTGAACTAGTGAAAAAAAACCTCAACAAAGGTTATTTCCTCTCAAACTTGTGGAAACAGGAGATTGAATGGCCATTCTACCTACTGATTTTGCCATCTGTGGTTAGGTTTTATAATGTAACCTAATTTTAAATAAGAAAGACAGGTACAGCTTAAAAAGAGATCACAATTTTTTTGTCATACAAGCTAAAAAAATCCATTTTGATTTGACAGTCATGACATGATTTGAATGACAGATGAGAGGTTTGTACTGGAAATAGAAATCTTACCTGTTACAATAATCAGAGGAATCCTAGTTCTTGAAGAGTGAACATTCCTCCTGGTAGAGGACACCAATCTCTCTTAATTGAGCATTAAATCAGCAAGATCAGGAAAAGCTTGCAGTTGCTGTCCATGGTGCTCAAGAGAAACAGGCTTGAGCCCTCTCTGGCTCTCACAACATAATGAAGAGGGAATGCAATTTTACTTCAAAATATATTTTCAGGTGGGAGGAAGAAGGGGCATGGAAAAATGTCATCCCACGCATTTATTTTAACTAGATTCTTAGGAAAGACTGCTCAAGCCAGCAATGATGCTGATCACTTTTAACAATAAACATCAAAACACTAAGTGCTAAACAAAATATGAAACTGAGTATTACTCACATAAATTTAAATAATGTATAAATAAGTAACAATTACTGATAGTTTCATGAATAGCAGAACTTCTGGGATAGTCTAACAAGCCCAGTGGTTAATACTGATAAACTACAGTGACTCCTATATCACAAATGAGGGGGGAAATCTACATTCCTGAAGTAGTGACCAGTCATGCTATCAAGTGGAGGCTATTCATTTTTTGTCAAAACAACTAAGCAAATCAGATCATGACAGTGAAACTCCTTCCTCAAATCCAATAAGACTAAACTGTCTATGAAAGAGATAAATGTATAAAAGATTGCAAATTAAGGTCTCAACTTTGCAATTTTTTTTTTAAACACTTACCTTCTGTCTCAGAATCAACACCATGTATTGGTTCCAAGGCAGAAGAAGAGTGGTAAGGGTTAAGCAATGGGAATTAAGTGACTCGTCTAGGGTCACACAGTTAGGAAGTGTCTATGGTCAGATTTGAACCCTAGAACCTCCTGTCCCTCTCTCAATCCACTGAACCACCCAGCTGCCCCCAACAAGAAGCTTTATGTTTGCAAATTTCAATGTATATACACCATGTATACTAGAGCCTACATTATTTCTTTTACATCCTGAAAACACCAAGTAATCTCCTTTACTCTCAATTAACTAAATTTCTCAAAATTATCTAGCTCTTCAAGAAAACAGCTGTAGCTTCAGGCACTTCCTAGCAGTGTGATCCTGAGCGAGTCACTTAATCCCAATTACCTACTCCTTATCACTCTTCTGTCTTGAACCAATTCTTAGTATCAATTCCAAGACATAAAGGGTCTTTAAAAAAAAAAAGAAGGAAAAAAAATTATCTGTGAACATCCATGAAGAGGGAGCATGGAATTGTGGACAGAGAGCTGTATATCCAGTCAAATGACCTGGCATGAGTCCTGCTGCTTATTAGCTATGTGAAATCACTTAACCTTTCAGAGCTTTGGGGTCCTTACTGTAAAATGAGGATTAAATGAGATAACGTGTAAGATTGTATAAATAAATAGCTGTTATTAGCTATTATTTTTATAGTTATAATATTTTCCTCATGGGGTTGTTGTGAAGTTCAAATAAGATAATGTATGCAAAGCATTTTGTCCACTTTAAAGTGCGCTATAAATTTCAGCTGTTTTAATTATCCTAATCCACTTAGTGACTCAGTGTAGCACAGTTAAGTTTTCCATAAAATGAACTTCAGTTAAATAAATTCATTTTCTCCTCTGACTTCCATTTTTAAAAATCATAAATGTGTTCCAATAGAAATGTTGTCTTGTACATGTTAAATTAACACAATTTTGCAAACCTTAAATCACACAAAGGAAAAGAGTATCTTTGATAAAATATTAGGAATAGTACTTGAGATATTAAATTATAAATTATATTAAAATAAACACAAAGATTAAATGCTGAAAATAAAAATCAGTACAGTCCCAGACACTCTGGCAGGACACACAGTCCCACAAACTGTTCCCAATATAAAAATGGTAATCCTCAAAGCTATAGCAGTTTGGTAAATGTGTGTGTGTGTGTACACTGCATACACACGTTTTATATTTATTTACATGTGTATATGTAGGTAAGTATGGTATGCATGCATATGCATGTGCGTATAATATACATACTTTATATGTGTATTTGTGTATAAAACATATATTTAAACACACCAGCTTTGAATAATATCTCAAACTTTACATTTAAGATAACCATCTTCCTTTTTCCTTTCTCTATCTCTCCTCATCACTTTAACTGATTAATTTCCAAACATTTCTATCCTGAAAATGTCTGCTGGGCATAATGTTACATGTGAACGTAAGGATATACTGAGACACAAAACAAAAGCTCAAAATACCCGATGCCTGCTTAGCAAAGAAAGGTGGCCCTCATCTGCTGGAATACATATTCAGCCACTGCAGCCACGGCAAAGTAAACAAGGCCTGTCTAACATTCTCATTTCAACTAGGGTGTCCTAAGCCCGGGCTCTGGCCAGCAGTCAGCTTTAAGAGGTACAGCTAATGGTGGTAGCAATGATAATACAGCAAGGAGAGCGGGGTAGCATCAGACTTTTAAATTCTGTAAGTTTGAGATTGGCGATTCTTCAATAAATGTGCCTTGGAGATCATCCCTCTCCTTCCAGCTGGCCAAGTCTGCAACCTAAGGCACCTACAATTTTTCCTTTCCCCTCCCGAACTTCCCCTATCCAATCAGTTGCCAAGTCACTTAACTCCTCGGTGCCTGGGTCTCCTCCCCCACAAAATGAATGAGCTGGCTCTGGGCTCCCTCCTGTCTCTCATACTCTATGATCTCAAGCCTGCCTGAGATCACTACCCGAGCTGTTTCCATCCTGTGGATCAGTACTCCGTCTCCACCTTTCCCGACTTTTTCACATTATTCCTCTTACACATTCTCTATTCCAGCCTAATTATCCTACTTGTCATTCTCCAAACAAAACATCCCATCTCTCATTTGCCCCGCCTATCTGGAATAGGACCCCTCCATTCTACCTGTTAGGATGCTCAGCTTCCTTCGAGGTTCCACGCTGGTGGCATTGCGATAGGAAGCCTTTCTGATTCCCTAATCCTCAAATTAAGACTTATTTCAATGTTATATCTAGAACAGCTAGGGAGCTCAATAGATTGATTGCCAGGCTTGGACAGAAGGATCTGAGTTCAAATATGGCCTCAGATACTTCCTAGCTGTGTGACCCTAGAGAAGTCACTTAGTCACAATTGCCTGGCCCTTACCACTCTCCTGCCTTGGAACCATACTTAGTATCAATTTGAAAACCAAAGGTAATAAAAATAAAAAGGTAATAAAAATTTTTTAAAAGCCATAGGTAAAAGATCAATCCTTTCCAGATTCAGATTAAACCAGTCAGGGGACTAGTCAGGGAAAAGAACATTTAATTCCTTGAGTTTACAATTTGATTACATAACCAAGGTTAGTGACAACTAATCTAGACCCTTAACAAAAATGTACATACACCTGAAAAACATGAATCAATAAAGGTAGGGGGTGATGATAAACATCAAAGAAAAAGGAATTGAGAAATGCAGAAATGCTACAACTATGCTTCATCCCTAATGTGAACATTAATCTAAATTTTAAAAATCACCTGCTGCTAAATAAGATATCCTCCTTTGGGTGTGGAAATCTGATAAACTTAGAAAATACTCTCAAGGCTCCACAATTAGCTAAGTCTAAACCTGTTTGGTGGTAACTGGAAACCAATTTGAGCAACAATCTATAAATCTTGTTTTTAAATGTTCAAGGAGTAAACTCTAAAATTAAAATGTGATTCATAGATCTAGATGCCTAATTACATGGCAAACTTTGATTTATATAGGTCAGGATAACTAGGAGAAGTAAAAAGAAGAAAGAAACTTAGGTAAGCAATACAACCAAATTTTGAGTCTGAAACAAAATAACTCAAATCTGTTGGTTTATTGAAGACTATGAAATCACTGAAGAATTACATTTTTTCAGAAGCTGACTTCTCTAAGTATATCATCTTTATTATTTTAAATGGAGGCCAAAAAGGTGCCTCTTTCTGGATAAAAATAAAGTCCACAGTATTTAAAAGTTAACAGGCAATAGTTAATGTAATCATTCTTTGATGAAGACATCAAATTTTTTAAAACCAACTTTCCTAAAAGATAACATTGTTTACTACAAGTACTAGAGTGTTATGAAAACAGTCAGCAGTACATCTCAAGTGACAATTAAGCTACTTCTATCCCATTAAAAGAAATCCCAAAACCATTCTTGGCCAAATTTCCTGTCTCCTGGGGTAAAGAATTTAAACCACTGACTCGATGAAGACAACTTATGATCTCTGCTCCTGAGAGACTCTTTGATGAAGAAAACAAGTAACTCTTTGAAAATTTGGTATTCCTAAAAACTATAAATTACATCAATTTATGTAATGAACTTTGTTAACCAACAAGAATCAAAAGAGAGAAAAATGTGCTGCAAGCTATTCTATCCCCAATGAATTCTTGATTAATTAGTGATTAATCAAAATGAGATGATGCATGAAGTTCCTTTTATTTATCTGGTTCTCAACATACTTCACTATATTTGAAAGCAAGTCTTTTATTAGTTACTAAAATATTCCCAAGTCATTACTCATACCTTTGGGTAAGAGCAATGGTTTTTGGTTTTGTTGTTTTTTTAAAAATCCTTACCTATTGTCTTAGAATCAATACCAAGTATTGCTTTCAAGGCAGAAGAGTCGTAAGGACTAGACAACTGGAGTTAAGTAACTTGCCCAACATCACACAACTAGTAAGTGTCTGAGGCCAGATTGGAACGCAGGACCTCTCATTCCCAGGCCTGACTCTATCTACTGAGCCCCTAACTACCCCACTGTTTAAAGAATAGCTAGCTCTTCAGACAGCCTCACCTCTATACCCTACTGTACTACTAAAATAACAAACATTAAAGTATGGAGCCTAAAAAGCAATATTATTTAAACTGAATAAAGCCCTGGGTATTCGTTTCAATTTTTTTTTCACAAGAAACACCAGACAATGGAAATATAAGGTCAAAAGCCATTCCCCCAATATGTAAATGGTCAAAGGATATGAAAAAAAAATCTGCAACTTTTAGCAACCACATAAAAGAATACAATAAATCAATAAGAATTTAAAAATAAAAATTTGGCTAAGATAGCCATACCCTTTGATCCAGATAAATATTCTATTGCTTGGTCTATACACCAAAGAAGTCAGTGATAGAGTGTCTGATTTTTTTTTAAAAAGACATTTAAAAAAGTTCCCTACACAACCAAAATATTTATGGCTATATCTTTTGGAGTAGCAAAAAAAAACCTGGAAAAGTGTTGTCCATCAATTGGGGATAGCTAAAAAAATAGTGATGGGGGCAGCTGGGTAGCTCAGTGGATTGAGAACCAGTTCTAGAGATGGGAGGTCCTAGGTTCAAATCTAACCTCAGTCACTTCCCAGCTGTGTGACCCTGGGCAAGTCACTTGACCCCCATTGCCTAGCCCTTACCACTCTTCTGCCTTGGAGCCAATATACAGTATTGACTCCAAGATGGAAGGTAAGGGTTTTTAATAATTAAAAAATATTTTTTAAATAGTGATAGATAGATGTAATGGAATATTACTATATCATAAGAAAAAACAATTATGTTGAATAGAAAGAAACAAAGGAAATCTTATTATACAAACTGTTAAAAAGTGAAGTAAGCAGAAAGAAGAAAATATACATGACAGCAACTAATATAAGGAAAGAATCACAATCTTAAACACTAAGAATTTACAAAGAATAAGCATGATCCCAAAGAAGAGATATAAGAAATCTCCTGCCCCACTCTGCACTTCCTTGCAAAGGTTGGGGAGGAAGTTCACAAATGTGGAACATCACTTCTATTTTTTGATATTTTTACCATGTACTGATTGATTTTTGCTGATTGTTCTTTTCCTTGTCTTGTTTTCTTTTTCGAAGTCTTGGGATTGTTCTCTGGAGAGGTAGGGAGAAATTATAGGCAATGTATAAAGAAAAAAATTTTAATAAAAAGCCAAAATAGATATTAACATAACATTCTTAAAAGTATTTAATCTGCATGCATGGTGCCTGTATAAGCATTGAGAGAAGCCACAATGTGAGAGACTAAATGATCATATTTTTAAAAAGCACAAAAGGGGAAGCTGGGTAGCTCAGTGGATTGAGAGCCAGGCCTAGAAACAGGAGGTCCTGGGTTCAAATCTGTCCTCAGACACTTCCCAGCTCTGTGTGACTCTGGGCAAGTCACTTGACCCCCATTGCCTAGCCTTTACCACTCTTCTGCCTTGGAGACAATACAGAGGTAAGGGTTTAAAAAAAAAACACAAAAAAGAACAAGAAACAAGAAAATATCAAGAAAATTAGGTAGTCAAGATGAAAAGACAATTTCTTTAACTCTAAAAGGGCTATGGCTGTTCTGTGAAGTGGGAAATAAATAAGTATTCTTCATGCTAATCTAAATGTATTTTTTAAAGATTGGAAATCCCAGCTCACCTTCCATCCTTTGACACATATACTCAAGCAGTGAATTTCAAAGAGCCCCAACAACAGCTAATAGTGAATGTAATCAGAGAACTCAATGAGGAGACCATTCTAGCATAATAACAATATTATCAAAATTATTTCTTAATTTCAAATCTTGATTTAGTTCTTGTAATCAACTCACTTGCAGTCATCACTCTCTCAGTTCCTTGGCTTCTGGATCATGTTTTCAGTAATATGCCACAAAATTGCAAACAAGCAAATCTTACTTATATTCTTCTAGCTAGTAAAACCTGGCACTTCTGCCTGTTTTGTATCAACCATATTTAGTGATTTTACCAATTTATATTAGTGGCATGGCATATACTTTATAATGGATTAATACAGGTTATAATTTTAAGAATGAATGAAGTAAGGATGTAAAAAAATTCACCATGGGCAGTTTGGTACTCTTATAGAAGGAATAAAAATCTAGCATGACACATGGATATTAAAAGGCCCTTTGTCAGTTACTTAGCTTCGAGATGGCAGAGAGAATGGAAATACTGACCACAGTGGACAGACTATTTGCTTTCTGAGTAAAGATAAGAAAACACTAAGATCATGTCAGATGAGCAAACTATTCTTAAGAGAATAGACACAAAGTTGAACCAACATAGCAGGAAGAAGATAATGACAACTCCACATTTATGTTTTAACATTCTATATTAAATGTATGAAGTTAGAAAATGAGTCTTCTTATGAAAGATAACAGCACTAAAGCTCTATCTGTACAATAAAAATTAAGATTTAGTATTATAACCATGCTGGTCTGAAGCCTATAGAAGAGAAGGCCTAATCAGTCTTCCTTGAACAGCAGAAGGAATCGGTTTCAGGAAAAATTCTTAATTGGTTGGTAGCTTGTTTCTTGGTGATTAGATTTATAAAAGGAACAGCATTTTATTAACCTAATTTGATCCAGTGAAACTGGCCTTGCTGTTCTGAGAACTAGATACTCCATTTCTCCACTCTAGTCATTTTCTCAGGTTGTCCCCCATGCCTGGAATGCTCTCCCTCCTTATCTCTTGCTATTAGCTCCCCTGACTTAAAATTCCATCTTCTACAGAAAGTCTTTCCCAAATCCTCTTAATTCTAGTGCCTTCCCTGACCCTCATTTCCTATTTATTCCATATATGGCTTGTTTATACATATTTGTCTGCTTGTTGTCTACCCCATTTAACTGTAAACTCCTTGGGGGCTAAGGTTGCCTTTTGCTTTTTCTTGTATTCCTAATAGCAGGCACTTAATATTTTACTGAAGTGACTAATTAAAAAAAGGATGTGTCTCAACCTCTTAATCAGGCAGCTAAAAAAATGTATCTTTTGTTTACCAAAGTAAGGTCAAGGAAAAATGCTCTTGCATTAACACTACAAACAGTTCAAAGTGATAAATCAAAAAACCCTAAAACTTGTCTCATATTGTGGGATTTCATCGTCTGCTTCAATTTCCATGAAACTGGAGGTTGCTGAGATTTTGGATTGGCAGAAGAAATTCTGCCAATCAAAATCTCTCAAAGCCTAATAGTTGGACTTTAAATTCTAGCTGACAAATCATAATTAAAACATAGAACACAGATTGTTTTTTTCCTATACTAATGCATAGCTAAAACACACAAGATTCTCAGGATCAGGATCTCAGGATCAAATACCTCACCCTTCTCAGTTTCTCAAATTGAGAGATCCTAACAATATTCACAATTTTCCTAATTAAAAGAAAAAAAATTTTAAACCCTTATCTTGGAATCAATACTGTGCATTGGTTCCAAGGCAGAAGAGTGGTAAGGGCTAGGCAATAGGGGTTAAGTGACTTGCCCAGGGTCACACAGCTAGGAAGTGTCTGAGGCCAGATTTGAACCTAGAACCTCCCATCTCTAGGCCTGGCTCTCAATCCACTGAGCTACCCAGATGCCCCCTAAAAATTATTTTTTTTTTTAGAAAACAGAATTAAAAACTGAAAACAAAGTAGGTGGTGAATTAACAAAGAGTGATGTGTACAGAATAGAATTACTGTGCTTTAAAAAAAGCTGAATGAGAAATTCAAAGAAAAGCAAGAAGACCTATATGGATTGAAGCTGATGAACTTAAAGGCTCTAAACGCCAATATTGCAGTTCCAAATGCAGAAAATGGGTCCTCCTGTTTTTATGCAAGGTGAAAAAAAATGACATCTATAATGACTACAAAACTAAGCACTAAATAGAAATCCAAATTCAAAGTAATAACAAAGTCCAAAAAGGTTAGTAAACAAAAGCATTCTTCCTCTTCCTCATCTCTAAACAAATATGGGTCTAGAGGCCATTAAATAAGCACTTAAAATGGGCACTGTGCTTGGATACTGGAGAGACCAATTCAAAGAAAGACCTAGCCCTCAAAAGGTTTACAATCTAAGATGGGGGGGGGGGGGGAATCCATAAAAGGAAGCAGAAGGGGCTTGGGGAGGGGGGGATGCAAAGTGGAGAGAGAAGTGTTACAAGGTCAGGAACATGATAGAAAAATCCCACACCACACTACAGCCTGGTGAAAAATGTTGCCCACCATTATTGTGGCTATCCATCTTTGTTACAAAGGAGTGAAACCACTAACATAAAAACAAGAAACATCCACAAAATAAACTTACAAAACATTTTAGAATCTACTTTCTCAAAGTACCTTAGAGCAGAGGTGTCAAATGCAGTCCCAAGTACAGACCAAACCAGATCAAAATGTAATTGGAAGACATTTAACAAACTAAAAATACCACAAAAAAAATAACATGGAAAATAATAATATGTGGTTTTCTAAGTCAAGATGCAGCCTTATTCCAGTCTAGTGGCCCCCATTTCAAGATGAGTTTGACGCTCCAGTCTTACAGGAAGCAACAAAGATTCAAGATATTAACTCTGTGACCATGGGTAAGTTACTTAACCCGAATAGTCCTCAATGTTTCTCATCTGAAAAATGTAGGAATAGAACTCAATGACTGATGATTCCTTCCAGTCCTAAGTCTGGTCTACAAATACGCTGATGAATTGAGATATTAGGCATGTTTTAAGTAAATAGAATGTTAAAAAAAAAATTATATCTATATGGGTTTGGTATCCAAGATACAAAGACAACAACAAAAAAGAAAACCCTAAGTGGTCAAAAGATATAAAAAAGTTCTCAAAAGATGAATTGCAATCTTAATTACTAAAAAAGGATGCTACCAATCACTAATAAGAGGAGAGCAAATGCAAACTTCACCTCACACTCAGAAAACTGACATAGATGACAAGAGACAAGACTAGCAAACATTGGAAGGGGGATAGAAAAGAGGCACACTATTTGTGGAGCAAGGAATTACTACTGCAGGTATCTTAGAAAGCAATTTAAAATCAAGCAAATAAAGTGGTTAAAATGTACATGTCCTTTGACCTAAGTGGATATTCCACTGCTAGAAGATTCTATTGCAACAAAATATTTATAGCAGCACCCTCTGCAAAGGTGGCAGAACCACAGGTGTAAAACACTACCTGTATTTTCAGATGTTTTCAATGTATAATAATATCAAGATATGCAGTTATGTGAGTACATGGTAAATATTTGTGTCCATTCTGTATTGTTCTTTAGTCTCTAATTATTACTAGTTTTTCTCTAAAGTTATATCAGCCCATGCCACAAAGAAGTATGGTTTCTCAATGACTATGCCAAAAATTAACAAGCTCTGGTAGATCCTCCCAGACTCAATATAGCTCTTAGAATGGTCTAGCTGAGTACAGAAAGGCTCATGATCTATCAAGAGCTAAATTTTTTGGTCCCAGAAACAACAAAGATGTGATTGGACTGTAGTCTATATTAATGGACGGGGTACCTATATGAATGGAATTTAATCTTTTAAAAGATTACTCTGAGTAGAAATGCAGATTATAAACTCCACCTCAGAAATTGTGCATTCCAAACTAACACATTAATACTACAAAGAACACATCACTTTAAACGTCTTTTGACTGCAACTGTTTTTTTGTTCACTCATTTTCTGAAACAGTTCATTCACATTGTGACGATAGTTGATACTCTCTCACTTTTAACTCTTCACTTATCTCTCTCTAGGTTGTCTTCCTTCAACAATTCTTTCCTCTTCTCTAGGTAAAACTGACTAAAACAACTAGATATAAAAGAAAGGGAAAGTATTCTTTGGTAGCCAATAGTGAACCTAGAGGGCCATGAAGATTATACTCACTGTATTAAGGTTGTTCAAGGGTGGTTAACTGCCCTGTGAGTGTCCCAAACATCAAGATCTTATGTTTAAAAAAACTTTAAAAATAATATTTAAGACAATGGTGTTGTTACCTGCCCTATTCAAAAGCCAGCCTCACCAAATCAGTTATCTGTGATCGATGCCAAGTTTTAAAAGGATTAATCCCAGTTACACATTCTCTTCTCTATAAAATAAATACCAAGTGCAACAGCAATCATTAAGCAGATGCTTTAAACCTCATCTTTACAAAAATGCCTGATTAATTTGGATTTTCCTGGAATGAAGGCTTTAACTATAAGCATTATGAGCCTATAGCTGCATTTTAAATTATTCTGTTATGTAATAGCATAATATGCAGATATAAATGATAAAATCTTTTCATAGGCACTCATTAGAGAAACTTTTATTAATGACCCTAAACACCCAAACACTGATGTTCAAAAGTCTTAGAATGAGGAAAAGGTTCTTTTTTAGGAGTAAGCCAAAAATATGCAAACCACATGCACATAGCATCACACGATGAGTCAGTGCTCCCAGAAGGAATGGAAGCCATGGGTCAGGATTCTTAGTATGGAGCTCAGGATGACCACTAAGCAACACTCTCCTCACATCAATCACTTGCACCATCACTTCTGTTTCTCAGTCACTAACTCTCAAATACTTTGAACACTAAGGAAGGGACTCCCTACTTGCTATGAGGGCATTTGGATTGAGGGGATTAGTGTGATCAAAGATCAAAATAATAACTAAACACAAAACCGCAGCTCTGAGGTTGAGAACTTAACAAAGAATTGTCTAATAATCTAGCCTAACAACCACTTCAGACAGAGGAAACCAGGGACTTGGTGCTTTTCCCCATTTCACAGACATGTAAATAAATATAGAAAAGTCAAGTAGTCCTTATGTCCCTATTACTGAACTCTGACAAGAGCAAGGCCCAGGACCCAAATATTATGAATCCCAGTCCAGCCCAAGGTGCTTTACCTTTTAATTAGATGTATAATCTCAAGATGGATAGTCTAATATTTTACCACCTTCTGGAAATTTTCTAATTAAAATCTATACATGAAAATGTATAGATCAAATGTTCTGGTTTCTCTTCCCATATACATCTTATTCTCTCAGTGGGAAAAAAAGCAAATCAAAAGCTGTCTCACGACTCAGTTTACACATCTGTAAAATGAAAGTAATATTCTCCACCTACCTGTATTAAATGGCTACTATCAAAACTAATGGATCAATATTCAGAAAGTGTCACAAGAAAAATGACTTTTAAAATGTCCAGAAAAACTGTCTAAAAGTGTTTCTACACATAATTGAAAAAATAAAAATTGAATTTTTTTAAGTGCCTCAAGATCCCCGGATTAAAAGTATAAAGGTCATTATTATACCTGCACAACAAAACCGCTTTTGTAAAATATTCCTCTCCCTCATTTGGTTGCCCAGTTACCTATAAACTATAGCTCCCTCCTATGCCTGGTCCTACAAGTAACATTAACTTATGTTAAATAGTTATCAGTACAAACCCCCTCCCCAGAAAAACAAATTTACACAAAACAGGAGTTTGGGGCTCAGAAACAAAGGAGTACTTGGAGGGAAATAATAGGGAATTATTACTATAGAGTTCTAAAACCATGAACAAATAAATGGTCAAGCTGAACTCTGACATCATGAAACTCAAATTGTTTTCCAAGATATCCACACACATACATAAATCTTGAATAATATCAAATCCACCTATGAGTGTTAGTTGATGAAGGGCAAAGGTGCAGGAAAAAGGGGGGGGGGGTACAAGAAAAAGGAAAATAAGAGAGAAATATAGAACCAAAAAAAAACATCAGGAGAGAATTGAAGAGGGAGAAGGGGGGCGGGGGGAGTCCAGAAAGAAGGAAGGAAGATGAAAAGGGACAAGTCGGAGCAAAGGGGGACAGAAAGGATGGGAGGCGGAGGAATGGGGGTCACTTTAAGGAAGATGTCACGATGAGCTAC
Source organism: Monodelphis domestica (assembly GCF_027887165.1). NCBI lineage: Eukaryota > Metazoa > Chordata > Mammalia > Didelphimorphia > Didelphidae > Monodelphis > Monodelphis domestica. Next base: position 174,926,071 of record NC_077228.1, read on the forward strand.
GGTATTGAGAAGGACAGCAAAGAGAAATTGACAAGGGGTGACAATTGGAAAGGAAGAAAACGAGGTAGGACGGAGGTGGGCAAGACTTGAGAGAAAAAAAGGGCAGAAGGAGCTGGAGTTAGGGGAGTGACTGACAAGGAATGAAGAGGGAGAAGGGAAGAAAAGGAGGGCAGGTTCACAAGAAGTGAAAAAAGTAAGAAAGAGAAAGATAACAAGAGTAAGAAAAGGGGGGCAAGGGAGAAAAGCAAATGATGGAGTAGAGAAGGGAGCAATAAAGGAAGAGAGAAAAGAGTATAAGCTCCAGTGAGGGAGAAAGGAAGAAAGAGGGAGTCCAAGGAGTGGGAAAGCAGACAGAGCAAGAGGACTACGAGGAGTAAGAGCAGACAGGGGCGAGGAGGGATAAGAAGAAAGGGACGGGGAGGGTGAAAGAGATGGGGGTGTCAAGGGATGAGAGGAAGGAAAAAGGGACAACAAGGGTGTGAGGAAAAAGTGGTGGAAAAGTGGGCACCGCGGGCTCAGGGGATAGAGTAGCCCGGAACCAGAGGACGCACGGACCTCGGTCCCCGCCCGCCCTCCGGACGGGCCTGTACGCCACTCGCTCAGTCTCCCGCCGCCCTCGTAGGCACTGGGTTTCCCGTACGCCTGGGTGACGGCCTGTGGCTCGCGGGCCCGAAGCTGTCCCGGGACGGAGCTGCGAGCCAGTTGGTCCGGCTGCAACCTCCCGCGCGCTTGCTTACCAGCTCGGCGCTTGCCTAGCTGGGCTTCTCCGCTGGGCTGGGCTGGGCTGGGCTGTACGGTCTGAGATGTGCGGTCCGTCCAGTCCGCTGACCTGTGCTCCGCTGACTCGCGTTCTCCGTCCGTCCTCCTGCGCGGCTCCCAGCTTCTGCGGGCTGGAGCCGCCGCGCGCCCCTCCTTCTCCCCTCCGCCCGCGCCCGGGGCGGGCCGCGCGCACGCTCCCTGAGCTCGCCGCCAGGTCCCGGGGGAGGGGGGAAAGGGCGGAGGAGGGGAGCACGCGCAAAGCACGGGGCGGGTGCGCGTGCGCGAGCCTCCCCCACTTTCCATCAGCCCCCTTATCTTCACTACCTAGACATGCAGAGGGAGGGGAAGGGGAGTGATCCTGAAAGCAAAATGAGAGACCGAGACTGAAACTGAGACAGATGGGAGCACAGAAAGAGGTACAGAGAGAGACAGAGAAAAGCAAGACCGACAGAGAAACCCATCAGCTAACTCCCGGACCCCTTCGAGACTCCTACACAATCGCCTCCTCCGTCTCTTTTCCCCTACCACACCAAGATTTTTACTTGGATACTTGAAACCTCCCTAGAAGTCTCTAGAAAGGCTCCTGTAAGGATGAAGGGGAAATTCAAAAGCTAAGAGGGTGGTTCCAAATCTGGTTAATTGGTTTGGTTTGGTTTTTGTTTAAGGAGGAAAATAATGTGAAAATGCTTGAAGCCTAACTAGAGAATCATAGAATTATAGAATCTAAAGGTAGAAGGGGCTTCAGAGGCTATCTAGTCCCACCCCCCTCTTTTTACCGAAGAAACGAAGAGAAATGACTTTTAAGTTGCAGATATAACTTTAATGGTAGCATTTGAATACAGGTCCTTGAATCAATAGTCAGAGAAAAAAGAAAATTGGAGAGTAAATATTATGTCGTCTCAATATTTGTTATTCAATTTGCCCCTGACTCACAAGAGATGTTAATGTTTACTTGCCTTGACTAACCTCTAGGGAAGGCAGACATCCCAGCTGCAGCTTCAGCCTGGCGTAGAGGGTCAACAAAAATAGAAAAACCTTTTCTTTTTTTTTTTCTTTCAGGCTCCTGGAGGAATTTTATATGGGTAGGTATTCCACCGAAAAAGTTCCTTGGGGTCGGGCTAACTTTAGGAAGTTTTGTAGTAACCTGAAATTCAGGAAATCCCTGAGAATGCCCTCTGCCCACTTCATCCCAACACCATAGTACTTCAAATCCTCATCCGAGTTTTTCTAAACATGGTAGACACACAGCTTAGTTTAGCTGGAATTATTTTGTAATCGAAGTTTCGTCAGCCAATACGCACTTTTGAGATTCCTGCTATGTGCCAGGCACTGTGTTAAGCACAGTGAGAAATGCCAGAGTACCAACTTCCTTCTTCAAGGCAAAAGAAATACAAAAAGAGCTCGAGGAGCTCAAAAATTGGGGCACATAATAATACATGAGTGAAAAAAAAAATCAATGGATTAGAATGTTAGAGCTAGAAGACAACTCAGAGATCATTTAGCCCAACTTTTTTTTTTCCCCTGAGGAAACTGAGGTTTATGGACATTTGGGGATTTCCACGTGTAGTTAATATTTGTTTATTTCAAAAAAAGAAGCGTTATGGGGGACTCCAACCCTTGGTTCACACTTTCCTTGTCTTATCTCCGCCCCCGAATACCCCCCACCAACCTCATCTCTAGAACCTGAGGAAGAATAAGATGAAGGGAAGAGGTGAAAAAGGAAGACTCTTCAGTGACTCAGCCACTTTGGAGTCCTGACTCCAAGCCCAGTGCTTTACTCACCAGACCAAATTCCCCACCGTTGTAAATCACTAGCAAAAGAAATGCTGAACAGTGAAAGAAATGCATCTGAGATGAAGGGAACCGGAAGGCACACTTCATTCATTGATTTCCCTGTATTCATAGCTTCATCGATGCCCCTCCTCATTTCCCTCTGCCAGTTATGGCTCTGGGTACCAGCGTCTGGAAGAGTTTGTTGTTTCCCTCACAAAACGATTCTAAAAATACCTAAGGGATTTTTAAGGCTTGGGCAGGAAAGGTTCCTTCATCTCTGCCTCCAGAGGAAAAAAAAATTTTAATCAAAAGCATTTAAAATAGGACACTGTTCAACTCACTGAGAGGTAAAAAAAAAAAAAACAGCGGAAATTCATTTGGGGTCTCAGCTCCTGTCAGGGCTCAGTTCTAGAAAAAAGCCCAAGTTGCACCCCTTCCATGAATTACTCAAGCATGTCCAGGCTGTTGTGAAAGTATTTGGAGGAGATACACGGGCTACAGGGTAAGGAAGCATCTCCTCGTATGAAGGAGCCCTGATCCATTCAATATATGATTTTCCACTTGCCAAAACCAAATCAGCAGAATCACTAATGACAAGGTCATGTGCAACTTTCATTCCCTTGGTTCCTATTGCTCCCTCCCTTGAGCCGATTCCATGACTCAGCAGCACAGATGGCTACATCCCCTTTCAGAACCAAATATGTTGCACAAGATAATTTTTTTAAAGACATTCTGGCTGTAGACAAGGACCTGGGCTTTTTTTTTTTTTTTAATTAGAGGACTGAGCCTGAAGTGAAAGATCATATTTCAGTGGGAGGGGGAGGGGAATAAGCATTTATTAAGCATCTACTAGGTGCTAGGCATTAAGTGCTTTACAAATAATACTTCATTTAATGAGGTGGAATATTGGCTAAAAAAGCCCTTTGTGCCCAGTCATGTGTTCATACAAATTAACACACATTAAGGAGGGAAATATCAGAGCTAGAAAGTGAAGCAAAGGCAGAAAGTGTTCAAGATAGAAATTATAACTAAAGCAAATAAAAATACCCAAAGCACCCATTCAATATATTAGAAGAGGCAGTGAGACATAGGATGGTCCCTTTTGAAGAAATAATTCACAGAAAGAGCATTTGTGTGTTAATGTTAGGGTGAGAGTAAGTTTATTTTGCGTGTGTTCCATAAAAAATAAAATGCAGCTTGCTGGACACCTGTATACATGTGTCAATCAAACATTTATTAAGCACCTACTATGCCAGGCTTTGTTCTGCTAAGCTCTGGGGTTACAAAGAAAGACAAAACAGTCAAACAGGGGAGACAAGACAACAGGTAAATAACTATGTACACACAAGCTATAGAGAGGACAATACTCCGGAGATATCGAACAGAAAGAAAGCACTAGAACTGAGGAGCCTGAGAAGGGCTTTTCTCTAGAAGGTGCAATTTTAACTGGGGCTTGAAGGAAGCCAGGAGGCAGGGAAGGAAAAGTAGAGCAATCTAGGCATGGAAGATAGCCAGTGAAAATGCCTAGAATTGGGAGATGGGGTTTCCTGTTTGAGGAACAGCAAAGAAGTAGTAAGTGTCACTGGACCTCAGAGCAGAACAGGGGAATGAGAAGGCTGAACAGGGTTGGCGGGAAGGTTATGAAGGGTTTAGACCCTCAAACAAAAGGTTTTATATTTGATTCCCAAGGTATTACGGAGCCACTGAAGTTTAATGAATAGGTGAGTGGCGTGGTCAATCTTGTTATTTAGGAAGATCACTTTGGTGGCTGAATGGGAAGATGGATTATAATGGAAGTAATCCACTGTAATCCAATGTGTGTGTATTTAATAAGACAGGGAGACATCTCACAGTTCACTGTATTTACTGTTTAAATATAGTGTTTCTTTTTCTGTGCCCATTTGTGTACTCCAAAGTATGGACTTTCCCTGACTCAATAAGCAATGAAGGGATCAGTACTTTTAGATATGGGTAGTGCAGGGAAAAAAAAAACACTAATTTGATTAATCTCAATAAATAGAGGGTGGAAGCCTCTGTTCTGCTTGGCTTCTGATGTCTGCAGTTCCAAAAATATTCTCCTGCATAGTTTAGAGATGACTGCCCATAAGACAAATCATGCATTTATAGGTCCAGACAAAGAAGAAGTCTGTCCTTTTGTATTGCTACCTTTCCTAATACACTGACAATAACATGGACACACCTGGCTGATTCACAGGAGGGTTGTAACTTGGGCTTTGCACCTCCTTAGAACAGAACCTGACTATAGTGGCCTAATTTCAGGATATTCCCAAAGTATTTCTCCTCCTTATTTCCTGAGACTTGAAACCACACATCTCCACAAGCCTGAGATCCTGCAGCTAAACATTTTGATCCCCTTTCAAAAAATGTGAATCTTACTGAAAAGGAGACATGTTATCAATTACTGAGCTTTTCCTGATATCCAGTTCCTTTCCTGAAAAGCAGATTTAATAGGAAGAGTAGAGAGTAGACAGCTCAGTTAAGAACGAAAAAAGCTGCCCAAAGGAAAGATTGTTATGAGCTTGAGGATGGAGTCACAGAAGGCAAACTTCATCTCTCGTAATTTTCTTAATGATAATAATCACAGTGATAGAATTTTAATAGCACTTTAAGGTTTGCAAAACACTTTTCAAGTATTATTTCATTTAATCCTTACAATGACCCTGATAGGTAGGTGCTATTATTATCCTCGTTTTACATGTAAGGAAACAGAAGCAAACAGGTGCCATATCTTAATTTCAATTCCAAGAACTTGATTAGTATGATGGAATTCCAATATTCACTTGCATAAATGCACATCTGTCTGTTTTAACATCTTCTAGGTGCCATTTAGATCTTATTGACCTTCAAAGACATGTTATAACAAAGAAAATTCAGGTCATTATTCCTATCTAGTGGTACATTAAAAAATGTCAAAAATTCATCATTAGTGCCTGAGGCACTAAGAGATTATGACTGGTTCAGGGTCAAAAAACCAGTATAGATCAGAGGTTGTATTGGAATGCAGAATTCCCTGAGTCCAAGGTCGACTGGGATGTTGATTAAGCCACACTATTCCTAATAACTCCTCAACATTTTTGAATTGGGGGAGGAGGGCCCTCATAATTAAGCTTTGATGTGAAAGGACGCAGGCTGGTTTTAGCTATAATTGCTATAGGATATCTGTAAATGATCAGGAAAGAATTTATCCAGGTGAAACTAATAAAATCAATGATCTCCTTTCCTTCCATAGTTTCTATAAGCATCGGTCCTTCAATTAGAAATTTGTAAAAAGATGGCGAATTCAGTTCAATTTAACTAATCAGTGTGATGCAGATGCAAATACTATAAATAACTATAAAATTTTAAAGTATAACCCAAAGTTTGTCAAGGTTGACTTACTTGCTTATGGTAGGTAGCACAGCTAGTAATGATGGAGGCAAATATAAACACATCTTCCTGAATCCAAGTTCAGAAATATCATATCTCTTTATTTTATGGTGTAGTTTTAAAAATAATCATATGCTCCAGAGAAAAAAACTGTTGGAGTCAGATGGATGAGGATCAAGGCATACCATCTTTCACATCAGTGTATATACAGTTTTATTTTGAGGTTTTGGTTTTGTATGAGTGTGCTCTTACAACAATGACCAATATGGAAGTGTGTTTTTCATGATAACAAAAATAATTAAATGCATGGGAGAAGTCAGAACAAGACAGACATTCAAAGGAGGGAGACAGTCAAAAAGGTAGAGGGTGGAATGTAGGGTGGAAGCATCAGCAAAGGGAGCAATTGAACTAGTTTTGAAGGAGGGGGAATATGTTAATAGATGGATATGATGTTTTCAAAGCAGTACTCTTACAGAAAAACCTAAAAAGACTTGTATGAACTGATTCAGCGTGGAATGAGCAGAACCAGGAGAACAATGTACACAGTAACAGCAATGTTGTAGGATGATTAATTGTGAATGACTTAGCTCTTACCAATACGATGATTCAAGTGCTCATGATGAAAAATGCTATCCACCTTCAGAGAAAGAACTGATGGGAGTCTGAAGGCATATTGTTCTTCACTTTATTTTCTTCATGAATTTTTTTAAGTATCTTCTTCCACAATATGACAAATATGGAAATATGTTTTGTATGATAGTACATATATAACCAATAGCAAATTGCTTACCACCTCTGGGAGGGAGAAGGATAGAGAGAGAGAATGTTGAACTCAAAATACTAGAAACTGAACACCAAAACTGTTTTTATGTGTAAGTAGGAAAAAATAAAACAATAATTACTGAAAGGAAAAAAAATAAAGTAGGACCCTTGCTTTTGTTTACCTAGTAGACAAAGAGCCAGTTTTGGCCTGAGCCCCTCCCCCAGAAAAGATGTCTCCTTGTCAAAGTTAGGACTGATTTATTCTCTAAAGGGAAAGCTAAGGGGGGAGGGAGGGAGAATTCTGATTGGGGTAGTTGTGGTTTTCCAGCCAAGCTTACTAGAAGCAGTTGAGTAACAAGAAACAATTAGCATTCCTTAATTGTCAGAGATGGGGTATGATCACCCAACATGAAGGTCAGCCCATTTTCCCCAGCTGCAACTAATCATAAAGCTTTTCTATTACCCTGACCCACCCTTCTCCTTTGGGGTCTAAATAAATATGGTCTTTTGAATCCTCTGTGGTTCCTACCCATTGAGGGATAACAATCTGACCTATATTATTAAGTTATACACATTACTGCTAATAAATTGTTATCTTGCCTGGGGAAAAATATCTAATGGCCAGTCAACTATTTTTTCTTTAAAGATAGTTAAAACCTTCATTAAGCTCTCACTCCGTGCCAAGCCATAGGCTAAGCTCTGGAAATACAAGCAAGGAAGAAGACAGTCCCTACAGGAGGTCTTTCTGGAAGAGCTTACAATCCAGTGGGGGAAGAGAGCATGTAAAGTGGAGCCAGAAGGGTAGGGGGTCCAATGAGCTCTGCTGGCGTGGCCTGGAGAGGGATGGAAATGGTTCCAGCCAAGAGGATGGGAAAGGAGATGGGAATGATGGCCTGAGTTCAGAAGTAAAAAAATTAATGTTTTAGTACAACATATAATTCCCAGGAATTGCCTAAAGTCCTGAAAACAGCTACTTCAAGCAAAACCTCAGCCACCTCTTTCTAAGAATTGTTGTTTTTTAAATGACCAATGCTAGAAGAGCTATGAAGTACATTTTAAAAGGCCCAAGCTTGTAAGTCATTATGCATCTTTCTTTTGTTTAAGCATTGCCAAAGAGAGGCAACATTGGCTGACTGAGTGGATAGTATGATGAACTGAATCCAGGAACCTTTTTGTCTGGCTATTTTTTACTGACTTGGAGCAAGTGGCATCAACCACTCCCAGCTTTTGAATCTAAATATGAGCTGGGAATGGAGTATGCTGAAAGTCAATGAGACAAAAAATAGCAACAATAGGACATAGCACCTGCCTTCAAAGGGCTTTCATTGTAAGGAGAATGGATTCAACTTGTGAGGGACTTTGAGGTTTTGGTAAGAAGTTAAGGGGTAAATAATTAAGACAATGAGATATAAGGATTTGCCTCTTTTGGATTTAGCTTGATTTGCCTGATGGGCTTTAAAAGTCAGAGGATTTTATATTTGATCCTGAAAGTGATAGAGAGTCCTTGGAGTTTATTGAGTAGTGGGTTCACCTGCTCTTTAGGATGATCACTTTGGAAGCTGAATAGAAAATGCACTGGAATGGAGAGAGACTTGAAGCAAGGAGACCAACCAGCAGGGTATTGCAATAATATGAGGGTGACGGCAGCCTTAGAGAAGGGAAGGGGCATATGAGGGAAATATTACTAAGTTAAAATGAATCGCTGTAGGCAACAGATTGGCTATGGTAGGGTAAGGAATCTGAGTTAAGGATAACATCTAGATTTTAAACAAGAGTGATGAAGAAGATGGTGATGTAATATCAAGTTTGGAAGAAGAAGGCTTTGGAAGGAAAAATAATGAATTGTTTTAACACACTGAGTTTAAGATGTCTATAGGAAATCCAGTTCAAGATATCTAGTCAGTTAGCTGAGAGATTAAGGTTGGATAAGTAGATTTAAGAATCATATGTGTATAATAAACATTTATGCATTATGTGTATATGTTGAAGATAGTGAATTCAGTGAATTAAATTAATTCAAGAACTAAATCCATGGGAGATGATATGATTATCAAGTGAAATAGTATGAAGGACAGAGCCATGAAGGACCCCTAAGGTTAGTGGCATGGCCTGGATGAAAAGCTATCAAGGAGAGCAGTTGAATGAGGTTGGAAGCCAGATCAGGAAGAAAAGAGGAGAGGAAGTGAAAGCAGGAACTTTGCCACAAAAGGCAGAAGAGATGAGACTATAGTTGCCAGGGAGGGAAAGGTCAAGTGAGAATTTTTGGAGAATGAGTGTGACATCAATGTGTTTATAGGCAGTAGGGAAGTAGGAATGGGTAAAGATTAAAGATAAGTTAAGAGAATGAGTATAATAAAGGGACATTCTGCTGGAAAAGATGGGATGGAATGGGATCACTTACTTGGCAAGTACAGGGGTTTGCCTTGGTAAGGAGGACCACCTCTTTGTGTGAGACAGGTGGAGGAGACAATAGCAGAAGGAATGTGGATATTGTGAGAAGAGGGGAAAAGAAGGAGCTCTCAACAAATGGTCTCATTATTTTCTGTAAAATATAAGGCAAGGGCTTTGGCTAAGGGGCTCAGAGAGGGCCCATGGGAAGTCTGAAGATAGATGGAAAGATTTGGAAGAGCCAATGTGGTGAGTAAGTTAATGGGGGAGTTGTAAAAAGATTGCCTAGCAGGAGTAAGGGCCTAATTGAGGTTAAGTAACATAAGATTGTAGGGAACAGTCAACATCATGAGTGATTTTCTCCACTTTGGTTCAAAAGCATGTGAATATTCTGCAATTGCTTTTGGTTGACCTACCAAATAGTTGAAAGGAGCAATTTTCTATCTACCAAGTAGAGAGAGATATCTTGGACTTTGAAAAGACTTGAGTCAGCACCTACCAGTTCTTTTGTAGCATTCTTGTCTTTGGGATCTAGGGGATTCCACTCTAATGTTTCTAGTGAGAACCATGCTCTATGTAGGGTGAAGGACCTGGGACTCTGAAATGGGCCTGAGTCCTGGGTACAATGGAGTCTCCAACTGAACTGGATTGGGCCAGAAGCATGAGCCCTAATGAACCAGGAGTTCAGAAATCTAGGTAAGTGTTGCAGCCAGTTCAGTAGAGATGCTCTAAAAAGCAAGAGTCTGAGACTCCATCCCTCAGAAGCAATAGCAATGACAGCTTTAGATGGGAATTTGTTAGGATCAATGTCACATAGGGACTGAGCTAAATTGTTAGCCTTTCTTCCCATAGCTACTGGGGGCATGAGGTAATAAGAGAGAAAAGAGACCTAGAGTAATCCCTGGGGTACCATAAAATCCTTAGAGAGGAGATATAACCATGTTAAATATGGAGTCTCATCCAGGATAAAATTGGGCACTAGACATCTGTAGGGACCCCTGGAGAGATTCCCTATTCAAAACTTTAAATTTTGGTAAGCCAGTTTGAAGAATCCTAGAGAAATTAAAAAAAAAATTAGGCTTTAATTATATAATCTTTGGTCCTTTTCAGGGTATTTTTCCTCATGAGTCAGTTACATTGAGGTAATTTTATAGACTGAATTTTTTAATTACTTGAGTGGCTTGCTGTATTACTGAGTCTTCTATACTGATATCAAGTCTAATGAGGAGAAATGTGGAGTTTACATCACTAGAATGCTGGTCTCTAGTTTAGAATTTTTTTTTTCATTTAAACAGACCTAGACTGCTCTGCTTATTGTGAGATCACCATAGGCTAGAGTGAGGTTTCTGAAAAGGCAGAGACACAGCTCTATAATGGGAAGAGTTGTTGAAAGAAAGGCTAAAATAGGAAAGGACCTGTTTGTACAAAAATATTTATAGCTACTCTTTTTGTTGTGGCAAAGAATTGGAAACTACAGAGATGTTTTTCAATTGGGGAATGGCTAAACAAGTTGTGGTACATGATGGTGATAGAATAATACTATTATGCTATAAAGAATGATTATAACAGGATGATTTCAGAAACTGGAAGGACCTATGTGAACTGATGTAGAATGAAATAAGCAGAACCAGGAGAACATTGTACACAGTAACTGAAATATTGTGGGACAATCAAATGTGATTGACCCTGCTACTAACAGCAATACAATGATCCAGAACAATTCTGAGGGACTTGTGAAAAGAATGCTATCCACCTCCAGAGAAAGAACTGTTGGAGTAGAAATGCAGAAGAAAACATAATCCATCCATCACTTGTTTGTTTGGGTATATGATTTGAGGTTTTGGTTTAAAAGATTATTCATTTACAAAAAATGAATAAAATAGAAATATGTTTTGAGTGATAACACATGCATAACCCAGATTCAATTGCTTGTCAGCTCTGGGAGTGGAGAGGAAAGAAGGAAGGGAGACAATGTGGATTATTTTACTTTGGAAAACTTTGGAAATTTGTTATTAAAAAAAGAAAATGAGAGGAAGGAAAGTTCATTTCAAGGATGAGCTTGCTGGAACTTCTGGAGCAGAGACTTCTTCCTATTCAGGAGATGGGAGAACTCTAAAGTCAAGATTCTGAGGGAGCAAAACAGGGGAAGTTTCTTCTGGTCCTAGGGCCAGGGTTTCTTATCTTTCTGAAAGAGAGTAACAGTAAACTACAAATGAATTCCAGCTGAGCTAGAAGTCAAAGGAGACAAAATGACTAAGGAATGATTAGCAAAGCAGTATCCACAGACTAGTAGAATAGGACATTGTGGAAACTAGGAAACCGACATTAACAGGAGCAGCATGAAAACATGAGGAACTTGTAGTTTTGCAGCATCAGAGCCTGCCTGTTCCTTGTCCATATCTACATGGATGTGCCCTAGCCACATGTGTTTTCTGTATATGACCCCTCTGCTTTGGGACTTCAGTGTGTGTCCACTTTCCCAAATGATGATGGGTATATTTGTGGGAGAATGTACCTATGTATGGGGAAGATATTTTGTTGATTCTTTTCTTATTCTATCATTTCAGTAAATGCATTTCTTTCAGCTAATTGTACCTCCTAATGGATAACTGAAAAGAAAATATATTGGTAGGAGCTAGTAAGCAATACTTTTAAAAGGCAGAACACAGAATACTTTGAACTCGAGTCACCATCCATTGGGGAATCTATCCTACATATTAGGGAGGGTGCCATATAAGTAACAATGCAACATAATTTTAAGAAAGAGGGAGCTGGGGAGAACAAGAAACACTTCATGGTGGTACCTGAACTGAACTCTAAAGGAAGATAAAAATTTTGAACATAAAAATTGCATTCCAGTAATAGGGGAACAGTTTGTGAAACTGTGCAGAGGCAACTTGAGTTCAGGAAATAGTTTGTAGTCCAATTTGGCAGGGCTGTGAATATATATAAGGGCACAATATGAAATTAAACTGGGAAAGTAAATTATTAGTGAAATTGTGGACATTTGAGTCAGCAACTACCCAGTTAACTAAAGAGCAAGATAGCAATGATCTAGAAAGTAGCAAGGCCTAAGGAAATGTGCACAAAACCTAAGTTAAGGCAATGAGAGAGCCCAAGCATTTTTTAAGGCAAATGAGGTTGTGACTTGCCCAGGGTCACACAGCTAAGAAGTGTCTGAGGCCAGCTTTGAACTCAGGTCCTCCCAACGGGAGGCCTGGCACTCTATCCCTTGTGCCACCAGACTGTCCCTGAGCTCAAACATTTTTTCAATAAACATTTATTTTAATTGACAGGGTCTTCTATTGCACATTTTGATCAGATCAAGGATGTTTGCTCTCTCAATCTGCCCTGATGGGCTAATGAGCTTCTCTAGAGAATCCACACCCTTCTAGAAATTCCCAGGCTACACAGCTCCCATTCCTTCTTGGCATCCATCCCATGTTGCCACATGTGCTGGAATCCAGCAGCCTTGCCTAAGAGCTTTTTCTCTTTCTCTTCTAGTTTCCATGGAAACACAACAGTTTACTTTTTTCCCAACTGTAAGCCCTGGTTATTTTTGAAACACAAAACTCTGAGCCAGGTCACAGCTGGGATCTAGATGATACAATGACGTTCATATCCACCCTTTTCTCCCACAGACTCCTTCCTTTCTGCAGTTGGGGATGGGGGTGGGCAGGAGAGGAAAGCAAGCACTTCTCAAGAGATTTTTCTCCCTTGTGTAATTCTTCCTCCTAAAGTTTTAATGCTATGCCCTATAGAACCTTATGGTATCTGAAGCTATAAGTGCCTGAATGGGTCATACTCATAGGATTCGAGATTAGAGATGGAAAGGCCTTGATAGGATATTGACTTCAACTCTTTCATTTTACAGATGAGGAAACTGAGGACCATCTAGTGATGTTAAGTGATTTGCCCAAGGTTACATAGCTGCCAAGGATCTGAGGGAAGAATTGAACCCAGGACTCTCTGACTCCAAAAGGCAGATCATCATTGCTGTAAGGACTTGGGTTGAGTTGATGGGGGTTACTTCTCAATGACTGAGTTTTTGGAAAATATACTTTGGCCAAATAGATCGGAAATGTAATTCTTACTCTAAGGCACAGATATCAGGCTTTTTACTTCGATTCCCAGAAAATATTCCTTTAAAGGGTCTCCCACAGAGAGTGGTTTTAAGGAGGGTCTTTAAAGAGGGTCAAATGATCTTCAGAAAGCAAGCCAGGGCTATTGCCTATGATAGTAGGTCCCTTTGCTAAGTATTCAATTCTTCCTGTTCCTCTTTTTCTTTTTTAAAATCCTTGCCTTTTGTCTCAGTATCAGTTCTAAGACAGAAGAGTGTCAAGGGTTGGGCAATCAGGGTTAAGTGACTTGCCCAGGGTTATACAGTTAGGAAGTGTCTAAGGCCATATCTGAACTCAGATCCTCCTGACCTGGCACTCTATCCACTGTGCCCCTGACTCTTTAAATATAAAAAAAGTCTCCTTCCAAACCCTCAAATCCCTTAAGCCCTCAGCCTGAGGAATGCCAGGAATGGGAAGTCTGGGCATAAGAGGAAGGAGGGGAAAGAAGATAGATATGACCTTGCTTATTGAATGATACAGCATTGGGAGGTGATGCTGTGAGATTCCATTTAAATGCAGGCTGACACCAAGAGGGAAAATCCAAAGTAGTTGTCTAGAGCTTAATGGAAGAAAACTGAAGCTCCAGTCCCCAAATATGATTTAAGAATAATGGAACTTGGGTTGGCAGAGTTCTTGTTGTAGGAGAAGGAGGAGGGGGAGGAAAAGGAGGAGGAAGAAAGGAGAGGAGGGAATGCATTAGAGGTGTCAGAAGCTGG